>NW_026562380.1:17737500-18937500 GCF_027474105.1 Poeciliopsis prolifica | reverse complement strand
TGAACACAGATCAACACAACCATAACGTTCGAAAGCAGAACATCCCCATGACCTTAGAGGTAAGTGACTCTACAGTCACAGTGAAGCTAACTCAGCCCGTCTTCCTGTCTATTGTTTTATCTTATTGGTTTTCATGGTGTAGCAGTCTCTTGGATCTGCTAGCATTTGCCCACAGAAAACCCATTGCCAACTGTTCCTTCAAATAGTGGCCCCTGTTTGAGGTGAAATGCTCTTAGACAATGGAGAAAGGGGTGGGCTTGACATCTGGTGTTCCCGTTTTTTCCTCTTTGATTGACATTTTCTGAAGACTAAACATAGTCTCCAGGGAACATGTGGGTGGGCTGCTTTAACTGACAAATGACAGGCAGGTTTCCCTTTTTGACTGTCTCAGGCTCTTATCTGTGAATGTGTAGGATTGTTATACAGCACCTTTATAGAACATATAGTCTTCCATCTCCACATTGGAGTTAACTTATATTATGCCCTGTCCCTCACTAGCTGTCTGCACCACAGTTTCTGTTGGAAATACTATTATTACCATAAATAAATGAGTCTGACTTTGATGAAGGGATGTGTCAAATGAGGTGAAGATGAGGTCTGTTTTGTGATGTTTGTAGCTAGCAGATGATCCCATATTTCCAACTTGATTGAGGATTTATTTATGGTCATGTGCTCCTTCTGTGAACATTTGATAGAAACGGTTTGATTTTTAGTACCCTTGGCGATCTCTGCCTCTGTCTGTCTGTGTTTTTCTCTGTGACCTTGCATAGTAGCTGGTATTTTCTCTGTTCAGCCCCCAGGTATCACATACCCTGCCAATGAAGGCTTGAGGCTATCAATCGTCACTAGGTGGTTATGTTTATTTACACAAACCACTTTGGTTTAATCCCTGTTTTCCTAACTATTGAACTTAAGCGTATTAAATGACACAGAAGTACGTTTAAATGGTGGTTGTTTAAATGTTGGTTTGAACCAAGGCTGTAGAAACAGTGCTGTTCATATTGGGGTTGTCTCAAGAAATAAAGCTGAACTGTTCTAAAGCATTAGTTAGCTTTTCTTCTTTGTTTGGTCTTGTTTTCCCAAACAGCAATTCAAGAAAAATCTCAAGGGTGTTAATGAAAAGCAGGACTTTGACCAGGACATGCTGGAGGACATCTACAATGCTATCAAGTAAGAAACCAGAGTACAACGAAGGAGCTCTTTTCCTTCATTAATCCAAACTGTTCTTCAGCAAACCATTCTTCAGTCTTCAGGTTTTTTTTCTCCATTGTATTGTTGTTTTGTTGACGTTGGTTTCGTCCAAACAGCAGGCAAATATGACCAAAATCTGATTTTCTTTTCTTTTCCCCATATGTGACCCATATCCAACTTTTTCAAGGCAGTCTGAATATCCCAATTCCGTTCTTTTCTCACGTTAAAAAGAACAAAAAAATCCCTTTTGTCCCACTTCCGTATGTGGAACAAAATCGTATTCATGTTTGAGAAATCCTTTAATCTCCATGGCAACTTTTCAAAATGCCAGCACCACCTTCAAGGTGCGTCCCCTCCTCAGGGCCTCAGTGTCCAACCACTGTCGTCACCATTGCCCAATATAAAATGCTGATGTATTAAGAATTTTTGAAACCGAAGCTAACACAGTAACTTGATTATGCTATAAATTCGCACCACGTACCTGGAAAGCACATAAGGACTGGACTCACGTTTTTTTTTTTTGTTTGTTTTTTTTTTGTTTTTTGTTATTAGCATGGCCTCATTTACCACAAACAATACATTTTGCTCTCTGGCAGTAGTCATTCTGTATGGGTCGCATGTTCTTTTTGTCCAAATATATTAATCAGTTACGGTAATCCTTTCACTTAAGTCCTAAATGTTCAATTTGCCGTTGTATAAATCTAAATTTGGATTCCTTATCTTGACCTTTAATTCAAATTGACTTCTTTTCTATAGACCTTTTTGTGTTTCCAGTTTTTATTTTCTGCTTCTGTGTTTAATCTCTGAAATCGCTTCACTGATTTTTTATTGCTCAGGAGTGAAGAGATTGTGATGCCAGACGAGCAGACGGGTTTAGTGAAGGAGAACTACGTTTGGAGTGTGTTGCTGCACCGCGGTGCCACTCCCGAGGGGCTTTTCCTCCACCTACCGCCAGGCAGTTATGACCATGACCTGTTCACCATGACCTGGGGTCCTACCATCGCTGCTTTATCCTATGTCTTTGACAAGAGCCTCGATGAAAACATCATCCAGAAGGCCATCACCGGGTTCAGGTACATGAGTATAGAATCATCAGATAGAAAGGTGATGAGCTGGAACTTATGAATGACGTACAAAAAATAAAAAGAAAGCAGCATCACTACAGTCGCTTTAAGCCTCGCCTTTACTCTTCTGTGACAAGATCTCCACTTTTAGTAGAGTGGTTTATTGTTTATAAATCTTGTTGTTGTTTACAGTTAGCTCAGTGGGGTAGAAAATGCATGTTTTAGTTCAAATTAACAGCTGGTTATAATGTTTAGGATATGTCAGCTGATTCATCTTGTAGAATAATTTGGGTTTCTATCTTTCAGAAAATGTGCAATGATAGCTGCTCATTATGGCTGCAGTGACGTGTTTGACAACTTGATTATTTCCCTCTGCAAGTTCACAACTCTGGCCAGTGAGGTGAGTCGCTGTCGTCTCGTGGTGTTCTCGTTATTTTTGTAGCCATCAACAAGCTTCTGACGTAATGTATTCAGAGGTTTTTTTCAATGTGCTGTGGTCAGGAGTTGGCGGGAGGAAAGCGTCGTGGAATATTGATATTCCAAACTCATTTCTGATCTGTAGTCAGGATCGTTGTTAAGCTGGGGAACCCCACAGTGTTCAAGTTCCACCAGAATTAATTCAGAGTTTGAAGGCTAAGTAAAGCACTTCGTTAAGGCACAAATTGTGGAGAAAGACTGAGGCACAAAAAATATATATTTTATTCTGGATCTTTTTATAAATTGTTTCAGTTTTTAGCCAGCAAACAGTAAATGTAATTGTAAATGCGTTCCTCTATCTGAATGTGTTCTTCCTGGCAGTCTGTGGAAAACCTTCCTACCGTATTTGGTAGCAACAACAAAGCCCAGACTGCTGCCAAGACGGTTTTTGATTTGGCTCATAAGCACGGTAACATCCTGAGGGAGGGCTGGAAGAACATCATGGAGTCCATGTTGCAGCTCTTCAGAGCCCAGCTCCTGCCAAAGGCCATGGTGGAGGTCAGTATACCATCTGAGTGCTGCCTTTGGAAAGGCTGAAATCTGATCAAGAAAAAGACAAACAAAAGCAAAAAATATGTTGAGATGGTATTTTACATACTTTGCTGCCACCTGCTGTTCTTCACTCAAACACGACAATTATTCCTCAGATGGAGGACTTTGTGGAGCCAAACGGAAAAATTTCACTTCAGAGAGAAGAATTGCCTTCAAATCGGTAAACTCATCCTCATCTGTGTGTGTGTGTCAATATGTCTGTATGTATGTATGTGTGCGTTTGTATATGTGTGTCTATATGTATATTCATACATGTGTTTATCTACTACGTAACAGTGGTGAATCAGCAGTCTTAAGTTTTATCAACTGGTTGACACCAAGTGCAGCTGAGCAGTCAGGACTCAGAGGACCAACCACAGAAAATCAGGAAGCCAAGCAAGCTGCCATCCTCTGCATTAAGGTACTAATTGCACATCGTGTTGATCACATTACTTTATAATTTTATCAACAAATTTTAATTCTATGCCACATATAAGTCCAGATATATTTTTATTTCAGTTGTGTTCTGGTTGAAACTAGTTACAAGTATAAATTATTGACAAAAACATCCTGGTTTGCACAGTTGCTTTCATATGTCAATGTAAGCCACACAGTTTTAAAAATAATCTCAAACAATTTTTCCATATGGAAAATGTGTAGAGCTTCTCTATAACTTATCATCCATTCAGATGTTGTTCTGCTGTCCCTTTTATTGTCTTGCAGCAATGCGACCCAGAGAAGCTGATCACTGAGAGTAAATTTCTCCAGCTGGAGTCTCTGCAGGAGCTTATGAAGGTTTTTTGTCTTTCTGACTGGATGCCTCATGTTTTCTGTCAAGTGTTTTTGCTGTGTATTGATTTAACCAAAGCTCTTTGTTGGGCAGTTTCAAGAAATGTCTCATTTAAAAAAACTAAAAAAACAACAACAAAACACTCATTTCCATTTCCTCTTATAAGGCACTGATATCTGTGAGCCCAGATGAAGAGACCTATGATGAAGAGGATGCCGCCTTCTGTTTGGAGATGCTGCTGCGCATTGTTCTGGAGAACAGGTGAGAATCAAGTTGCTCAGAAAAAACAATTACCACTTTTGCTAAACGGTCAGCGTATATCAGTTTTAATTGAGTCAACCTTTGTTTTTGCGTTTGAAGGGACCGCGTGTCGTGTGTCTGGCAAACCGTCCGGGACCATCTCTATCACCTGTGTGTTCATGCCACAGAGAGCTGCTTCCTGGTGGAGCGAGCTGTGGTTGGTCTGCTTCGACTCGCGATCCGCCTGCTGCGCAGAGAGGAGATCAGCTCTCAGGTACAGAACCGAGCAACAGATTGTCAGCATGGATGAGACATTTACAGGCCGGATGGGAAAGACAATCTGACGTCTTTTACTCGCTTCAGGTTCCGTCACATTTCCCATGTCTGTCACTTTAAAGAAATGCTTCCCATATTTGTTTTTGTAAGTTACAATTTATTGCTCCTTAGTTAGAAACAGATTATCAAACTGTGTAGAAACATACTGAGGAAATGGCGTCATAATGGCTATTGTTACTCATGTATTCATCACCTCAGTGTGATGTGAAGCAAGTCGCCACATCAGAATTGCAACATTCTTTGCTGATTCTGCCCATTTATGTTTCAAGATATTATTTTTGTGCTTGTGAAGAGTGCAGAATGGCAATAATTTCTAATGCATTTAAAGGTTTTCGTTGCATTATCACGCTTCCTGTTCATTCACAGGTCCTTCTCTCTCTACGTCTCCTGCTCATGATGAAGCCGCACGTCTTGTCCCGGATCAGTAGGGAAATTGCTTATGGCCTTCATGAGCTGCTAAAGACGAATGCAGCCAACATCCACTGTACAGATGACTGGTACACACTCTTCTCCCTGCTGGAGTGCATTGGAGCCGGAGTTAAACCTCGTGCCTCCTTCCAACTTACATCTTCTTCTGCTGACAATGAAACAGGTTCAATATTTCCCTAAATTTACATTTCTTACGTTCATTTTCTATTTTTGAAGAGGCAGTATTTAGTAAAATCAACTTTTGTGAGCTTTCTATCATGTTATGACATTCCTTCATCAAAATACTACATGGAGGGTTGCCTTGATTCTTTCCTGGATGTTTGAGAAATACTCTTATCCTCCATGGCAACCATTCAGCTGCGCGTAACACTCGGCACCTGTAGGTTTTAAATTATTTACTTTCAAACACGATAGGCATAAACATAATCTAATGTTTATGTGTGCCACATAAACATTAGGTTTCTCCGATGCTCTGCTGTTTGAAACGATACACAAAGAACATAAAATGCCTCTTATAAACTAGCGTTGGTTTTCCTCATGCCTGCAGGTGCGCAGTCGGACAGTGAGCTGTCATCTCATCATTCCAATGAAGTCAGTTTAGATCGCGGCTACACATCTGACTCAGAGGTGTACACAGACCACAGTAAGACCAGGATACCTCGCTCCACTACTGATGTGGACGTGTCCAGCAGTGGATGGCTTGTGGTAAGTCCTCACACTTAGAAATGGACAGGTGATGTTAAACAATTAGCTCCATGTTACGGTAATGATCTGATGTCTGTTATGGCTGGTGGTCCAGATGTAGCCTTGATTTCACCGAAGCCTAATGACTTGCATGGCTCTGGAAGTATCTATGAATCATTTGTCTGAACTACAATTATACACACTAACCGAGGCTTAACATTCTCTCCACTGTGTCTACAAAAAGGACTTGATATTGAAGCGAGATGTTCAGTACCGAGCTGCCTCTGAATATTGAAGTTCGATGCACAGAAAAGCCAGCACTCCGTTGTCCATATGTTTAAAATTTTGCACCGTTTGTTTTTCTTCTATCTTTGCTCATACTACGCTCATCAGTGAAAAGGCGTTAAGCTTGCGTCGCCCGTGGCAGGAAGCAGCCTGACAAAAAATGCCACTGAAAATGTTGGTAATGCAGGCTGAGTGGAGCCGGGTCCGTTAGAGCCAGTGGAAAAGGGCCATTAGTTTGATTTGCCTTGGGCCGGCCCGGGTTCTCATAGATGTACCTTGTTGAATGATTTAACATTACAAGTCAGTGGCTATAATTCTTCAGGATCTTTGTTTTTGTAGTACTTTACCTCCAGTAAGGAATGAAAACAATGTAACTTAGAAGTGAAACTGAAAGGCAGTATTTTTTCAGTTGTAAAAATTAAGGCATTTCCTAAATATCCAATTTTCTGCTAAATATAAAGTAAAACCACAAAGAATTTCTTACTGGAGCACCAGCTAAACTAAGGTGCATTTAATATTTTATTATTTTAAATATAATAAAAAAAAATTTTCCCCCCCACTCACTAGGTGGGAAAAGTTGATTTGGAGACAAGTAAGCCGACCCCAGTAAACTCCAAAGCTCAGCTGAATCACCCGTTGGTCAACCAGTACAGCCTGACTTTGGGTCAGGACCTCGGCCAGCATGACACCAAGTCTCTCATCAAGTGTGTGGAAACCCTTTCTTTTATTGTCCGTGACGCCGCCCACGTCACCCCCGACAACTTTGAGCTGTGTGTTCGGACCATCCGTGTGTTTGTGGAGGCAAGCCTCAATGGAGGTGAGAAGATGCTTAAAACTTTCTCTAACATTGTTGTGTTTTCTCTCTGGGATTCAAGAACTAATAGAGAACAACGTATTAGTCTGAAAGGCCTTTATGTGTTGATGTGATGACAAACCACTTTTCAACATACAATAGATTTTTGTTTCAATATTGAAAGTCTGTGGTTCTAAATTTGAACACAGTTGACAACTAAGTGCAGTTTTACTTCCAGGATTTACAGTTGATCAATACCTTTGATCAATAGTGTAAGCTTGTTAGAGAGTGTGTGGTGTGGCTGTGTCTAAGAGCAGGTAAACACCAGAACTTTTCTGAAATGCTTGTCATCTTCATGTCATCTGTGTTCTTTTACAATATCATCAGTATCCAAGAAATTTAATTAATACATGTTCATGATGGTGGTTCTTGTAGATCGCATGTATCTGATGTGATGTCTCTGAAAAGAGCTCCTCTACTCAGTTAGGAGATGAGAAACAATTGACATGAAACGGTGGAGTCCGTAGCTCCACCTCCAGAACATTTGGTCTTGATAGAAGGAACTGATTCCACAAAAAGAACTCCAAATTTCAGAGTGAAAGTCCTGTTTGCAGCTGATTGCAATTGATTTTCAAGCTATGAAATTACGACCAACCCTGTGTTGATTTAAAGTCAGGCTGAAGACTGGCTTTAAATCAATAGTAAGCGATGCACATCTCCTTGAAGATGCATTTATATTAGAGGCGTCATTCAGAAGAAGACCCTGGTCATCTTCTGAATGACCAGAATCTGTACAGACTTAAGGCTAAGCATCGGTAAATTTGGTGTGCTTTCCTGCATTTCTGTTGGTAAATGACCTTTTGTAAGGTAGATTTATAGACACATTGACAGTTTAATGGACAGCATAATCCTTTATACAACTTTCTAAGATGCCGAATTGAAATATTATCTCAAAACTGTAAAACAGCAAATAAACTCTGCGAACTTCCAAGGAAACCAATTTACAACATGAGTAACTGGCATAAACTTTAGATTATTTTGCCACTTTGGTTCACAGACTATATACTGGCTTCTCTTTTGGTCCAGGATAAAGTGAATACAGAAAAATGAAACACCCTGGCATCATTATTCTAGTACTGTATTTATCAATCATCTTGTGACTTTGCAAATGAACAGAAAACTAAATAATGGTCGATTCTTAGTCTACTGTGATCCAAAATTTATGTATTTTTTCCTGGTAAATGTCTTCTTGAGGTTATCGGAACCATGACAAGAAGAAGAACCACAAATACGAGTCCAAGTCCCGGATGAGAAAGAAGCCAGTGGGGAGGGAGCGAGACATCGGAGGCAACACAAGACGAGTTGGAAGTCGAGTGTCAAGTCAACGTCTGTCCCGTTCTCACAGCGACGATGAGGAGGATGAGGGTGTTCCAGCGAGCTATCACACCGTGTCATTACAGGTTAGTCAAGATGTAAGTACAATAGCCCTTTTCATCGTTCTACGTTTACTGTAATCCTCACATCCTTGATGTTCGACACACCTGGTTTCTGTCAACCCTGTCCGGTCCTCGGGGGCCGGTGTCCTGCAGCTCTTAGAAGCGTCGCTGGTTCAATACCGTGAATCAAATGGCTGAACTGCTTCCTGAGTGCAGTCAAGTTCTCCACAGTCCATTTGAAACTGGGAGGACACCTGGGATCCCTTAGAAACTCCTTCGAGTTTTTCATTCTCTCTCCACTAAAAGGTCTTGCCAGGCGCTTCTGTATGACATTGGAGGATAGTAATGCCTAACGATTAACCCAGTCGTTCTCAAACTGTGGTACCCGGACCACTGGGGGGCAGTCCTTCAACAACCCTGTCCAGTGACAGTGACTTTGATACTGTTTATTTGTGAGCTCGAAGTTCAGCATATATAGTTAGCATACCAAGTGATTATGTTTAAAAGTGGCTTAAACTGGGTCACTCCAAAATAAAAACTGAAGATGTTGGTGTTGACGCCTCCATTGATGCTCTCACGCAGTTCCCGCACTCTTCTATAAAGCTGTTGAGAGCGCAATGTCTTCTACTGGTTTCCTGGTTTAGAAGGTTCTGGTTCTTTTCTGTGGAACCTCTGGAGATGATGATGCAAAGAAGGATTTTACATAAATGAAGAATATCACAGAGAGTCTTCAGTCAGAAGCTGCTATAGGAGATCCTGTCTACCCTATCAGCCTCTACAACACCTAGTTGAAGAAAACTGTGGAAGTAATAAAGTATTTTTCAATTGAATAGGAATATTTCTCAGCGCAGAATAAATATTTGTTGAGTTTACCTTCTGAAGTTCCTGATGCATGGAGATCATGTATGATGTGACTGTTCATTCTACTGTTTGTGCCCAAGCAGCTGCTGGACCTGATGCACACCCTTCATACACGTGCAGCCAGCATCTACAGCTCCTGGGCAGAGGAACAGCGCCACCTAGAGGCTTCTGGCAAAAAGATCGAAGCTGACTCTCAAACTTTGTGGACCAGCTGCTGGTGCCCGCTGCTGCAAGGTGACAATTACGTTATCCTGAAATTGGACATAAATAGATTCTCAACTCTCCTTACTTTTAACAGAAATGAGTGCTATTTGATTGATGCATAGGAGCATTTTAAAAACGCTCAACATATTTTCTATACTTCTTCTCCTAAAAAACTCATTCCAGGTTTGTCTAGCTTCATGCTTTAAATGGGACACACAGATGGTCGTCCAGCCTGGTTTCAGCAGATAGTTTTTTTCCTGACACATCTGCAATCACACACTTAACTCACCTGCTGAGGGATCAAAGACTGAGGGATTGATTAAAATGAACATATTAAAGTCATGGAGGTGATGATTTGTTGGTTTGAAACAAATACCACTAGGCTGCTTAATGTCAGATATTCTCACAATTTGGACAATAATTTTTATTTGCTGGTTGTGAAATGATTCTCAGTTATTTTGATTTATTTTTCTCTTTCTTTTTTATGGCTGTCATCAGTTGTATGTGATTGATTGTGTTCACTAAAATTCTGAATTTGTGATAAATAAAGGGATTATTATTGTAAAATATCTTGGTCATAAATTTTGGTTCTTCAGAATAATTTTAATACTGTACAACCATCGTATTGCTAGTTCTCAAATTTCTAATATCAAACTTCACTGCCTGACTGTGTGAACGATGGCTACTGAATCGCGTACTGCAACCGGTGTGAAAGGGATTCATTATGATATAAGAAAAGAAAGGCCAACAGTGGTTTGAATGACACATCCGGAGATTTGTTGTATTAAAATCGACTCACGTCTCGCATGTGTCTTTGGTGGCGCTCTCCAGGCATCGCTTGGCTGTGCTGCGACGCCAGGCGACAGGTCCGCATGCAGGCCCTCACGTACCTCCAGAGAGCTCTGCTTGTCCATGACCTGCAGACACTTGATGCAACTGAGTGGGAGTCCTGCTTCAACAAGGTTGTAGCACTACACATGTCTTACACCAGGCAGCAGTGTTGCATCATAACTAAAATGTAAGAGTTGAATTGATGTGTGTTTGCAGGTGCTTTTCCCTCTGCTAACAAAGCTACTGGATAACATCAGTCCAGCCGATGTGGGTGGAATGGAGGAGACCAGAATGAGAGCCTGCACGCTGCTGTCAAAGGTTTGAAGCCACGTTTCGCTCACTGTTAGCAGTCATCGCAACACATCTTCTCTGCTAATGACAGGTCATGAGTTCATTCCAGACTTGGAAGTCGAGTCTTAACAAACTTCTTCCATTTGTCTGTCCCGGTTGTTTCTTCTATTAAATAGCTTTTTGTTTTCAATTGTTTTTTCCTGGTTTCCCCCTAGAAAACTTGCTAAGCCTGGTGGTTGGGCGCCAGGTCACCCAGTCATCCAGCAGCCTGATGACATTTTTTAACTCAAACATTTGAGTTAAAAAAAATGTTTGAAGGTGACAGGGAGTTTGAAAATATCACTTGGTAATTATGTGTTATTGAAAAATTGGATGATTAACACCTGAACACCAACTACAAAGTCTTTAAAAATATGCAGACATTTAGACTTAATTAAATAAGCAATACTTGCTGGTGGCCGCCAGGGTCATCATACATTGGAGGAAGACCTGGGTACAGTGGAGCTGGACTGATTCACCTCACCTTCTTTGTTGGACATTGAGTTTAAAGATTGATACAAGAAGAAGAAGCCAGAATGTAGCGGCATGTTTTGCGACAAATCTGCATTATCAGAGACAATGGGAATAGATTCCACCAACAAACACTTTACTTTACCTTAACTGTTGGAGATTATATGAAATTCTGACACACCTTGAAAGGAGATATATTTGTCTTTCTGTTGAAATGTTTTGTTTAATTTTTTCATTTCATATTTTCTGACAGGCCAACTGACCGCTTTTCCTGGGACAAGCAATTGTATAAGTGTATTAGTTTTCACGCCACTATGACAAAGTTCTCCTTTCAATGCGGAGGGCACTTTGAAAGTATCCTCCACACTTCCAAAGTGCGGAGGATACTTTCCTACAATACGATAAGGTTGTCTGTTTGCAACAAGCTTTAAATATGTACATTTTACACAGGCCTGATTCATCCACCAAGTTTGGTGAGTTTTTATATTTAAAGCTTCCAAAAAGTCACTTCATTTGGGAGGAAAGAAAAGAAAAACACTATTATTACAATAAGCCCTGGCAGAGCTTAACCGGTTGGGCCTAAAAATGTACGATTTTATACTCTTTTTTTTTAATAGAAGCTTTTCTGTATGTTTTTTTGAGGGTATTGAATTGTGGTCTGTGTGTGTTAAGTTCCAGTATGTTTGTGCTTTTCTAGGTCTTCCTGCAGCACCTCTCTCCCCTGCTGTCCCTACCCACCTTTGCTGCCCTCTGGCTCACCATTCTGGATTTCATGGACAAGTACATGCATGCAGGATCCAGTGACTTACTGGTGAGGATAGCGATTACCACACCCACACTTTTTCTCATATAAAGTTAATTAGGCTGCGCTCACACTGGAGCATGAAGTGACTCAATACTGACTTTTATTACATGATGTGACCTGTATCAGATCTTTTCAGGATAGTTTGAACAACACGGGTCGGATTCTTTACAAATGCAACCTGGATGTCCGATACATGTATTCTCCTTACCTGAATGTCACTGATACTCGATAAACACTATACTGCGTTGTGATATGCAGCAACAACCATGACGGATACAATAAGGATTAAGTTGATAACATTCTGCCTCTGGTCAGAGAACGACTTCAAATGTGTAAGCTATGCTTTCAGGTCGTTTGCCCTTCACTCTGGAGGTCACGTATATTTGGAAGTCTGAACGGCCACGGCAAAAAAAATCCGATTTGAAAAAAAAATTGGAATTAGGTCACTTCAGGCCACAGTGCGAACGAAGCCTTAGTCTCAATTAAAAAAAGAGTATATTTCATTTTTGATGATACAGTACTAAGAGGCTGAGTACCTCCGTTCTATTTTTATGCCCTTGTTTGCTTGTGTTTCTATGCAGCTGGAGGCGATTCCTGAATCTCTAAAAAACATGTTGCTGGTTATGGACACTGCAGGGATTTTCCGCAGCTCTGACTCTCGGACAGGATACTCTGACCTGTGGGAAATAACATGGGAACGTATTGTGTGCTTTCTTCCAAACCTGAGGGAGGAGCTATTCAAACAGACAGTTATAGCAGGTATTCACTTCCTAGCATTCATTATGAGGAAGCGTTATCTTCGTAGAAATGATCCGCCCTAAATTTAATGTCGCTTCCAGAATACTGCCAGTAGGATTTGGTCTTGTTGAATATCTATGAAAGAACATATTTCATCTCCATGTGACATTCTTCATTAAATGAAACAAAGAAATCCATATTGCCCTTCCCATTCGGCTGCTACTGTACTATTAAGCAAATGATTTCACACGATGTTATGATAAAGCTCTTGTTTTGTCTTTAATTTTTGTTATTTTAGAGCCAACTCCCGGACCTCAAACTGAGCCAGTGCAGTCAGCATCCACAGCTGAACGCCCCTCGTCCCCTCAGGAGTCTCCCTCTCTCACCCAGCCTTCCTCCACGGTCCTGACGCCAGCAGAGACTCCACTGTCCGTCAGTCAAGAACCAACTCCAGACCCTCAGTTAGCTAGTGCCAACGGTAAGCACTGGTGACACGACTTGGGTAAAAAATGTTCAATTGAGATAGTTGCATGGTCTGTAATTAATTAATTGCAGGTAACTGAATTTTATTAAAAGCTATACGTTGACAAAAGACGTGATGTCTCATGCAAAAACCATTTTTGCTGCTCAATTTTTGAACAAATAGGCATATGAAGTCAACGACAAAGATGTCATTCGGTAAATAAAAACATTTTTAATGAAAAGTTTCATTAAAAAAGTGTTATTGTTGACAAAATAATGCAAAGTTATTGTCCTGCGTTAACATTTTTAACATCTTAAGATCTATATAATGAAAATGAACTCGTTAAAAATCCCGGTCACGTTTTGTGACAACTGCATTCAGAGTATTTTATGTCTGTTTTGCCTCGTAGGACCAGATCGCTCATCTCCAGCACCTGCTCCAAAATCTCTACCGCTGGCACCGCCGGGCACGTCTCCCGCCCGCTCTTCATTACCTCCAAGTCAGCCGCCCCTCATCCTGCAGCCGTTAGCTTCCCCTCTGCAGGTGGGCATCCCATCCATGCCTCTGCCGATCATCTTGAATCCCGCTTTAATCGAGGCCACGTCTCCTGTTCCACTGCTTCCTGGCCACAAACCTACCAGCAGTCCCACTGATGAGTTCCAGTAAGAGGAAAGTTCACCTGACTTAGGGTCACTGCTCGCAAGGCAACAGAGCAACCTACTTCACCCGTTGGGGGACTGACTGCAGCTCTACATAAAGGACACTGTCGTTTCCTTTGTGCTGTCTGTGTTTATTTTCGAATCGTACTGAATGAGATATTAAACCGACAGGTGTGAAGTGAAGTCACTCTGATGCCGGGTTGTCGTCTCTCTTATGACAAACTCGTTGACCTTACTTTTGTAAAAAAACAGAAACAGAAGGATTCTGGGTGTTTTGTCCACAAAAACAGAATTTACTTGTTGTTTTCCAGATATTTTAAAATTATAATATGTATATTTTAGCCTGAGACAATAAATTCAACAGAGTAAGCATTTCCCTACACTTCTTTATTCTTAAAACATTTCAAAGAGGCTTTTCTTTTCTGGTAGTAAATGTTGAATTTTTATTGTTTTTTTATGATTACTTTTTAAAAAAATCTAATCTCAAACAAGTATCAATTTGCTCAGAGTTACACCAGAGATTTTATCAAATATTACACAAAGTGTGTGTGTGTGTCCGTGTGTGTGTGCGTGTGTGTGTGTGTGTGTTTTGGGAGGTTTTGGGGATACAAGTGTTTTTTGTCATCTCTACACCATTTACAAGACAAACAGGAAGTTCAGGTATACCCAGATTGTTCCAGACTTACAGACAGACTGGCTGGGGATTTTGCGTCTAGAATAATCAAAGTAAGAAATAAGATTTCTGTTACTAGAAATAATAACAAAAAGTTCACATGCAGGCTGTTGCATGACAACATAGCAGAACATCCCGAAGCCTATGTATAAATTGAATCTACTTACCCATTCTATTCACTGCAGAGATGAGCCACTGTAAGTTTAAAAAACAATAGTAGGATTTTAACCCTAATCAGCAGGCACACCGTCTCCCTAGTGGACAGAATTTGGGTCCTGGTTCCTCAGGAGGCCTTTGACTAAGCCCTGCTTCTAGAATCTAGAAGCTCTGGAAACCATCACTGAGAATAAAATGAATGGTGGGAGATCTATTGATTAACCATCCATCCAACTGTCATCTATACCCGTTTATCTTTGCAAAGTCCCAGTTACCTGGTGGGTGTCGTCAGCGGTGATTGGACAAGGGAAGGGGGGCTCTAACCTGACCTCTGTGGGCAGAGGTCAGGTTAGTTCAGCTGGACTGCTGAGGATGTTTATGCAAAAAACCAAAAAGAAAAAACACCATGATTAAACTTTATTACTGTGCTATGCTATTTAACAGATAATCCCTCTCCCCCCTAAAAGTTCATTTTTGGGTTGACATGAAACAATTTTTTTTACACAATTGAGTGTTCAGTATTTGGAATCCTGTAAGAACAGGCCCTCTGGGTTTAACATCAATCACAGCTGAATGTCTCCCATGATATGGGAAACTCCTGGGTGGAGCCAACGCCATCTTCGAGACAAAGCTCCTTCTCCGGCGACTCCTCCACTCAGCTCCTTCAGACTAGCCAGCTGCAATTAGCAAACACCTGGTGGAGCTGTGCATCTGCTGAGCTCATGATAGGAGCTAGTTCTCAGTGAAACGCTGATAAAAACATTGTTAAAGGTTTAGTAGAGGAGCCATGTAGTGAAGACTTCCTAAAAGTGGAGTTTCAGAAAGAGCAGGAGTTTTTAAAGAGACAGAGGGCCTATTTCAAGGCTTTACGTTACAAAGTGAAATTTATTTTACGTCATACGACAGCGTTTATTTAATGTAACAACAACAAAGGTTGAAATATGCATTTATGAAAGAATCAGGAGTCACCTCCTGCAGTGCTGATTCTCTGCCTCTCCATGCTCATCCACAAAGAGCCAGCAGATTACTTCCCCAGCTGAAGGGTTGGAAGTCTGTCATGTAACGCTTCACGGAGTTAGAAGGCCCCAGGGCCCTCAGCCGAACAGGAATAAATGTTGTCGGTCTCCACTGCAGATTGAGAAAACACCTGGATACTTTCAGAGGAAGAGGCCCTGTGTCTGAAAACCAGAAGTTGCAAAAACATTTGGAGTTATTCAATAGATTCAGAGTGGTGAGTAATGTAAGAAGATAAAGCCGTCTGTCAGGTCCTCCGTTTTATCTTCTTTGCTTCCACATGTTTGTGGCCAGAAGCATAAAAACAATTCAACAAAATTTGTTTTCTAAAACTGAAAGATGTATGTTTAAAATATTAGCATTTTGAAGATTAATCAGTTCCATCATTCATTCGGTCAAAAAAAACAAACAAACTTAAAAACAGGATGCCCTTATTTAGTGGTAGCCAGCAAACTCTGGACTATCTTATTACAGTGAAAATTGTAAAAAATCAGAGTGAAACATAAAATGCAAGACATAATTCCAAGGAAAAATGCTGTGATGAAATAGAGAGGCACACAAATTCAAAGCAGCAGAGAATTATGAGTGCATCTCATAGTGTAGTCATTATGACATGAGTGCATTATGAGATGTACTCAACAGAATTGAGAATTTTTTTTTCTAATTTGAGTTTTTTGAGAATTATAATTGTTTTATTCTAATTCTCAAAAATGTAAAATATTAGGTAAAAGTGCAATATTTTTTCTAGCTTTTATTTTTTCTTTGCTAATTTTAATTATGGCTTCCAGGGCAAGAAAGCCCAAAATTCAGTTTCTCAGATAATTTAAATATCTCAGAACAATCAAAGCGAGAGTGTCAGGCTTCTGGAAAGCATGTATATTTCTCAGTTCTTGGTTGGACGTCCTCTTACATGAACGTCCGCTTCAGTGCACCATCAGCCTGTGACACTGCATAGCTCCAATGGCAGCCGAAATTGCTTTGATAGCTGCCTTCAGGTTGTCTGCCTTGTGGGTCTGGTATCTTCCTGATGACTGCGGTCCATATATTCCATATGGGGTTCTGGTCAGAGGAGTGTGCTGGCCGGTGAAGGACAGTAACACTGGTCACAGACTCGGAAAATAACACTAGCATGTCCATGAGAAAACACAGTGGACTAAAGCCACAAGATGGCATGGCACCCAAAGCCATCACTGACTCTTGAAATGTGCCACTGGATTTCAAGCGACTTGTCTTCTGTGCTTCTGAATTGAAGTGAAGTGAACTGAAACACACTTCAGCTCAATTTACTTTGTCAGAAACTCCAGAAGACACAGGTGGATGCTTCCACAAATGTCCTGGATCATCAACTTCCTGTCAAACAGATCACGGTTCAAGAGCCTGAAGGGGTCAGCAGGACTGCGGCTACATGAAGCAGGTGGGCAGATTTAACCAGCATCCTATCACCACTTATGATTGGTCACGTAGTATCACTGACCTTTTGAGATCCACAGGTCTCTACTTATTATTGATTCACTCTTTTTTTTTTCTATTTAGCACACGACCGATCTAATCTTAAAAACAGAAATGATACATAAGTGACGTTGCTGCCGTGGAGCACTCCACTGTGAAGGTCAGATTTAATTTGATGGCTGAATCTCTCTCTCTGGGCCGGTCCAGTAGACAAATGGCAGTCCTGTGTTTCCTCATGTCTCTAAAGCTCATCTGCAGTCTCCGTCTGTCTCCCAGGTCCATCACAGATGGACAGTTTCTCAGTGACTGCTCATTTCACTTTTGGTCTTTAAAATGAGCAACTCATGACTTAACGATCCTTGAGAGATGATGCAAAAAAGTCCAAAGAAAGATTTTACATAAAATGAAGGAAATTATGGGCAACCTTGAGCAACAGTGCTATTGTTCTGTTGTTGCAACAGAGCTGAGCAACAGATTTTACATCATTGTCATTGATAATGATGTAAAACATATAAAACCAACTGTAAGGAACGAATTGTTGCAGATCAGTGATTTGCAATTTGTTTGGAAAGCAACTCAGAAAAAAAGTAGCTTCCCCTAATGAATCTTGTTCAGGAAAACATTCGTCATGATTATATCAGTCAATGTGTTTTGTAAAGACAGACCTTTGGGGAAATTTACATCAAACAAATACATGTGGGAAAAGTAAGAGCACCTTATAGAATCCTAACTCTGTTTCTTAAGTCATGGTGTTCTGCTTCTTCATTTTATATACTTCAAAATTTGCTTTCCATGTTATCCTTAATTTTCCACCAGCAAATAAAGGGAAATCCGCTTACAAATTCAGATTTATTGTAAATTTCCAGGGCGCAGGTCGGGAGGGGAACAGCATTCGTGCTTAGGGTACCCAAATGGCTGCCAATGGCAATGTTCATATGTAAGGATTTGCCAGTTTTCAAGTGCTAAAAATAGCTTGCTGGAGGGTAGGGCTTGGCAGCTCTGCCAGGCTGGGAACTAAGTTATGTTGCCACTCTTGACGTCTATTTTAACAGAGCGGGTTGTCAGAATGAAACCTGAAGATGGCTCTTTGGTTCCACTTGACTGTAATCTCCTATTTTGTTGTAGAAAAGTCTCAGAGGGTATTTTTAGAGAGTCGGGGTCTTTATTCCTTCTGTCCTTGAGTCTTTTGAAGGACCTTTTTTCTTAAGTCTGTCAGCAGCGACATAACTGTTGTCTGCCATCTATAAATACCTGGCGGGGGATTGAAAGTCCTCTGATACGAAGTACAAATCGGCTCGTAAATAGATGCAAACTTCCTGCTCAACAGTTTCGTTTTGCAACTGTCTGTGAAGTCAGAGTGAAGTGTTGTCATCTTTGGGATTTTGGTGTTTTGCTTTGTTTTATGTCATTTGCTTTTCATAACCAGTTCATTCCTTGGTTCTGAGATTTCTTGACTTTTATGCCAGCACTTCAGGAGGGATGGTATGAAGTATCAGCATTTGGTGGTGCATCAAAAAACAAAAGGAATGTTGCATAAAACTGAAATATTTCTTGCCAGTCATCCAATCATCACACATAATGATATATTCAAAGCCTGTGTTTCTTGTAATTTTGATGATTATGGCTTACAAATAATGAAAACCCCAAATTTAATACCTCAGAAAGAGTACAGCGGAAAAGGTAATGGATGGGAACTATTGGTTTCACACCCTTCTTGACTTGACTTGGACTAGACAGACAAAGACGCTCAGTCACTGAATTAGCAGCTGTCTCGTTCGGCTCGGCGCTTCTCTCTTCGTAGTGGAGGACGGATGTTTACAGGAAGCTTCATAGCATCAAGCTGTCGCATTATATACATATGTCCATGGTTAACATTAGTGATTGGGTGTCATTCAAAGCTCCGTCAGAGCCCACACTTCCAGGAAGCAATCGTTTCTCAACTATCAGTCCGAGCATCACACTCTTGTAAAAAGTTACCATTAGAAAAATAAAACAACTAAACTTCAGAAAATCATTTAAACGGTGGCTTTTAAATAGACAAATCTGAATTTTATATGAACATCTTTGAATTAAGGATTGTTTAAAATGTTTGATTTTATGAGTGTGACTCAATTTGTATAATTCTCATTTCTTGTAGTTTGTTGTTAGTGATGTGTGTGCTCATCTCGGAGTGCGTCAATTGTTTTTTCTTTTATTTATTTCTGATCATTAACCTGCAGCTAAAAATGAGCCTTTGTGGCTAAATCTGGCATTTTGCATTATTGTTTTAATGTGCTCCTGTTTATTAATATGTTCTGTCCCGTATGAAGCAAATTAAATTCAAATAAACTGCAAAGAGACGAATGGAAAGAAATCACAAGAAGCTTGATAATCCTTATATACAATATTGCCCAATAAACAATAGAGAATATTTCCTTTTTGGACTTTTACAAAACATTTTTTTTTACAGTTATATATTGTTCATATTAAGTGTTTTCATTTTCAGGAGTTTATAGCTACTTAGACTTGTGGTTATAAACTCAGCATATTATCCGTATTTATTAAATTAAACCACTCTCAAAAAGTTTTTGACTTTCAGGTCAAACTTTTGGAAAACATACATTACAAGGATGCATCATGAAAGCAAGTAAAAGATGCAAACAATTGGGGGAGACGTCACATTAACCTGCCACAAAACACAAACTGAACATTCGGCTCGTGTTGTCAATGAAGGGGGACTGATGTCATCCATCCATCCATCCATCCATCATCCATCCATCCATCCATCCATCCATCCATCCATCCATCCATCCATCCATCCATCCATCCATCATCCATCCATCCATCCATCCATCCATCCATCCATCCATCCATCCATCCATCCATCCATCCATCCATCCACCATCAATCCATCAGTATAGGTTTCTGATTTTTTTTTTTTTTAAAGATGTTGCCTTTTTTAAGACTTTATAGTTGGTGTTCAGGTATTAATCTTACAGTCTTCCAAAAATGCGTAACCATCAAGTGATATTTTCAAATTTCCTGTCAACTTTAAATATTTTTTTTAACCCCAAAAATGGCGGCCGTGCTGGACGACTGACCTCGCGCCCCGAGCAGCTGGCCGAGCTGATTCCCTGGGAGGGAAACCGTGTTCATACAAAGAACTGTTCCCATTAATTAAAGTAAATGTGTGGTGGTGTGTGTGCATCTGCATCTGCACAGGCATATCCGAATCTCAGCAACACTGTCGGTGGAGCAGCTTTGTGTCAGTGGATCCTGGCTTTTCACACCCCTAAAAATATCTCTCACCAAGTGTGCGGATCAAAGGGGGCAGCAGCTCTGCTATGAATACCCCTCCGGTATTTAACCTAAAGCCTCCCCTCAGAGGAGGGGAGGCTTCCAGGGAGGGACAAGAGCAAAGAGCCCGCCGCTCTGCATCCAGAGGCCAGGAGAGGAAGGAAGACTGAAGGTGAGCTGATCATAATATATAAATATATATATATATATATTTCAGCTCTCTTCTTACGAGGAAAGATATTTGGACAAACGGAGCAGAAAACCGACTAAACATTTTGTTTGTGTTTGGAACCTCTGATTTTTTATTTCTTATTTTTTGTTTTTATGAAAAAGCCAAGTGACACAAAATCCCTGGACTCGGAGCTAAACTTTCACTTGATGCACAGAGAATGAACTTTTAAAGAGTCAGTTTGACCCGAGGGACATCTGCTGAAAGTTTTCTCCGCACCGTGGAGAAATAAAATCACAAACAAATCCTCAGGCTGCTTTTCCAGAATTGCGAGTGGTTCCAGTTTTATGTACAGAATGGAGGATGAAGCGGGCTGTAAAATAGTCGACAGGCCTGGAGAGACGAGGAGGAATCACACAGAAGGACAGAGACTTTTAAAGCAGCCGCCGTTGAGCAGCTGGAGGAACCCAAACGGGATCATGCTCGGCATGTTGGTGTCCCTTCTTTCCCTTGGACTTTGCGTTTTGGTGACAATTCGGACCTCAGAACTGCAGGCCAGGATACTGAGTCTGGAGCAGCAGCGGGACGCCTGGATGATGAGTCTGGAGCAGGTGGAGGCCCTCATTATGAACCGGGTAGAGCAGCTACTGGAGGAGGTAAAACACTAAGACTACAAATATCTTAATAATAATAATAAAAAAATGCCACAGTTAATCTCATTACTTTTGTCTCTAAAGAAACATTTCTGCTTCCTCTATCCTTCTACATGGAGATTTGATTCTTCCAGCCACATTCAGTTTGTACAGGTGAAGACGGTTGTTATTAAAAAATTTGTTGTAGTTTATGACAGAACTAGTTATAAGCGTCTTTGTCTTATTTTGGTGACACAACTTGAGTCCAGGGGCTCAAGTGTGTGTCACCTTAGAGCAACACTTTTGGACCGGTGCGTTTTGCATTACTGCATCTAAACAATAGTTAGTTTTATCTTAAGAAGATTCAGTGGGTTTCAAAAGCAGACAAGTCATTATTTCAGTCAACTCAGTGTGTACACCTGAATGAATGTGTATACCTGGTACAGGTATCTGTATCAGTCATTCATCAGGTGAATGAATCATTTAATTGAATGATTTATTCAATTAAATGAATCATTTAATTCATTTAATTAAATGAAATTAGGTTGGATTTAATTACAATTTCAGTCTGAGGAAGAGTTACAATGTTAAAAAGTAAGATGTATCTCAGCCTCATTCCTTCACCAACTGAATGTTCTGCCTGTCAATTCATCTCTCTTCTGCCTCTTGGATGGTAGCATGTCAGACTCGTTTGCTTTCTCTCAGATAAATCTCGCTGCCCTGGGCCTCAAAGCCAGGTATGTGTTGGGAAAGAACGCTGGAATGGGAAAGCCATCTGGCCACGGCTTCTGAGGTGGAGGTGTCACACTAGTTGGTGTCCATTCAGTAATTTAGTTTAATATCCATATTCAAAGATCTGACTTTAGGAACAGAAGAGAGATTGTTCTCCAAAACGGGCCTAAGTCAGACTGGTAAACATGAATATTCACTCAAGTCAGATATACATCACCTGAATGGGTTTTTTTGGGGGGGGGCTTTGTTTTGTTTTAAGAAAACCTCAGTGATGTGAGGTCAGGGGAGGCACCTGTCATCATGGAAGAAAAATATATAAAGATAAGATCATTTTGATTGTTATTTTCACGCCGTGTTTTGTACTGTAAAGTATTTATTTTTCATTTAGCTTTACCAATTTTTATTGTTTTTTCTTCAAAATTGGTAAATTTTCATAATTTCCCATTCAAATGCTCAGAAGTGAAGCTGGTGAGGAAGCAGTGACCTGAGCCTCAACCTCTCTACCTGCTCTGGCTGCCATTCTGAGAGCATGTTCCTCCTGTCTGTACATCGTCAATTAAATGGTTAAAAAACATTTAATATATGATCTGATTTTCCATCATTTAGCTGATCTATATAATGTACAGTGTTTGTTGTCACCAACTGTGTGCGTGACGTGTTTCGTGTGCTGAGGAGCGATCAGAAACAGAGGAGAACAGATTGGAGGTGAGGCAGGCAGTTCTCTTGCCTCATGGCAGGGGGCGCTCATGATCCCAGACATTGGCCTTGTGACTCCATGTTTGCAGAGTCAGAGACACTGAACCATCCATACAGTAAATACAGTAATATCAACAGTAGCAGTCTTCTGACTTTGTTTTCTTTTTCCTTCTTTGTTTTTGTAGAAACTTGCAACACAGATGTCAAAGACACGGGAGACCAGAGATGCTCCACAAAGTTGCCTTTGTCCTCCAGGTATCGTTAAATCAGTGATGTTGGTTAAAACAGTGATGTTGGTTAAAACAGTGATGTTGGTTAAACAGTGATGTTGGTTAAACAGTGATGTTGGTTAAACAGTGATGTTGGTTAAACAGTGATGTTGGTTAAATCAGTGATGTTGGTTAAAACAGTGATGTTGGTTAAACAGTGATGTTGGTTAAAACAGTGATGTTGGTTAAAACAGTGATGTTGGTTAAAACAGTGATGTTGGTTAAAACAGTGATGTTGGTTAAACAGTGATGTTGGTTAAACAGTGATGTTGGTTAAAACAGTGATGTTGGTTAAATCAGTGATGTTGGTTAAAACAGTGATGTTGGTTAAAACAGTGATGTTGGTTAAAACAGTGATGTTGGTTAGCTCTACGGAGAAGTCGACTCCCATTGCATCAAAGATTCAACACAGAACGCTTATAGTTCTATTTTTACCTAAAACTTCTAATTATGCCTTAATCAATTGCAATATGAAAGGAAGTCAAACACAAAAATATTAATTATGAGATCAAAGTTGATTTTTTTAAATGTAATGTTGTCTTTTTTTTAAACGTAATGTTGGCTGACCTCTCTTTTCTGATTAAAATTGTATTTAATCTTCCTCTTATATTTACGTGAGATCCATGCACATATCCTTTACTATGAACATCTCTGTCACTCTGCTGTTAAATGTTCTGTTTTTATGAATTAGTCATGATCAACAAAATGGATTTTTAACAAACAAAAAAGAAAGTAATTCGATGTTAAAGTCCAATGAACTTCTACAAAATAAAAATATGGAACATGAAATAAGGGATTTATTTTTTTCTTTATTACACAAAACCACATTTTGATGATCATGAGTGACTTGAAAAACCAATAAAAGTCTTGTATACATTGGTGGTGATATTCAGGACCAGACAACTTTCCATTAACATCCCAGATGTCAGAACTTTCTTAACACATTATTCACTAATTTATAAAACATTGCATCAAGTTCTACTATATGGATCGTTAATTTGCCATTTCGATAAAACAGTAAAAGATTATTAAGGCACCTAAAAAGGCATACTTTATTAACCTTAAGTATACACTGAGATGTAATTTAAAACATGCTGAAATGTCACTACATTTTTCACTCTTAAAGTAAGCAGTAAGTGATTTTTTTTTATATATTTTGAGCATATACTTTAAAACATACACAAAATATCTTTGAAAGCATATTGTTTCATTGGTACACTAGAGCAAATATATATTTTGTTCACTTAAGATATACTTTTATTTAATATGTTTCTTAAAAGTATATTGTGGTACAATTAAATTTAAGCAAGTTTAAAGGTTTAATGTCAAAATTGGTACAAGCATCCTGTTAGTGTAAGAAATTGGGTCAGTGTCTCTTTATGAAGCTCCGCCTCTCCCGCCTCACAACAATGAATAGAACAGCACAGCAACTAAACAGAGAAAGTCCTTGTTTCTGACAGAGTGCAGCACAAAAAACGGCAAAAAAAAGTTACGATTTCAGGATGTTGTGGACTCCCTACCTATGTGGCATCATCAGAACTGGTGTGATGATTACTGGGACTGTCCTGCTCACAGGAAGGGCTAAATTAGCTAAAAGCAAATGGTATGATCAGTCACTTGTAATATGTACTGTACTTAACTATCTATTCTACCCACAACTAAGTCTGAATTAGACTCAAAACTGATAAAAATGCCTCATTAATGAATGATTTCAATAGAAATCAAGGTTGTATGTCCGTTGGTTATGTTACTAAGTTAATAGTAAGTTAATAGTGTATGTCCATGTAAATCTTAAAGGATGGATTTCAAATGTCCATCCATTTTGAAAAGGTTGAAAAGGTCTCGCCTTTTTGTGATTACTTTGCAAAGAGCAGCGTTTTCCTCCCTGACCAAAGTTACACTTTAAACAAATCTTGGAGTGTGATTTGGAGAATCATACTCCTGATCTTACTTCAAGAATTGCATATTTGTGTATATTCAGCTGTCTCTGTCTCGGTGGTGGCTTGCGGTGCATCTTGCTTTTTACACACACCATCAGAAGCAGCAGAGCCTTGTAGTCTTTGGGGTAAGAGCTCCGAATGCAGCGGACGCGGTTGGTTTTCACCACTGCAGTGTTTGCACCGTGTTGCTTTAGCACATGTCTGCAGCCATGAGATAAATGAGTCATTATTGAGTCAGACTTGACAAACAGACTTGGAGAGTGTCATCAAAAATAAATTGCCAAAATATTATAATAAAAGCTTGCCATGAGACGGATTTGATTGCTCTTCTGTTTTTGAAATTTCTCTGTCTAACTAAAGTTATTTATTTTGAAATTGTGTTTTTAACCAGAGGAAATTATAGTCGATGATTATCTCATTCTGATCCTTCAGCAGGAGTTATTTTTTGCAGCCTGGCAGTAGATATCCACTGTTTTGCCACTTCCTGTCTGTCCACTCTATTACATTTAGTTTGTAAGCTGAAAGAAACGCGTGTTCTGTGGTTGTGCTATTCAGGAAAATGCAGCTGTCTCTGCGCCCCAAAATATAAACCCTTGACTGAGAGCCACGAATACCAAAGCAGCTGCCAGAGTAACAGCTTTACTAAGGTACATGTAGACCACTGTGTTCTCAAAATATTCTAATTAGCTGCCCTGTTGATAGCCTTTTGCTGCTAACACCTCTGGGATCAAAAAGGTGCTATATGCTAGAGTGGCTTTTGTTGTTTTTCTTTTTATTGTTATTATAAATATGGTAGGATTTCAAAATATGACATATGCTGAATTCTGTTTTTCTTTTGATTCGGGTTTGTCAGATGAATCAAAATGTGTAATTATTAAAATTAGTAATCATTGGGAGCCCCAAAGGCCCCCACAAAAAACTACATCCAGTTCTTGAGAGAGATAACAGGAGTGTCTGTGTCTAATATTAAGCATAAAGTATAGATGGGCATTATTTTCAGGTATGTTTTAGCTTAGCTTAGTTTACCTAATGTTACCTCATGCAGACAAGAGGAAACTTTAGATCACATAACATCCGCACACTTAAGTCCCAATAAGTGTCACACTTATCGACATTTAATAAGTGTGACAGTAAATGCAACATTGTCACACTTAAGTGTGTGAGGCACACACTAATTGGCGGTGATAAAATGAAGTTTTGTCAACAGACACACATAAAGAAACAAAGAGATAAGAAAAAAGTTAAGAAATGCACATAATGTAAACTGAAGAGTAGTAGAAGAGCTGATATATGACGGAGCTGGATTATGAAGGAATTTAGACGTGGGAAGGAGGCTCTTAAATTGTATTCCGGATTAAACAGGGAGGCAATTAGGGGAGGCTAAAATAGGAGATATGATTTTTCGTTTTCATCTTTACCAGTATAAATTCTTTAAAGGGCTTTATATCATTGTCTGATAAAGATATTGCTTAATGAATTTTTGTGTGTGTGTGAAACAACAGCAGAAAGCAGTGGCTGTGTCTTTGTCAATGGACCACACTTCCAGCCAATCAGAGACAGATCATTTTTGCGTCCGGTTAGCTTGAGTGAAAAACAACCAGCCAATCCAAATGCAGCACAAAATGGTAGAAATTCCAAAACAAACTATATTATAACACAAGAGAACAGAGCAACGTGAGCATTAAATTGTGTGCAGCCTAATTCAGCAAAGCATTTTAGGTGTTTCAACATTTCTTGAGCGGTGACATCCGTGGGAAATATGCTTTTGCCTGTTTTCAGGATTCGATTTATTCCAGGCCCTGAAAGATGACACAACTCAAGGAAAATAATAGTGCTACAGTTTATCCAGAATACATTTCATATACATTACTGTAGGTTCTAGGAGAGAGACACAGAAGAAAACAAACATATGCAAGATGGCTGATCAGCAGCCGCTGCGGACTATTATTTATTATTATCATTTGTTACAGCCGTGGTCATGAACGTGTTTGGAGTACTTGAACACAACGAGAAGTTGTTGAATCTGTCAAGGTGCTCTTGCTTTTTTTTTTCTTTTCTTGAGTTAAGAGATTGTTAAACAATGCCTGAGGCGGCCGAACGCCTTTCTTTTTATCTGTGCAGCTGACACAGGGCGAGTGTCCTCCAGGGTCATGGGACTCGTTATTTAAGTAGACTCGCCAGTTCACCTTGACATTTGTGTTGACAGGAAAAGCCCACAGCATATCACCTTCTGTGGTTTTGATATATTCACAGGACAGCTGCCAATGCATAGACAAACTGAGGAGAGTGTGGCAACCAGAGACAGAAATCAGGAAGAGGCAGCATGCTGATGCATGTGTGCAATGCATGTGTACATTGTGGAATATTCACTTGGAAAGATGCATTTTTGAGGATTGCTTTGTTGACAAATGACTGTGCTCTCAGTTAACCCAAACACTGATAGACTCCAAACCTGAGTATTGAAGAACGTTAAAAGTAAGATTTAATTGTTGTGTTTTTTTCTCAAGGGAAACTGTATAAGTGTATAACAGTTATCCCTAAAAAAGGACAGGATGTATTCAGATAAAAAGAAAAAAAGGCTCCACTTAATTCTCCTATTGACCGATGTCATCATTAAATGTTGAGTTCAAAATTTCAGGTGTTAGTCAAACAATTGGAAAATATTCTGCCAACATATTCCAAATATGATCATTTCTAATGACCATATTTAAAACAAAAACAAAAACTGTATCCTGAATTATCATCAGTCAGCTTCCTTGAATTTTACTGTATCAGCAATTGAAAAACGAAAAAGAAACAGCACTGGTTAACTTGTCATTAAATTCTAAAACCTAAAAACAAGAGATTAAATGACCCTTGTGTTGTTTGCTTAACCTGGACATTTTCCTTGGAATGCAGAGAGGAAGGAAGAAAACTTGGAAAATGTCTTCTTCCATGATTCAGTTCAGTTCAACGCTAATTATTGATCCCAAAGGGAAACTAAATGTTGTTGTAACTCATATCATTTGAGGTTCTTCAGAGAGTTATTGCAGAGGATAGTGTTGGCTCTGACTGAAGTCGCTGTTGTGTGCCATGCTCGTGAAGAATGCTCGGATTTCTCCGTCATTTTCTTGATCTTATGCGAAAAACTTCTTTGCACCGTCACATCCACAGTCTTCCCTTTATCAGTCCCTGGTTCTGATACTGCTACCTCAGCAAATGATGGAGGAAGAGATGATACTCTCATCAGCAGACTCGTGGAAGACATTCAGCATCTTGGTGCAACCACAGAAGAATCTAAGATTCCTCATTTAGTAAAGTCTTTCTTTGTCCCTTCTTATAGTCAGATTCATTGATGAGTCTCCTGTCCACTCTGTCGCCAGTGAACTATGTCTGTTCCTCAACCACCTCCACGCGACCTGTCCGTTTTCTCCGGTGTGAACGGGTGAACGACCTGAAAGTGTCCCGGATGCTCAGACGAGGGCACAATGACATCACGCAGAGGGAGCTCCGTTTTTTTGCCAACCATCATAAAAACGAGAAGCAGTGCTCGGTGTTTGTGGAAGTCGACTTGAATGCTAACGGTGGAGCACAGCTTACTCATTCGCAATTATTGTCCGATATTAACAACTTAAACCTCATTATAGTCCGTCTACCCCCTTGCACGTATCAGGGTGCAGAATAGAGACGTTCAGGTCGGATGATTGCGACTTGGACCTTTGGTCACATTTGAAAATATCAAATGCATTAGAAAAAAAATCCGATCTGTGTTGTTCAGACTGTCATCAGAAGATCAGATTCAGGCTGCAATGTGAACGTAGCCATAAAGCGGTACATCAACTCTGAACTCAAGCTTCTTGACCATTTCTAAAACACACAGAGGCATTGAGTATTTCTACAGATGACAGGAGTCTGAGTCGCAGTGCATGTCAGACTGCTGTAACATCAGAGTGACGGATAACAGAAACAAAGTGTTTCTTTTCTTCGTCGTAGCAAGTTATGGATTGACCAAAAGCATCTTAAGATTCCTTTAGCAACCAGTGAATCTGCACACGTTTCTTCTTTGCTCGTCTTTGCTTTGCAACAGCTGCAGCGCGTCGGCTCTCTGAAGAAGTAGAAGAATGTGGCAGGGGAAAGATGACTTTACCAGAGACCTTAGCGCGGCTGGAACGTTTAAAGAAAAGAAAACAAAGGGCTCCTATTGCATTTGTCAGGTTTCACCATGATATCGCACTCTGTCACACTTGACCCAAATGTGCCAGAAAACAGCAAAATAAAACAACATAAGCAAAACACAGCAAGTTCATTCAATTGAGGCTGAGGAGGGCAGACCAGGAAATATCTGGGTTGAGGCTAATCACCTTAAAGTTTCCATTTTGCCACTAAAGATGAGATATATGACAAAACAAGCAAACATGACTGGATTGTGATCTTCTCGCCACCTTTTTCATTCTTTCTTTGCCGCTGTGTCCCCGACTGCACAGAAAGCTCCATCTTCCTCATGAGTCGTAGCTTCAGACAAACATCAGCAGTGGCAACATGTTGTCCTTTTGCAATAAAGCCCTTGACTGCCTATAACTCTGGGTCATTTTGGGTCTCTTTTATTCAGTAATTTCAAATAAAAAAACAAACAAAAAAAACCCATAAAGAAATACTTTAGTGATACCAAAGCACTCTTCTTACACAATGTGCTTAAAATTGAAAAAAGAAGAAAAAAATCATTCAAAAAATATTGAAATTGTTTAAAGAATGATTAAAAGACTGAGTGATGAAGATCGGTGCTGAAACTAAAACAACAAATAGATGAAGAGAAATATGTAAACGTGTAAAAGAAACACTACAGCGGGGGTTGAAGGTTCATGAAAGTTCATGAAACTCTTCGTTAAATCCCAAATTAAATGTAATCGAGACGATCAAAATCCATTTTCAAAGCGACACAAAAACAACAGAAACAATACATTTGTCATGAAATGAAAACGAACAATTAGCTCTGGTTTTGCAGATTTTTTTTGTTTGTTGTGTTTTTTTACTTAGTAAGTCTTGATGTCATCTTTCAGTATCCCATCGGTTCATTGATTTGATTTGAGCCTCCACTCACTGTTCAATATGTAAATCATTGTCTTGTTCTTCAGCAGCTGGATCCCACGTCAGTAATTAGAGAAATGGGTTATTTTCTGGATATTTTAAATCTGAAGTTGTTTTTCTAAATCATTTCTCAGACCTAATTGGAGATAAGTGTGTATGTGATCATTCCTTGTGTGCAGGTGTTAGGTAATCTAAAATGTTTTATCTCTCTCTGTCTTGCAGGACCTCCAGTAAGTAACACCAGACGCTGTATTTGAACTTCATGTGGTAAAGTTACAACTTTTGGCCATTTTTGTGTGAACTGCACTGCTTGAGTTAAAACACTGTGGAAGAGCATTTTGTCTGTCTGGGGATGAGGAAGTTTAGAGTTTTCCTCCAGGTTTCATGTTGTCACATCTGTTTCCATCGGGCTAAACATTGACTTCATTACTTTTGCTATCAGATGTAGTTTATTTAGTAACTAGTTCTGTTCAACTCACAAATACTTCATTGGTTGAAAGTGAAGTTAAACTTTGTTGTAACCCATATTACTTTGAGGTTCTTCAAAGACTTGTTGTAGAGGCTGATGAAAGGTTCTCCTGTAGAGGTCTGTGTCACAGCAAGTCTGTAGGAGCCTCTGACTGAAGACACTCTGTTGTTGTATGACCATCTCGTCAAGAGATTGTCTTAATGAGACAATCTCTCACTGTCTCATTGAGAAACAATGAGGGATTGTCTCTTAATGAGTTGTCCTAAATTGTACTGATCTGATGTAAAAACCCTTCTATGCACCTTCACCTGCAGAGGTTCTGCAGAACCAACCTCTTTTTTTTAATCATGTTGTTGAGCCTTTTTAAGTTCCTGGTTCTGATGCTGCTTCCCTTAAAGATGAAGGCAGGAGAATTCAAATCAATTCAGTCTATTATTGCAGAGTTACAAGAACCTCAGGGATCATCTGAACAGCAAACTGGACCGGATTCATAACACTAAAGCAGTTTCCCAAAAGGGCAGAGCAGAGCAGGTTATACCTGCTATGGAGGTTCAGGTCCAGGGGGAACTGCTATGATTATTGTGGCATCAGCCATCTTTCATAGTGTGGCTTGTTGGGGCAGAAGCGTCTCTGCTGGTGACATAAAGAGACTGAACATACTTAGCCAGCTCTGTCCTCTGGTCCTCTGGACCCAGTAGAGGTGGTCAGTGAAAGGAAAATGGGGAAAATTGTCCAATAGGGCAGATGATGTTGCCCTGTTGGACAACATCATCTGCCCCACACTGCCCTGTTTTTGGCTCAGTCCATCCTTTCATCCACTGACCATCTTCCCTGTCGCTGCACATAAACTGTGTTGCCGAAGGTATTTGCTCCCCCTTCCAAATGATCAGCACCAGGTGTTCCAAGGTTTTCCCCCAGAAAGCTTGCTAAGCCCGGTGGTTGGTTCACCAGGCCGTCATTCATCCAGAGGTCCGCCGCGATTTTCAGTTAAAAAGTGTTTAAAGTTGACAGGAAATTTGAAAATATCACTCGATAATTATGTGTTATTGAAAAATTGGAAGATTAACTCCTGAACACCAGCTATAAAGTCTTAAAAATACAAACATTTAAAAAGACTTAAATAAATAATCAATGCTTAACCTGGTGGGGGGGACAAGTAAAGCCTGGTGGCCCGCCAGGCTTATTATAGACTGTGGGAAACCCTGCATTCCAGTCACTTCCATAGCCACATGAAAGTGATATATATGTTTTTGCAAACATATATACAGTATATACTCTGGTGTGTGCTTCTCTTATGTTATCTGTTCATAGGGGATTGCAGGGGAGCCTGGTTTGTCTATCATTGGACCCAGAGGGCCTCCTGTGAGTACTGATGTTTGTCAAATGCCAAAACTCAGAATTACTTCAGAAATGTATCTTTTTTTATATTTCTCACCCATGGAGGTTGCCATTTTTAAACCAGCTAAAAACTCACAAGTTTAAGAGAAGTTCAGTCTGATTTAACTCAAGCCGTTCAATTATATGTTATAATTGTATAGTCTGTACTCTGAGAATACCTGATATCTGATACATAACGGTATGTTGTTTTTTCATGCTGTTGCCTCTGAAGCTGAATGTTTTCAATTAAGTTTCTGTTGGTTTGACCAATCCTGCAGCATTTCATCCCTCAGCAAAAGCGGTTGCAAAGTGTGTTGAGACCAGTCTATTAGTGTGAACTCCAAGTGTTTTCACAATCTTACAAAACAGGAAAAAGTCATGAATTTTGTCCCCAGCTAAGGAAATGAATCAAATTTTCTCCACTATCCAGCACTCTTGTATCCCAGATTATTGACAATGTAGCTTTTTTCTGTCCTTTCTTTTTAGGGACAACCCGGCACAAGAGGATTCCCTGGTTTCCCAGTAAGTGATTATTCAGTTTCTCTGCTTTCACATTCCTGGCTCTTCTCAAGTCAACCTTTGTTGTGTCTTATTCATTGTTAATGATGATTTGTTTATTGACGTGGGTTAAACGTTGCTCTTCTTCTTCATAGGGTCCTATTGGGTTGGATGGAAAGCCTGTGAGTTTTTTCTTCTTTCTTTTAGAAGAAAATATAAGTTGGTGGATTTTTGTGTACTTGTTTGTGGTGTGATTGCGTGGCTATGACAAATTAAAATCTCTTTTTTTGTTTTATGGGCTTTAACAAAACAATGTAACAATTCACATTGTGTAACCGAACCCAACGTTTCATATTCACTCAGGGGCAAAAAGGACAAAAGGGAGACATGGTGAGCACGGCTAATTGTTTTTATTAACAATAACTTGAAATATTTGACCGCTCGACTCTTTAAAGTGGAATAAAATTTCCAGTTTTAATTGAAAGCGTGATAAAGAGGAAAAAGAGATTTTTCTTTTTTTTCTTTTCTTTTAGGGTTCTCGAGGTCCTCAAGGAAACCTGGTCAGTTCGCAATTTTTTTGTGTGTTTGTTTATTCTTTTTCGCAAGATAGAAAACTTGATATCTTTGCAAAAATAGATAAGAAACAACACTTATTTTCCCCTGCCTTTACCTCTAGGGGGAGCCAGGCCTCAAAGGGGAGAAGGTGAGAGATGCTGCCATTCGCATCACAATTCAGCCGACCTGTGGATGAAATTTAACAAGTATTTCTGTATAGGAACAGAATTCAACTTTGTCATATTATATATACCCGGATCTCAAATCTGAATGTCTGAATCCAATGTCTCATCCAGGGCGCGCCCAAAGCACAAGCAAACTGAGCGGCCGCTGAGTGGAACTGATTTCATATATATATATATATATATATATATATATATATATATATATATATATATAATATATATATATATATATATATATATATATATATATATATATATATATATATATATATGTATATATATATATATATATATATATATATATAGAGAGAGAGAGAGAGAGAGAGAGAGAGAGAGAGAGAGAGAGAGAGAGAGATTTAAATATGTATATATGTGTGCGTGTGTTTTTTTAGTAATGATTTCTATGTGGTTATATTAGTAAAAACACACAATTTGTTTTCCAATAATATATATTTGATCATGTAGAAAATCATTCTTTCAAAGAAAGAGGAAAATACTCTTGGAGGCCCCCTGGAGGCCACGGTAGGTCACACTTCACCAGTCATATGTGCATCCAAACCTCCAAAGGACCAGAGGAAGAAAAGTTAACAAAACTGTCGTCTGTCCTTTGGGGAGAGAGAAAATAAAGATGCAATACAAGCGTTTGATCTAATTTAGAGCCAAAGCAGGGAAGTTTGGTTTGCATTTCAAATTGGATGCAACGTTTCTCGACTGTCAAATACAAAACAAGTGCTGTTTTTTTGTTGTTGTTGTTGTTGTTGTCTCCAGGGTTCATGTGGAGACTTAACACACCGGGTAAGATTTTTTTCTATTTCATAACATGCTGACACATGTCATACGTACAGTTATTAAAAACAGAAATTTGATTGGTTTGGGTTTTTCAAAACAGTGTCTTCCTTTTCACATTGATATTATTCATACTGACTGTGTTTCAAACGTGTTCCTTTCAATTCCTTCACCAGGCTTAAAGCCCCATCCTGATCTAGATAGGCAGGAAATCAGCAGCACACATCAAAACAGCCACACAGATAAACTTAAAAGACACAATGATCGTAAAATAGCACGTTTAGATTTACATGCTGTGCATGTACTGAATTTATTACAGCTGCACTGATTGGGCTTTTCCAGACCAATACGTATTACCAATTGTTTATGGTCTGACTTACTGATTCTGATTTTAATCTATTGCCACGTTTTTTTTTTTTTTTTTGCTTCTTTTACCTCTTTAAGGTCTTTACTCCTGTTATGCCAGTCCCTTTTCATTTCCGTTGTGCATTCTTGTTTTCCTTCCCATGATCTTTTTGCATGGTGGTCATGTTTATGACTTCTTCTTACAGGTGTTGCCCATGACCCTGCGAAACATGCCTTCTATAAACCATCTAATCTTGAAACGCCTCCAGGTAAAAATCTGTCCAGACGATGTCTATTTTTCACTAAGCCTTGAGTACAACTAACCAACATGCCACAAACTTTGCCTCCTCTGCCTTCTGACTAACAATCTTTTGGCTCTAACATTTTTGTTCAAACCAAAAGGATTTGTTGTCATTCGATACCCGGCATCCCGTCTTTATATGTTAAGAAATGAAGAATTTTGCTTAGCAAAGACATGGCAATGAATTGTTACATCAAAACAAATTACTCCTCTTTTATTCATTCATTAAGGAAATTCTGTGACTCAGGAAAGAAGAATATTGTGGTTAAGTATTGAAAACTTGTGGCATCACAACCTACTGAGCTAATGAACTCAAAACGTCTACTAAATAAATAGTGACGTGGCCGATGTATCGCAAGGTTTCATTTGTCATCCGTCACTCAGCCGCCTCAGAGCGCAGAGCCGACTTTGGTTCTTCCTGCAAGCAGCGTCAGTGTTCTTGATTCAGTCCAGTTTATTGTCAGTGTGGAGTCGCAGGTATTTATGATCCTCCACAACGTCCACACTGGGTGATAACAGAGAGTATATGTAGACATGTATGCGCAATTGCAAGTTTTGTCCCGTGGGGCTTTCACATTGGACTGATGTTGAAGAGCTGGTGCGTAACCGCGCTTGCCGTCTTCTGAGTGGGAAAACGGTCCAGCCTGCCGCAGCCCCTCTTCTTCTGACTCCTTTGGTGTCGTCGCCTTGAGAACGCATTCAGGTTGACCTTTGTGGAGAACATTATGCTACTGGCTGTGGATGATCTTAAAATAAAGTACTAAATGTAAACTTTGCAGGAATGTAAAGAGTTGACTATTAATAGCTTTGTTAGTCTTCAAAATCGATTGTAACTCAAAAGTCTCTCAGCAGGGTGCACCCGGATTACAAGGACCCCCAGGACCCCAAGGCCTCCCTGGTGCCCCTGGTGCCCCTGGTTCTCCTGGTGCCCCTGGCCTTAATGGTCCCAGCGGACCACCGGTGAGTCCCGGCTTTACTTTAGATACAAAACCACAAAGAATTGACTTTTTGTACGACATTCCTAATTTAGTCAGTTTTTCATCGTTTCTTGTTAAAAAGAAATATAAACATTAGTCATACAAGTGGTGCTTATCTTTGACAAAGACACATCTTTGTCGCTATGGACTGATTAGCAGTATTTTGTTTGTGTATTTATATTCATTTATTTATTAATATCAGTCGTACTGAACAACCTCAGTGATCATTTTATAGGCTACACATTTTAGCAAAGACTTGCACTGATTGCAGGGTAAAAACTCCTACTGCTGTTGCCACCATCGTCTCTCGGTGTAGCATAAAGTTTTATGTCGCCAACCCAGTCAGGGAGGATGGACGAGTGAGATAAAGGCTTCTGTCCCTCTAAAGGTTTCCAAATATGAAGCAGCACGGAAAAAAGATCCAAATTACAACGCCACAAAACAGCAAATTCCCTAAAACGTTTGCAATGCCGTTTTAATTTCCTCACTCCAAAATAAAGAAACAACCGCAACCAACCGGTCTACTCAAAGCATTTCAATATTCTCCCCACACAAACAAACGCCTGGATATATGGATGACCAAACAAACATGCGTGTTTTCTATGTGTGCCAGGGTGAAAAGGGAGAGCCAAGCGCTTTTGCAAAGGGGAGTAAAGGAGAGCCGGGTTCCCCAGGACTAATCGGTCTCATGGGGCCCAAGGTGAGATAAATATCAATGATTACCTTTTAGCTCAGCAGTTACTGCTGTACAAAAAAAAAAGGACTTAAAGAAGTTTATTTTTTAGGGCGAAAAAGGAAATAAGGTAAGACGTAAAACTGAAATCACTCATTAAAAAAAAAAATGATAATGAGAATTACTTTGCAAACATGTTATAGTGCTCAATTTTCTATCAGGGGGAAGCAGGTACCAAAGGCCCTGCCGGCCCACGAGTGAGTCTTCAATTATGCATCATTTTTTGAATTTAGGATTTCATTTCTCATTGCTAATCAAAGGAACTTTCATCTCTGTGTCTATAAGGGTGCCAAACGTTTTTGTCCTGTTTCTTAGGGTCCATCAGGTCCGACGGGGCAGCCGGGAAAGATGGATCTCCAGAACAGTGAAAATGTATTCCATTATTTCAGTATGTATTGTATCCCTGCAGGAAAACATGTGTCAGTTCAGTAATAGTGTGTTTCTTTACAGAACATTCGCAATATGCCCCTGATGGTAAGTGATTTTTGTTTGTATGGTGGGTCGATGGAGGATTGCTCCAGTCAAGGATTCGGTTCTGGCAGTGAAGGATGCCAGACTTGGCGTAAAATGAACTAAAACCGCAAAACTAAAGAAAAAAAAACTGGTTTAGCAGCAGGTTTCTCTCTGTAACTAGTCCTAGTGCAGATCAGGTTTGTTCATGATATCAAGTTTATGCTTATACATGCAAACCTTTAGAAGAAAAGGCCCTCAGTGGATTAGCAAGGAAGAGAACAGACAGTAAGACAGTAAGATCAAACTTTCAAGGTGACTCAAGAAAATCAAACTTAGAAAAAAAAATACAAAATATCAAAGGGCGACAACAGTGTTGGGGTGAACAAACCTGCAAAACATCAAGCAGAGAGTAATAAATCAGAAGTCGAATCAACAAACCAATTGGATTTCTGTTGTTTTTCTGACGTTGTGCCACATCCTCATAGGGGCTTCCTGGATTACCTGGACCTCCAGGATCCCCTGGAATCCCTGGTGAAAAGGTGGGGGATTTTTTAATTATTTTTTTTTTTGAATAGCATTGAAAGAAGATTTTCTAACCCCATAATTGTGTAGATTGTGTGTCTGTTTCTAGTTCGTTTTGTCCCTGTGTTGCCTTCCTGCCCTGATTGATTCCAGCTGTCTCTTGTTTCCCCCGATCACTGCAGGGACCACTGCATTTTAAATAATGAACTTAAAATGCAAAAAAAAATAAAATCTCATGAGAAAACAAGATAACTAAAGCACCCACATAACAGACACAAGTACGCACACATTATGATGACTGAAAAACAGCACAAGGCATAGCGCGGCAAAGTTGTATGTCATTACCGTGCCATTATGTGAGACCCGATATTGGTGCAGTCCTGGCCCTTTATACAGATCTTTTTTTGTTTTGTTTTAAGTTTTGACTCTGATTATAATCCGGGGGAAAAAAACAGTGGGATCAATACAAAAAAATTGTTTTGTAAAACCGAGAAATGTCCAGCATAAAAACCACTGGATTAACATTTAAACACGTTTAGAAATATTTGTGCTTCGTTTTTTGCTGTCATGCCTTCAGGTGAGTTTTCTTTCTTTTTTGTGTTAACAGGGTCCCACAGGACCAGCAGGTACACCAGGCCCTCCAGGACCAAAGGGAGATAGAGTAACTAACATTCATTGCAGACTTGAAAGTCTAAAAAAAAAGAAGTGTTGTGTTGCTAATGCATTTTCTACCTTTTTCCATATGGCAATAGGGTGAAACGGGAAATGCAGGCTCGCTAGGACCAACCGGCCTTCAAGGCATCCCTGTGAGTTGGACGCTTCGTTGTACATATTTGTTATCCAGCATTATAACAAATAATGCAGCGTTTTCAAAGTGCTGAAAGTTGTGTCTGTGTGAGCAAGAAATTATCCTAATTTAGCAAAGCTATTATGTAATCTGCCTTTACGCACATGGACATGAGTGACATGGCATTCTTTTTGACCGAAATATTTTCACTGAGATTTTCCACTTTGAAAATACAATCATGTACCATTCTGAGCACGCCTCAGACACAAGTTCCCATAGTCCAAAGATATTCTGCACCTTTCATTGTCCCAATATGTCAGTTCAATCCCTTATATCGCTTCTGTCAGACTGTGGCCACCATTCACACACATTCGCAGTGTGTGAATGAATGTTGTGTAAAGCACTTCGGGGTCCTCTGGAGTCGCCTCCCCCCCCTACAAAATGCCGTCCACAATCACCTCTGTGATTGTGGGATCGTCCACAATCACCTCTGTGATTGTGGACGATCCCCAAGCAAAGAAACATACATTTCAGGTGCAGTTAGGCTGGTTGTATTGTTTTGTTGCTACTATTTTACAACATAGCGGCTCCACGGCTCCAGTGGTTCACCACAGTGGTTCAGTGTGAATCCAAAGCGCTCTCAGACTGCCGCTGTCGTGTTCAGCTTTTAAACCGGCGTTTCCCCGACTCGCTCCTCCCCACCGGGATTTAAGCTGTGGTTGTGGAGCAGGAGCCCCGGCCCTTGTGAAACCCCTATGATGCTGTCAACCCTGTGATGCTGTTTGACACACCAATTCAAATGTATTGAGAATGACTGTAGATGTAAAAGTGTTATATTTATTTCACATTTCTCTTTGCAGGGTTTGCAAGGACCACAAGGACTCAAAGGAAATCGGGTAAGAAATTACAAATATCTTATTCCAGTTGAAACCAGAAGTTTGCATGCACCCAAAAAGAGACACTTTTTTTCTGTCTTACTGTCTGAAGTTAAACCAATCCAAACTTCTCCTCCTTTTTGCTCAGTTAGAATAACCTCAATAATTTCTGTTTGCAAAATGTCACAATCATATTTGCATACATGTCCTCAGTATTTCTCAGCATTGTCTTTAAACCGTGTGACTTTAAATGTGTTGGGTATCCTTCCACGCGTTTCTCACAGATGTTGACTGGGATTCTGGCCCATTCGTCCTGACAGAACTAGTGAACTATTGTGAGAATCCAGGAAGGTTAAGAGCAAACAACACATTTTTAAAAGTAATCCTGTATCACACAGTTTTTTTTATTTATTTCACCTGTACTTGATCATTTGATTCTAGCTTTCCTTCACTTTGTTGATGGTTGTATTCTCCTTTTGAGATCAAGCGATCATATGGCACTACGAAATTGATCTCTGATGTGTTCTGACTCTCGATGCTGTGACACTTTGCAAAAATAATAATTTTGGTCATTCTAATTGATTGATTTGAACTTTTCTTGGCCTGGTGACGTAGCTTTAAAGTTGGTTGCATCCTCACTTAGAGGACAAAATCTATCAGCTAAGCAGCAGCAACGTTGACCATAATATGAAACCCATATTGTAAAATCAAAGAAATACCATGAGATAAGTCTTGAAATTGAACCAAAGGCATTCTTCATCTTTGACTCTGCAGTTTATTTTAAATGCAATTGTTTACTGGTAAAGACGTGAATGATTCCTAGAAGTACTCTCAATATATATTCTACTCACATTTTACAGGAAAATAGTTAGGTGGCAGTGACGTGCGGCCAGGGGAGGCGAGTGAAGCACCGCCTCACCTGGAATCCCGATAAGTCAAATTCAGCACATGAGAAGTAAAATAGATGCTAACAGCAATGAGAGAAAACCAATTTGTCCACTTGAATTTTCTATGAATCGTTTTTGTTTTGTTTGTTTTGTTTATTGGCAATTTCAACATTTTTATGGTTGAAATCACTGAATTTATGCCCTGCCTGTTGAAACACGTGAAAGAAGACTGAGGTGAGACAGTTCGGTGCGACGCCTCGCGTCTGAATCAGACAAGTGAATGAAGTAGGCAATTCCCCATGTTGTCTCTCTCATGTGTCAAACTCGAGGCCCGGGGGCCACATGTGGCCCACCAGAGCTCTTTATGTGGTCCTCTAAACTCCAAATTATATCAATAAGTCCCACCCAAAATTCACACAAAAATCAACAGATCCGCAGGGTTTTTCTGATTTCATCAGCATTTTGTCTCAAAATTGGTCAAAAACATTTGGCTTAAGTGACTGCTGTCTCAGCCTTACTTGATGTCAAGTTATATATCATACACTAGTGCAAATATCATAAAAGTCCCTTAGAAATAATTTTAAATTAGCATAGCAAAATATGTGACTTTGATTGCAGAAAACCACACAAACAATTGCAAATTGCTGGATGGACTGATTAGAGTAAATTATGTTACTTTAAGAAACACTTATTGGATAATATAAAACAGCTTGTATATATGTTGTATATATTTGGGGTCTCAAAAACCAAAACTGCTATTGATATTAAAAACGTAGTATAAAAGAAAGGTTTTAATCAGAAAAGAGAGAGGTCAAATAATAATAATAAAAAAGTAATTTTATCAATTATATTATTAGAAGCTTTAACTAGGCGTGGTCAAATTTTAAAACATAGCATCTGGTTTTGATTTTTGGTCCGTGCCTCATGAGCCTCACCGCACGTCACTGTCGTGTAGGTTTGCTTAGAACGTGTCAGAATAGCCCAGCGCAAAAATGAATCAAAATAAGTAAAACATGTGCACACGTTAGGCAACACACACATATGTGTGACATAAACTATTTTCAATTGTCATTTTTTTCAGAACATCTCAGTGAAATACTGGCTGCTTAGAAATTGCCAGTCACTCTCGTCTCTTGTGTCCGTCTCTTTGAATCAGTTGCATTAATAAATATATTTATATCTATATACAATATACATTATGTATATAGATATATATATAATGTATAACTTCTTCCAGCACATTCAACTGGCCTTGGTTTCAATTAGCAGTCCAAAATTACAATGGGACACATTAAATAGACCTTCTCAATTTTGACTTCTTTAATGACGCTATTTAAAAAATAAAATCAAAATCAAGGCTGGGAGATAGTCCTGGTGTTTTTACCATTTGTCCTGTCTTCCTTTGTTTCTGCAGGTCTTCCTATCCCCTTTTCCCTTCCTTCACCTTGTTCTTTGCCCTATGACTGCTTTTTGCAGGGTTTGCCCTCCTTTCTCTTACAAACCCAGGCCTCCTCTTCCTCATCCTCATTCTAACATATTCCTGATTTAATCCTTTTCCTTTAACAGTGGCTATTTCTTTTAAACTCTCTCTCCCCTAAATCCCGACCCTTACTATTTACCTGAAATTGGCAATAAATAAATATTAACAACAATTCTGCACTGAAATTTTGCTTATGCAATATTCATCTTTCATGTGAAGGATTCATTCAGTCCTTCAGCCTTTCGCTTGGTGAGTTGGGTACTCTGTTAATGCAGCATTCAGCTAGTAGTTTCATTTTTTCCATCAAATTGCACGCAGCCTGCACACTGTGCTATTTAATCAAAACCAGCTTTAGTGTCCAGGTTTGTGCACACAGACAAATCATTTGACTTTGGTTCTGCTTTACTCTCAATCTACATACATTTTAACTCCAAATTTATGAAATTTGGTCTGAAACATTTTTTACATCCTTGGGGGAAATAAAATCTGTCTCTGTGGTGACTTCATTTTTGTTAAGTAGCATTCTAAGTAGCTAAAAGGCTAAATAGTTTGTGTCCAGGATGTGTGGGGTTTGCAGTGATGTTACTTGGCCTTTTTCAGACCCTGAATGGAGGGAAAGATAGTCCTGTTTTTATTTTTTTGTGGACCTGAGTGATGGTGACTCTCTGGCCGCATCATCTTTTGTGGCTGACTCAAACCAGGCAGTCATGGATGTTCACAAGGCAGACTGAATAATGACAGTGCAGAAGACGAACAGGAGCTCAAGTGGTAGGTTCTTGATTTGTCACGGGACGTGGAGGAAGAATACACACCTCGGGGGCATCGTTGCTGATTGTTCCTGCGGAGGAGAAGATGCTCCTCAGCTTCATTTGCTGCTGCTGGTCAGTCAGGGAGCTGGAGATCAACTCGCAGGTGGACTCATCCAGCTCACAGATGCAGGATGGCTTGGTTGAGCTGAAATCCACAAACAGGATTCTGGCACATTGTCCCTGGACAGTCAAAATTGTGCCTCATGAATTGTGGCCCCGGGCTGACTGCGTCATCCTCTGCATTAACCTCTTTCATCAAACTATTGCCATGTGATTTCACTACTGCTGAAAAATATGAAAAGAAATATGTGTGCTGAATGATAAAATGGGAATTTGATTATCATACTTCTCGGAGTTCTCTTCACTTCGAAGGTTTTAAAAGTCCTCTTTCCGTGCGCACGGCATTTGGGCATTAATGTCTACATTTAGCTGCTAATGAATGGCATTCTGATGCACATCTCGCTATCTGTATCTCTCTCTATATGGATGATACTAAGCTGTGTGCTAAGACTGAGTATCCACTCACTGATCTGCACTACTAGGATTAACAGGATGAAATGTCACTTGGTCTGGTTGAGGAGTGAAAGTGGATTGTGGTAATCCAGACAGAGGTAACTATCCTCCCAGTAAGACCAGCAGATTTCAAAGGAGAGCTATAAGTAACTTGTTGGACAGTGTTTAGTTGGGCAAAAAATGCACCACTTATAGTAAAACACAAAAGCTAAGACCCAGCATGAGATGAATACCTGCCTGGGTAATGATGAGTGAGTGAGACAGAACTTTATACAAGTACTTCATTTTATTATTTCTGCGAATATATGTTTGGCCACTGAGTAATTCCGTAATTCCTCTGCCTCAGTTTTTTCATCACTTGTCACATGTCAGAGATGTCTCATAAGAACCCGGCTCACCAAATGAGTAACGTTGACGTCCCTTTTTAATTCCTTCTGCTAACCTTCCTTTCAAGGTCTTTTAAATACCCCCCAAAATTTACAACAAAATAGTATTTTGAAATAACTTTATTTTCCATGTATGCCAAGTTAAAGTTGCAGAATGTAACTTTTACAAAAAAAAAAGTAGGCTTTATTTTACATATTTTTTAGAATAGTCACCGGTTGAGAAGGATAATCTGTAAAAAATACTGAGCTCCTCTACCTCCTACCAGTGATACTGTTGCCGTGTGACGAAATGCATCGCCAGAAGTGTCTTAGTGCTATCAATCTGCTTGTGTATGTGCTGCTCAAAGTGTTGATGGCAGAGAAATTACTTGCTTTTTCAGGATGTTTATTGGTTGCCACGCTGGCTTGCCTGAGCATCCATGACAGGCACTGCTGTCAGGAAGAAGCCACAGCAAAGAGCAAGGTGTGAGCAGGGTATACAAGAGCATGACTGACAGCGCTAAGACACTCCTCCTGGTTCCGATTCGTTGTTTCCAGTGAGCGCTGGAAGAAGGCAGACGAGCTTGATTTTTTTAAAATAGATTTTCTCTTAGTAAACTGTCATGACATGGTGACAGCTTCAACAAATACGTAAAAAAGAAAAAGAAAGTTTTTAAAAAAATAAAAGTCACATACTGCAGCTTTAAATGTAATTCAGAGACATGAAAGTGTGTCTTTTTTTAAATACACTGTTGTTCGCAGGGAGAAAGGGGCAAGAAAGGCAACAGGGGGGCCAAAGGGGATAAGGGAGACCAAGGAGCACCTGGATTAGATGCCCCATGTCCTTTGGTATGTCAGCGAATCAATGTGGAAAGTAAAGAGGCAAAGGGAAGGACTACCACTTTGGAAAATCCCACAACGCTTTGGTTACCCTGAACATTTGTATTTAGAAATCAGCTTCCTTTTGGCTCTTTTACTGACAATAAAAAAACAAGAAGAGTTTTGGTCAGGTTTTCAGACCTACCACTATCACACTTAATATCAATAAACCTTAATTAGAATAAACCTACGACATGCATTTTGAAGCACGCCGTTGTTGCCTCGACGTAAGACCAAAACTCTTTTTGAGGGCGTCTTTATTCAGAAACGAGGCAGCCAGGAGCCCGTCACTCCTGGTGACGGTTCACAAAGCCTAAACTATGTTAGACTTCTTCAGCATTTATTTTACTTTACTACTAGTTTGGGGGAGCAAAGGGGATCAACCCAGAAAAATAGAATCCAAATCAAATATCAAACAAAACGGTCTTCATTAGCAAAAGTGTTGTCATCAGTTCGAAGCCATTTTTAAAGTGACTCTGCAACCGTTTGATCAGCGAAACAAAGGAGCACAGATGAGGGAAGAGCTGCAACACCTTAGCTACAGCAATGGATCTTAAATGGCTGATTTCATAAACAGGGCTTCCGAGGCTTTAAAGGGGAGAAAGGTGAACCAGGCTTGCCAGGCCTGGATGGGCTGGATGCCCCTTGCCCTGTGGTATGGTGCTCTTCATTTCCTGTTACATCTTCAGCATGTCTGCACTGTGAATAATGCTTATTGCCGAAGGAGAAAGACGATTAACGTAAAGTATTGCTTCTTCCTCTAACAAGAACAGACATTTACGTGACTGCTTTTTGTAATTATGGCATATCTATTCTGAGTATCTCACTTAAACTAACAAGCATTTCTTTAGTCTCCAAGGATTTCTTCTACATACACAGAAACTTATTAATGACACTAACAATATCATTAACAGCACATTTAGATTCTGAAGTAAAGTAGATGAAGTAGATCAATTTTAAATAACTAACTTTTGATATGCGTATAATGTGCAGTTCAACTGAAAAAAGAAAGAAAAAGAGATATAGCTTTTAACCTAATAACCTGATATAGTGTGCATCGTTTTTTTTAATTTCAGGTTTACTGCATATAGTCCCTCCAATATTGCTTGCATGGAGCATCACATTTTTTTCTCATAACTTACCACAGAGAATCAGCCAAAACAAACATATATTTTGTCCAAATTGGTCAAAGGCCTGGAGTTTGTGTGTCAGACATTTCTGATGTGTGGGGCGGGTTTTCTTTAGATATCCAGATAGAGGATGTTAAAGTTGCAATGAGTGAAAGAAACCAGCAAAACCACCTGGAAAATTGGGTTGTAATGAGGACACAGGTAAGTTCTACTGGAAGAAAGGAGACAAGATTCAAAAGTTCTACGAAATTTATTGAAGTCTTAAAACTATATTTAAAAATCGCTTTTCAATTTGCAGTACTCTAAAACAGAAAGGTTAAGGCAAAATTAATATTGTTTCACCAAAATTGTTGGCTGATGTAATATATTTAAATCTCAAGGGAGGCTGAGGCTTACCAGTGGGAGAAGCTGAGAGGAAAGGGGGGAAACATCCAGTGAAGAAAAAGAGAATAAGCCCAGACACTACAAAAACACAGCAAACTAAGGAAAAGGTGCTCCAACAAAATACAAAACAAGACAAGGCCACCGGGGGTCAGCAGGGGTCACCACCGCCATGGAGAGTCTCAGGCCCTGAAAGAAATAAACAAAAACCAGGGTTTCCCCCAGTGTATTATAAGCCTGGCGGGCCACCAGGCTTAACATGGATTATTTATTCACTTTTTTTTTCTTTTGTTTGCATTTTTTAAGACTTTGTGGTTGGTGTTCACATATGAATCCTCCAATATTCCAACACATAATTATCAAGTGATATTTTCAAATTTCCCGTCAACTTTGAACCTTTTTTAACTCAAACACACGGCGGGTCGCTGGATGAGTGACCCGCCAGGCTAAGCATGTTTTCTGGGGGAAACCTTGACAGAAAACATGAGTGCAACAAATACACAACTGCAGCATCTCCACTAAAGCTGTGCAGTCAATGGCCCAGCCAGCAGGGGAAGGTCTGAGTTGAGCTTTTAAAATATTTTCAGTAGGCAAAACATCAGCGAACATCCCAGATTGAAAGCTGGTAGAAAAACTCATTGGGAAGCTTTGAACTGGTAGGTTAAGGCATCGCCATGGGAACAGATCAATAATTAAAAATCAGGCCATGCAGCTGTAACAGAACGTTGTATTAGACCTTAACTGCAAAACTATAATGCATTAAATGACATTTTGCTCAACCTCCAACAACGTCTGGTTTAGATAACAAAGGTATATTGAATAATGTTTTGTTTTTCTTATTATTAAATACATCATCTGCAATAGATGTTAATTACACTGACATTTTATCCATCGTATGCATATGGAAAACTCAAAACAAATCAATAAAGGTGAGCCACAAGTGCATCTCCAAGGTGTTAGTAGTTTTACATTTGACTCTCCATGGATGTTCATGTTTCAAATATACTTTTGAAAGTAGCTTCAGAACATCAGTTTCTTTTCCTGTCACTTAGACGAACAAAGAACCACAAACATAATCCTCACATTTATTGTTGCAAGTTTTTGCATATTTCCTCATGGAACATGACCTTTGATTTTCTTCCCTTGTCTTCTTTCTCCAGGGGGACGATGGCTTACCGGTCATAGGCTGCTGGAATAAAGTAAGTGTTATTCTGTTTGGTCACAGTGCTTGTCCCAGGTTTGTGTGGACTACAACGTCAACACTAACAGATCTTGCAATTTGTTCTCTTTTGCAGTGATCATAACCTTGGAATGGCTTTTGTGTCTGTTAAGAATATATTTATGTTTTTACTTATCCCAATATATAAATATATATATAAATAAAACATGTGTGCAGACAGACAGACAGACAGACAGACAGACAGACAGACAGACAGACAGACAGACAGACAGACAGACAGATAGATAGATAGATAGATAGATAGATAGATAGATAGATAGATAGATAGTAGATAGATAGATAGATAGATAGATAGATAGATAGATAGATAGATAGATAGATAGATAGATAGATAGATAGATAGATAGATAGATAGATAGATAGATAGATAGATAGATAGATAGATAGATAGATAGATAGATAGATAGATAGATAGATAGATAGATAGATAGATAGATAGATAGATAGATAGATAGATAGATAGATAGATAGATAGATAGATAGATAGATAGATAGATAGATAGATAGATAGATAGATAGATAGATAGATAGATAGATAGATAGATAGATAGATAGATAGATAGATAGATAGATAGATAGATAGATAGATAGATAGATAGATAGATAGATAGATAGATAGATAGATAGATAGATAGATAGATAGATAGATAGATAGATAGATAGATAGATAGATAGATAGATAGATAGATAGATAGATGATAGATAGATAGATAGATAGATAGATAGATAGATAGATAGATAGATAGATAGATAGATAGATAGATAGATAGATAGATAGATAGATAGATAGATAGATAGATAGATAGATAGATAGATAGAGATAGATAGATAGATAGATAGATAGATAGATAGATAGATAGATAGATAGATAGATAGATAGATAGAGATAGATGATAGATAGATAGATAGATAGATAGATAGATAGATAGATAGATAGATAGATAGATAGATAGATAGATAGATAGATAGATAGATAGATAGATAGATAGATAGATAGATAGATAGATAGATAGATAGATAGATAGATAGATAGATAGATAGATAGATAGATAGATAGATAGATAGATAGATAGATAGATAGATAGATAGATAGATAGATAGATAGATAGATAGATAGATAGATAGATGAAGCGCACCCTGCACTGAACCCCATTGAAATAAACCTCCTGGTCATTCCACCAAATATAGATTTCTTAATTGTTCCTGAGTTAAAACATTAGTTTTGTTGTTTTCTTTGCATTATTTGAGGTTTGAAAGCACTGCATTTTTTTGGATCATTTCTCATGTTTTGCAAAGAAATACAAAATTTTTGTTGGAATTTCAGAGACATGTTGTCAGTAGTTCATAGAACAAAAGAACAATGTTCATTTTAGTCAAACATAAAAAGTCAAATCAGAGAAACTGATAGTTTTAAACCGTCTCAACAACAACAACAAAAAAGTCCACCCATCCATTCTCGACCCCTTAAGTCAAGGGGTAAACTAAGCTTATTATGAACAGATTATTTGCCCCGATGCGCAGCAGGGTGATGTTGCAGTGACTCTCTGACTTTGCGGGATGAACCAACATGGATAGACTCTCATCATCCAAGCGCAGCTTGAAATATGTTTCCAGATGTTGTCAAACTACATTTATAAGAGCATAAAGCTGCCAAGGTAGAAGCTTCAACACGCAGGGTGTCGCCGATCAGTTTGATGGATGAAAAGCCCGACATCATGCCGCACTACACAGGTGTTGTATGTTTTTGAGAATCTTTTTTAGCAACAGTTGTCTTTATTTGTCAGTAATCCCACAGAGAGTGGGGCGGGAGAGGCGTCCACAGTCTATGACTGCTCTGACCACTGCACCACGCAATGCCACTATTCAAAAAAAAAAGAAAAGAAGATGAACTTTTTAAGCTCTTCATTTCTCCTTTCTTCCCCTGGTCTTTGCTTCTGCAGTGACATTCACTCACCAGCAATGAAATGGCATCTAGAAATATGGTGCACATTTTATTGAAATATTCAAATTGATTATTATATATTGCCATATCTGCACTGTGAGAAGATCTAGTCATTGTGACCTGCTGATTTTTCCCCTAGTATATTTTAAATATGCTGCAGTTTTCCAAAATACATTTCCAGTATGTTATCAAGTGAATATAATTATGAAGATTATATTATAAATGATGGCTGTCAGTTTGGTTGAGCGGTCCTTCATGTGTTCATTTAATGCCTAAAGCGGCTTCACAAGTTTTACAGTAAGGCTTAACCAACATACGCACCACTATAGCAATCAGTCCAAAAAAAAAAAAGAAAATGGACAGACCACAAATAAATAAGTCAGCAAATGTTTCATGTTGTTTTCATCTTATGTTTTCTCCTTTGCAGCATGCACATCTTTTTACCCAGAAAAAAAATAATCTGTAGAAGCAGATGGCACATTAACACCTTGCAACGTTTAAATTGAAAATTGAGCATTTGCAAATAAGAAACTTTTGCAAAAACAGCTGCTGTGTTTTTAACCACCTAAAGAAAACCATGCATTAAATATTTCCTCTTAACGAGGTGCTTAATGATTAACCTGTTTTGACCTGTTTGTCTGAAGGGTCAACATCCTTTCCAGCTGGCCAGAAAGTAGCGCTGCCTGCCAAAGACAATTTAGTGAAGCCAGAGGAGAAGAAACTTGAAGCGATTTTGAAACAACTTGGGAGTTTTTTGAGGGTTTTTTTCATCCCCTTTTTGTCCAACCTGTTGATGAGCACAAAGCCTGCTTTTTGAGTCCTGGATCGCAAAAAAAAAAAGCAGAGGAACAGCAACATCCTGCACCAAGTTACCGAGGATCGCACACTGGGAGGGGATGTTTGAGGATTTCGCTCCATTCTTCTAGGGTCGTTTTTTTTAATTTTCTGATTAAATCATCTTTGACCTCAAGCTGAAGTGGGAGTGAAGTTGAGGAATGGAATTTATTTATGATGTTTTGATAGAGACTTCTTAAGAGCAGCACGCCACACAAATTGACATTTTTTATTTCCTAAAAAAAGACAAAAAAAGCGATCATGATTCCTATCAATATAGTCTGATTAAGATTATTTTTGTGCAGCTATTGCACATTAACTTGTGTTATCATTTGTACTATTTCCACAAAGAACATAATGTCATGACTGGTGACATTTTTAACATTCTTTATTTGATTTTTTTTGTACTGATGTGTTTTACATTTTATGTCTATACTTGTAAATATTTTACAATTTCAATACTATGTATTTAAAGGTATTTAAAAAGTGTTGATCTTTAAATATACTGTAGAAGATTGTTACTTTGAATCAGGTTCATTCAGAGCTGAATGACTGCTGGTGTGGAATTTGGGCATTTGATTCAGGACTGGGCTTGAGCCCCCCCTGGTGGTGTGGAAGGTACAAAACGTGTTGCGAACTAGACTGAGAAACCGCTGGATGTATTCTGTACAAGTGAAATATGGTTTGCGTTCATCCGTTTTGTGCATCTAGGCTCTGTCTCCTATCGTTGTTTTTTTTTTTTTAAATTCAGAATGCAAAGGCATAGTGAGTAAAAGTAGGTCATGTTTCATTAAAAAGAACAAGACAGATGTATTCCTAATGTCACGTTTTTCCTTTTTTATTTTTTGAAGCGTACATTTTGCATGTTTTTTGTTTGAGAGCAAAGTAACAATACAATCACATTTCTTGTTTGTGTACACAAACTGGCGAATGGGAGGGAGGGAGGGATGCATCCTGGGTACAGATACTTTATGGGTCATGAGCTTCCAGCAGATTTTTCTCTCTTTTTTGCTTCATGCCAGACCTTATAATGAAGGTTCACTAACAGCACTACCTACTGCCTATCCTCACTCTTGGAGCATAATCGCAGCTGGTTTGTCCGAAGGCCCGTGCCATACGAGCTGAAATGCTTCTCAATGTAACAACCACATCTGGGCCTTTTGGATCTTTGCACATTTTTAGAGTTGCTAAGTTTTGTTTTGTTTTGTTTTCTCAAAATATACGTTGGTAACAACTGCAGCAAAGTTTTTATTTTCTTTTTGTAATTTTCTATATTTTACATTGTTAATGAATCAGTCTATCTAGATTTTTAAATGCAATCCAAAAAAAAAAATGTTTATTGTATTTTAAATGAATGTGATTTGCAAGATGTCGTTTTAATTCTTCTGGGTTTTTTTTTTTTTTGTGGTTTTTTTTCTGTAAGCCATAATGTCCTCCATTTGACATGTACATAAGGATTTCCAGTAAACACCAAATTAAAATAGTAAAGAGCATTATGCAGACTTTTCTCCTTTTTTTTAACCTATCTCAAATTTTTAAGACTGCACAGGAAACCTCCACAACTGAGCATGATCTGTCGAAAAGATGCTTTTGGTGCTGCAACATTAGACGGAGTTCATCCCTCAGTGTTTTTATACAAATTTGATATGGCTTATAGTTATATGTGTATTAACCAGCATTTAACACTATGGTAAATACAGTGACCTGACATCCATGTTTGTCCTCTGTGATTTTAAGACAGATGTTATGTCATGCACACCCATCCAAGTAAAGCGTTACCTTCTTTATTCAACCTAAAGTGCAGAGTCAGCATCGGTTCAGGTCGAGCTCCTTCATTGTGAACAAACTTTACAGTCGAAACAGCTTTTTATCAATAATCTGACTTTAATGTTTCCATTAAATGTTCGAGGCATAAAAAAGTGAAGTAAAGCAGCGAGTCCACTGCAATGACACAAAACGTTTCTTTAGTGTACAATACTTTACAACACTTTAAAGTATCGTAACAACAGTCTGTGAAGACGTCTCTCCTCAGGTTTGTTCAGCGAAGTGCCACAGATTAGAAAATCTGTTCAGGCACAATTTTTACATGGTTTATTTGCCAAAATATATCCATGAATTTTATATATGGGAAAATGTTATCTGTGCAAAACTGGGCTGCCTTTTCTGTTTGCTGGCTCGTTCTTAACTCTGTCCTCTGTGTTTAAAGCAGGAAGTAGAGCAAGGCTCAGCTCTCAGCACATCTGGCTCTTTGCTCTCTCCCAGCCTGGTCTGGGTGTAGCTTTCACTTTGTACTTGACCGGCTGGAGGACCACGCCGAACTTGCCCTCGAGGCTGGGCAGGGGCTGGTCTGGTGGGACAGAGAGGGTGAAGCGCTGTAGGATCCAGGACAGGAAGAGGAAGAGCTCCATCTTGGCGAGGGCCTCACCCAAGCACACCCTGATCCCGGCGCCGAAAGGCAGGTAGCTGGATGATGGGATGGTCAGCCCTGTGCCTTCGCTGTCCAAGAAGCGCCCTGCATGAGGAAGACAGCAGGATTCGACTGAGGAACATCAAAACTGTTCATGGGAGAACAAAGCTACGCGCTGAGATGAAAAAAAAATGTTTCAGTCAAACTCTCAGTTCTGCCTTAAGAGTGGGTGTGAGTGGGTGTGAGTCAGGAGTCTTTTTAGTACTAGTGAACTTGAGGTTCCCCACATGTGACTTCAGTCAGCTTTGATGAGAAGTTTTGTATTAAAACAAAGAAATCCCTGTTCTTTATATGAGGTTCAAACCAGTTGAGTTCTGGGGCGAAGAATTCAATCCATCTCTCCAACCGGTTTAGTAATATGTCATGGTCAACGCCGAGGTCCAGTAGAACCAAAACTGTGGTTCTTCCACAGTCTGTGTTTATATGGATATCGTTGAACACAGTAGTGATTTGTCCAGATTGTTCTTTTTTACCAGTGGCTATGAAAACATTTTCAGTGCTATAAATATTTTACAATTAGTTTAACGACGATGTTCCAGGTGAGACCAGATGCACTGAACTGGGGATTTAGGGTCAGACTTATTCAGTGAGTCATTCAAACTCTCATCCCGTTTGGGTGTAATATTCTGTTTTTGACTTTCCCTCTTCCTTTTATCAACACCAGACTGTGAATCTCTTCTTGAATGAACATCATTGTTTTCATGCTCAGAGTATTTGGTTGTTTGGAGGTCGCATGTCTCACCAGGGTCAAAGTGCTCAGGTTTGCTCCACTCCTTCTCATCGTGATGGAGAGACCACAGGTTGATGATAACTCGAGTTCCTTTCTTAACTTTGAAATCTCCGATGCTGATGAGAGAAAACAGTTCAAATCTCTCTGTAGACATGCTTGAAAGGATTATCACTATCAAGGCAAATCTTGTTTTAAATCACGACGAGATCGACTGTACCTGGTGTCACTTAGTGCCACATGAGGGATGAATAAGGGAGCGACCGGGCGAATCCGTAGCACCTCTCTGATGGTGGCCTCCAGGTAGGGCAGACTGCCTCTGTCTCGGAGGCGGGGCGAGCGATCTGCTCCTATCTTAGTGTCCAGTTCATCCTGGATTCGCCTCTGTACCTGGAAAAGAAAAACTGAATCGGAAAAACCATTCCAACCAATAGCAGCCACTTGAAAATTAAATAATTTCAGTTGGAAATTCACAAGGTTTTGCCTCGGTGCTACGGCTTTAGATCAAGCTTGATGTTCACAGAATTGAAGAAAAAGATGAAGTGATCAAATCTGGCTTCATGTAGTAAAAATGACAAGTCTTTTTTTTTTCTTACTGGAGTAACGTAATAGATAGATAGAATAGAATAGATAGCATTTATTGTCATTGAACAGGATTCAACGAAATCTCTATTGCAACTCCCGTGCAAAAAGTCAAATATATACAATATAAAATAAACAAACACACAATAATAATAATAATATATACAACTAAAATTAACTAAAGGCACTCAACCACACCAAAGAAGAAGCAGCAGGTCCAATTATGGTAAACCGTGAGATGTTTAGAGCTCCAGTCCCATTACTAATTTAAGTTCCTAGAAACTTATTAATACCTCATTTAACAAAGGAGGTATCAGTGCTGCAACAATGAAAGCTTGACTATATTCTTAGCGGGCGTCAATATTGTCTTCATTCGTAAAACTAAAACACATCAGAAAAACATTGTCCTATTTTCATCTTTCATAGTATGGCTGCCATCTGGAGGACTAAATCAGAATAACAGCTTGAACAGCATTAAATATCCTGAAAGTTTGATAGATTTCAGAATAAACCAGTGATGTCATGCGATGTCATCATAGAAGAATAATTCAATGATAGGATCATTTATATTGCTCTTTTCATTCTGTGTTTTTGTACTGTAAAGCATTTCATTTAAATTTTGCGAGTGCAGAAAACATTGAAGGGCAAAAAGACTAGACTTTCACATGCCTTACATAGCCGCGCTGCCATGGTAGAATAATTCTGTTAACTCAATGAAACTTGGAAATATAGATATTATTAATTTAGTGCTGCACAGCAAAGGGAAACCTGTTGAAGTACAAATCAAAACCACCTTTTTCTCGCTCTCTGTATCGCCCGAGCTACACGTAGACTAACAACATGCAAATGACATGCAGGGGGTCTTATGATTTTGACCGGCCATGAACCTCGCCGCACGTCACCGCAACAAACAGAGCAGGGATTCACGGCTTACGTCTGGATGATGGATGAGGTATGTCACTGCCCACTTGAGCACAGTGGTGGTGGTTTCAACGCCGGCTCCAAAGATGTCCCCCACAGTCATGAGGAGGTGGTCGTCACTGAGGCCCGCAGTCGCCGTGTCGACGTCCGCCGTGTTGTTGTTCTCGGCGCTGCGTTTGGCTCTCAGCAGGGCGTCCAGCAGGTCTCTCTGGACGTTGTCGCTGTAGTCTGCCTGGCAGACGGGAAAAGAGTCGGTGTGCAACACACACACACGGTCAGAACAAACGAGACACGAGAGGTCGTATCACTCGGGGGAAAATGAAGAATAAAAAGTGTTTTATTTGTTTGTTTGTTTTGTGGTTTTTATTTTTAAGATCCGATATGGTTATGATTCCAACATAAGCATTTTGTTATGGTGGAGCAAACTTTTCAGCAGGTATCCAGACAGAGGAAAGGTAACTACTCTCCGTTTAGTCTGTTGGCAGTCCCTGCAGCCCTGCATGTCTTCCCCTAGTCATCTTGGGGTGGCCTAGTATCGTCCCCAGGCAATAAAAGGCCACCTTGTTGTTTATTTTGTCTGATTGCACACTGGACATGCCCCATCCATGCACTGAGTTAAAAAAAACAACAATTCACTGAGTAACGCTCACTGAGAAACAAGTTGGATTAAAAATGTTACTTATTATTCTTACTTGAATATTAAAAGCCAACTACAGGTTGCGCAGTAGTAGAAAATAGGACACATATGGTCAGACCAGGGCTGACCAAGCTTTTGTCTTGAGGGCTGATACATAATAGGCTACAAATTGGGCCTCGTGGCCCGTTCATGCTCGGTTTTGGATAGAGTGAGAGTTTAATTGAAGAGAATTGAATTGAAAACAGGACTTTGCGTGGAGTTTTAATATGGGCTCTAACCAACAGGAGTGTTTTCCAACATCAGTGACATCTTAGGGGTTAATGACAACACCGCAGAGCCTACCTTGTGCTCGTCATACTTCTTCTGCAGAAGTTTGTCTCTGACTGAAACGCAGTGCTTCAGAAGACGCAGGTCTGCATTGGGGAAAATCTGGGGCACAGAGACAGACCATGCTTCAAATTACCTTTACTACATGATTAGATATTTACTGAAGACATTTTTTTTTACATGTTTTTATTCAGGTGTGAAGGTGAAACAAAATGCCCTTTAAAAACAACACAGCAGGTTGCCTCCAAACCCACTGAGCTACTTGAGAACTTGAGTTTGTACTTTATGTGGTTTGTTTCATAAAATGGCTGTTGATGAGACCCTCTCCTCAGACCAGTTTAGTAAACTTGATTATTAAACATATTGGTCTCGATGGAAGTTGGAGAGATTTTAGGCCAATGTTGCTATGAGTTACAATAAGAGACAATTAACCTCAACGTATTCTTGTTCAAACTGGATGAAACATCTGCTTTTGGCTTACTTGGTTTGTTACAATTTTTGTACAAATAATTATTCTTATTGATTACGTAGCAACTATGGTAGCTGTAACTTCATGTGTCTTTCTGATCATGACCTTATTTCCCACATGTGAAGCGGTCTCTGTGCCGGGTGTTGACATCGACTGACCTGCAGCCAGGGGAAGATGTCAACTAAGCTGTCCTTGGCCACTGTGTCCACGATGCCCTGGCTGTAGCGCAGCATGCCTTCGAACTCTGGGTCTCCGCGGGCGTAGGATGAGTTGAAGCAGAGGGAGCAGACCACGTTTGTAACGGCCCGAGTCAGCTCAGGGGCCAGGTCCAGAGCCAGGCCCAAAGCCGCTGCCTCGGACACAGTGGAACACAGAGACTGGGCCTCTGCACAGACTGAGCACACCACAGGTCCAGCATGTCCGGTTACTGTCCAGTACACTTAATAGGTCTCAGTCATTTTAACACTACAAGACCAAAACGTTTTAATGAAAGTGATTTGTCTTCACTCTAAAAAAAACCGATATGCAAAAGTAAAAACTGAGTGCAAAGGAATATTCCTACCTACTTTGCTCCGCCCCCTTACGCACACACATACACACATGAACGTGCAAACACACACGTTTGGGTGGCTGTCTTTGTGGAGGCTTTCCATTGACTTCCATTTATTTCTACAGCCTTAGCCTTACCCTTATCCTAATCCTAATCAAAACTCAATTCACACCTTCGTCCTAAATCTAACCCCTGACCCATAAACAGTGTTTCCCCTTGTGGGGGCCAGGCTTCGGCCCCGACGGGGAGCAGTGGGTCCCCACAATGTAGTATGTGTCAGGAAAATTATCCCCACAAGGTATTGCAAACACACACAGAAAGGCACTCTGAACGGATAAGCGTTAGAGAGAATTTGACGATGCGTGAATGAATGTTTTTGATCAGCGTTGCTGCATTTCAACATTTTGTTATGTTAAAAGAAGTGTAGTGATCTGTACTCACTCATCCTCTCAATGGTGGCAGAGCCTTCTCCAAACATGCAAAGAGCTCCATGCACAATTTTTCTGTGGAACCTCCAGGCAGGACTGTAATCTCCAAATGCAATGTCTTTTCCATCTCTGGTCAGAATGTCTGTAGTCACCTTTGAAATACACACGGCACGCAAAACAAAAGCACAAAGGACACCGTCAGCATGAGAGGTGAAGCCGAGGACACACAAAGAGAAACTGTACCCACAGTTCTTGGCCTCCCTGCAAATATCTTTCCCTTCTTCAGCAGGATCTCTTTGGCGTGCACATGCTGGTTGACGATGACCACCCTGTGAGAGCCCATCATCAGCGAGTACGTCTGCCCGTACTTTTTCTGGAGCTCTTTAAAAAGCACATGAGGAGGATGTTGACTTCGCAAACTCAGCAGACTGCCAATTAAAGGCAGCACGGGGAGGCAAGGGGGCTCCTGGGAGCCAAACGAGGACTTGACTTTCAGCTGCCATGTCAACACAGCCAGAACAAGGATAGCGAAGACAATCAGAAAAAAGCAAGCCATATCTGTGAGTGGAGGGTCCTGACGGAGTGGTCTGGTTCACCTGTGGCCATGCATCGCAGGGAGAAGCTGTGAAGGAAGGCTTCCCACTCATGCAGCACTGCACTTATATGCAACCACATCAAGGCCGAAGCCTTGACTCTGACTGCTTAACCAGTCCAAAGATAAGAGACACTTGTCTGATGAAATCCTTGAAGGAAGCCACTTCTAACCATTGTCGTGCTCTTCAAAATCCGATGCTCTATTCCAAATAATTAAATGTCCACCCAAAAGTATTCACACCCCCTGAGCTTTTTCTCATTTTTGTCATGTTTCAACCACAAAGCCCGTGTATATTTGGGTCTGTCACTTTGTATGTGACAAACCAATACAAAGTAGCACACAACTGTGAAGTGAAAGAAAATAATACATGGTTGAGGGGGCATTCTAATCCTGGAATGCATGATGTTGGAGTTCATCCGTTTCTGTCTCTGTGCACCACCCAGGTCCGTTTGCCACTTTCAGGACCTGACCAGAAATCCTCAATGTAAATTACCTTGAGAAATGATGAGATTTGGTTATATATAAAAACGGGCTTTAATGCAGAAAAATGATCAAATGTTACAAGCCACACATGTCTCACAAGTGGAAAAGATACAGAGTTACATTCACCATCCAGGGCTGGGGCCACACTGAGCTCACCGTAGGGGTGACACCTAATGAGGCAAAGACTATAGCAAGTTTAGCTTCTTATTCTTCTCTGCAATCTGTTCCCTCCCTAAAGGATAGTCTAATCAGTTTCAGTCTGTTTACGTACGACTGGCGGCAGTCGCACATAAACATGGTCATGCAAGCTGCAGCGTGTGCGTGTGAGCAGATAAATGAGGCCAAAAGGGATGGAGGAAATAATAGAATCATAACAATTTTGTATTTTACCAATAAAAATCTTTGGGGCACATTTTACATTCAATACTTCTGCATTAAAACTTTCTCTAGAACCAACTGTCACTGCAAGAGCTGCAAGCATTTTGAGGTAATGTCTATCTCAACTTAGGTTTTTTCATTGACTAGGCCATTGTAACACATTAATGTTTTGATCGGAACCATTCCGTTGTACCTTGAGCTGTATGTTTATGTATGTTTAGGGTGGTAGTCCTGCTGGACGGTGTACCTTCACTTGAGTCTCAGGTTTTTACATTTATCCAGTCACCTCCATGTTCGCTTGTCCACAAAACGTAGCACCTAGTCATGCAGACTGCTGCTACTAACATCAGGAAAAGAAAGGATCACTCTCAAGTCAATTCTAACATGAATGATATAATGCAACAAGATCAATCATGAAATGTCTTTCTTTTCTAAATAGTCAGATGTAGTTTGATGTGGAAGAACCTGACCTGCCTGGATAGAGTCCCAAACTGAACTGAATTGAACTGAATTACAACTGAGACTGTGAGTCAGACTGTTTTGTCCAGCATCAGTGTCTGACCTCACAAATACAATTTTGGAAGAGTGATCTAAATTCCCATCAAAACTCGTAAACATTGCGGAAATCCTTCCCGCAAGAGTTCCAATTGTTTTAGCCACATAAAGATTGATCAAATAAACCTAATTAATTAACAATCAGCTGTGGATTTACACCCACATACTCTTGTGGGTGTAAATACTTCTGGAAGTCCTTAGGAAACTTTAAGGTTAAATTTAATCCTGTTTTAATATTGCATAATAAACCAGGTTATTTAGATATTTCTTTCAAATAGAATCTATTACTTAAGGCTCCGGAAAGGACGACAGACCCAAAATGTGAACCGAACTTAAAGTTTTGCTTTATAACGACCCAAATTAACAGGCGCCTCATGAACGCGTTGCTACTCAATTTAGGACCTCTCCGGTTGCCGTTGTTTTTTTTTTTTTTTTTGTAATAAGAAAAATGGCGTCAGCTGACTCTCAGCCGCGGTTCGGCCAGTCCGTTAAAGGGTTATTATCCGACAAGGTGGGCTCCTGTAGCGGGGACGTGATTGCGTTGACCCGCCAGGTGCTGAAAGGATCCCGCAGCCAAGAGGTAACGCGACCCTCCGTCTTCCTGTAAAACGTTACCGGACAATCACCGGAAACGAGGAGACATTACAAAATAAAAGGGCAGCTACGGTTCTCTTAAAGCGCCTCAATATATGGACTTTAATAACAATAATATTGCAGCAGTTCTTCATCACTATCCCCCGACTCATATATATTTATGTTCACTTGCTGACCAACGCCTTTTCCAGAAAAATGGCTATAGGTTATTTTATTTTTGTGTTAAAGATGCAAAGTGCTGTACAAATAAACCTGACTGTTAAAATGGACAATGATGAGTAAGCATTTGTCTGCTTTACTAAAAGACACAAAATCCAAGTTTTTAATTTCCTTAAGTTTCCTTGTGTTTTCCAAAGCCCACCCCTTTTTGCGCAGGTCGTTGCAGTATTTTGATTGGTTGTTACTCATGCAGCGTATACTAGAGACGCCTCTGATTGGACGAAGCAGACCTGCGTTTGGCTTGTCATGGTCTTTGTTCTTTCAATGCACAAACACGCATGCACGTTTACGTCACTTTTCTTGGTTTCTCATTGCTTTGGATGGGAGTGTGCTGTTTTTAATTATTGCACAGTATTTTATGTTGTAATTTTGCCCTTACCTGGCCTGTATGTTGTACAGCACTATGAAACTTTTATTAAAAAATATATATTTATTTTACACAATGGTTAAAACGGTCATGATGTTGTGACAGTCTGTGGAAACAAATGGAGGACCTTCAAAATTCCCCCATAATATTTCCATTCTGCTTTATCAAGTTGCAAGTGCAGGCACATAATGAAGTGTTTGCCTGAACATGTTTTGAGCGCATATGAGTGAGCGTTTGTGTGAAATAAAATCAGATGCCAGACAATATTCCTTTGTCTCAAACATACGGAGTGGCTTGGTGCTGTTAATTGAAATTTTGGAGGTTTGTGTCCAGCGCACAGGGAGTAAAGCAAGTTTTCTTAATATATCAGAAATGCAGAGATTTGTTTTGTTTTATTCAAAATGTCATTTGTGCCTTGCTAGATTCGGTTAATATCAGCCATATTTATTCCTACTTGAGCACAAAATACATTTTTATAGAGTTGAATACATAATTTGGACTTGAGTCCTACATCTTTATCTTGGGGCTTGACTTGATGTGATGTTATGGGGAGCTTGCACATCTGTGAAGGCACCATTAATACTGAAAGACACAAAAAGGTTTTGGAGGAAAGTCTTTTTCAGTGACATCCCAACGTATTCCAGCAAAACAACGGCAAGCCACATTCTGCAAATTTGCGTTGAATTGATCAACTAAACTGGGATGTAATGTTTGAGTTACTGAAATGAAGGATCATTTTTTTGCCAATCATGTCTTCATTATTGGTGTCTTTCAGCTTCTTGGCCAAGCAGCAAGGAATATGGTGATACAAGAGGATGCCATTCTGCACTCTGAAGATGTAAGTGATCATTCTTCTTCAGGTTTTCCCCAGTGTACTATAAGCCTGGCGGGCCACCAGGCTTTTACTTGTGACCCCACCAGGCTTAGCATTGCTGGTTTATTTAAATTTTTTTAAAAATGTTACTGTTTTTTTAAGACTTTGTAGTTGGTTCCAGGTGCTAATTTCCCAATCTTTTAATAACACATAATGATCAAGTGATATTTTCAACTTTCCTGTCAACTTTAAGCATTTTTTAACTCAAAAACACGACGGGCTGCTGGATGAATGACTGGCCTAGCACCCCAATCACTGGGCCTAGCAAGACTTCCTGTTTCTGAACAGGAAAATAAGGTTTTCCAAACAGGAACAGGAAAAACTTGTTCCTGTTTGTGATACTTCTCTGAGCTAACTAGAGACCACTGTTGTCCTCTTGGTGTTGTCTGTCCTCCAGAGCCTGAGAAAGATGTCCATCATAACAACGCATCTGCAGTACCAGTAAGTATCACTCAGCTGCTTCACTTTAGTCTGTGCTGTGGAGGAAAGCGCAGTTAAAGCATGTGTGTCTCCCCCCTCTCAGACAGGAGGCCATCCAGAAGAAGTAAGTCTCAGCACACCCAGCGTTGTTTAGGCTGTGCTCCGTATCGCTGAGTAAAGCCAAAACACGAAGCCACCACGTATTCTCACTGTCCTCTGTCCCTCAGCGTGGAGCACTCAAAGAACCTACAGGACCAGCTGACGCATCTGCTGAAGTGACAGCATGACGACGACGCGTCACGGCGCAATCATCACCTCAGCTTTTGCTGCTGTAGTGCAGACAGTGACACACCGGCTCTTGTGTGTCACGTTCATGTTTGATGGGTGAAACTAAGTTGGCCGTTTGGCAGGTTTTGGATGAATCGCACAGCTGGACTGGTTACATGCGAAGTGTGTTTGATTGATTGATTTTTTTTTTATAAATGAAAAAAGTCTAAAGTGTTTTTGTGGAGCGTCAGGATCAGTCGCTTCAGACGGTTAAGAACGCAGCTCTTCAGGACGCCACTGGAGTCTGGACACAGATTTTGATTCAGTTTATTTTATATTGCGCCAATTTACAACACATTATCTGGAGGCACTTAATATAAAATGTAAATTTAATCCTAGTCAAATCCTGTCAAATAGTTCAATCCCTTATCGGACTAGTTTAATTCCAGCAGTTTGGATGGAGTCATTGTCTTGCAGCTTTCATTCCAGACACTGTCATTGACTTTTACAGCATGCATGTGAAGAGAGAAAAAGATACCCCTCCCCTTTAACGGGAATAAACCTCCAGAGGAACCTGGCTCCCTACAAGACAACATTTCTCTTAGTGGTGGTTTGAGAAGACAGAGCAGAGACACGAAACAGAAATGAAAAAGCTGATGTCAAAGTTCAGGAGAGGGAGAATGATCAGCTGACGGTAGCTTTATTTAAACCCTTTGCCCAAAATCCAGGAAGGAATCACAGCCTCAGTGAAAACACATGTAGCTGGTTTGGCTACGTCAGTAAAAATAAATAATGCAAATTATTTATTTTGATTGAATTATTTATTTATTTTAATTTGCAAATAATGCAAATTAAAGTAATTTGCATTATTTTAATGCAAATTAAAATAATTTGCTATGTAACATAATAGCAAATTATTTTTGCTAAATAGAAGTAGAAGAAGAAGAAGGTAGATGGGGATCAGGTGCAACATTCAATTTGAAGGTTTTATTTCTGGCCAAATCAAAAATCTAACTGATCTTAAAAGGTCAGTTGTGCCAGAATGTGTTGTTGAAACCAATTAAACTGTTAAAATACCAACAAACAGATGTTTGCTTCAGCATTCAGTAAGTGTTTCTTAAAATTAAATAATATTGAACGTCCTTTCACGCTGATCCATCCAGGATTTTGTGATTGTTTTTTGTTGGGTTTTTTTCAATCAATGACAGATTTTGTGGTGACTTTCAGAAACATTTGTAAGGAATTTCACGCTAATGCATGACGTTAAATGTGGCTTTTTATTAATCGCCACACTGATCTCGGATTGCAACTTGGCATCAAGTAAGGCTGAGGCAGCAGTTGAGTTTTTGGTTAAAAGCTCAATGTTTTTAACCAGTTTTGAGAAAAAATATTGTAGTAAAATCAGAAAAAAATGTGGGGATCTGTTGATTTTTATTTTTTGTATTTTTTTTTTTGCAACTTTTGCAGATTTGTGAAAAACTGCAGGGACTTATTGATGTAATGTAGAGTCTTGAGCGCCACATAAAAAGCCACCCGGGGCCTTGAGTTTGACGCGTGTGGTTTTCATGAAGCAAATATTTTTGAACACAAGGAAAGCGCAACCGACTCAAAACGGTCCACACATAAGTCCGTTTGCACTCAGTGCAAACTTCATCCTCAGTTTGCACTGAGGATGAAGCAATCACGTTTTGAGGATGCCAGTAGTTTTGTCTTTATTTATCTTTTATTTTTTTGTCACTGCTGAGAGCTGGGAGGGAACAGAAGACTCAACAGTTATGACTGTTTAAGTTTAGCAACTGGATTTAGTTTTGGTTTAGTCTCAATACTGAGGAAAACCTTTAATATAGGAAGCAAATGTTAAACGTAGGTAAGATGTACACTGGAAGTCTCCCCCATCAAAAGTAGAGGGTGCTTCATCCATGGTAATGTGACATTTCTATCCTTAATTACTGGACAAGATGAGAGAAATACAATGAAGACACAACCACAGTAATCCAGAGAACATTTCTTCATGGGTCCGATGAGCTGAGAAAATGTCCGTGACCTTTCATTTCAGCACGTGACAATGATGAGCGATTTTATCAGCAGCCTGAAGGCCAAACGGCAGATCAACCCTGACAGCAGCCCTGAAAGCGCTCTTCGGCCCGTTTCTTCAAGCCTCACGTGTTCTCACAAGTCTGGAATCAGGGTTTGGTGCTGCTGCTGATGACATCCAGAGAGTACGGTGTCCTTCAGCGTTCGCAGACTTCTCCTGCACAAGAGCTCTTAATCAGAGAGCCGTCGCTGGTGGCTTGGTGTGAAGATGAACTCAGAGGTATGCTGACAAGGTTAAACCTGTAAAGGCCAGTTCAATGAGAACACGTGAAGTCTGTGATTTCTGTACAACATGAGGTTTTTTGTTGTTTTTAATGCTGTTTGTCCCGTTGTGGGACGGCACACTGGTCAGATCCCAGCCTGGCATCTTTCTGCATGAAATCTGCATATTTTCCCTGTGCATTGATGGATACTCCGGCTTCCTCCCTCTAATTTAAAAACAGACTTTCAAGTTTACTGGTCCCTCTAAATTCTCTTTAAGTGTGAGTCTGTGTGTGCGTGATTGGGTTGTCCTGTTTTTCTCTTGTGTTGCCCAGCGATGGCCTGGCTAACTGTGTGTGTGGAACAAAATTAATTATCTACAATAAGATTACACCTAGACATATATAAAATATTGAGTTGCATAAGTTGTTTTTCTACTCCTCTCTCCTAGCCAGCTGCACCTGGTAACTCATAAGAACAGTTCTTTGTGTCAGTGAAAGGGAGGACCAAGGCCAGCCGCTTGCAAGGGAAGAGATAACAAATAGAGCGATCCCACTATGGGAACCCAATGAGATGCTCAACTTATCTGAGTAGTTTTGGAGGAAGCTCGGTAAAAGACATCCTCCCCCGCAGGGCTGTCTTTATGTTTCAGAGTACTCCTTTTTATGTTATGTGTCCCAATTTGGTATTGGGCATTTGAAATGACTCCCATTTCCTGTGCGCCAAGGAACCGTATATGATTCTGTGATTGTTTCAGCCTCCCCAGAACACACCGAGAAGTTGCTGATTTTATCTGTGTCGTTCTCCACTTGTGACATTAAAAGTTTTTGTTCTTTGCACTTTAGCTGTCTGTCTCATCTCTGGAAAATCTGTGCATTTCGATAGTGTGTACCACCCTCATGCCCCCACTGGAGGCACCAGCAACCCTTGGGTCTTGTGTGACCCCACAAGACAAATTGTGATGGATGGATGGAGTGGCAGTATTGCACCCCTTCCCCCGGTGTCATGCCGTGTGGCTGATGCAGAAGTTAAGTGTCTGATTTTTTCTGAAACAAAAATATGGGTTGCATTTCATTGTTTCCAGTTCCAAAATTAAAGTAGAATATTTACCACAAAAACACTTTATTTTAGAACTCATTATTTTTAACAAGCTTCTGGCTTTTGGAAGCTCCCACTCCCATTTATATTGCAGGATAAGTGAGGAACATTTTACATTCCTCACTTTTACGCAAAATCCAGTAATTCTTAGTATTCTTATAGTATTAATTCTACTTCATGCCCAGAGGAGAAAAGAATACAAAACAATATACTCCAGTAAAAACAAATATTTGACTGAAATACATTTAAAGTTAGCAGTGTGAAATGTTGCTCAAATAAAAGTTAAAAAGTACCTCAAGAAAGTTCCACTTATGGTATTCATAAAATTAAAGAAGCATCTTTATAAGTAAAATTGCAACACACTTTTTTTTTTGTAAAAAAAATATTTATTAGAATCATGTATTTTCTTTCCACTTCACAACTGTGCACCACTTTGTGTTAAATCTTTCACACAAAAGTTTATGGTTGCAACGTGACAAAATATGGAAGAATTCAGCGGGTATCAATTCTTCAAAAATTGCGTTAACTTGGTCATGACCATAAACAGAGATTGTATTTGGACAGAGGTATGTCAGGAAAAAATTTGAACTTTAATCCTAGGTTGCATGTCAAAAAACGCACGCAATGTAATGGTACAGAACACAAGAGAAGCAGAACAGAATGTTAGTCTGTGAGTGCAGCTCTACGTTTCACCATGTAAATGATAAAAACCTCAACCAAAATAAAACAAGCGACTGATACACATTTGTTCCTGAAAACATTGTGAACTGTGCCCAAATCCGAGCAAAATACCAAACTCTGATTTTTGTGTGCAACATTCACATTTAACCAATTAGAATCTGATGACCGTTTTAAAAGTCTGCCATCCTTTTAACCCCACGTTTGTGTATTGAATTGTTTTTAATCACACTTTCAGTAACAATGCAGCTGAAAATGCTTTACATTATGCGATAAACTAATAATAAATGTTGTTATGAACTGTTATGAAATGTTGTTATGTAGAATGAACAACAATTAGGTTTTTTTTTTTCATCTGTCACTTACAAATGGAGTTTAGCTACAGAAATAATGACCTTAAACATGACCTTTAAAAAAAATCTCCATATTTTATCATTATAAGAATCTTTATTAAAATATTTCCACACTGAAGCAATGTCAACAAATACGACACAGGAAAAACAAAAATAAAAAGCATGCATGAAGTGTGAAGCGCTGCAGGCTCTGATCAACCCAACGTTGATTTGGCTAAATCTGGCTTTTGAATGAATATAGAAGAAGTCGTTTTCCAGCAGCTCTGTAACATAAAGGTAAAACTGAAACTCTGAATCCTTATCCAACACACTGCAGTGCGTTTTGTGAACTTCGATCAACTAAACATTCCAGCATGTGAAACACGCCTACAGCCACGGCGGCATCAGTGAGGACACTGGGGCCCACAGAGACACTTTGTTTTAAAAAAATAAAAATTTGGGACAACAAGAGACTGCAAGACGTCCAGCCTTTTCTCCCATTAACAGCATCAAGTCAAGCGACAGGTCAAGTCCAACATAAGGAAAATCAAACATGTCTATTGTGGCACAACCACAGGGTTATGTTGTGTTACTGTGTGATTCAGCAGGACGATTCAGAATGACACGTATCACAGGTCATCAGTCAGGCTGACCTGGTTCATGTCATCCTCCTGACTGAAGGAACAAATGCTCCGATAAGCAGGAATTCGTTTGGCCTCTACTGGCCAAAATAATGAATGGCTAAATTGTCATAGCAGTTGCGGGATTTCCTATTCATTGTTTTACAGTATGATATTTCTGATTACAGTTCAACATTTTTTCACAGGGAACAATAAGAACAAGAAAAATTCAAATTCACACGAAGACTGGATTTTTAAGAGAAACAAATCCAAATGCTTAACAGATGTGTTGTTTTAAAAAAAAATCTTTTTGAAACAAGTAAACGCATCATGTCATCTATAGTAGAACGACAAAATCAGGATGATAACACAATGAGTATCAACACTTTATTTGATACGGTGTGCATAAGACTGACATGACACTGTTATAAACATGAAGGAGTCTTTATTAATACTGTTTATGACCGTTATCATGAAGTGTCATTCAGCAAATAATGACACTTTTAATGCTGCATTAAAAGTGTCATTATTTATCAAATGACGCCTCATGACAACAGTCAGACATTCATAAAGACATTCATGTTCATAACAGGTGTTATGTCATGTTTATGACAGTGTTATGTCAGCCTTAAATAAAGTGTTACAAAACTTTGTTGCTGAGGGAAAAAGACTCAATGTGAGCCCTTTTCTAAGGCAGGTGTACATGAGTAAAGTTAGAGGAAGGAACGCCGTGGTCTCTCTTCCTCGTATAAATAATGAATAACTTCTCACAGCAGTTATTCATTGAAAAAAAGATCTATCTCTGAAGGCCGGTCTGTGTTCTCGAGATGAGGAACAGACTCAAATCAGATAAAAAGGGAGACTGAAATTTGACCCACAAATTTCAGATTATTCCGATTAGTAAGTCTTTGGTTAACTGGAGGGGTATTTAGACCAACTTATTAAATCGACCTACGTGTCAATTAACGAGAGCTTGAATACTGAATAATCCATCAGTCCATCCGGTGAAACCTAAAATTCCCCTCCAGAATAAGTTAACGATGTTTACAGGCTGCTCTGCACAATCTGACCACATCCTGACCATCTGACCTGGTTTGAGGTGTCGTAACATCAGCAGCCTGTTATGTCATTTAACCATTTAACAACCGGCTCAAAGCTGCTCACGTCTCTGCTTGGAACTTTTACAAGTGCATATAGTTTTTTTTAAAAATGTTTTTAGACAAATGTTTTTTGTTACGCTAACCACCTACAAGATGAAAGCCCTCAGCCTGATAAAGATATTCATCACCAGCATTAATCTGACAGTCCAGCAGCTGCGATGATTGTAATGGTGTGGCTGATTGGTCTGCCTTTTACATAATACAACTTGTAAATGACACATATTTAAATGAGCACATATTATACAGCTTCTTAATAGTATAGTATGTATAGACTGACAGTCTTGTGCATAAATGCTGCAGGAAAACAAAAGCAAAAGAGCAAAATGGCAGAAAGAAAAAGAGCTCCGACTGAGTGGAGAAGCTGATGGCTGAGCAGAAACCAGCAGGACCCCCGCCTCCCATACACACACACACACACACACACATGCAAACATACAGTATAATTCACTCAAAACAGTTTTTCTATTCACTGTATCTGTTTATGCCTGAATCCTTTGCTAAGAACAACTAGATCCAAACTTCATGATACTGGCCAAACCAGCAAACCTGGATGAGATTTTCTAAAGCTAAATATCCATCAGCTGCTTAAAAGTTGGACAAAGACGTTTGAACAATCAAATAAAATGTGCAACAGAGGTAAGGCTCATCTATCTTTCACTCCTCTTCCTCCTCCTCGTCGTCATCCTCGTCGTGGCAGTGGGTGATCTCCTGTGGAGTCTGGGGGAACAGGTGAGGCGGCTGGATCTCACTGATGGATCGGGTGAGCTGGTGCCGCTTGATCTCCATTTCTTTGACGTCAAAGTCTCGGCGGTTGCGGGTGGCGAGCGGCGACTCCGTGTCTATCAGGTTGACGTGTGAGTGCTCCACTGTCGACTCGTGAGGCATCTGGACAACGAGACACAGATGCAGAGCTCAGGCAGGCGGAGGGCAGAGCTGGCGACTCATCATCCAATCTTACCCAGTGTGTTTTGGCGTGTAACTGCTGCAGAGTCCATTCCATAGCGGAATGGCAGAAACTAGAAAATGGCCTTTAATTCACTGAGGATTGCAGAAACATGTTTCTGCCTAGTTGCCTGATGTTCGTCCATAGGAAAAAAGTACTGTTGCCAGGCAACCTCTCAGCCAACTGAATGAAAGGGTTATACTATACTGGGTATCTATTCAATATGGTTTCAGTCTGGACTTGGACAGGGCCATTTATTATATAGTACTTCATATATTAATGAAAGGTTAGGTTCATATATTAATGAAAGGTTAGGTTCATTAATATATGAAGTACTATATATAATACATAATATTACACTATAATATAGTACAATACTACATTATTGTATTCTAATATATTATTCCACGGTATTATATCATAGCAGTGTACTATAAGCCTGGCGGGCCACCAGACTTTATTTGTGTCCTCACCAGGCTAACCATCGATTATTTATTTAAGTTTTTTTTTTGTTTTTAATGTTTGCATTTTTAAAGACTTTATAGTTGGTGTTCAGGTATTAATCTTCCAATCTTTCAATAGCACATAATTATCAAGTGATATTTTCAAATTTCCTGTCAACTTTAAGCATTTCTTAACTCAAAAACCCAACAGGTTGCTAGATGAATGGCTTCCCTAGCGCCCAACCACCGGGCTTAGCAAGTTTTCTGGGGGAAACTTTGTGTAGTATAATAGTGATATATCAGTATGGATATACAGAGCTGTACTGCTCTGTATATGAATAAATATGCAGAGCAGTTCAGCCTCCATTTAGTGCAAAACATGCCCCCATTATTGGCCTTCCATCAGGAAGTATTATTATATTATAGTAGTATAATTTTGACCAGTAAACCACTTTTACCACATAATCCTGCTTCTGTGCTGATGTCTCCAACACAACTCCAGTAGCTTCAGCATCTCGCTCTCATCTAAAACACGTGAAGGCATCTCTACATAACTACATATAGTATTGCTGGATAAGGAAGATAAAAGATTACCAAATAGCCCCATAATTAGTCAGACGTAAACACTGAGAAGTTCAGATCTAAAATGAAGCAATATTAAACTCACCAGTACATGTGCAGCCCTGAACAGATAGCTGAAGGGGTAGTAGAGCAGGTTGATGAAAGAGGCCGCGTACAGGTCAGCGTAACGCATCACCTGGGAGGCAAACAGTGTCTGCCGGGATCCACTGCGAAATAGACTTCCCATCATGCCGTAGCACATGTCCATGTCATGGGTTACTTTCTGTGGACAACATGTTGACCAAGGAGAACAGTCACAACTTCCATAAATGCAAAATGCATGCAAAGTACTTGCAGAGCTTTGGTTTCACACATTTCGGTGTGCTACAGCTTTATTTAAGAAACGTATTAAATTAATCTCTTTCCTCAAAACATTCTACCAAAGCTGTGAATACCTTCCAGATGCAGTGCATGCGGCATCAAACCGGAGGTTGTGAGAATGAAAGCAAAGAAATCCGGAAAAATATCAAATATCCGTCGATTTCTATAAAAATGGCAGCTGCACCATGTCGAGGAAATATTTAACTGCAGTGGAAAATGAGTGTTGCAAGTCAATGACTCGATACAATCTACTGGGTTTCCATAGACGAACTTTTTAACCAAAGTTGCTTGTATTGGTTGATAACAAAAACCACATGGTCTAAATTCTACGTCTATTTCCAGAATAGTGGAGCTCAGCCCGTTCGAGTTGCTCTGTTAAGTTAGTCGTAATTTGTTCATTATTTTAGACTTTTGTTCATATTTTTATTTTTGTTGGTTATCTTTCATAAGGTATTACCTTGATGCGCCTCTGGAGTGAGCTGATATCAGGTCTTTCATTACTACTGCTGTCCAAATGCCTGAGGATACAAACATGGGGAGAGTTCACCTGTCTAGTTAAAGTAAGGGTTCTGCATGATCACGTCAGGATCGTGCAGAAACTTCACGATTATCACGTATCCTGCAGTTTCATAAGTATGTGTTAAAGGATATGTTGTAAGAATCCATTACCACACAGCACACATATTGAAAGAAAAAAACAGGATCTTACTTGTAAAGATCTGCGAGAAAGCAGTCAAGCGACTGAAGTTCCTCAAAGATGGCTGGAGAGAAAACGACCATGATGAGTCAGCTCACTTGGAGCAGCTGAAGAACAATTTTTAACCTCAAAGCTGTGTATGAAACTGTGCTCCTCTCTCCCACTCAGACATCATGTTGCCCAAACATTTTGTGCAACACGCAGCAAATATAATCTGTGGCAGCTTTTCAGCGTTATCATTTTAATATGCTACAATTACGAGGTTCTTCTCGTATTGTCTATTTTATTATTATACTTTTTTTAATCTTAGAAAATATTTGACAGCCATGTATTCTGTCACTACTGACATATATATGCATTTTGCACTTGCAAAAAGCAGGTGAGTAATAATTACTTAACGGCAAGAAAAAAATAAGCGTTTTGATAATACGAAATAATACGTTTTGATCACGTATGTCAGGCTACCTCTGAGGTGCAATATTTGTAAAGCTTTAACATTCCTGAAAAGTTAAAGCTTTACAAAGAAACTTATTAAAACGGATGTGTGGCCACCGTTCAGGTTGGAGCCAGCTTGACGCACTAAAGGGGCAGTGCAACATTTTCCAGCCACATGGTGTCATTTTATAGCACAATCAAGTAACCATGTTACCGTCAGTAGTTATAAATTTACTACTGACATATATGTGTATTTCAAAAATAAAATCAATAATTTTAATTTTTTTGTATTCTTTTGAGGCTTATATAAAAAGCAATGTCTGACTTCCATTTGTTCATTTTCATGGAATTTTTATTCATTATTACCTTTGTTAGATTCAAGTTATTTCTGTGACCACTGTGGGTTTTTCTTTCATTAACCGAGGGGTACCAGCAATTTTGTGTGTATGTTCCTGACTGTCCTTTTTCCATATTACCTAAAAACTGACGGGTCCCTTTTAAATGTGATGCTGAAGCCTCTCACCGCTCTTGTCAGTCCACACATGAAGCTCCTGGGCCAGCTCAGGTATGACCAGGAATGTTCTCCAGCCCTGGCGCTTCTTGGACTTGAGAATGTCTCCAAAAATGTGGTCTCCAATGTAGAGGATGTCCTTTCCTTTAGCACCCAGCAAGTCGCAAACGATGTCTGAGGATCCTGAGAGAGAAAGTGAAGGGAGTGTCAGAAGGTCTGATCCAAGACCTCCTGCTGCATTCTAAAGAACAGCAGGTCCAGAGCTTCTTAGACTGTCCATACATCCACAACATGGGAGTTAAACTGCAACACAATATATATATATACTGCTATTCATCTTTCACATTTACAGAAAGAACAACAGCAATAAATAAATAAATAAAACCAAATAAAGCTCTGAATTAGATGTTTACATTTACATGTCTCTTGACTTTGCTCTTTGGTGTTGGAAAAACAGACAGGTTCTTTACTGGTACCAGTGACAAACTGGCACTGGAATGAGCCATGATTAAGGTCTGGAACGTATTTGGTGGGAAAAGTCCAATTAAAAAATTTAATAAAAATGCATAATTTTGTGAGTTTTACAAGTACAGGATTTTGAAAACTGTGCCACATTCCATCAACTTCACAATAATTCACTACAAATATTTGCCAGGGCAAACCCATTGGAACATTTACCTCCAGAGTACACAATGCCATGCTGGAGCGGTCCGGTGTATGTGCCGATCTTCAGTCGACCCGTGGTCTGAAACAATCCACAGCTTCATCACACACTTTCAGAAAACATGACATTCAACGTCTGGTTTGAACTTCCCGCTATGATGACTGAACCTAATGTAAACACGATTAAGGTGTATAGTTTGTAGACGGTCCCTCTCATTTCTCCAAACGCCGTCATGTTTGGAGAAAGGTGGTAGGCGTAAATTACAGCTAACTCTGCTTTGTAGTTTCCCTACACAGAATCACGACTTAAAAATCTGGTTCATGGTCCCCTAGGTGATGATGATCTGCATCCATCTTCAGCTACTTATTTGTTCCTTTAGCGTTCCTCGTCAGGACAAATAAGACATGATCAGCTGGATCTAAATCAGGTGACTGTGTTGGCCATTAGAGAATTACTTTTTACTTGGAGGAGGTATGGTTAGGCTTGTTTTCTTGTTTCTGGATGAAATGCTGTTGAGTGAATTCGAAGATTTTACTGGGACTGGAAGATATCAGAGCTACAGTGTATATAAGCCTGCTGAGTTTTCTGTAAAATGCCAACACGCAAAAGGAGAAAATATTTTCAAATCTGTCTGAACAACAAATGATTTTGTTCCATAACTTTGAAGCTTGTCTCGTAGCACACACTTACAGTGTCGACTTGCCGTAGAACTGTACCTTCCCCAAAGAACACGGGCTTGCGGGCGTCGACCAGGATCAGGTCAAAGTAGGACTGCCAGGGCCGGTGAGGTGTTCCCGGCTGCAGGAACGGCACACGCATGAGGAAATGTTCTGAATGATGCTTTGTCTCAACAAAATGCCCTGACGGTCATGACTCTGGTTCTATTCAGGTTCCCGATAAACTCCACGTACCTTCGGTCCATGAGAAAAGTCAAACAGGTAGGTCATGATTTTCTGCAAGAAGATAGGAGATATGTTTTGTTGGGAGTATAAGTTTGGTTATATTAATTTTAGAAACAGTTAACCTTTGTGCATATGAAATATTAGATGTAGCATGAATATTTTGAGTAGATTTTAAGTTAGGTAAACTTAGATAAAGATCCAAACTAAAACAACTGCTGACTCTCTGAACTTACATAAATGACTAAGAAGGGGGGTCTGCCTGTTCACAGGATGAGTCAAATTCTTTGGAGTTTGTTTAGGAGTTCAGTAAAACACTAAAACCTTTAGAAAACAATTCTTCTAGAAGTATAATCAAATGTATTAAGATATTTCTTTTAAGCATTAACAGCATGTTCTGAACTAGTTAGTGTCTAACCATACTAATTTGCATGCATCTTAGATTACTAAAATAGAACAGGATTAGGAAACTGAAGTTTTAGAAGTAAAATATTTCAGGAATTCTAAGAGTTTTTTCTAAAAGAAGATAATCCTGCAATTTTTAGATCCAAACTCACAGTTATCATCTGACACCAGGTTTCTGTAACAGTGTGTTAAAAGCAGGAATCCGTTTCTTGATGAATCACTGAAGCAGAAAACCACCAGGTCTCTAGCTGAAACATAAATTTTGGTCTGGAATGTGTAAAGGAGGAGACTGGTACGGGAAGACCCTGTTTGAGAATGACCTTTGTTCTTTCCATATATTTGCTTTTGGGTTTGAACAGGTCTCAAAGAAGGTAATAAAATTAACTTTAAACAGCCCTACAAGGGGATGACACACCTTCATTTAAATAAATGCATATATTTAAATTAAGGGAATACACCTCCTTATAAAATGTCTGTTTTACAGCAGAAAAATGAATTGCTCTGTTTGCAGCCGTGAGAGCAATTCCCAAGAATGCATTCTTGTCTTTCCTTTCCAACTCGTTGCAGGTGATAGTATGTTTTGTTATGTGTTTGGACTTCTTGATAATCTGGGTTGTGATGCTGATGTGACATTCTATATGCATTGAATTCTCTGGATAAAACTCTAGATATGTCTGAAGTTTGATGTTGAATGGTTGTTCTCTGTGTTTCCCGCTCCTGCATGCGGAGTTCTTGGACCCCGGAGACTTAGAGGAAAATTAACGAGCCAAGCAAATTTATTCCTCTAAGTTCAACAGTCTTTAAAATCAATGAATATATAATAAAAATAAATGGTATCAGAAAATAAAATCTCAGAGCAGATTTATCCCAGGTGATACAACCAAAATAAACCTCCTGCTGTTATTCTGCTACCAGGGTTCATGTTGGGATCATGTTGCTGATCAATTTCACTGATTCAGTTCAAAATGACAAACTTGCACATTGCATAGCTTCATTACCCAAAGATTGATATTTGTCATGCTTTTATTTCTAATAAATGGTCTCAGTGCGCTCCTGCTTTGAGTTTGAGGCAAAAAAATCAACCCAGGACTAAATTAAAACTCTTTCCTCAACTTTGAACACAATCACAGTTTAATCACATCATCAGTGTGGACTGAATCTTTCAGGAGTGTGAGTGACATTGATGAGTAGTTAGTGCCGCAGTAGGAGGTGCACAGGAAAATTCAGAAATAACCGAACTACACAAGTTGATCATGAAGGAAGAAAAAAACTTACCTCAGTGTATTTATAATCACTGTTGGTGGCCAGAAATACTTTAGCCACTTCGTTCATGCGGCTGAGAAGCAGAGGGAGCTTCGGCTGTCCACAAAAACCAGCAACACAAGTCAAACCCAACAGTTCTTTACAGTCAGATGTTAGTTTTCATGGAAAGCCGAGTCCACTTACATCCTTTACCACATATTTCTCCAAATTCTCAACCGTCTTCTCTTTCAAGGATCCCTGTGAAAATCAAGTGAGAGCCAGCAGAGAGAGTGAACAAAATGAAAGCTGAAGCCTAGGAGATATTAAGGGACAGGAGCAGGGTTTACCTTGAAGTGAACCCAGTCCACAGCGTCTCTCACGTCCTGGAACATGCTCTTGTATGACATGAAGAGGTCGCCATCTTTGAAGCCAGACTCACAACTGCAATTGTTACAGAGCATTTTCATCAATGAGTAATGTTGGTAATTTACTCAACATCCTACCAACATTTTTTTTTGTTTCTTTCAAAGAAACAAAAAAATTCTGTCTATTCTTTATTTCTATTTCAAAGAAATAGTCTCGATGACTATTTCTTTCAAAGATCTTTCAAAGCTTATGTTCTGGTTTCTTGTTGCTGTTTTGTTATGCTCAGTCTAAGAGCCCTCTCAAGGAACTGATAATGTAAAAAAGGAAAAAGAACTGGACAAATAGGGAAACTAGAAGTCCTCTAAAACATTGAAATTGCCGCAATGCACTGAGACAGAGCATGTGTGTGTTTGTACCTTGCATATCTGGGACAGTTAGTGAAGAAATCCACCAAACAAGCAAAGAGGTACGTTTCTGTGGAGGAAAACAAAATCAACAGTCTGATTATACAGATTTACATCAAATTTGCTTTGCCACAAAATACATGACTGGCATAACCAAAGGTTTTTTGGCTGCGTCGACTCAATACATATGGTGGTGATTGTTTTGGATTATTGTGCAAAGACATTGGATATCCAGCAAGGACCTGAACTGTGGATGTTTTTTCACCTTGATAGTTTTTTCTGCATCAAAGCATGTGGGCAAGGATAAGCCTCAAAATCTTCCGATTCGCAGTGAAACACTGAGGCAGGAAAACGTGGGGCGCTTTCTGTGCGTTCTATCAGACTGGCACTCAGTATGTTCACATGGTGACATGATGACACCACCTTAACCCCGCCCTCTCTCAGCAGGAAGTCACTGATTTGCTTGCTGCACATCATGGTTGTATTCTTTGACATATACTGATGTCAAGTTGTCTGATGACACAGAGCAACAGGATGCTCTGTTAGTTTCACCCAAACATTCCCAGGTCTTCAGACTGAACAGTCATGTTTCATGTTAGAATGGAGGCGTAAATGGAGCTTAAACTAACCTGGCAGGTTAAAGAGTGTGTTCAGGATGTAGAAGCGGTCGGTATCTCCACGCTGGATGAATTTGTTGGGATACATCTCTCTGATCTCAGGTCTGTGCACAGAAACAAGTTAGCTGCTTCCATCCAGGCGGTCAGTGTGTAGGCTTGACTGAGCCATTTGCATGGTGGTGCTTAGGCCTGTCACAATAATCAATTAATCATATGATAAATTAAAACAAAGTCAACAATTTCCACTGCTGTGATTTATCGTTCATCTTTTTTCCCCCCTCTTTCTATCAAAAACAGGATGATAAGTTTTCAGTTTGGTGCTTTAGTCTCAACTTATCCTTTTTTGAAGGAGAATTTTGTCTACAAATAATTTAATCTTCATTTTATTTATTGCTTTATTTATTTTTGATATTTAAAACGTCTTCCAGTTCCAGTGTTAAATGTTCATTACAGTGTGAAGTTTAAGAATCTTTTAGAATGTGTTTTTGCACTGTTATTTTGCTATTACTTCTATATTACTTAAGAATGGTCTCAAAAGAATATTACTGATTATCGCACTAACTTCTCGAACAATTTATTGTCCACCAAAACTCGTTATTGTGACAGGCCTACTGGTGCTAGCCATGCATAATGGATAAGACATTAAACAAATCCGTCTACTACATGGTTGTGATTAGAACCTCAGTGTCTCACTATGAGGTGGAATAAGGAAAGATATCAGCATGTGACGCTCACCCCCTCAAGAAGTTGAACCCGTGTGCACACACCAGAATGTTCCCATAGGCATCCACTTTTAGCAGGTTGCCAAACATGGTGTCAAACACCAGACCTCTGAGATGATGCAGACAAAGCAGTGAAGGTAAGAAATTCTATCTCTGCAACAACGGCTGAGTCAGAAAACCAAACGACGCTGAGAGGAACCCACCTGGTGGGGAAGGAGGGATCGTAGACAAAGTTGAGCAACTCTTGAGGGTAACCGATGGAAACGAGACGCTCAACGGTCAAGTCAAATCCCAGAGACTCGTACTCTGGAGATTTATACACTGCACAGGAAGGAGGCAGAATGATCTTCACAGCATAACACAATGTCTGAACTACTTAAGTTCATACTATATTAAAAATACATGAAAATGCTAACAAAACATTTGATTCGACCTTTTAAATAAGAAACTGTTTCTCTAAAAGTACTGTATACAGAGGGCAGATAGAAATATTCAAATGATGAAATAGAATTTGAACTAAAATCAAATTCTTCCTTTAAGGAACGAGAATGCATTCTGGGATGTTATTAGGATTTATTTACAGAACTTTTACCAAAGCTGTTTTCTCAGGAACCTTCAGATAACTTTTGATTGAAATTAGGGTTGTACTGTACTTACCAGCAAGAGTATAATCCATGTCAAATCCAAAGCATTTGATTTTTTCCATGGCCAAGCTTCGATTGACAAACACTCTGCAATGACACGAATCTAGTAACAATTAAGAGCAATTCTATTTTTTTTTTAAATTGTCCGCTTTTCTGATTCCCTCCAAGCGACTCCTCAGTGAACGACTGATCGAAAGGCACAGTGAAAATAAAGATCATCACAAAAATAAAATAATTTTCGCAAAACACACCTAAAAACACAGACAGACATGCACTACACATTTAAAAAGATACAAATAACTTCAAGTCGTTACATGCCAACATTAGGATGTTACTGGGATGATGAAGATACGGATTATCCAGATTACCCTTAATCACTTTGGCATGGAAAACATCTGTTCAGAGCAACAGGGACACAACATCAGAGCTGCTACACTTAGTGCCTTGTGCAACTGTTCACTCCTAGACGCATTTTCACACAACGCCCATAAACTCAAATGCATTTTACTGGGACTTTGCAGTTTCAGAGGTATAAAGACATCTACAAGGTGATAAATGTTACAGCAGTTGATGCCCCTCATCCTATCACTGACTGTTCTGTTCTGCAGTCCATTGTTGAGACAGTCACCTCTTCTACTGTCACACAGAGTCATATAATCTGTGACACCATTTAGATTTCACAACCAAAACACTTGCTGAGTGTTGTGTCAGTACTGATGACATTTTATGAATGTATTATGAAGAGTTATGTCGAGTCATGGAGATCATTATACGAGTCATCACAGTGTGCTTCAAAAACAAAAGGAGTGCGTACCTCATTGCAGGATGAGCCAGATCCCTCGGAAAGCTTTGTAATAGAAAATACATGTATGTCATGTAGCAATATGCATAAACCAGAGAGATTAGATATGCTTGAAGCCACTAATGTTAAATACAGAAAGTTCAAATCAACACAGATTGATTTGTTTCTGCCAGATGACCCTCATCAACTCAAACACTGTTAATATGCAATCACGCTGACAGGCCTTTAAGTTCAAAAGAGTAGAAACAGTTTGACTTGTTTGCAAAAGTACCTTGGAGTTGTTAGTGTGTACAAGCTCAACGTGAGCAAATAATCAAACCATTGTAGTCTACTAAAAGCACAATAAGAAATTGAATCGATCATAAAATGTCCTGTGACATATCAGTTTTAGGAGGTGATTGAGGAACGAGGAGACTGATGTCTGGTTCTATTAGGTTCTGACATGTTCCTCTCCTTATCCATTGTGTCTGACATCATACAGCCCACCGCATGCCACTGAATATTCCTCCTCACTGAAATTATTCAGCCTGGGATGTGCGTCTTCCCACTCACGTCTCCACTTTTGTAAGAGCTTTTGCTTCTAGAGATAATCGGATCGAGGACACTTTGAGAAGACACGGGTTAGTAGCATCTCACCTCGGCTGGTTAGGGTCCATCTCTAGGCAGCTGTGACAGCAGTTTCCAATCGTAGCGTTCTGTATGTTTTTATTTTGGTCATTATTATTACTCTTAGTGTTGATGGGTGTGTAATAGGCGTGTCTATCAGACATGTGTAGAAGCCAAATACGGGACCATTCTGTATTTTACAAAACGGGGGGTGGGTGGACGATCCCATCTCAAACATAAGTGCTATAGCATCAGCTTGCAGCATTCATCGGGGAAGTATCTCCAAATAACGCTGTTCATATAAAAAGGGTCGCTCATGCTTTCCCCAGATGTCGTTGCGATGTTTCAGAGTTTAAAACTTACAGCAAGTCTTTGCTTTGATCAGGTTAGTGACTTTGGGGATGGACTGAGTGTCTGTTATTGCAGCCCTGCTGCTGAAAAAAGTGCCACAATTTAGAGGCATAATTATAAATGGCTCAGCTCACATTGATTTTGATGCAGCTTTGAACAATTCATTTTCCTAGTGTCACATATGTTAAGGTATCGATCATTTTGGCAACTCTACTGAGATGTCACAACTGCTCCAGGACATTATCTGTGTAAAGAACAGAAATACAGGCGTGACTGTACCTGTGGTGAGCTTCGCGCCGATACTTCTTCATTGCAATGCCGTCCATGTTGGCCGGGAGTTCAGCACAGTTCTGCAGACGGTCGCTCCACGAAGTCGTCATCTCTGACGTTAAAAATGTTCCTGCAGTGAAACGGTTTGGTCATGAGAGTCAGAATCAGGCCGATCGGTTTCCAGGGACAAAAACAGGAGACTGAGACATGAGTAAGACTTGGGACAGTGTTCCTGAATCTGGATTTTTCTGTGAATTTTTTCCAAAAAATAATGAAGGACGTTTGCTTGTGAATATGAAGTATGATCTTTGTTCTTTTCATGTATTGTAAGTAGTATTGTACGTATTGTAAGTAGGCAAATACAATGTCTAATAAACAAGAATACATCGAATATTGTAAAATATTATAAAGCTGCAGAATGCAACTTTTCAGTTTCTTTCAATAAAGAACTTAGTTACTGTAAAAACTGCAGGCCTGTGTCTGTGTCTGGCAGATTTTTGGTTAAAACATGTGTGTTTGTCATTCAAAGAAGTTACTCACAGTATTTAGAGAATCCAGACATTTTACTCAAAAGTAACAATACTTCATAATATAATTAGTCAAGTCAAAGCAAAATGTACAGCGTAGTAAAAATACTCCTAAAGCTACATTTTAAAGAAAAAAAAAGTTATTCGGGTAAATGCAATTGAGTTGCAACCCAACTCTGAGCCTGGAGGCCAGCAGTTCTCCAGGGGAACTGTGTGGGTGAGAATCATTTAGTTTGCAATAGTTCTGCAGACAACATGCGAGTTACTAGTGTATAATGTACATAACACACACCTGTCTGCTCCAGAGCAGCAAACTGCCCTTATAGCAGTGCTCTCACTGGCTAATGATTAGCCTGGCTGATGATTAGATATTTAAAGCTGCTTCTTATTTCCTGCAGAAGCAGGAAGGTGGCATCGCAGCTGCATAGTTTATATTTCCCTCTGTTTAAAACCAATGATTTCATCAACTCAGAAACGTTAGAAAGCACGACAAGTAAACTGAGCAGCAAACTGTGCGCAAACATCGCCGTGTTAGTTCTTATAAAATCGCATTGCGACACTGGAGGCGTCTGAGAGAAGCCAGGCAGCCAAACAGCAGAGCCATTTAACGTCGACACAGGAAGTCAGAGCCGGGAGAACAACGTGGACCATTCGCTTCCAATAAAGCTCTTTAAAACGGAAAGAAATGAAGAAATAGTCGACTAAAAAGCGCCTCTTACCGTCTCTACGTTAACTTGGACTGTGGGATGAGCGTGCGCAGTGGTCGCGAGCTCCGAGAGGTCTGCGCTGTGATTGGATGATCCGGAAGGACGCGCTGATACACGACTGAGTCCTGAGACACCAAATCACAACAGACACCGAGAATTACTGAGTTATTAGAGCAACACATTTCAGTCTGTAGATCCACAAAAACGCACGCCGATCTAAACCAATGTCCCCTGCTCTTCCTGTCGTTTCATGACGCCACCATCTGCTGTCCGGGAGGAACCGCAGAACAACAATAGGAAACACGGCGGCCATCTTGGAGCGGTCGTCCCTTGTCTAAACCGAGACAGCAGGAGATGCTAACTGTATTAATTGTAATAATAAAAAAGAAAGGTAGGCCTCATTTGGGCAAGACAGATGTTTGATTAAAAATAGTTTTAAACATGCATGTTCTCTTCCTCCTCAGGGCATTTAAGAATCAAAATGCCTGGCACATCTAATTATTTATTATTGATCCTCTTTCAACAAGTCAGACATTGCAGCAGACTCAGAGGAAGGAACCATCTGTCCACATATCCCAAAATATTCACATATTTACTGCTGGTGGAGCACTTTGCGACAAAAGTTGATTTATTTTGCACATATGCGAGATAAAACACTTTTTAAAGATGTTAACCTACGGCTTAGTAAGATCCCTTGACATTGTATGACTAATATGTAGTTTCATCATGTTAATATTTATTATTAACATGCCTGTTAGTAATGTGTGTGGTAAAGTGGTCCATTAGCTCTCAGCAATGAGCAATTGGGACAAAATATTATTTAAAACAGTTTATTGCAAAGTATTTGCAACAAATGTATTAGGAATGTTTTGAATAAGCAAAATTACTTATATGCAGACAGAAAGTATTAAAAACGTTGAAAGCACACAACACTTTAGCTGTATTCTGCTTGGACCTTTTGGATCTGGGAATATGTCCTGGTTTATTCAAAACACACCAGCTTGGGAGAGGAGAAGTAGTTTAATTGGCGAACCTTAAAACAAAATCTGTGATAATTGTAGTTTGCTGAGTTGTATTTGTGAACAAACAGAGCTCAAACTCAAAGATTGAACTCATAGTATCAGATTGTCGTTGTGGTACCAAAACAATCTAACCATGAATGTTGTTCTTTGAATTTTTACAAAGTTTGTCAGCTCCTTAAAATCTGAAATTTAAATGTTGAACAATTTGAAATCTTTTAATTTATGTATGCTGAAACCATTAAATCAAATTTAGCAGCATTTACAATCTCAATTCATTAAGTTTTATTTATATATCTGTGGCCTTTGATAAAATGCTAAGATTTATGGGCCCCAAAATCCTGGGGCCGCTTCTGGAGCTGCTGACTTCAATTGGATTAAACGGAAGTGCAAATATTCAGTTTAATTGCACTTTTTTTTGTTTTGTTGTTTTTAGGATACTATAGTTGTGGGTTTAAATAGTATTTCATCTGCAATGTCTTCCCGTTACCCAGAAATATTTTTAGATTTTCTGTCAACTGAACACCTTTTAGACGGCCTCAACATCAGGCTTAACATTTACTTGGATTCCTCCCGTAGAATTTCAACCAGGCCATTCAGAAATCAGAAGTTCTGAACGATGCAGTTGAATTTGTGCACCATTTTAGAATTGGAGTCTCCTTGTAGATTTAGCAATGGCTGCAGAGGAAGTGAAGGAAGTCGTTCAGTCCGTGTCGGTCACGCTTCCAAACATTAAATGTTGGCACTTCACAGTGAAGGATAGCAGTTTACAGTGCAGGCTTCATAGTATCGAAGTGCCACAAACACACAAGCCACAGGAAGAGCTAGCAATCAGATAAAATTCAAAGCTTCAACAGAGGTCACACCTCCAGGAAGCAATCGTTTCTCAACAGCCAAGAGGCCAGGTCTGCTGGACAAAGCAAAGCGTAGGGCCATTGTTTTAGTAACACATTTAAAATGATAAAATACATTTATTAAAAAAAGCAAACAAACACACATACAATCTGATTACTAATGAGACGTATGGTTGAGATAAAATCTGAAATACAGTACACATGAAAAGACTCATTATTTTGGCCCTGTTCATACTGAGTTTCAGTGCTTCTCCCGAAGCTGGTAGATAATTATCTTAAAACAGCACATGGTAAGGTGAGGCTCAGATTGTGTTGGAGAAAAAAAATAAACTCAGTTGTTTCAGGCATCCTGGAAAATCTAACTCTACATGATCCACGTCCGCCCCAGTGAACGTGAAATATGTCACCCCACACGCTTTGACATTCTCTTTGGTAATGTAGTGAGGAATCTGAGACGGGTGGATCATGTAGCTAACTCAACAGGTTGAGGCTGCTCTTCACATCAGCTTACAGCTGGTCTATAATGTACAACTGCATTTCTTTTCCCTTCTAACTGGGTTATTACTTAGTGTTCTACACCAACCCTTATCCTTTTTAAGGCCCATTCTGTTCATAATCCACATAGTCTTGTGGATTAAGACTAAAAACTGACCATTTTCAAGTATTTCTGTACAAATCAAGTGATCAGACTATTAGGTTAATGAACCAAATACCCACAGCCTGAATAAAGAGGTCTGCAGAAAGATACATCTTAGTACAAAAGGTGCAATATTCCAAAAATACAAGAGAGACATCATCATCCAGGAGACTTTGTTTGGGTGTTATCAGCTGTAGGTGCACCAGCAGGACTCCGTTCAGCAGTCTGGGCATCAGTACAGTCGTCTGGCTCATCCTTTCCCCTCAAGCCCTCCTCTTCTAACGTTTCTTCTCTGTCAAAAAACTCATGCTGATCCCATGGATGGTCCTGGCCTTCACACACTTCAATCCCAGAATCCCCAGTGAAGCGCCGGTACCGGCCTGCTGTTGGGTCCTTGTTAAGGCCGTTGGTACTGCTGGAATAGAACTGCGTGATCTCTGGAGTCCCATTGAGTGCTGCATTAGCGTCACATGGAATGAAGACAGCTGAGTGGGGGCTATAGACTTCCTCGGGAGGGTCACAGGACGGTGGTACCAACTGGAGAGGTGTGTACGGAGGTGGAGGGGTTGCTGGTCGGTTGATTGTCTCTTCATAGGGTGGTAGCAGGTAGACAGGCAAAAGTCCTGCAGAAGACAGCGTTACAGTTACATATATTAGTACTTGTGCAGATTAATGATAAAGAGCTTAACACATTTTATAAAATATGCTGACCACCTGAGCCTGGTAAGCTTGTAAATTGACATGGTAGAAGGAGATGGATCAGTCCTGAACTTCTTTTTTAATTGGTGCAAAACATTAAAATTTGCTCTGAACACAAAATTAATGAATTCAGGAAGCTTCAGTCATTTTCTCCGACCATCACCGACGAAGACTATGGGCAATGTTCTGGACTGTCACTTAAACTGGGATTAATGGGCTGGCCTTATTAGCACTACACTTTTTAAAGAAACTGTGTTTTGTTTTTTTTAGAGTCAATGACTCAATGCTTGTAATGTTTTATTCTGCTTTAATTGAGAGTATTTTAACATTTTGTAACATCTGTTGGTTTGGCAATGCTATTGAAGCTAAGAAGAAGTCCTTGAGAAGTACAGTGACCACAGCCAGCAAACCTATGGGAACCACTCTGTCAAGCATGGAAAAGATATACATGTTCTGAAAAAGGCAAACAAAATTGTAGCAGATAATAAACATCCCTTGAAATCCTCAAGTGAGTCGTTTATTTCAGGGCAATGGTACAGCCTTCCTTTATTCCCAAGAAACAGGACAAAATTTCTTCCATACCACAAATAGTGATTAAATCATTAACCAGTAAAAAGTTACCATACATTGGTGAGATTGAACTTTGTTCAGTCTCATGATGTATGTCTTTTATTCACTGCTAATGCCATGTTTGTGTGTGTATGTCATATGTAAATGCCTGCTAACAATGCTGGAATCCAATTTTCCGACTGGGATCAATCCATCCTTCCGCGTTGGTATTAGAGGACTTTGATTGCACAGTGGACATAATTTGTATTCTCTGTGTTGTTTTCCATAGAAAAAAAAGCTGAAAGCAAAGTGGAGCAGTGATCGATGCTCTGATGATGTCAGCAGAGGAGAATCTCCAGGCTGTGGTTTTGATTATGTGTGATCCAAACATGTGCATTCCAAAGGCGACTGTGTGCAGAAACAGCCAGGGTGTGAACATGCAGCACTTTGCAGATTGGACGAAGCAAGGCACATTACCTTGCTCACAAGTACTGCCTAAAATTTCAATACAATTCAATACTTGTGCGATATTTCTTTTTAAGCTTGCATATGGCCTGTTGTCTGGGTTCAAAACTTAACATAGTATATGACTGGGTGGCCCTTTTTAAACCCTCCTCTACATTCAAGGTATGGAATACGTCAAGGTAACAAAGTCCACAAGTGGTTTCAGGTGCACAACTTACGGAGATAGAGGGGAAGCTGAGAGTTGTTGTGAACCTCCCTGTAGGCAATGAGGTTGATCTCGTTCTGCCGGCGCTGCTGCTGGAAACGCTGCTTGGCCCGCCAGTGTTGACACACGCAAAAGCCTGTCAGGATAATAATCACAGCCCACACGAGCCAGAACCCTGAAGATAAATCACAGGGCACCAAGGAACATGTTAATGTGCAGCTCATCACCAAGACGATGACGTTACGCCAAAACCAGTAGTAGTAGTAAGCAAGTGTGCAACATAACTATTTAACAGTCGTGACATTCTTTTCCCGGTATATGCAGAAAACTCCAAATATTTTTTTTTTGAATACAGAAGAAAGAGAAACGTCATTATTACTCTGTTTATAACAGGATTGTCTTGGGACAGAAAAACGCATACATTGCAAATAAAACCTTGTTTTAACCTACAATGTATACCACGGATTCATTTAAACAATAAGATGCTTACTGGTTTATATCTTTAGAAAATAGAAATAGAAAATTAACTCACACCACAGTTCATAGATGTTACTGCAGCACTCTGCTTGTCCACAGCAGTGGCCAGATTCACAGATGTAGCTCTGGTTGTTCACTCCCTGGCAAACGAGTCCGACCTATTCACACAAAACAAAAAGATTTCAGTCCAAATGCAACTTTCTGACGTGGTTAGGGATGGTTTTCCTTTTTGCTATATCTTTGACAAACAGCAGTTATAGGCGCATTGCAGTTTATACTTGATCCTTCTTCTTGCTTTGTTTTACTTTCAGTTCCTGGTGTTTACATCAGACATGTGTTGTAAAAAAACCCAAAACAAAACTAACAAAGTGGAATGATAATTAAACACCACAGACAAGATAATACTGCATTGTAAAGTGCTGAAAACGATAATAATTCAAATTGAATTGAAAGCAATAAAATATATACAAGCAAAAGAGTGAAGAAAATATATTTTTGAAACAACTGTTACAAAACTTCATGAGAAAATAAAATAATGAAAAAATAAAAACTATGGGTTTATATATATATATATATATATATATATATATATATATATATATATATATATATATATATATATATATTTATTTTTTTTTCTCAAGATTGTGAGATGTTAGTTTACTATTTTTGGTTTTTTATCTGAGTGGGCTTCTATAACAAATACAGTCAATCGTAAATAAACCTGCGATACAGTTTCACTCGAGTTTAAAACGTGACGCTCCTGTTTTGTTCTCACTGATCTATAAAGTTTGCCACAGCCTTTCTCTCTGCTGAACCAAACGCAGAAGCTTCAATTCGGGTAAATTAGCCGTTTTGTACGACCGCAAACCGGAACAACTTGTAGCCACGAGCTAAAGTTTGCCGTGTGAACATCGTCGCTGCCCATCACAAGCTATCGCCTGTAAACGTTCAAACGCCTGAAGACTTCAGCAGCTGGGCCGACATTAGATTAGCTCTTACCTCGACGGCGTTGGCTGAACTTCCGAGTCCAGCGTTGACCTGAGGTGAAGACATGGTCACAGTCACCTGTCTTTAAATAGTTTTAAAGTAACTTCAGTGGAGCTCGCTGTCACATATTAACACGGTCCAGCACAGCGTATGTTAAACTGCGTCAGGTTAGCTGTAAATGAAGCACAGTTCGTCGTTCACATTGTTCTCGGTGTTTATTTAATGGGTTCGGTTCTTTTTGTTTCACTCTGACTACTTCCGAGCTCCTCACAAAGCTGTTGGGCATGTAAAAAAAAGAGAGAGGGAGAGAGAAAGGAAATGTTCTTCTTCTTCTCTATAATAGGGGACCGCAAGCAACTTTGAGGTTCACACTGCCACCTACTGTTCGTGAGTGTGTAGCAGCATTTTGGTTGCGGAAATTGAACTACATTCATCCACCACTTCCAAAAGTACGAACAAAAAGATCTGTAAATTCATACCAATGTGGCAGATCTCTGAATATTTTTAATTAGCCATGTCTATAATATCTGGTTTCTATTTTTATTTGTTTTCATATCAGTATATTCACTGTTGAAACATTCACCCCTGACCTACTTTTTTATATTCTGGGTTCTGTTTTCTTTTTCTTTCTTTGTATCGGCAAGCAAAGACGTTATCTAAAAAAACGTATACAAATGCCTTTTTTGTCATATTTCACTTTATAATAAACAAAACGGTTGTGGAGTGTCAGCTCACTGGCTGGACCATTGATTACCTTCACCAGCAGAGCACAGCATGTGAGGCTTCCTGACTGTGGTGCTATGCAGTCAGGCAACAGTTCTCTCCCCTTTCCTTTTCTCTCTCTACACCTCAGCTTTTAAACAGAACTCGGACTACTGCTATGTTCAGAAGTTCTCGGACGATACAGCCGTCGATCGTAGGCTGTGTATCTGATAGGAATGACCTGAAGTACAAGGAGATCATCGACAGCTTTATTCCCCGGTGTGAGCCCAACAACCTTCACATCAACACCACCAAAACAGACGAGACGGTGATCGACTTTGGCGCAAAGTCCATACAGACATCACCAGCGAACGTCCAGGGCTTGAACATTTAGATAGGGACATCCATCATGGACAACGTCTCTCACCCCCTCTGTGCCGGTGTCCATCCACAGCCTGCGGAGTAAAACTGAATACTTCTGGAGGTTTTTCATCCTTTAAGTATTTCATTACTATGCGGTTCTTCATGTTGTGTGGTTTTTTTGTTGTTTTCTTTAGATATTTTTATATTCAATTGGATATATTGTGTTACTCTACTGCTGTAACAGTGAATTTTTCCACTGTGGGATTAATAAAGGACTATTCTGTCTTGTTCTATTATTTTTGTACAACAGGAAAAAACTATTTCACCACCATATGGAAATAACTTCTCTTTTTATGTATTTTCACATTTAACATGTGTTTAACACAGAGACAGTTCTATTATCTTTACTTATTTACATTTACTCTGGCAACTTTTTGGAGAAAAAAAAGAGAACTTTTAGGAGTTACACTTTACTTTGTACTTGTACTCGAGTTATGAAGCATCACTGCTCTTTCTTGAGTAAAATGTTTGGATATTCTGCCCACTGTGAGTAACTTCATCAAATAGAGAACAAACATATTGTACCATAAATGACAGACCTACTGCAGTTTTGTCGTTTGTTATTGTTATTTTCTATCAGCTGAGCCTGTTGCGCCGCTTGGACGAAAGTTGAAAATACAGTAAACATTAGTACAGTAAATATTATTACTGGAAGTACTTTACAATTTCCTTTTCAGGCCCCAAAATACCAGAATTTGCCCACAATTTTAGATTTTGGTCTGTCTGATAGAGTCATCTGAAAACTATTGGATCTGTTTACAGTTGACTCATTACTCAAATTGGCTTCTTTTTTTTTTTTTTTAACCAAATGCCTTTGTCCTTTTATCCGAGTCATTTCTTGCATGGCTACTATTTACTTTTACACGAGCACATCTTTTGGCTGTTCCACCAACCTTGGATATCTGACATATTAAGAAAATGCATAAAACTAAATGCCTGCACAATGATAGTCTGTTTCGTAGGTTTAATTGCTCCTAAGAAAGCTGCAGCAATTCTGATGAATAGGTGCCTTTCACCTGCCTGTCCATCGCCTTTGGATGGTTATTCTCCTCAGAGCTTGGCTGGCCCCTTTGAACCTTACAGACAAGTTTTGGGGAACAAAAGCAAACAAATCACATTGTCACATTTTTCACTGTCTTTCATGACCTCCTATTTAGGCACCTTTTGCCTCTCTGCATTCATGGTCCTCCAAGAAAGTCAATGGTTCCACACATCCTATCAGGGCAAATCAGGAGGATACATGCTAATCCCCTTAATCTGCCCTTTCTCCTGCGTGCAGCCACAGGGAGAGAGGGACCACAAAGAGTAATCCTGTCAGAGAAACAATAGGATTAAGGGCCCAACCTCACAAGTGACAATCAGGTATCCACTGACTGATCTGCCAAGCGGGAGCCCTATCTGTAAAGTCCTGGCTGCCCTGTCTTCACCGTGACTTTATTTTTGTTTGGTGGGGTTAAGAGGGAATGGGGGTGCTACAGCAGGAGGGGTATTTCTTTGAGGGACTGCTGGAGGTCTGACAAGTCTGAGGTCTTCTATGTAGCGGGGACCAAAGAATGACTGACATGTAGAGGGGTAAGAGCACGGAGGGGGTTTAGTAAAGAAAGGTGGGAAATGTGTGTATGTCTGTCTGTGTGGGCATAGGTGAGGCTCAAACAGGAGAACTTTTAGTTGGCACTTCACAAATGTGAACCTCATAGAAGAATAGCAAAAAAAAAATCTATTGTTGAAAGAAATCAAAGGTTGGGAGACAGCAAACATGTGGAAGAGATGAGTGCTTTGTTTAGATGAGTCCAAAATGAGCATCTTAAGCTAAAAAGATAAATGTAGTGGAAAACTAATAGACATTTTCAATGAATGTTTACGACAGTTGTCATGCAGTGTCATTCCATAAATAACAACACTTTTAATGCAAAGTTGACAATTCCAATGGACTTTTAATGCAAGTTTTAATGCAACTTTCCATTAAAAGTGTCACTATTTACAGAATAATGCAAAGTTGATGCTTGTGATGCACTTTTAATGCAACTTTGTATTAAAAGCGTCATTATGAACGAATGACTTTTCATGACAACAGTCATAAAGACTCCTTCATCTTCATGAAAGATGTTATGTCCTGTTTATGACAGTGTCATGTCAGTCTTACGCACACCCCTTCAAATAAAGTGTTACCGAAAATATTTTTTGGGGAAAATTTGACAGTCCTTCAACTGTTTAGCAAAGAAGAAAGGGTGAAAATGTGAGTCAGTACATGTTCGAAGATGGCAGACATAAACCAAAGGATTGGCACCTGGACGTGCAGCAAAAAGACTTTTCTACAAAGTACTGGTTGAAGGTGTTGGATATAAACTCTCATCACAATTTACTAATTTTGAATCTTAAAAATCTTATGCTTTACTGTTCAGCTCTCCTGTGAAATACACTGAAGTTCGTGTTGTGCAACTCGACAGAATGTAAAAAATTTCAAGGGTTATGAATATTTCTTCTTAATCTACATGAAGGCAGCAAAATGAATCAAATCCTTCACAGCTGTACCCCACACTTCTAATCTTCCTCACAGTGTCAACATTTGCCCACTAGATGGCTCCATAAGTACCAATATTGTCTCAGTAAGCCTTTGATAAAAATCAGCCCTCAGTCAGGCTAGTCCTGGGTTGAAAGAGGACCAGGATGGTAAGGGTTTTTAAAAGATGTATTTTCATGTTAAATGTTCTATTTTTACTCTTTTTTTGTTTGACTCAAACAAGTGTTGATATAACCAAAATGCAGTCAATATGTAAGTACAATGGATTGCAATTCACTTTGGCATTGATATTGTAAAGAAGAAGCAAGGATCAATTTAATGTACTAGCTGGAGCGTTAAAAGGCCAAATAATATGGCCAAGCAAAGTAGCATATTTAGTCATTTGAAATTGTTAAAGCCAGGTATAATATTGCTGTAGGGGACAAACAAGTGGCTTGATTGTTGAAAATCACATTATTTTCAACTACATAGAGGTGAAAGGCAGTAGTGGGATTAAGGCTATATCCAGGGGTGAAATAAATCACAATTTTCTGTGCCAGATCGTTTTCTTTTGCTGTTATCTGATTCAGTTATTGGCACGCCTCCTCCTCTTTACTTGTTGAAGGAATTTAGTAATGCAACAAGATAAAAAAACTTTATCAAAATTCTTGTTATTTCCCGATTAATCGAGCAAGACATATCAATTACAAACATTTGCCCATTAAAATCTAAAAGGATAAAGGTACTTTTCCAGGAATAGGCATAGGAGGTTCGATCCAGGCTATATTTTGATGAAATTGAAAATCTACACTATACTATCAAAAGTATTCCATCGCCTGCCTTGACTCACATATGATCTTAAGTGACATCCCATTCCTAATTGTTCAATATGACGTTGGTCCACCATTTGGAGCTGGAACAGCTTCAACTCTTCTGTGAAGGGTCTAGGAGTGTTTATGGGGATTTCTGACCATTCTTCCAGAAGCCCATTAGTGAGGTCACATACTGATGTTGGACAAGGAGGCCTGGCTCTCAGTCTCTCCTCTAATTCATCCCAAAGATGTTCGATCAGGTTGAGGTCAGGACTCTGTGCAGGTCAGTCAAGTTCATCAACAACAGATTCTACCATCCATGTCTTCATGGACCTTGCTTTTTGGACAGTCATGTTGGAAGAGGCGGGACCAGCTCCAAACTGTTCCCACTAAGTTGGAAACATGGAATTGTTCAAAATGTCTTGGTATGATGAACCTTTCAGAGATCCTTTCACTGGAACAAAGGAGTCAAGCCCACACTAAAATCCTCCCTCCACCAAACTTTACACTTGGCACAGTGCAGTCAGACAAGTATTGCTGTCCTGGCAAGCGCCAAACCCAGTCTCGTCTGTCAGGTTGACAGACGGAGAAGCGCGATTCCTCACTCCAGAGAACGAGCCTCCACTGTTCTAGATTCCAGTGGTGCTGTGCTGTACACCACTGCATCCAAAGCTTTGGTTGCATTTGCTGATGTATGACTTGGATGCAGCTGGTCACCATGGAAACCTATTCCAAGGGCCCGTGAAGTTTGGAGGTCTGCAGTGATCGACTCTGCAGATAGTTGGCGACCTCTTCGCACTATGCACTTCAGTATCCAGTGACCCCGCTCCGTCAGGTTACATAGTCCAACGCTCCCTGGATGAGTTGCTGTCGTTCCCAAACACTTCGGTTTTCTCATAATACAGTTGACATTTGACTGTTGAATATTTAGGAGTGAGAAAATTTGATGACTGGATTTGTTGCACAGGTGGCGTCCTGTCACCGTTCCACGCTGGAATTCACTGAGCTCCAGAGAGACAGAGACATTCTTTCACAAATGTTTGTAGAAACAGTCTGCATGCCGAGGTGCTTCATTTTATACACCTGATAGACATGGAAGTGACTGGAACACCTGATCATTCTGATCATTTGGATGGATGAGAAAATACTTTTGGAAATACAGTTCATCTGAAATTGAAGTATCATTGTCCATAACAGGACAAATAAAAGCCATAAAAATAACTATAAACTCCCAGGTTTCTTTATTTCAAATGTACCTGATCTAAAACTTATCTTTTCTTCTAAAATCCTATTTTGTCCAGCTAGACTGACATATCTTCTCATTTGTATGGAATAAAAAACCCGCACATATAAAAAAAAGGCTATTTTTGAGAGAGTTAAATCTGAGGGAGGGTTTGGTCTGCATTATTTTTTATTTTATTATTGGGCAAACTATATTTTTAACTCAACATAGTATGTGTGATCGATGTGGAAGGGTCAAACAGCATGTTTCCAGGGTGATGCCATGGGTTTGTCAAGAGGATCACTTGCCCTAATCCCTTCAAAGGCTTCTTCTGGATTGATACTTGGAGTGTTGGAAAGAAAAGAGCGTGCTTTGTTATCTTCGAAGGAGGCAGATTGTGCACATGATTTTGTGTGTTTAGGTTTTGACTCATAGCCTCAAGGTTGTGGATTTGCTCTTTCCAAGCAGGTTCCAACAGGTTTCCCTAGCTTTTCCCGTCTAGTTTTTGAAGATCTTTTGGTGTGCTTAACTTTACCAGGCAAGTTCTATTTAAGTGATGTCTTGATTAAGAAGAGGTGGGGCAAGAAACAATAAATTCAGGTGTGATGAACCACAGTTGAGATATGTTTTAGACGGATGAGAGGAAATCACTTTCACACATGACCATGAAGGTGTGGATTTTTTTCCCCCTTCGACCTTAAGGATAAACACCTTCATTAAAATCTGCATTTTTGTTGAGTTGTTTTGTCTTTGACTAATATTAAAATTGTTTTCATGATGTTTTGAAACATAAAATGTCACCTTTAACTTCACATAACTGGAAAAAATAAGAAATAGACCTCTTTATTGGTTTTACAAGTGTTAACAGTCTTTGCTTGTGTGTGTGTGTGTGCGTGTGTGTGCATGTGTGTGTCATCTGATGTGAGCAGGTTGCTGTCTGAAGTCCAAGGAGTGCAGAGCAGTAGCCACAGCTGCATAAAGGTGAGAGCTGCTGAATCTCAGACAGTATATCGGGCTGCTCAAAGAGTCAGAGCTCAGCTGGAAAAACTGCAAGAAAAACAAAACAAAAACGTTTTGTCAAATTCTAAGGCTGCCTTTAAGTATTTCCATTAATTCGTATGACATATTGTCTGACAGGTGCATGAGGATCACACCTGCAAGCATTTGGTTTGACGTTTGTCCCAGATACGGACCACACCGTAGTATGACGAGCCACTGGCTATCATGTGATTTCCATCTGTCTGGATGCAGTAGAGAGCGCTGTCATGAGGCTCCTCCCACTCCATCACACACTTCCTGTGGGAAAAAAGGGGAGATGTTTTATTAGGTACTGCACTTTCACACACATGCTTGAACTTCTATACAAACTGAAGTCTTTGTATGAAGTATAAACATTTTAGGGCTCTGTACTCTCACCATTTTTTTTCACTCTGTAGACTTCAAACATCCAGGATAAATTTGACTTCTGTCATTTACGGAAATACTCACATGACTCTGCAGTCATCAGGTAGCATAGACGAGCTTTAATACTAGACAAGCCTCTATTGTTGCCTTTACTCCGTCTAGAACTAAGGTCTCAAAAATGTACAGAGCAATTTGATGCATGCAGCCTTCTGAAATTACATTAACTGGAGATCATGAAAGTTTAAAAAGAATAAAAAAAATAATACGTACAAAAATTTGTGAAATAATATTGAATTGGCCGGATTGGGTGAATCTAGACAGGCAGTGAAGATTGTTACGTTTTGTTTTTAATTTATCTTTGAAATTGTTGAGGCTGTCAATATATAATACAGGTCAAATATATTTGGAGAATAAGAGATGGCTAATGAAAGAAGTCAATGCAAAGTCATGAAAGCCAGAAGGTGTGTGCGCTTAGCAGAGCAGGTCAGTGGTTGAGGTTTAGAGAGGACGAATTTTAAGGACGAGTATTTCCTTCCAGTAGACATCAATCCTCCATTAGAGCAGCCTCATCAATAAGTGATGGGGAGACATCAGGAGCAGACAGTGGGGCTGTACATGGATCTTATGCACAATGCACTCTCTAATTTTAGTTAACCTCTAAGAGGGAGGTCACCAACTTGCTCCTCAGGGTAAAGGACAAAAAGATCGCAAAGCCAAAACGTGGCTGTGTTTTTGTGTACATGTACGCAAATGTTTCTTTGCATAGAAACATTTGCATAGAATGTTTCTACGCAAATTTCTGCTTTTGGAAAGGAGACAATGTCAATTTCAGGAAAAACAGGTTTATATCAAACCCTATTTCAAACATCGGAGAAGAAGTGGAGGTGGTTGAGGAATATAAATATCTCAGTGTTCATCATCAGGACAACAGAGTGGAGAGGAGATGCAGCAGTGAAGAAGGTTTTTCAAATTTGTATTTGCATATAATGGAGGAGGAGTCAATATGCGGGCAAAATTTTTATGACCATGTACGTCGACTCGGTGTGTTGACCAGTAAACTGCTTGCTTGGCAGGAAACCCTGTTCACATCAAACTGCTTTGTATGAGACACTGATCTAATAAAGTTGAGAGTCGATATCATCTTGTGGACAATATGGAGTTAAATTTTGAGGAGCGTGGGTGAAGGAGGGGACCACGGCTGAAGTTGTGGTTGTGGGACATGCAGGAGTATTTTCTATAGTTTTATGACGTTTAAAAATAACATTCTTATTTGAATTAACATTTTAACAGATACACTGAACATATTTATACCCTCCTCAATAGTCAATGCAAAATTCTATATCAGGATTACACCGTAAAAGTTTTTTTGTTTTTTTTTCCTCTTTGGTATTTTGTTATTTTAGCTCCAAATCTTTAAAGTTGGGAAGCCTCTTTATCATCAGCTTGACCTTCAGCATCCTCCACTCTGTCTCTATCAGACTCAAGTCTGGACTCTTGTTAGGAAGTCCAAAATATTATTTCCAGTCAGAAGAAACATGCTAGTAAAATTTAAAAATCGCTTTGTAGCGCAATCGGCTAGAGTATGAACCACATTGGTGATAATTGAACAATCATGGATAGAAATATTTACCTGCAGTTTTTAAATAAACAAAACATAGGTTTCACAATAGATGTTGTACATTTTATATTAGAGTATCATTAATTCGTCCCCTCAGCTGTTCTTGTAGTTCTTTTCTTTAAAGGGAAGCTCCAGACAACCAAAGCCTCTTGATAGATTTTTTTTCTGAGGCTGCTAAGGTTTGTCCATATTAATTATTTACGCCTAAAAAAGGGGACCCCCCTCTGACAACCTCACTGTCAGTCCCCAGAGCAATCTGCCATTCAGATCTGATTTGTCTTACTTCACTGATCCCCTCAAAAATTCCAGTGTTTCAAAAACTGAAACACTTGCCGTACTAAATCAACGCTTTTCTCCTCAAATATATCGAGGAGAAAGCTGCAGAGAAATCTTCCTTTAGAAGCAGTTACATTACTCCTGACTGAGGCCTGGGTGTGTGGAAATTAGACAGAAAGAAACATTGCTTGCTGTCAAATTTCTTTAGGAAAACTATAATACCCAAGAGCAGTATGTCAATTAATTGAGGAGAATTTTTAAATTCTAAAAAAAAGGGTAACATGGTAACAGGTGAGAAAATATCAAGAGCTGAGATTTAAGGAGTTCGATCAGAGGTGGGACAAAGTCGCTGTTTTGCAAGTCGCAAGTCTTTGTCCTCAAGTCCGAGTCAAGTCTCAAGTCCTTTCGAGTTGTTTTTTTTTTAAAAAAAACAATGTTTCAATTATGCTAAATGTAAATAATAATTACCACAAAGATTGACACAAAAAGAAATCTAAGACATAACTAATATGGAAATATGGAAAATGTGATCACTCAACGTCTGATTGTTCAAAGTGTTTCTGCTGTTTATACAGTAGGCCCCCAATGTTTACCTGATATGAAATCTTAACTACAGAGACTGTCATGATATTCTTCACATTGGGAACAATTTTAAGTTCAAAAAGAAAAAGAATAAGAATGAAGACGACGCTTACTGTGGACTGAGTCGCAGGTCCCACTGTCGAACAAAGGTATCATAGCCGCAGGTGAAGAGCTGGAACGGAGACTCGAAGACTATATCCAGCACCCCAGCACCACGACGAAACCCCGAGCCCAGACTGCATACACATGCTAATCTGTGAAGGAGACATCCAACAGTTGCATTTCTCATTTAGACGTCCATCTGCTGCACAACATCTTAAATCAAGTCTGACAGAGACAAACAACATGGATTGAAACGTAACCATATGGGCCAAGAAACGCGTTTATGTCTTTACACCTCATTTGAATAAATGTTTCATTTCTCCTGGACATGTCTAATTTATACCTGCATGCCATTGATAAGTGACAGATTGAACCACAGGCCTCATTAAACCATTAGCTCCAGAAACCCAAATGAAAATTTCTGAATCTCATGAAAGACAAAATTTAAACTGCATATTCACTACACTTGTGCAATCCCCCATGAAATACAATCCCATATGTTTACTTAAAAATAAGATTTCTTTTAGCATTTAATAGAAGAGGTCCACGGAGCATAGCCTGTCACATAGCCCAGTCCTCAGTCAGAGAACTGAGACTGGAAAATGATGTATGGCAGTTTTGATCCAGATCGACTTATTGAGGTGGTCTGAAACATTTATGTCATTATTTATGTAAACAATAAGAATTTCTGTTGTAGGAGCTGATGAAAAAAATATAGAGAGAAAATACATAAGCCTAAAAAGACAAAATAGGAGTAGATAAAGATTTCAGGCTATAGAGGCTCAAATCTGCTAGAAACAAAAGAGCTGCAGGCAGATGTGCTTCTACAACTCAGAAGCACTGAATAAAAATATCCACTTCATTTTTCAGATTTTTTTTTTTTTTTTTTTTACAAGTCATACATCAATTTCCTTGAATTTCGCAATATTGGTCTGACTACCGTGTGTGTTGGTTCATCACGTAAATCATCACAGTGCTATAAGCTAAATGCATGTTGAACTCAGCCGCTGCTTTACGCAGACTTCTGTTTTGTCGCAGAGTTTGGGTGAAAAAATTCTGTGCAAGTAACAATCGGAGTTTGTGTGTCTGGGTTGATGTGCTGTGTGCCCAGGGTGTGGTCAACAAATTCACATCCCAGCAGCACCATGCTCTTGTGATCACACTCCGAGTTTGCACCTCTTGCTACTCAGCACTTGATTATTGGAGAATAACTTGCACCCAGTAGGGTATGTGATTGCAGAATAACTGTCTCTTTGTTGCCATTTATTACCCTCCGTGACCGTGACTGTGTGCTACTCTCACATTTGTGATACCTGCCTCGTAGCAACCTTTTAAAGGAGGCCAGTGACCTTAGTGACAGACCAGCGCGATGCCTCAAACCGTGCCCCCTCCCTCGCCCTGGACCTCAATCCAGAAGCTTGGGCTAGTAATCCCCTAGCCTTACCCCAGGGGCCATGTTATTGGACCAGGGCTTTCCCAGTGGGATGCCTTACTGGGTGAGAACTCTCATTGCCAGGGACTCAGAACCAAGCGAGGGCCAATGGGGAGATTGGGATGAAGTGCATTTTGGATTTGTATGGAATAGTAACTCCTTATTTTGGGTTTCATATTGAACTTTTTGGGTTCAATGTAAAAGCCAAAAATGAATTAAAAAAGTATAAAAAATTATGAACCGAGCTGAGGGCAAAAACAGTTCTAAGGGTTACACACAACAGAACGAGAGTAACATGTAGTAATGACAGTAATGTGTCGAAGCAAAGTACAAAATTAGCATAAATTCTTACATTTTATGTAAGAGCTGTTTACAGGATGGAGGTGTAAACGTGAGGACAGAGCACACTGTATGTCTGACTTGCTTTTACCAAAGAGTACGTTTGCCTGAATCATAGACAGACATGTGTGCCATGTCTATTGTTAAGTACATAGTTTGTCTCAGGAGAATACGACATCGTATGAAGCAAGCTTTAAATATCAGGTACCGTTCCAGTGATTATATCTGATATTTCTTTTTTCCATTTTGTAAGGAACTGTTCCCACTAAAATAAAGAATGCCTGTTTAACAATTGAGGTTACATGAACTTCTGTAGAAGATAATCTTTCACATTAGCACCATATGGTAATTTGCTAAAACATTCAGCGTTTTCAAAATAAGAAACAGCATTTAGTTTGATCAACTTTAGAAAAGATTTGTGTATGAAGAGCCTATACTTGCTATACAACTCCTGCACTTCTGCCGTTCTTCTGTGTATAAGTAGTTTCACTTCTATTATTGAACAATACTTACTTCTCTTTTTCCTGAGAGGAAAGCAATTTGACCCAGAGTGCGAGTCACCTGTTTTGTGGTACCCGGTTAGCTTTGGAAGGCCCAGACTTAGTGACTGTTATGAAGGGGCTATTGGCTGTGTGACATTCAAAATCCTGGTTTAAGCTTGTCTTCCAGCTCTGCAGGAGCCACACTGGCTTTAGGGGCCACACACACACACACACACACACACACACACACACACACACACACACACACACACACACACACACACACACACACACACACACACACACACACACAGATTTCCAAGTTGTAAAAGGAATCATTAATGAATTGACAAGGTTGGAAACAATGTAAAAGCTAAGGGAATTATGCTTTACTGTGGAGACAGCTAAAGAAAACAGTGTGTGTTTTTGTGACAGAAGTGGTTGGAGGCTTTTGTAAAGGATAAGCTCTAAAACAACAGCCTGGATGCACCGGGAAACAAACCGTTTTGTCAAAAGCTGTCAGACAGGTGAAGAAAAGGATTCCTGCTGAGGTATATTCACTAAAACAAACAGTCACGCAACCTGCTGCACATCATCCCCTTTTATCCCGCATCCCTGGACCAGCTGCACAACGACTGAAGCAGGAGCGGGAGGAGGAAACGCAGCCCATCGAGAATGAATGATCACTTCGAAAATGTCTAGCATATGCACGTATTGCCGAGACAATGCAGCATCAATTTGTACAACGGGGTGTCTGTACCGCTGTAGACGTTTAACCCCATCCTTTCAAAGTCAGGAATGCGAGGAATCCCAGCCTGACCATTTGACTGTAAAAAGAATGGCTCCTTCTCTCAAGTCACAAAGGGAGATGTTGGCGGAGGGGAGTAATGATCAGAGTCTTCCACCTTTGATGCCGATTCCCTCCTCTGTGTTTGACCATGAGGGAAATTGTGTGAAAAGTTGGGGTGTTGCTCGGATGACGCCGCATGTGTGGCATCCCCTTCCATACGAGTGATCATACAATTTCTTTGTCCCTCTGAGATGGTAAGATGAGAGAATGTTAAATTAAAATTAAAGCGCCAAGAAGTCATTGGGACCGCAGGCTTTTGTGGCTACACCTTTGTTCAATTTAAGGGTCTCAAAGGCTCTCAGCCTGCTGTTAGGCTATTCACTGTTGTAAATCTCTTGCATCGCTGATTTTCACAAGTAGCAGGATTGTGCATCTTCTCTAGAAGGTTCGGTGGCAGCAGCTGGTTTGCGCCTGCAACAGTGACCTGTTTGTGATGTTTTCACCAAGAAGAGTCTTAAATCAAAGGCACACCATGGTTGTGTAAAAGCACTGGGGTGAAGCTGATGCGAACGGTGGAAAGCTGGAATTACATGCTTGCTATTCAGCGTCACAAATGAAGCAAATAAGTCATTTTTTAAAAATACAGGCTACAGCTTACAAACTGACAATGTTTTTGTTTTTTTTGTGTTTTTTTTTTGCAAACAAAAAACACCACAGGAATCAGGAACAATAGCTAGCAGGGTAACAATGGAGAAATAATAGGATTTAACAGGAAAACCAGTGAGGAGTGAGAGGAAAACAGGTATGTAAGTACTGGGAGAGTGAATGCTGGAACAAAGGACCTGGGCTAATTAGCTAACGGGTTGCAGGTGTGAAGGGAGAGAGCAGAAGGTAGGTTGAGGGAGAAAAAGAGAGCGAGTGAGAGACAGAGAGAGAGAGAGAGAGAGAGCCACAGTGGGACAGGGAATGAATCTAACATGAAAGAATAACAAAACAGAAGAAATATAATTCCACTAGAGTAACAAATTTTATTTTTAATGTTTTATATGAAACATTAAAAACATTAATAAAACATTAAAAGTAAGACACCAGAATCACTTAGAAAGAATTGAACTAAGGTAAAACAAGGTCAATCCAATCTAAAAAGAGACTAAAGAACAAAGAATAACAATGAAATCAGAATCATTAACAGAAACAACATTAAGTTAATATTATGAATAAAAATCACCAAATAGAGGGCCTTAAAATGCAAACTTATCATAGACAGGGATATTAAAATCTGTCTAGCTGATGTCAGGCAGAGCAAACTGGATAAACAACGGTGTTTATGTCGAGTGGATGCGCTGTTTCACAACCAGATGGAGTGACATTAGAGATGGCTGACGACCAAAGTCACTTTAGGTCTTTATGTGTCAATGTTGTGAATGAAGAAAATGTATTACTGTTCAGGGTATTTAAATACATAGTTATATTTGTCACAGTGGGCTCTTAAGATTCTTAAAATAAATATTTATTTATAACCCAGATTTTGGTATGTGATTTCCGTATGAAATTTATTCAGGATCACATCGGATTTACTAGGCTCTTCAACAGCTATGACCCCTGAACAGAAAGCAGTCAGGATATTTCATTATTCCCAGATGGTGTTACAGTTTCCTGGAAAAATTCTCCTGCATGTCTTGCACTCCTAGACCATAAGTGACCCATTTCATTATGCAGATCACTTTGTAACCACATCAATTTCCCATTCCCACCTGATGAACATGCCTACTCATCCCTTTTCGTTGTTCTTCCTGTGTGGCTGCTGTTTTATACCCTCCTCGAGTTTCCAAGCCTTTTGGGAACAGGAAGCAGCTTTTTGTATGTGGCTGTGTGTGATGTTGTGTTGGCCTGTTGTCACTGGCCCATGTAAAGCTGGGAATTACTGAAGCCTTGTCAGGGATTTATCAGGTTTAAGGTTTAACTTTCCAAGCCAGGATTTTTTAGAGGCCCCTCACTCTGGACAGCTTTTTGTTGGAGATTAAAGTGTGCTGTGGTGTTTTTAAAACTGCATTTTTTTTCGATCCACAAAGGGCCACAATGGTAATGTTGACATTCAAAACGCCCATATATAAATATGACAGATTGTTACACTCATTAATGAGCCATCAGATCCAACCTGGGGGGGTCAGAACATTGGTCTCTCTGCTGTTCTCTACGTATTCACTGTAATTGGTGCAGCACTTCAAACTCGTAATATCCAAGAATATAAGCATATTTCAGCATAGTAACCAGCCAGGTGCTGGTAATTCAATGCTTTTGAAAACTGGTCGTAATCAGTGTGGCCACCTGAAAAAAATGCAGGAGCTATGGCAGTTTACTGACACACTGGTGCGTGTGTGTTCACACAGTGCAAATAAGGAAAGACATCAGCAATGATCTTATAGCAGCATTTGTTGCTGCTCACCGATCTGGTTAGGGTTGCAAAGCCGTTTCCAAACTATCAAAAGTCCAGTGGAACAGTAAGAAAGACTATTCACAAGTGCAAGACTTTTAAGACCGTCCTCCTGAAGGTGAATGTCTCAATAAATTCACTCAAAGGTCAGACTGTGCCTTAAAATGCTGAACAATTCTTAAAAGTTCAGAATTGTGACAGTATGATTTATTTATAAAGAGGAAGCATCTTCTTTCTAAACAGAAAATGGCAGGATGTGAGGGTTGGTGATAGGTATCTGTGTCCTCCCTCTCCTGCCAGGTGATTGTATCCAGCTGTCCCCCATTTGGGGTTCACTATATATATAGGGGAGCTGGTTTAGGAGATGAGATTCAACCCCTTTCAAGTCCTTGTTGAGCTCATTCACTTCCTCCCTCACCTCTCAGCTCTTACTAAGACAATAAGTAAGTCTAATCAATACCCCATTCAATTTACCTTCCTGTTCAGAATGAACCCATAAGAACCAAAGGTGCGGTATGACAGCCTCGCATAGCCATCAGGCTCCCCCAGGGCAGCTGTGGCTACAATGGAGTAGCTTGAAGTCATTTTATTTATTCCCAATGCCATTTTTAAGAGCAGACTTTTAATATTATTATGTGTTTTTAGGTTAAATGGAGTTGTAAAAAAAAATAATAAAAAATTCTCATGACACTTTACTGTTCAAAATACAGCAAATTGAATTTGAATCCCCTGTAAAAACAGAAAAAAAACAGCGCTAGAACAGGTTCCTCACTCACCGTTCCACATCCCAGATACGAAGAGGATAGAAGTTCTCACAGCATGCAGTGCCTGTTACAAAGGAACTGGACATAAAACACAGAGAAGGAGAAACATTTAGAAAAACAACTAGAGTGTGGAAAAAAAGAAATAAAAGTTACTGGTGGGACCGATCTTAAAACAAATTTGAGTCAAAACACAAAACTACATTCTGACGCAGAGTTGTCATGGAGTCCAATCAGTCATCATATAACTCAAAATATGACTTTACTTTTTTGTTTAAGATGAATATATAATTAACAATATACTGAGCTATATGTGTGTGTCCTTAATATTATCACTGCTAATTGTCATTTATTGTTATATGTTTATTATTATTATTATTATTTTGATTTACTTATTTTTGTATTCTATACTAAGGCAAACAACTAGAGTGTGGGGAAAAAAATAAAGTCTTTTAAACACAATAAAATAGTTTGACATGACATCAACCATCTGACCCTATTACATTGTAGACACAAAGACCAGCTTTGCTTGGTTAAATACTCGCAGCTAACAGTGGATATAACAGAAAAGCAGCTGATGGGCCACATCAGCTTCAGATCTTGTATTACAGACATAATTTATATGTTTTTTATCAGTTTAGAAAACAACAGATTATGACTTATGCCTGGATCAATATGAGAAAGGAAATGTTCTTGAAAACTGACTGATCGACAGCGAAAGATAAATGAACAAAAACAGAGAAAAAAGATGGGCAGAACCTTCCCTCTTCCTTACACACACACACCCACACTCACACACACACACACACACACACACACACACACACACACACACACACACACACACACACACACACACACACACACACACACACACACACACACCAGACTTGTCGCTGCCTCTTTTCATTACACATTGTTTCTCAGCAAAAGAAAAGAGACAAAAACTACAACACTTGTGATCCTTTGATTGGAGAGGCAGTTTGGAATTAGCAGCCTAGGTATGCACGGTGAATGGTCTGCATGTGGAGCAGTCGGAGAGCAGTGAAAGGAGAGGGGAGGAGAGCTGTTAGGGAGGGTTGACGGGGTGTGTTTGGGTGTTAGAAGCTATGTAGAGGGTGGGGTGGAGCCCAGGGGTGCTGGTGGCAGGGGGGCTTCTGTTGGGCTGGGACTGAATCTCAGGACTTAGTGCCCTCCTACAGGGATGACAGACAGGAGGGAGGTCCCACTTTTATGCTCAGTAAGGTGGTTACAGACAAATGCTGCCACCTGCATTAAAATACTTTGGATGAATGTACAGACACTGATGTAGAGAAGTCAACAATAGGTAGGCACTGACTCAAATGAATTCTGACATAAAGCCCTGGAGACATGAAGACATTTCTGCTCAGTAGACTACCAATAGACAGTAGAAATTAACTACAATTAATAAGCAGATTAGCTGTGAATAACTGGATGTACAGTCTGGACTATTTTCAAGATACACCATGAGGGGACAGTCCATTGTTACTTATGCATGGTAGTGATGGAATTGGTCTTGAGTTGTTGGCGGTCAAGACTGTAGAAGATGATATAATAAATGATTGTTTCTCGTGTGAAGGAAGAACTATAACTCTTGAAGGGGGGTTATGAAGATTAGAAGATGGTCAATTGCCAATTCTTATGTAGCACTTAATAGAGTTCAAAGCACTCTGAAATGCTTTACACTACATTCGGTTAATACAGCTATTGTAGGCTATGTATTTGATGGGAAGGGCCTGAAGGACATAATCAGGAACTTTGTTACCAACAACCTTCACATTAAAACCATCAAGACAAAGAAAATGGTGACTGACTTTCACATGATGTCTGTACAGACTAGCCTGGTAAAACCCAGCCTCTTTTTCTATGCTTTTGCTTAGAACAGGGTCAGGGCGCTCAGCTTCACAGACTGTGCTGTGGTTCGCAGATTGTGCTGAGATTTGAATCAAGCAGAATTGCATAGGATGTCAATGGCCAGGCTACATACACACATCACCAGTGAACATCCAGGGCTTGGACGGGTTGTGGAGGAGTGGACCCAGATAGCAAGCAATAGTAATTCAATGTTGAATTATGGTCAAAAATGTTGATTTTTTGTTAAGGCTGACGATTGATGGTGGATCAGCCATTATTCAGTTCGAGTTAACTATAGTTGAAAAGATGCCATTGAATCAATGTTTTGTGGTTGAATTCTAGTGACTGAACAGCTAACGTCTGATCAATGTTGAACCCATGTATGATGTTTCACACAATCCTCTTTGAGCTCTGAGTGAGAACATTTCATCGTTGGGAATGAGTTTATCACATTTCAAATCAAGCATTATGTCAAGCACTGTTGAGACAGTGGATTGTGATTCCTTTCTGTACATTTTCTTACTTGTCTGTAAATACTATTATTGAAATACGGTAATGTGTAAAATACTATGGTAATTACATTATGGTAGCTACCATAATGTGACGGCAGATGATAATACCCATCATCTGCCAATGAAATTGTTTGTGCCACCAATGAAGAAATTTTTAATGCTATGTTATGATGTAGAACTATCAGACCAAGAAATGTACCTGGATATGACTGAAGATACTATGTCTTCCCAAGACAAGATTGTGGTTGTAACAAGACTAAAGGTGGAAACATTTCAAAGGTAGTGTAAGTGCTGTCAAAAGGCCTGGAGTCCAGCCTTACCAACACCACCAAGCTGAGGCATCACCACAAATGCAGATGGGATCATCATGACATGCAAATGGTGAGGACTGTGCTGAGCATATGAGTGTTGGGAGAAGGGGTCAGAGGGGTGGTCGGACAGAAGAGGGCCGCGGTGGTGGGGGGCAAGGCCATCCAAGCAAGACCTAGAAGCATCTGTCAAGCCAGTTAGCAAGAGCAGCCCATTGGCAGGCCCCATTAATTAGTGTTGGGTAAACTCATTTCAGATCAAAATGGGTCGGACAGGGCCAAGACCAGTATGTGCCATGGGTGACCTCTGACCCAGCTGACACAGGATACAATAGGGTTACCCTCACACTCACTATCTGCACCCTATTACTCTCCATTACTCACATTACTCACCCCTCACTAGGCCGCGGCACTGGCAGAGCAAAGCTAGAGGACACCATCCATACAATAAAAGCCGCCTCCCCTCCACCCCCAGCTCTCTAACTAACTCCCTCACCCTTCTGAAGTGCCAACTGGGCCTGATCTTGGGTCAGAGCTTGTACTGATATTATAGCTGCTAAGGTCAGAGCCCCTCTCGCCTAATGTGGGGCAGGTATCCCCCGTCCCCAACACAAAGTTCTGTGTCTGACTAAACAGAACCACCCATCTCTAACCCCACCAGAGCCCTCCGCTCCGTAACTCCACCTCTCATCATTAGCAGCATGCTGGGCCTCTGTTAGCGTTTGGGTAACCTCATCAGCTGGTTGAATTATCTAAGGGTCTGTGTGAGGTGGGGTAACACAAACTGAGTGTATTGTGGGAAACTGGTTTGATTCACACAGACACACGCACACCCACACATGAACAAATCACCGACATGTTGAAGAAAATGCACACAGTCAGTTGGAAACAACTTTTCGTTCACACAAGTTACTTAATTGGTAGGACTGCACACACAGATGCATGCACGCAAACACGTATCTACACACACAAACACACACACACACCTACACACACACCATTGGGAGGTGAATCCAAGTTAAAAACATTGTTAGCTATAAGTCGATAGCCAAGACCACAATTTATCCACAGAAACCACAGGACATGAGTTTAAAGTCCTGATCAAGAGATGAACACAAGTTATTTTGCCAAGTCCAAGTCAAGGGTCAAACTTATTCTATGCATTTATGAACAATTATATCTTGATTTCATTAAAAAAAAGTCATAAGCTGCTTTAAATCATAGTGAAATTGATGAAGTGTAAAATTTACCCCATCAGAGACTGAACACAACTTTACCCCATCAAAAAGTTGTGGTTTCTTTTAAACAACTAACAGGAGGCTGTTAGTCGATGCTTAAAGGAAGTGTGCCTTTATGGATGGACCAGAAAATAAATTGTCATTCATCCCAGGCGCAACAAATGGGTGGTGGAGCACATTCTGCTGGTACGTAGCTGGTAGACGTGTTTCTGTGTGTGACATAGGAGCCAAATCCTGGCATTCACATGGATACAAAAGCAGGGCCAGCCCAAGGCAGAAGCAAACTAAGTGGCTGCTTAGTACCCTGGGGCCATTAGTGGACCCACTAAATGGGTCTATTTATTTTTTTATCAGGCAGGATTTCTATGTGATGCTAACAAAAACACACAATTTCATTATAAAGTTGTGATTTCTTTTAAACAATAATATATATTTGATCATGCTGAAATCATTCTATGTACAGACAAAAAAAAAAAAGAAAGAAAAAGCTCTTGGGGGCCCCCTGGTGGGCCTGGTAAGTCACGCTTCACTAGTAATATGAGCTGCCAGTGCGCAGTGGGAATCAAAAACCTCAAAAGTACTAGCGGAAGATAAGTAAGCTAAACAATGTTACAAAAAACGAGGAAGAATAGAAAACGGCTAAGATAAAGGTACGTTTGGGTGGCTCAAAATGATTTGTGGAGCTGTTAGTAGAAAATTAGCTTGACAGCAACCTTGACCGGTCCAGTTCAACAGCCAAACATTCATACTAGTGTCTTTGTGTGAATCTTAAACTTGAAATGAGTTGATTCTTGTGGTTGGCACTATATATTTTCAGAAGTTGACTTCATAATATTTGATAATAATCAAAACTTGACATTGTCAGGCGAAATGTTTTTAGATCCAGCAGTAATATATGAATGGCCTACTAAGGTCATGATATGTGCTGTTTACTGCCAAGCATGATAATTTATTTGGCTAATAAAAATACATTATTTTTACATGAACTTATAACTTATTTATGAAACTTTTTCAGGAGCTGTTAAAATGATTTTGAATCACCCCTGGGGCACATTCTCATGCGACAAAGACTAACCTCGTACAAATTAAAATTTTAGCAGTTTTAATTACATCTCAAAGAAATTAACTTGATCAAAGTATGTCATGCATGTGTGTTTATGTATTCCATCTTACGTAGGAGTGCACCGATCGCAGAGTACCAATCTTTAAAAAGCTCCACCGGCAAATTCTGATTTTAGCCGATACCAGGGTTTTTTTTGTCCGAAATGTCAGTAAATATGGATTTTTTCCTGCTTGATACACCCGATTCAGAAAATTGCAGTTCAGCAAACACCTGTTAATCAGCCGTCTATTGAAATCAGCAGGGCTGAAGCAAGAAGACCTTAAAACATAAAGGCCAATGTGCCATGAGGACCAGGGTTGGGAAACACTGCACTATGGAGTTTCTGTGAACCCTGAACTTTGATGGAACTAAACCAGGCCTAAACCGACACGCTTTTGTCGAACTGTGCTGATAAGCTTGGAACTAAGCTACACATGAACCTCAATCTCCACACAAGACTCTTCTGGATTAAGCTCCATCAATCTTCCAATCAGATCTGATCACAATTTGTGAAGGAATAATTTTGTCTGCAAATGTTTAAGCTGTGGAATTTTTCAACTAATTTATTTATGACAGTCTTAACTTTTTTCTGTTTTGCAGTGAATACGCTGTAATCCATGTGTACTGCTGCCAGTCTTGACCAGTATTCTTGTGGAAAAGAGATTTTTAATCTCAATGAGAAAGTTAATAATACTACTACTACTAATAATAATTCCTATGTTTTAGTAGGGTGTTGTTAGTTCCTGCACTCTTTTTTTTTGCAGGGACTATTTCAAAAAACATCAAAAGCTTTCTCAGTCTGTTGTGCCGAAAACATCATCAGTTTCCACCTTTTCACAGCCATGAAAACAGTTTTGCTCCCTTAAATAATGAGCCCCAGTTTGCTAAGCCTCACTGTGATGAGACTGACAAATGAATGAAATTCTTGCTTCTCATAATGATGTTCTTGACTTTAGTTGGAGTTAGCTTTGGAGAAGTTTTGTGTTAGAAGGACACAAAGCAAACAAAAAGTAAGTCAGTATTTATCTTAGCCTCTGGCCCCTGGACCAATTACAATGAATAAAGGCGAGCAGCCCATGTCTCTGCTCTGGGAATATGAAGGCATTTGGCTCTGGACTCCAGGGGCGGTTTGGCTTTGCCCCGTCACCCCAGACCCCCACCTCACCATCAGAAAGAGGGTTGTTAATTTGTTGCGCTTGACCCCGGGCTTTGTGCCTGATGTGTATCTAGTTTGTAAAAAGTGCTTTTATCTGGTTTCTAAATATGTCTAGGCTCACAGGGTTATGATGCTTTTATATTGGTCAGGGAGGGAGACAATGGTCAAAGGGTACAAGGGCTGACCCCATACCCCCCACCCCACACTCCCTCTCTCTCGTTCACTCCCGAGCCTCCTCTCCCTTGCTCCATCGGCCCTTTACACACCGATATGCATGATCAAACATTAGCATGCTCACAATCATGCACTTTCTCTCTCACAGATTCACACACACATATGCTCGGACCCCGTTGTTCCATCTTCACCCCCTGTGGTCCCTTTGGCTTCTGTTCGTGTCTTCTGTGTGTAGGGTCACCAGGACATTCCTCAGCCAGCCCCTTGGCTCTGTTCATCCAGCTGGAACCAACTGGGATCCAACACCAACCATCCACACCAGCCACACAACACAAATCATCTGCAACCATGATGGTTTCCAAGACTGTTGGTAATTTAGTGATTTAAAAAAAAATTTAAGTCAGTACTAATGGTGTCATTTTCACAACACACTGCTTTGCCATGTGAACATTAAGAACATTATTCCAATGTTATGACTTTTACATTACAACACAAAAATAGCCAAAAATAATGTATTAAGTCCAGTTCGATTATAGGTGGAGAATCATAGATGACTTGATTAAGTTCTAAAAAACAACAACAAAAGGTTCTGGTTAACACTAACATATATTAGGGGATTTATGCCACCCTCAATGTGAAGCAATGCACTCCTGAAAATCCTAATACAGGTCAGGATTCAGCACAAGAATTCAGGACAGAAATACTGTTTGCAAAGGCAAAAAGCATTAACTTTTGGGAAAGAACAAATTTTAGACCTTTACTAAGGTAGATAAGATCGGGGGATAATATCGACCGATCACTGATCTTTCAAAATGAAGAAAAATGGCGATCATAAATCGGCTGGCTAATAAATCGGTGCACCCCTAACTTACATCTTGCTCAAATTTCCACTGTAGAAAAGCTTTGTGGTGCAAACAAAATTTCAAGAAGATGTAACAGCTATGTTGCAAAATATCCGAACTTATAAATGCGTAGCACTTATACTTTAAAATAGCAAATTTTAACTGTAGGCCTTCAGCTAAAATTAAATGTTTTAACCATCCATTTATCTTGACAGACGTCTTTAAAAAGTCTTTATCTCCTCCTCTTTCTCGTCCTCTTTTCTCTTCTTCCCTTTCTTCTTGTATCCTCCTCTGTTCCCCATCACTGCTGCTATTCTACCTACTTATTTTTGTTTGAGTTTGCTACGTTTCATTAGCTACGCAATTTGCTTAACCAGTAAAGAGATGGTATGAAGAAGGACTCTTTCAGCTCCACATTGTCATCCGCACTGACTGTCTCACATACTTTATCAACTTCTGCGTGGAAAACATTGTGCCCATCACGAAGGCAGGGTGTTTCTCCAACAACAACAAAAGCCTTTTAGGTGGGGAAACAAGGAAGAACTGGGAGCTTCATATAAGGAACTTTATGAAACTGTTTATCACAGCATGATAAAATAAGTTAAGCTACCAAATTGACTTTAGTGAATGAGTCTTAGTGACCCAAACACCTTATATATGGGTGAGTTGATAAATGAGAGGAAAAAGTGCTCCAAACGTCAGCGGCAGGCCAAGACTCACTCTGATTAAGAAAGCAATTTTGTTCACTGTAAGATCAGCTCTTAATGAAACGTGTTTAGTCCTTCTAAAAATAAGACAAACATATCCAGGAGCAAGAGTTTTCATAAGACTGTAAATTGTGATTAAAAACGGAATTTATATTTAGGACTCAAGGATTCAAGGATTTTTTTTTTTATTTATTTGTTGTCTTGCCACGTTTACTTGTTTGTGGTATGAAATTCGGACTCACATTAAAAAAATCTAACGCACAAATAAAAAATAAATAAATATAATTATTTGTGCTATATATATATATATATATATATATATATATATATATATATATATATATATATGTACATATATATATATATATATATATATATATATATATATATATATATATGTACATATATATATATATATATATATATATATATATATATATATATATATATATACATGTAAAAAGGTGTGTGTGTGTAAATAATTTATGAGATGAAGTTGAATTAGGTACAGCTTGAGTTCTGAGGCTGTGACCTATTTTGGTCACAATTAGCGTTCGTTTTGACTGCAGGGAATTTCACGCTGTTCGAGTTCAATTTTTCCAGCCGGGCTAAATAGAAATAGGTTCCAGTTTTCAAACAGCGTTACGGTGTTTGGTCACCCTTACCTCCAATGAAATTCACTTATGAAAACCATGCACCACATGAAAAATGAACATACGCCATATGTTATCATCAAGGCAGGTGGTGAACTAAGGTCCCAGAAGTCCTCCATTCCTCCAACCAAACAGCGCCGGGGCTACCCGACTTCCACTCACAACCACGAGTTGACCCTGCCCACTCCGTACCTCACTTTGGCCAGCAATCTCTCACCCGCTACTGCCGCTTTAGCTCGAGCCTCTGCCTTCACCTCTGTGCTCCATCACCCTGCACTGATTCTGCCTCCTGCAGACATCCATCACCTTACCGTGGCTCTCATCTCTTCCATGAACGGCCTCCATCATCTTTCCCTGAGGTCGACCAGTGATTTGAAAACAGCAATCTGCGCCTTACAAAGGACTTCTGTATTGGGGAGTTTCTCGTGGCCTTCAGCTTCTCTCGTGATGTTCTGTGTTCAGTCACCTGGGGTAGACTTCGGGTCGAGCTCGACTCCTACAGGTCCCTCATTGCTTATCTCAATCTCAAATACAGCCATTCCCTGATTTTACTCAAAACAAATCAAATAAAAGTAAAAATCCAGGTTTTGAAATACAACTTAAGATACAAAATAGACAAATAGGAATGACAGCAATATGAGTAAATGTAACTCATTACTTTCTACCCTCTGTGCCAGAGCCAAAATGTATATTTTTCCCCACATTGTGAATCGCTTCTACTTCCTCATTATCCATACAGGCAACCCACGGTACAGTAAAATAATTATGCTTTTATTTGTTTTGGTTCGGACAACAAGCCACTGACGATTTTCGTCATAGTACCCGGCAAGAATTTGAAACTACTTCCACCCCTGCTGATAACCCAGTAGACTCGTATTTCTGTGAAAAGCTCTAACTACACAACAGGCTGAGCTAGTTGTTTAGAACAAGTTGAAACTCCACTGCAGCTGCTTGTCCACCTGTTCATTTCTCACCAGCTAAATAGACCAAAACAGTCTTCCTGGTAAACCAAAGACCAGAGAACACCTGTATGAGACCGAGATATAATGAAAGGTGCTGGGTTTGAGTTTGTGTTGTGATTGTGCATGAAGTGTGCTAAGTGTTTCTCCCACTGTGTTTATGTGTGTAGAAAGTGTGGGGCATCTGTAAGGTGTGTCTCTCTCCTTGGGAGAATGCCTGCGTGTAATGCACGTCTGGATGAAGCTATCTGTGTTTGCAAGGAATGTAAGCCATGTGTGTGTGTGAGAATGTGTGTAATGATGAGGTTCAGAGGGAGCTGTGATTATTCTCACCTCCTGTGGTGCAGGTCCTCTGGCTCTGTGGGCCCCAGGGAAAGCGCCCTGTATTTAGCGTGTGGGAACACACATTCTGCCCCCTTATCGCTGTATTGTTGCTGCTTCGCTCTTTTCTTCTCTTTTCTTAACTAATTGAATTCTTGACTCCTGAGCCACAGGGACTGCTCAGGAGAGACCAAAGAGAAAGACATGAATTTCGGGCTTTTTCTTGCGGTTGAGTGGGACAGAGCAGTGGGGGTGAAACTGGAGTGTGTGGGGTTGGATGGTGGCAACAGCAGCAGTGGGAGTGCAGTTGGAGAAGGCTGTCTGGGTGGCTACAGTGGCGTCACCCTATACTTACTAGAGGTCAAAGGTCTTCCCCCCCTGGTAGCGGTGAGAAAGTACTGAATTGGGGACGGTTTATCCAACAATCTTGTCCTGTTTTTGGAACGTTTCAAAGGCACTTTTAGTCCATGCGACAACTTTGTAGTTGTGCTTGAGGAATTCTTGACAAACCACGAATAACCCTGTCGGCAGATCTCACCTCTCTTCAGGGCAGCTTCTCTCTTAACTGCCTTCTGCCACCCAGGCCTCCTTTCTTTACATTTATATTAAAGAAGTGTTATCCCTAAAGGTAGTGCCTGCTTTGTACCAGGTTACCAACCTTGACTGACAGGTAAAAGACAAAGGAATGTGCAGTTAACAGCGACAAATTGGTTCTTGATAAATGTGTGTGTGTGTGTGTGTGTGTGTGTGTGTGTGTGTGTGTGTGTGTGTGTGTGTGTGTGTGTGTGTGTGTGTGTGTGTGTGTGTGTGTGTGTGTGTGGGTGTGTGTGTGTGTGTGTGTGTGTGTGCGCGTGCGTGTGTGTGTGTGTCTTCATCAAAGTCAATATAAAAAGGATTGATCAGAATCAGCTGATCAATTACAGAACAGAAAAATAATTCAAATTAGAAAATAATTGCCATGATCCACATATGAATCAATTTCCTTTGTGTTATGACACCAATTGATTTTGTTGTTTCATTCTTGTTTTGAATGTATACCGCCTTGTTTGTTTGCTTGTTTCTTTTTTTGTTAGTTTGATTTTATTTTTATTGCTGTCACTCGCTTACTTATCTGGCTCGTTATTTTGTGGAGCAATACCCCTTCTTGTTTTTTGCCAGTTTGTAATGTTTATTGTATACTCAATAATTGGTGAGTAAAAAATATTTATAATAAAAACAGATAGCTTACCCTGAAATTAGGATTATTAATATCAGCCACTGCAGACAAGGCAAAAGACAAAATATAGGGAAGCATTTTTATACTTGAACAGCCTGTAGGCTCTCAAGGTAGGTGCTGAGTGTAGGACACTAAGTAATCCAAACGCGGATAAAAAAAAAAAAAGCTATGGTCAAGGCCACTGATCGGCTCGGTTTACTTTCCAATGCATCAGCAAACTTCAACGGGGGCGTCAGTTCTGTGCCAACCTTGGCATTTTAATGCCACAACAATAATTCTTATTGGACCTTGAGATGATATCAAGTGTAACAACAGAACATGGGATGGAATTAGACGTGGGATGACATGGGTGTCCAGCAGATGGGTTGTTAGGCCTTACATTATCAAGCGGATCATCCACTCAGTTTAATAATATGAACTAATCCACAAGACTGGATCGTCAAAGAAAACAAAATGCCGGGGTGAGGAGACTCGGAGCATGAGGAAGTGTGTATGAAGGAACTGACTTCCTTTAGGGCTCATAACTTTTATGAAAAATATGTGATTTTTTTACACATTTTAAGGGTGATATTGTCGATGTAAGTGTTGGCCCTGCAGTGGGGTTGCCAGTTTGATTCCCACTCCACCCACCTCTGTCATGTCCTTAGGCAATACAGTTGACCCGCCTGGCCCATGGTCAAAAGGGTCAATGACACAAAATGACAGCCTCACTTTAAACTACAATCCCGATGCTCATGAGATCTCCATTCCACTCATTGTAAGACAACTACCACCACTTGGCTGGTCCTCTGCTGAATTAGGTTCATCACTTTAAAGGGAGTGAACATTTACGCAATTACCTATTTTGTGGTAAATATTACTTGTCATTATTTTGTAGAAATCAATTTTTACTTCCACTGCAATGGGTTTATTTTTTGTAAAATAAAAAAAAGACAACTTATGTTGCTTATAATTGATTTATAAAAGTCATAAAAGGGTAAAGCACCTAAGGTACTTGTATAGGAAGTGTAATAAAATCTTTAGTAAATGATCTATAAGGCATGTGCTTCTACAACTTTCTAAACTAAGCTCAGAAAATGATCTTAAGAAAGTACTTACCTTTGAGTGGGACTAATCGCAACAGACCAAACTCTGTCAAACATGGGAATTGTTCCTAAAGGGGAGCTGGAGGTCAAAGTCCACATCTAGAAAAACAAATGTCACCAGTAACAATACTTTTAACACATGCTTAAGTCAGAATCAGAATTTCTTTAAATACCATTGTGCACATATAAAGCACAACAAAATGTAAAAAAATAGCAACTTTCAAAACACAGAAGACAGTCAATCAATCTCTGGGCAGAATCTCTGGAGCAGCTTCCTCCCTGCTAAGCTTCCTCCCTGCCAGAGCGAGATTCTCAACACCGACTCCACAGGGCAGCGACAGAGGGCCCTCCAAGAGCTCAGATCTCAGATTGTTCCTCCTGAGAATCCTCAGGACTGGAGTGGTGTTAGTATGCCAGGTCAGGTCTTCACTGATGTAGGTGCCCAAATCCTGAAATTTGGCACCATCTCCACCCTCTCCCCATTTATAATGACGAGAACGTATGGTTCACTCCTCCTAAAGTCAACCATCAGTTCCTTCGACTTGGAAGTGTTCAAACGGAGGTTGTTGGTGGTGCACCATATAGGCAGTCGTTCCACTTCCACTCTGTATCTGGTCTCATCTCGTCTAGAAATGGGCCCCACCACCGTGGGGCAAACTTTTTGATGGTGTTGTTTGTGGTGGGGCTACAGTCATGAGTGTAGAGGGGTCTTAGCCCACAGCCTTGTGGACAGCCGGCGTTGGTGCTCAGTGCTGAGGACATCAGCAGATGTTATGGGGGAGACCCAGGTCCCACAGTTTCCTCACCAGTCTGACAGGAACGATAGTGTTAAAAGTCAAACTGACGTCCTGGAAGAGCAGCCTTGCAGTACTTCCAGTACAGTGATGGTTCGGGCTATGGACTCGGCCGCATGAATGTCCATGAGAAGTTTGGCCGTGTGGGCTATGTCCAGCGGTATGTTGTGCATCTGTTCAAAATCCTTCATTACGCACTAATCGCATTATTCGCTCTGCAATCCATTTCAGAAAAGATCTTATTGGCTGTAAATGATCCTAGCCATATTAATAAAAACCAGAACCTTAAAAATTACTGACAATGAGAGAAACTCCAAGATGCTGCGTCTTTGCATTCCACAATGGAAACTCTAATTTAAATAACTTGGCAGAAAGAAGGAAGTGCAGAATTAGTTTTTTACAGAATTAAAAGATGTAACAGAAAATAATATCCTTACTCTGTGTTCTACCAGAGTTTAAAAAGAGATTGAAAACTGAATTGTATCAAAATTCTTTATTTAGCAAACAATAAGTCAGTATTTAATTTATCATCATCAACTGATTGATAGATGTTCTTACTCGAGCTGTTCGGTCTCTTGATCCACTGACGATAAGTCCGTTTTTAGAGTCCAGGCAGTTCACTTCCTGGCTATGGCCCATTAGCCCCAGTGACATGTTACGTCTTCTGCTGTGGACCAAGATCCGTCCGTCACTGACAAAACGAGACAAAACAGCCGTTTAGGCATTTCGCTGCTTGCACAATGAGCAAGTCAAATGGACTTTGCCAAAAAAAAAAAAGCCTTACAGAGGCCATGTGGTGAAAGAATTACCTTCCTCCACTGATCAGGTGAGAGTCTGTGAGGACAAAGCGACAGACATCACCCTGGTGGCCTGAAAAGTTTTCCAGTGGTATTCGCTGGAGCCTCCTGGAGTTGTGGTTCAGAGAGTAGGCTCCGATATTAGCAGCCTGAGACAAGTACAGCACATCGCCGTCCAGCTGTAACCATGGCAACAGCCTAATAGCAAGATAGCGACAAGTAAAAATAATCATTTATGCGGAAAATTAAAGGGGAAAAATACTTATGCCAAGCTTTTTCAGAGAGGAAACTATTCACATGAAGCACCTGCAAAAGGGAAGAACTCTACAAGATTTTACATGTGGAAAACAACAATTACTCTCACATCAGCTACATTACAGGGAAATACAATGAAACTAAATGAAACTAAAGAAGAAAAATATAGCTCGCCTTGCCAAGTAAAAGCAAATGATTGACGTACTTTGTCTTCCATTTGAGAAGAGTCCACTTTTTACAAAATCCATGATACCAGTTCTGAGCTGTCTGCACTCGTTCCTTCAGTGGGACAGTAGGATATCTGCAAAGACAGAAACAATTGAAGATCAATTATTTTCTAAAAGGTTGAACGTTGTAGCGCTAAATGGTTGTATAGCTTTGTTATGTTTTTGTATTTGAAAAATACAATTTATTGCAAAAGCATTCATAGCCATTTTACTTTTCACATTTTGTCACATTGGATCCAACTTTAAAGTGTTTTTTTCCCCCACAATGTATAAATTTTTTACAAATAAAAATTGGAAATGTGTGGCATGCATTTGCATTCAACCCTTTTTATTCTCACAACCCTAAATAATATTTACCAGTACAAAATACTTTCAGAAATTACTTAGTGATGGCAGTCTGTGTATAATGGAATCACTGTCAAAATGTGCTGTTTCTGGCCTCAGTCGTTCCGTAGGGAACATTAGAGATTAAAATCCCAATGTGATAGAAAGTAAAACCACATATCACCTTTAATGCACCATTCCTACAAAACAACATGATTTTGACAGTACTAAATTAAAAAATACTGTATTAATCCCAAAGTGAATTTAAATGTCATTGTAGCTCATTAATTCAGATTCTTCAAACAGTTATTGAAGACAGTGACATCTCTTGGCAGGAAAGGTTTCTTGTAGCAGTCTGTATTACAGCAAATCTGAAGAAGCCTCTGACTGAAAATAAAGTCTTATGAAAAGGATAGTCAGGGCTGTCCATAACTTTCTTGATTTTAAGAAGAACCCTTCTTTGAATCGTCTTCTCTAGAGGTTCCACAGTCGTCCCCAGAACAGAACCAGAACATTCTTATTCAGGCAAATGGGTCTTCCAAATGGACAATAACGTTTAGCTCATAAAGTGTCTTAAAAACAACCAAGTTAATGTTTTGGAGTGGCCATAACAAAGCCCTAAACTGAATCTTATAGAAAATTTGTGGTTAAATATGAAATGGCATGTGTGAGTCAGGCAGCCTACAAACGTGACTCAGATCCGCCAGTTCTGTCAGGAGGAATGGGCCAAAACTCTTGCCAACTATTGTGAGAAGCTTGTTGAAGGAAACCTAAAACAACTGACCCCAGTCAATTCAAAGGCAAAGCTATCAAAAACTTAAGCATGTAAACTTCTGATTTTGGGACATTAATTAATACATCTTTTACTTCTTTCATTATTGTGACATTGAAAATAGACATAATGTTGGTAATCATACTGACCTAAATCAAAACAAGTGTTGGTCTGATTTAATTTCAGACACAGAACCACGCGTCAATTTATATAAATTTTTTGTTATACTCGCATTGATAAATGATGAAAGTCATTTTTAGGAATGTACCGATATTTAAAATTGGGGTTGTGATCAACATCTGATATAACTCCTGTTATGGCTGCTAAACAATGTTTCTCGATATTAGACAAATTACATCATAAATATTTTTCTACCATTTCAACACCTTTATTTCAGAAGAAACAGATAGTAACAAATTAAAATAAATACGGTTGTTCATATCAATCTAGTTTTATTTATTTGACCAATATATGCTTTAAAAATGGCTAATATCGGCCGATACCGATGTTAATACTGATATATTGTGCAATCCTAGTCATTTTCTACATCCTAGTCTGCTGTAAGGAATCATGGACTCTGATGAATGTTATCCAAAAGCAAAAGGTCACCAAGTTATTTTTAGTTTGATCAAGGAATATAAATTGTAATATAGATTTAATTGCCCCAAACAAGAACCAAAATAGAAAGGAAATAGTCTAATAAAACATGATAGCAATAATATTGATAGTAGTACACAACTGAACTCAAGAGTCATTCAGCATTTTATGATAATTCATCTGTATAATCAGTAAAGACAATTATGGCATCGTTTAAGTTGACGGCTTTGATATTTATTGACAGAGAGCTGGAAAGAGGAGGGAATGGATGGCAGAGTGGGCCAACAGTGGTAGTGGTGCTTCGTGGACCGTGAAAGTTTGGGATGTGACCAGTTTCCCTCAACTTAGCCAGAAAATGAAACCCATTTTATGTCTGTAGGGGTTTTAAAAATGAAATCAGTCTTCTCAGCAGCTGAACGGCAACGCTGGGGGTCTCCAAAATACTGATCAGGGCTGCTAGCATCACATGTTGGTAGATGCACACACTTGTAGTTTATTGTAAGGCTCTACTTCTGCTGCCAGCATCTGCAGACCAGAAGCCCCACGTGTGGTGCTGACAGCTGACAGTTTCTTCTCATTAGCTCCACTCGTGTTGTTTCTGGACCGTGAGGGATAACCTCACCGGTCCAGTTAAATCAGCCGTGTCTACGCAGACCGACAATGACCGCTCGGCAGTGACTGTAATCCCGGCAACCGAAGGAAAATGAAAGCAGCTGTCTCCTTACATGTCCGTCCCGTTCCAGGTTATCCCGCTGTTTAAACAGCCTTTTGCAATCCTCCTCCAAACAGCGTCCCGGTTTACGAAGCGGTTCATGCTTTTACAGACTTGAGAAAGACGACAGAGAGACCTGCGGTCCAAATGAGAGAGGATGTGGTAGAGCACGTCCTCGGGGAGCTGGGTGAAAAGCATCGCGGCGAGACACCGAGCGAAACACCGGCCATGTTTCACAGAGCAGAACCTCCGGGTAAACAGGAAGGAGTAGCTATAGCGGCGGCGTGACGTCATGACGCACATGGCTTGTTCCAACTCCAACAGGACATGAACGCTGTTTTTTTGTGTTTTTATCGTCTCTGACCATATTATCTTACGGTCTTTATTAAATATTTACTAAGGCATACCCCCTTTTTTCAGCGACCTTCTCTTTTGCTCTGCCAGCCATGTTTGGTCGTTAGCTTTTTAATACAGACTTAATAAAGTCAGGGAGGAGAAGGTTTGGGTGGGGCAACATCCATGTAGTATCCCGGTCCACACTCCACTCCACTAGATGGCGGTAATTCATATAAAGACGTTGCTTGCCAACTGCAACAAAAAAGAAGAAGGCACAAGAAACAGCTGAATTTACTTAGCTACTTTTAGTTATTACTTTTAGGAGTGTTTTCCTTCCTTTTTTTTTTTTTTTTTTGCCACGCTGCATTTATGTACTTTTACTTGACAAATTTTATTATGAAGACTTGCTGCTTTTACTGAAGTGAAATGTTGCTTATGACTGGGCAGATGGTGTGTCTAGTTGTTGCTGTGATCAACCTGTAAAAGTTAGGACTTGACAGATTTAGAATTATTTCACATTATGTAGGGTATTATTTTCCTGTCGTTTGGAGAACCCTGCTGTTTTGCAGGTTCAGTGTTTTTTGTGCGTGTGTGTGTGTGTTAAATGTTAGTAGTCTGCACCTGTGTCCTTCTCAAAGCTCTCCATTATGATGTTAACTCCTGTCACTTTACAATCACAAGTTCATTTAAATATCCATATTATGGAATAGATTTATTTATTACAATAGTGATGGTAGCAAAAGTTAACAGTTTGAAGTCAATACCACAGAAGAAGAAATAGAAAGGAGGGGCTTCCAATCTTAAAGTAACACGGTTAAAACAATGACAGAGTTTTTAAAGACATTTCAGTCAGGTAATGAATCATATGAATAACCAAATTAAGCCGACTGGCGCAAATTCAATGAGGTTAACTGTTCCCAGTCTCACCTGCGTCATCCATTCGCCGTAGAGATGAAAAACAGGTGGGAAGGGGAGCGGAGTGGCAGGCAAAAAAAGGGGGAACCAAAACGACAAAGGTCAGAGCTTAGAAAGGGAGAACTTTAAAAGCAAAACCTACAAGTGACAAACAGGAAACAAGGGACACCAATGTTAGGAAACTCAGAGAACCAACACAGAGGAGTAAACTAAAACCAGATTAAATAATAAACAAATGTTCAAAACCAGATGACCCAAACACTGATCATGCTTCATGACCCAGCTCACCACACGGTCCACATGGATACAGCTCGGTTTATTTTAATAATGTGATGCTAATCATAAAATGTAGTAGTAGCAGATTTATGCTTTTGCAGATGTTTAACATTAAAATTATTTTTTTCTTTTGCACATAAATCCATTTTGTTCTGCTCATTCTTTTCTTGTTTTTTTCAGGTCAGTTCTTGTGCCAGGTTTTTCTGGAAAATAAAAACTCAGCTAAAAAGTATTTTTGCTGCATCATAGTTCCTAATTATTACTGATGTGATCAAGTGACGTATTTGGTGAAGTTGCTCGTTTAAGACTCAAAATTGAAAATCTAGGACTTGGACTTGAGTCAGAACTTGCACGTGTTCAATTGGGACTGGATCTGAGACCTCGGTGGAAAGACTTGAGGCCAACTGTGGCCCCCAAAACAACAACTTGATCACACCTACAACGCTCAAAACATCTTGGTTATCTGGAGTTTTGGAATAATATTCTGTGGACTAATGAGACAAAAGTGGATTATTATGGAAGGTGAAGACATCTCTAATCCTCATCCTAACCTGCCTAGTTTTACTCCCGTCACATCTGGTGCCAACAGTTAAACGTGGTGGTGGTCTGGTGAAAGACTGCTGTACGTCTTCAGGATGACCTATAGGATTTATCGTAATTGATGAAGCCATAAATTCTCATTTTTACCAGATAATTCTATTGCAGAGCGTCCAATCAGATTTAATCCTGCCCTCACCAGGAAACCATGATGCCCTAAATACTAACTGGCAAAAATGCAGATCGAAATCTTTCAGATTTTTTAAAATTATAATTAACTTCGTCTTTTTTAAAAATGATTTATTAAAATATCCTGGCCCAATATGAATTTTAAATTAGGGTTGGCTGAGAAGAGGTCTTTGTTTTTTGGAGCAGTTTTGTTGCATTACTGTGATGTGATCCGTCTTAAAATGTAGCCTTTGAGGAACGCAGCCCATGAATTCAGGCATATGCTGCATGTAAGGCTGGGAATACTTGTCAGAGCCCTCTGTGTGTCAGTAGGAATAAACTTTGAAGAGAACAAACTGATAATTTGTAGGTGCTCAGAAAAGCAAAAATGTAATGAATGTTTTACTCACTGCTTCTGTATTCAATCAGTTGGAATGGAGATTGAATAATTATGAAGTAACTTTAATTTTCAGCATTTTCTCCCTGTATTTTCTCCCTTTCGTGTGCAGTGGTCACTGCAGTGGCAGCTATCTAAAAGCCTTTTTGTTATTGTTGTTTCTTGTGGATTTAAATGCACACAGACCACTCAAGTGGACACTAGTGGTTCATACAATACACCATCAACTACAGGGCATCCACTGTGAGCGCAAAATCCCATATTTGTTTAATACCAATATGGCAGACAGATTGAAAAGCAACTCGGTTCCACTTTTTACTGTAGAAACTCTTGCAGGTAAAAAAAAAAAAGAATATATATATATATATATATAGATATATATAGATATATATATATATCTATATATATATATATATATATATATAGATATATATATATATATATATCTATATATATATATATATAGATAGATAGATAGATAGATAGATATATATATAGATAGATAGATAGATAGATAGATAGATAGATAGATAGATAGATAGATAGATAGATAGATAGATAGATAGATAGATAGATAGATAGATAGATAGATAGATAGATAGATAGATAGATAGATAGATAGATAGATAGATAGATAGATAGATAGATAGATAGATAGATAGATAGATAGATAGATAGATAGATAGATAGATAGATAGATAGATAGATAGATAGATAGATAGATAGATAGATAGATAGATAGATAGATAGATAGATAGATAGATAGATAGATAGATAGATAGATAGATAGATAGATAGATAGATAGATAGATAGATAGATAGATAGTAACTTCAAATCACTACTTTTTTTCTTGTAGCTAATTATTTTTTTTTATATGTGTTTATAAATAATCCCTACAGTGAGGGATACTAGTGATGTGTTTTCCAAATAACTTTGAATTTGGAGAAAAATGCAACTGATTCCCCAGAAAAACGTTTTTTTTTTTTTTGACAAAATTTGTTTTCACACCTTTTTTATGGCTTAAGAAAATAAAATAACATAAAAAAAGAATACTGACATTCATGCACAAAAAGGTTAAAATGCAGATTTTTTTTCTCTTGCAAATGATTTCAGCAATCTATGACAGTGTTAATGTCATTGTATTGTTTAGATTGCAAACATACGGAGAATCCTCCCTAACTGTTCCCTCCGTGTGTCAAACACCGGGTCACACCGCTCCAAGGCCTGTTTATCCACTAAAACTTCCAAGGTTGTGTCACGGTCAAATGACTACCAAAAGTTGATTGACCTTATGACATTTTGCTAGGCTCTTAACCGTTTAGCATCAGTAGCAGCAATTTGTGCTCATTCACGTCACGAGGGCCCTGGAGCCTTCATCGACCAGCAGCATCTCCCTGGAGCTCTTTGATCGGCTGAGCGTGACTTTTCATGGTTAGAATATGCAGATTGTCTTTCTTCCATTCTCTCTTGCTCCAAATCAAAGATATCTCCCCTGGTTCAAAGCCCGGCGCATGTTCCAAACGCTGGGCCGTCGAAGAAAATCACTTATGGCTGGCTTTCCAGTTGAACTGTCATGACTAAAAGAAATGAAGAGGTTGGGAGGAGGAGGAGGGATATGAGGAGTGCTGGTGGAGGGGGTGTTGAAATGGGGCCTGTGTGCGTGCATGCATGTGTGTGTGTGTGTGTGTGTGTGTGTGTGTGTGTGTGTGTGTGGGTGTGTGTGTGTGTGGGTGTGTGTGTGTGTGTGTGTGTGTGTGTGTGTGTGTGTGTGTGTTGGGGGGTGTCCTTTTGATCTTTTTAGGGCAGCAGAAAGAGAGTGGGTGGGTGGGGGGGAAGGTGGGGCGTTGCCTGAACTGGCAAACACATTTAGCTGGTAATTGTTTGGATCAGACTGACAGTCAGTCTTGGAAATGCATGGACAAACAACAGTTTACAGCTCCAATTGGAAAAGTCAACAGGTCCCACATAAGGCTTGTACATAAACAATGAAATTGTGGCAGAGAAGCTTGGCTTTGATCAGCTGTTTGCATTTCAATTATCCAGCCCCGCTTGGACCACTGGCTTTTGTTAACGCTGCTGAATTGTTTCTTCAATTTAATGAGCTCTCTTGTCATTTCTGATAGCTGATCCGTCCGTCTTTTCTGGCCTGTAGCCAGTGTACGCGAATCATCCTCAGAGGCAAATTTCTAGCTGAATTCAGACTAGTACATTTTTGTGGTAAGTGTTTTTTCCTGGATTAGGGACAAAATGAAGGCAGAAAAGACCAAAGGGGGTTAAAAAAAAGGAATTATTTGAACTCGTGCGTTAAATTGTTTATTCCGACATTCAGTTAATCATCTAATTAAAAGCAAAGACGGACTTGGTTAGTACTTGGCGTAAGGAGGGATTTTTTTCAAATGAAACATCTCAGTCATTGCTGTTTGGAAGCATTTCTCTTCCATGACAACCTAGTTAGCACCAACCAGCGCTGATATTTGCATCTTCATCCGTGTTTTGTGTAACCCGTCCGTGTTGTACGTGAAGTGAAACCCACGCGTCTTCAGTCATTTTTGGTTCCTGGTGTCATCTTGGATACTCATCTCAACGTTTGGCAGTCATGTCAAATCCTTTTCTGTGCAAAGGCTCCTTACCTGGAGAACTCAGATAAAACCAGATGAAAATCAATATTGATCAAAATTGGAAGCATTTTCTGCAGGGAGGACCGGATTTGGAGTAATGATTGATTGTCACAATGTTTTAAATGAATTTGATGAAAGATATAAAAAGCCACGTTTTTAATTATGTAGCCATATTTTAAACTTTCTCTGAACTCCCCTTTTTTTATGTAGTCATAAATCAGACATAAATGTTGAATTTAGTATTTATACAAACGTTGCTTCTCATTTAAAAAAAACTAAGTGAATTTAATATCATCCAGTAATGGTTTATTTATGATTACTAAATTGTTTTGCCTTGATAAAGACACAAGTTGTGATTCATTCATTTTGCATAGATAAAACACATTTAACATGCTAAGTTAAAAAGAAGCTGATTTTAAAACCTAGTTGAAAACATTTCCTTTCATTTGTATTCATCATAACTCATTTAATTTCTTTCAGCATAAATAATAATATCAACAATAAATTATATTTGTGATTCCCCTTTTATGTCGCAAATTGAAATCATAAAGGGGCAAATAACTGATGAGCTCCAATTCTTGTTTGACACAAGAATTGGAGCGGAGCAGTGTCTGTATTTCTTGCTCCTCTTTCGTGCTGAAAACCAATAAAAACACGTTGAGCAGACGACAGCAAAGAATAAATTGACCAGAAATATCACAATCAGAGAATCCCAAGTCTTTAAGGACCAAACAATAGTTCCCCGCTAACACCCTCATGTTTCTGAGTGCTTCACAGTGAACCACAAGTTGCCGAAAGCTGGAAGAGGTGCTTTTTTTTTTTTTTTTTTTTGATGAGGGCGGCTTCTGTGTCAATGTGAGGCATTCAGGGCCGGTTTAGGGAGCCAGGGTCGCGTTCTCTGGTCACCGCTGCTATTCTGCAGCCTCCGCAGGGGAGGTCGAAGGTGGGGGGTTAAATTGCTCCGTACGCAAATGAAGAAGGTAGCTCTGTTTGTTTATTTGGGGTTAAGTACGACGGTTGGGGATCAATAAAATGGATGAAAGCTAGTTTACACCCAGTTTTCAGCACCAGAATTGCTCCACATTTGCATGGCAGCATTGGCGACACAGAAGGTGTGATTTTTCCCACAACCCAGTTCTCCTCTGAGGCTGACTTTACTTACACTTACTGACACTGTGGGGGCCATTATGGCCACAATGACCCTATTTAGGGCCACCTGATTTTACTCTCAAGCTGTCTACAAACCTGTTTTCCGAACACCCACCTTTAAACGCGCGCTTCGTCCAAAACTCCACCTCGTATTTCAGACTCTATCACACTGGTTATTGTTGCTGTATTTTCCCGTACTCGTCGGCAGTCGTTAAATTCCTAAAACACTGACATGGATCTGGTCTCAGTGGAAAATCCCCTAGTTAATCTAATGTGGAAGGACTTAAGTGGATTAATGTCAAGTGTTGTCAGGATTGTTTGATTCAGAGCTTTCAGCTTGGAAGGCCTGTGATAGTTGACAGGTTTGTTTCACTCTTCCCTGGAAAGTAAAGTTGTATTATTATAAATATACATCACAACAAAACAAAACTCACAGAAATCTCCAGCAAGCGCTCTTCATCAAAAATATTTACATGTATTAATGCCTGAATATCAATGTTTATATTAAATACCTCCTTCAGACTATTGAGCAGGGGTGAATCCAGGAGGATTTGAAAGAGGGCTATAGAGGGGCTCAGTGATGATCTTGGGGCGTCACACCAAAGTAATATTTAAAGTGTAAAATATGCAAATGGTAGAAGTCACCACAAATGGATACAAATTGGAGCCATCCGAGTAAATTGTTTCAAAAATGTCCTTCATGACACTTTTTCTGTATGTCTGTGAATGACTTTTCACTGCATTTAAACACGTCTAATCATTGTCTTGTTTTCACTGTGAAAGAGTTGCTTCGAGTAGCTATAAATGAGTACAAACCGAACCTAAAGAGACTTGTAAAAAACAGGTTCAGTAAGCAATGTGGTATGAAGCTAATGTTTGAAATGGCTGTGTGGTTCTATATGGTGACGATGAGCTTAATTTGGCTCTTGACGATGAGCTGGTTCGCCACATCTGCTCTGCAGTGTCTGCGGCTTTAATTGTAGCCTTGAAATCCGAAGGCCACATGTTTGATTCCAGCTTCATGTGACATAAAGTCACATGAAGCTGCTGTACGTAACTTTTACAAATGCATGCTTTTTGCATGTTTGCTAAAACTGTCACTGTGTGATGACAGTACGGCATGAGATTGATGATCCATTAGAAGAAAATCGAGCTCCTCCACATCCTCCCAGTGCTACTATTTTTGTTTGAAGAAATGCGCCTTTCCTGGTCAAAAACAACCAATCACAAACCAGGAGAAACGTCTTGGACATTGTCAGTCTCGCTCATGAGAAAGAAGTGAACAAACCATTCCAGGAAAATTTAACTTCCCTGAGCATTCATGGCAGACTATGTCATGATAAATCAACACAGACAGAAAAGTTGAGGATGTGAGCAGTGTGTACACCAGGGTGATTGATGCTCCATAAGACCCTCCTGCTGGCTCTGATTGGTTGTTTCTGATGGAGCATTGCATTTGTGCTAATGACAGCAGGACCATAGGGGGGAAGGCAAAGGAGCTCAATTTTTTTCACAGATCATCCATATTATACTTCCACGATATAGTGATGATTTCAACAAATACAGAATAAAACATACTTTTATAACAGCCATATATTGCAGCTTTAACCCCAATCTGTGTAATGGTGTGTACGTGTTCAAGCCTGAATGGGTGAATGTGGCTCTTCTGTGAAGCGCTGTGAGTGGTCAGTACAGGCACCACATACATTCAGTCCATTTACGGCGGTAAGTGCACAATCAGCATGCAGAAGGGAAGCGTTAACTTAGAAGCAGGACCTTGCTTTTATTATTCCAGTACATTGTGATGTAAAACTCGGTCCACTTTGGACAGAGACAATGGACTTCCAGCAGTTTTCATGTCACAACAAGCTTAAATGTCCCTGGGTTTTTCCATGACTAAATCCCTAACTAAAGATAGGTGAGCTGAGATTGTGGCATCATGTCCAAACAGATTGTAGGCTGTAATTTCTGCCAAAGGTGGATGACTATATAAAGCAAATGTGATTTCTTGGTTTTCTAAAAAACCAAGAAATCAAGACTTGGTTTTGTAAAAAACAAATCTCAAAAACTGTTTCTGGTTCATTTGGTTCAGATTCTGGGGATGCAGAGTATACTTGAACTATTCGGTCCGAGTTGAGAATCTCTTGTGATTGTGCTAACATACAATAATTGCAGATCCTTAATGCATTTTGGGTCTATGTCTGCGGTGAGGACTGGAAGACATGGAAGCGGTTGGTCCATCAGGAAGCTATTTGTTGAGCAACAAAAGCCACATCAGCGTTTACCTTGGGTAATTGTTAATACTTATAAGAATTGTACTATTAATACAAATCACAACAAATTGTCGATGGAGTAACAAAAACAAAAACTTGTTCATGTTCAGACAACCTTTCAACCATGTGAAGAGGACGGATACAATTTCTTGTTGACATCACGTTCCATTGTTGCGGCACGCTGCTCCGACCGAAGGTAAAGTTGATTTTAAAAAATCAATATTGTCATTGAAGTTGTGCTCAAAGGACAGAAACGTGGGTTAACCGCTGCTTGTTGCTGTGCACTGAGTAGTGAAGATTTCCACATACGAGTCCCAAGCAAGCACGTATCAAACAAGAGTTTAATGTCAGTGTCCTAATGTACATTTATTACACTTAAATAAATATTCCATCTTTAAAATTATTATGCACATCCTCAAATAAAAATATATTTATATATGTATAAAAACAGACATCAGGAGTGAAACAAGAACCCATAAGGTGAAGGGGCAAGAGGGGCAAACACATTTTGTACATGAGTCACTACAATCAGAGCAGGAAACCTGTTAATATAAATTATAGCTGCCACGTCGTCCCATATTATACTATGAGCGCTCCGTTTGCTTAAATGAATCCAGTAAAGATGAAGCGTCTGGCACACAGCCTGAACACCGAAGTGTTCCCCCCTGCGCCGGTGCTGCCTGCGCTCTGCAGTGTCGTGTCTCACAGTGTGTCCGAAAAACTCAGCGTTTCCTGGCAGTGCGGCCGCTCAGGGTCCTTCAAGTCTCCTTGAGCAGCAGGCGAAAGTCCAAAAAAATCAAAAAATCAAAAAAATAGTCTCCTCTAGTTAAAACGATACGCAACAAATCAAAACGACACACTGTACAATGATGCTGAAAACAAGACAAATGACGGGGTCAGGAAACAGAAATTCTCAGCACTAAAAAAAAGCCTGGAGTACAAAAATATATTTTTTTTATATGTATGTTTTCTTTTATGTCCATGAACTTCCTTTGTTTACTTAAGAACATTTGAAAATAGGCTACGAGTTAGGATACAGTACGAAAAAATATCTAAAGGTTCGTTTCGGAGAAGAAAGCATCATGTTTCGGTACATCAGTCAATATTTTAGTTCTTTTGTCCTCCTTTTTCTGTTTTCAGGTCTTTCTACTCCACCTCAGCGCTGTAAAGAGTACCGTGTGCGTTTAGTCCTTTGACTGAAAGGGTAGTGGATGAAGTCAAAAGGCCGATGTTGACCCGGATGGGTGGGCTGCTGCCCCTTCGGCAACCTCTTCATGAAATGCACCTCACGCTGGTGCTGGCGTGTCCGAGAGCCCTTGCGTGGCCGTCCGCAGCGAGTGAAGGCCATGTACCAGCCGTCGTACCGGGCGTTCCTCAGGGCTGTGTAGTTGTTTTCCAAGACGATCTCGGTGAAGATGCAGTCGCGGCCCTCTCCGTTTTCCTGCAGGAAAGTCATTCATAAAATCCTTGACTGAGATTCGCAGATGGGAACAACAGATATATAAAGGCTACACCTGGACATGCTACCTCGCATGCACATGAAAACACACACAGGGAGCAGATGCTACAGTCATTACAGATCAGAGAGTGATGGGGTCTGTCAGCACGCGACGACTCTGAGCACCAACTATAAAATCTTTTTAAAAATGCAAACACTAGAATAGTATGTAAATAATAAGGAATGCTTAGCCTTATAATACACTGAGGGAAACCCTGGTCGAAGTTTGAATGATGTAGCATCTTCAGTCATTGACATGAGCCGTCATGTACAACTAAAACATACAGTAAGGTGATGTAAATTTGCGCCTCTCTGGTCTACTGTAACAACCACCCACCTTTTTGGGCAAAGGGTGCTTTAAAAATAGCCAAGATGAACCCACAAACATACATCCGTCCCAAACTGCATGTTCATTCTTTGTGTCTTTTGCTCATACGTGCACGCACACACAAACGTACACGCACGCCCACATGCACACACACACACACACACACCAAGGCCGGAGTCTACTTTGACTGGGATGGGAGCTTGGGGCAGATGGTGTTTGAGGCAGGGTGCTGGGTGGGTGGAGGGTGAGTGGGAAAAGGTGGGGGAATCTGTTTATTAGCCAGTCGCAGTGAGAGTAGGGTGCTGGCATAAACCTCAGCTTCTGACACACACCAACAGAGCATCGTGTGCCGATCCCAAACTAAACTCCAATATGGACACTTGAATGCTTGAACTGCAGTCTGAATCCGTTCCACATTGGCCAGGGAACCGCCGGGTGAATACTTTGACATAAAAGTATAGAGTGTTCAGTGTTTCTGCTATTGGACTCAAAATAAAAAAGGAGTGACCCCGACTACAACAGGACAAAAGGAGGGGGTCAATTAAAATAAAACACGCTACCTTCTGCAGGCCATCATTTAACAATGTACCTGCTACTTGTTTCTTGGATCTTAAGCAGTTCACCGTAGTGACATGTTAACCCTGTTCAAGGTTATCCTGCCCAAGGCAACCCTGACCTTGGTCATTTCTCTAGTCCAAACAGTTCAATATCGACTCTCATCTAGAGAGTCAGAGGTTTTCGAGCTACAGCGAGCCGTCGGCTTGTTCTCCGTGCTTCAGTCGGGTGGCCAGCCTTTGTCCTCACCTTGCCAATGAGCTTCCCCTTTCTGTTCATGCAGATGTAGAGGCCCGTCTCAGCTCCCCTGATGCGAACTCGACTTCCAAACGTGTCGGTCTCTACACTGAGCATCGCTGAGGGAGACGAGAAAGATGAATTTGTTTAGAAAGCGATGCATTGAAGGCTTCAGAAAGCCTACTTCGATTTTTCTCCCAAAAAAATTCAACATAATGCAAATCAATGAGTCCTACGCTGTGAGAAAGAAAAACGCACATCAACGATTTCAAGATCTACACAAACATACCCAAACACACACACACACCCACATACCCCCCCCCCCTCCCCACACACACACACACACACACACACATTGTGTAAAACCTATGGGAGCATTCCTGGAGATTTATGCAAGCTGAAATTCCCACAAAATGATAAAACCATGTGCCTGTTAATTCTTTGAAAGTTGAAGAGACAATTCCAGCAGCGGGTTAAGAGTCGCTCAGAATCCCCGCAATCGCCTCCCTCACTCATAAACCTTCACATTTATCTCCATAGCATGACAGGACTCTAACAGGCTCAGAGTCAAGACTTTTTGGAATGAAGAACAACTTCTTGTACGTTATTCCATCTATCTGCAGCTTGCTTTCCAGATGTTTCACAGGTCATACCTACTCTGAGACTTTAGAGGAAACTGTCAGCTCGAAACCAAAGTGAGGATTGTCATGGCCGACCCACTTAAATACGAGTTCCAGCCGAGGTCAGAAGCAGCAGTTAGAGCAGAGCACAGTATTGACCAACAAAACCAAAATGTTGGAGACAACGTCTCCATCACACTTCCTGCTGCTTAACACAAAAAATGACATCCGGCAAGAAGACGGGTTTGTACAGAGACCTCTGAATTAAAAGCAACACCAAGCACACTGGTAACCCCTGCATTTCTTTAGCCGTGCGGATTTCAGCGTACAACAACACTGCCCGGCCTGCTTCAAGAAGTGAATGTGAAAGGTGGGGGTGGAGAGGGAGGATAAGCTATGCAGGAAATGTTCAGGAGGCAGAACATCTAATGGCTCTTCCAGACATATAGAATCTCTGTAGACCACCTTCTAGCACCAAAGATAACCTGCGGGGCATATTTCACAACGTCTCCCTCCACTTGGGGTAGCTAATGGCTTTTGTGACTATTGAATGATGGACCAAAAATAAACTTTGATCCAAAAAGGTATCAGAAGGCTTCTCATGCACACACGTTACTGACTGAAAGTACACAAAACCCACTGAAAATCTCATGGTTACAAATATTGATTTCTGAATTCTTCCTGAGTTCAAACATTAGTATTGTTTCAAATCTCAATTTTCTTTGCATATATATATAAAATGTGACAAAAACCAATGCTCATACCGTGCACATCTCCGTCTTCGGCCATGGCATTGATCTTCTTGTTGGGCAGGACCTGCACATGCTTGCCGCTGGTCCGGCTGTACAGCTGGTAGAAACGGATCAGCCTGCGGCTCACCCGGTCCGTCACCTTGCTCTGCTCGCTCACATGCTGCGTGAAATTAGGCGAGGACTGATTGGTTACCTGTCAGAAATTAAAACGGCATCACAATGATCAATGCTTGCTTTTTTATTTTTATTTTCTGCTTTTTTCTTTTTAATGCAATTACTTCCTAGGCCATTTTAGTATTTGATTTATGAAGAAAAAAAAAACAGAGAAATTGTAGTAAAACATTCTTGGAATTTTAACAGATCCAAATATGCGCACGATTAAAATCAGGACTTTGCGCATTTTTCAACAAAATGTTTTATGCAATTTGTTTTCTTTTTCTTTCTTTTTCTCTTTTTTTTGTGCTTTTTACAAGCTGCTATAACAACTTCCAAAAGAGCGTCCGCCAGATGACGGTGACCGCGTCCAAAGGGATGGACTTTATGATTACAGGTTGTGCGTAAGGAGAATGTCCACCGCGGCGCGCGCGCGCGCACGCACACAAACACACACACACACACACACACACACACACACACACACACACACAGAGAGAGAGAGAGAGAGAGAGTAAGAGAGAGAAAAACAGTCTGTTGAATCAATGTTGGATAATTCGGGTGAAAACACACCGAGTCGATTTACTCGGCCTATAAATATGAATTTATGATCCAAATTAAGGATAAAACCACAAACTGCTTGATGCCATTTTTTTTCTTTTTCTTTTTTTTTCCACTAAATCATTTCCTGCTGCCCGATGGGCCGCCAGGAGTCTGCCAGGGCCGGAGTGAGCCCCGCTGTCCGCCGTGGGAGCCATCAGATAGTGTTTCATCAAATAATGTTACGGTGCACCGTGGCTGCATTATATTTGAATTGCAAAAAAAATAAAAATAAATAAATAAATAAAAAAATAAAAAATTACTAAATTCAATAAATAAATAAATAACTTTTTTTTTTATCCTTGGCGGCAACGTTACTTTAATAAAAAAAAAGAAAGAAAAAAAAGGTACACACCTGAGCATAGAGGCAGAAGACAAACAGGTGCAGAAATCTACAAAGAAGAAAGCGGAGAGTTGGTTATTTCATTCAGACATGCGATGCTTCAGCGGAGACAGGAGAGAAGCTCTCACAGATAGCCGAGTCTGGACGGGACGGCCTCCATGATGGATGGATGGATGGATGGATGGATGGATGGGTGGAGGTGGACAGACCCTCCGGGGTTTTTTTTTTCTTTTTGTATTTTTTTACTGGCAGGTGTCCGTTTTGGGCTCGCAGATGTCAAAGCTCTTCCAAGGCTTCCAGTCGAGTCGACAAGTCCAACAGATTACAGTGAAATCATCCAGAGGTCAGCGGGACTGACAGCGCGGCTCGCGTTCTCCCATTGCATTTTATTTTATCATTATGTTTTTCTTCACCAAATTAAGCGAGAAAATTGCATCGATTATTAAAAAGAAAAAAAAAAGATCACTGATGAGAGTAAAAGTAACGACTTGAGTGACGGCCGAAGAAAGTCTAAGTGCACTTGCAGGGGAAAACGGAAGAAGTTTCGGATGACGCGCTGCAGAGCTCCCCCCGGACCGCGTCCTCATCTGCGGCCTTCAGGTGAGTGTGAGCCGACCGACCTCTGTCTCGTCAAGTGTTGCCGCTGCAGATCGGATGCTGCTGCAGCAGCTGCTGGTGCTGCTGCTTCTGCTGGAGCTGCTGTTGTTGTTGCTGCTGTTGCTGCTGCTGCTGCGCTCTGTGGCAGGACTGAAGGCTGGAAGCTCCGCGTTTCCTGTCTCTGCTCCCATCCCACACCGCGCTCACACACCCAGGAGGCTCTGCTGAGAACAAGCCCCCTTTTTTTTTTCTTTCCTGCAAAACAAAAGCGGATACCCTTATCTACCCCCGTCCTCCCTCTTCACTCCCCTCCTCTCTCCTCTCATCCCCCCCCTCCCCTCCTCCGTCCATCCCCCTTTGTCATCTCCCCTTCACCTGGGGAGCTGTCCGGCGGCAGAAAGGAGCGAGGAGGAGCCTGACCCGCTCCGGTCCAACTCGACCCAGGCTCTGGTCTGCATGACGGTGCGTCCGGCTCTGGAAGCATCAACTGTCATTAAGAGGCAAAGATGGTTTCATGACCCCGCGTCCATCTTCCTCCCGCAGCCCCAACACTTCTTCCTCCTCCTCCTCATCCTCCTCCAGGGTTGCGCGCTCCTGAATATGGTCATCTTGTGTATTGGCACCTCAAAGCGAGAGACATTAAAAGGATTACAGGTGATTAGCGGTTTTGACCGCCGCCCCTCGCCGCCGCGCAATAAATAAACGCATTCATTAATGAATGAATGCTCGCTCGCACTTCAAAGTCTGCAGGAATCACTTGAAAGGCCCGGATGATTAGTTAGTCAGTTACAAATTCATTCTGCTCTAACCCCGGGAGGATCACCCACATTCATTACCGTTAATTAACCCTTAATTACCCAAAAGTAGCGGATCGTTGTGGTTTTGGGGGGGTTACTGATTTTCATCCATCAAGGCTTCAGCAGACAGAGAAACTCTGTCCGAATAAACAACAGACACCTGGTCCGGAGCGATGAGCGGGGATGACAGGACTGAAGGCTCACAGGAAATGTTATTGTGCTTGTGAACGAGCGCAGTAACATTTGTAATCGGCTGTAATCGCTTCGGCCGTGGTTCCAGCTTTCAACGAGTCGAAAGTGGAGGAGCTCTGACGCGCCGGCCGCTCAGAGTCGCCCTTCCTCTGTCAACCACCAGTGGGCGCTCTGGTGAAAGTGATCAGGTCTTGGGCAGGATGAGCAGAGCGGGAGCATGGCGCTCATACTCCACTGTGCTCAGGATCAGAGGTCTCCCAGAGTGGAGTCAATTGATCTCAATATCCCCATGGCAAGCTTCTCGTATGGTCTGGTTAACACGTACAGACTCAGATCAACATCAGCAGCAGAAACTAGTCAGCAGCAACTTTATTCCTGTTAGGGGAAACACTGCAGTTGTTTTCATTGTCTCCACTCGATGACAGCGATGCAGGATGATCTGATTCAAGGTTCTCCAATATTGCTGTGTTGTTGTACGTTGCTTTAAGATCTGGTTCTGGTTCTCTCAATGGGCCTCAAACCAATATAAAGATAAACTGAGTCGGTTTAACAAGCTATTTACAAATGTTTTTTTTTTGTTGTTTGTTTTTTTTTTTTGCCTTCTTGTACGATCATATTCCTAAGTTTATTATCAATCGATCTGCATTCTTGGATTGTCTCACCGTCGGGTCCACCTCCACCTCCACTGCAGTTCACTGCCTCGGTTCAAGGTCACCCATGTCGCTCCAGGAGCCTCTGCTTCATCACTTACCTCTTCCTCACAGCTCCTGCTGGCTCAGAGGACCCGGGCCTTCTCGTTTCGTCCTCTTTACCCGCAGTTCACTTCAGCTCCTTCTGAGGACGAACTTCCATCTCATCTCATCTCATCTCATCTCATCTCATCTCATCTCATCTCCGTTCGCTATTTAGATATTAAACAATTTCAAATATTTTCATTGATCTATGCTGAGACCATTAAATCAGATTTTATCAGCATTTATATCCTCAAACAAATGTTCAGTTTCTATACCTGTGGTCTGTGTTAAAATGTTAGCATCGTTAAGCAGCTGTTTAGTTCATTTATCCTGTGGGCCGGTTGTAAATGTGATCAGCACTAGGGTTAGGGTTAGGGTCGAGTTTTTAGGTCCACTAACTGATGACTTAATTTGAATTTAGAAGAAGTGCAAATAATTTATATATTTAACTTTGGTTGTATTTTTTTATTTGTTTGTATAGTTGTGGGTTTAAGCACCTTTGGAAATGTCTTCCAGTAACACAATTACCCAGTAATATTTTTACATTTGCTGACAGCTCAACATCTTTTAATCTTTCTTTACCGCAGCCACTAGAGGTAAATATAACAAGAGTTGAGTGAGTGAGGGTGAAGTCCAGCAGACAAGTTAGGCTCAGTTTTCTCAGTTTTTCCAATCATGACAAGTGAAACTGACACCAAAATTCAGACTGACCTCAGTCAGCATTCCTGAGAGGATGACCACCAAATGGGACCGATCCTGATTGAAGCAGCGTGTGTGAGATCTATGACTGCTGATTCGCATGTACACGCACACACCCACACACACACACACACACACACACACACAATCACACGCATGCACTCATACCCACACTCTGTACACTAACAAAGCTTGTCAAGTTACTGACTTCAAACCTAAGAACGCAATAAAGGATCTGACAAAATGCTTTAGAGGAATGATATGCATGCATGTGAAAGAGAAATAGGCCATTATTTCAATTGTTACATCAGTGTTTTATAGAGCTGGACGTCACAGATGTGTTTTAACATTGTCTAGCAAAAAACCTGACCCAAAAAAAGTCATCGATATGCCGGACAATGTGCTTTAAATTTGCCAATATATTGCCAGTAAGGGAATTCTTTATTTATGAAAGGAAAAAAAAACCCCTGGTCAATTACATTATTCTGAGCAGAGTGAATTTTGCAAACCTCATTGCATTTTGCAACAAAAAAAAAAATCACATCGGTGTTTAATTATTAAAAGTCATTGTAGCAACACTTGCAATTAAAAAAAATACGTGTGACATAAAATTTAGACCTTTGCTGAGGTCGAAGAGATTGGAGGATAAAATCGGCTTCACATGTAAGAGTCAACCAATCACCGATCTCTCAAAGTTTAGGAAATTGGCTTCGATACCCTGGGTGGCCAATAAATTGGCAAGAAGACATTTTGTAATCTCAACTTCAAACATCCAGGAAGTAGCCATATCTGCTTAATTATTCTGGGTTGCCATGTAGCTGGTGGTTATGCAGCATGTTTACATCCTGGACAAGTCCCCTGTCCGTCCCAGAGACATGCAACACAACTATTCATTTAAAAAAGAAATTAACCGAATACTTTGGGAGACAGTTAGCCCTAACCCTAACCCTAACTCTCGTACCTCTATTGAGGCCACACAGAAACAAATATCAAATTATTTTGGAATTACTGTACATAGTTTTGATTTTTACGTTGAGAATAGGATGAGAAAGTAAACATGAACTTGGATGAGGAAAACAAGAGTGAAACGAGTTCACTCGTCTCCCTTCTAGACTAAAACTAGAGAATTAAACTAAAATGCACAATTTGAACTCAAGAAAAAGTTTCCAAGAGCTGCGGCCTGAAGGTGGTTGGTGCCTGTCACCGAGGTGATCAGAGGAAACACTGATGGTAAAACAATGGATTTACTTTACCTTACACATGTCAGCATTCTTCTGGGGTTCTTGTCATTGTGTAAAAAAAAACAAGAAAAAAAGAAAATGAAATTGTTCCACTCGTGTTATGTTTGAAATATTCAAGGCGTTTTATTGATACTAATACTAAAAGCTTTTCTATTATCACAACAACCGGCACTGACACACACAGCTCTGCAGAGGCCACAGTAACAAAATGAAAAGTCACATTCATAATCTGAGAAAGCATAAATTCATAACTGCGGCTGTCTCAGGTTTTACGTTTCTGCTGTCGGAAATGAAAACCAAGTTAAACAAATGAATGAGCTAATTGTTTTGGCTGCTCTCACAGTGAGTGTGCGTGTGTGTTTAAGTGCGTGTGTGTGTGTACTGGGGGGTGGGGAAGCATGGTGTACCTCTTAATACATCTGATTTGAAACAAGCTGGCTTTCTGACAGGAGCTGTCGGTGGGATAGCAGGAGGCGTCCTTATCAATCAGCCCGACCCCCAAGCGCCAATCAAATGTCCTGAATCCCAGCACACAAGACTCTGTCATCTGCACAGCCGTCGCTTCTCTCTCACTCCGACATGGAGAAAGATGCGCATGATAGAGAGAATGGACAGGACCTTAACAAATGTCTCCTGAATGAAGGGATCTGTCTGTAGGGGTCCGTTCATCTGTGTGTTGGACGGTTCCTACAGCCTTTCGGCACAACTGGACAAGAACTTTTTCCATCTATATGAGATTGAAGAGTTGACGTTCTTTATTCTGCTTGTTGTGCGCGCAAGGGTTGGTTTTATATATTTCAGAGTGCTTGGTGGATGTCAGATGTTTACATAGTGGGATTAAAATGTGACAGTGTTGCAATGTATTTTTACTTGATTTAATTTTCGTTATTTAATTACCTTCAGTTGGGTCCACAGGTCAGGTTCTCTGGGTTGTTTGAGCATCAGCACGACTGCAATAGATTTATGCTCAAACACGCTCAGTAGAGACTCTGCTCCGAAGGGCCCTGATGACACAAGAAACGTATGAATGCTGCACATGGAGGAGCAGCGTTCAGCTCCTACGCGCCACAAATCTGGAACAAACCTTTAGAAAACTGCAAAGCAGCCGAAACTCTGAGTTCCTTTTAAATCTAGACTTAAAACTCAGCAGTTTGGAGTTGCTTTTGAAACACAATCATGAAACATTAATCAATAATCTGATGTGTAACGACGGCAAGACGTAACATTGTTGACTGTGTGTTCTGTGACTTTGTATTTCTGTGTTTTAATGATGTGAAGCATTTTGAAATGCCTTGTTGCTGGAAGGTGCCGTACAAATAAAATATGATTGATCGATTTTACTTATCAGCATTGGACTAGCTTAGCTTTGTGTCAATGATAACAGGCTTACGGAACAATCATGGTGAAAGGATGATCAATAATGCTTACTTATTTTCCGCTAATAGCAAATTGCGATGCTCATGTTAATGCATAGACACACACACACACACACACACACCCCTGTGCACTGTCACAAGGAGAGTACAGCAGCATGTGGTTTTCTAACAGTAGTAAAATGAATATGTAAAGAACAGCGTTAAATAGAGAGCTGAAAGATATCCAGCTGAGGGCGCCGAGGGTTGGCCTCCTGTCACACATACACACAAACACACACGCGCGCACGCACACACACGCCGGTCCCTTTAAGTAAAGACAACTAACACTTAATCAAAGGTTTGTAAGGGAAATAGCTGCTAACAGATCAATCACCTGGAGGATGGGACCAGCAAAGAGGCAATCCATCTCTAGCTAAAGCCTTATGCTAATGGGAAGTGACACTGCATTACTGCTGAGAGAGAAACACACACACAGAGCGACCAAGAAGTTTCATCCAGAAAAAGCTAACATAAAGCGCGGGGTGTGTGAGGTAGAGTCGTCAGGGGAGGTGACGAGGAATCAGCGTCAGGCGTCTGTTCGACGTTCTTGAAGTGAATTATCTTCTTTGACATTTTGGTTTTCTGGCATCAATTGATCTCCTGCAGCCAAAATCTTACTGGTTTTTATGGAGCATATTTGGACTTTGTTAGGTTGTGCCGTTAGAAAACCAAACACTAAATCTAAACAAAGAAACAGAAATTGGATTATCAATCGAATTGATTTGCAGATAAAGGATCCACATAAATAAATCTGCATAATGATTTACATAATCACATTTGTCTTCTTTTATTGTTTTTGCTTCCTGTTTCCTGACTGCAGCTTGTTTATTTTCTGACCTCAATGTTTTTCCAATTAACTGGTCTATGCTTTCAAGAAAACTATGTTGATTCATTTTTGATCCGCCTGTTTTTTTTGTTTTGTTTAAAAATTGTTTTTTAATTCAGACAATTTTTAGGCATGAAACGCCTGGTTATGGGTCTAGCTGTTGTGCTTTGGATCGTGATGGCAGGTTCTTTTCCTTCAGGATTTTCTCCTAGAAAGCAGAATTCCTGGTTCCATTAAGTGCGGCAAGTTCTGTCAGTCCTGCCACCCCCCACAGCATGGCACCACCACCACCGTGTTTGACTGCTAGGTATGTTGTTTTATTGAGACAGAGTGCTGGTTCTATCCCAAGTTTAATGGAACAAACATCTTCCAAGTCCACCTTTCAGTAAACAGCTTTTTTTCCTCAAAAGTCTTGGGGATTGGCAAGAGTTTTCTTCGGCATTGTCTGACTTCACAATGCCAACAATGCCGCATACTCCAGAGAAAAGTCTTTGGGCTTTAAAACAAGTGAGACCAACTTGTTATCTGTCTTGTCTCACAAGATTATGTTGATTAGTTCAAGAAAGCCACACATATGGAAGTTTAAATGGAAAAAAAATACATCCTGTTGTGAGGGGGTAGGGATTTGGTGATGTCAGGCGTGATATGGGGCGTTTCTATGTGAAAGTTAAAACATTTTTAAGTTTATGGTGAGACAGCAAACTTTGAGGCCTGGCCACGCCCCTTCAGCATGCACACAACTCAGCTTTTGATCATTTTTAATCCCCTATGCCTTATTGGCCAAATATGAAACATATGGTAAAAAAAAAAATCCCTAGGAGGAGTTCAGTAAAGTTAGACATGTATGAAAACTGAAAGATGGCTAAAGACGACCTTTTGGCCCAGAATGTCTGCCTTCCTGTTGGGTTTAGGTCATACCATCAAAATACAAGAATTTCATTCAGGGGGCAAATTTGGGTAAAGTCTGATGAGTTTTTGTATATGTTCAGGCCTCCTCAATAGTGCTTCATTTGTGTCAAAAACTGGAATAAACATTTGAATTAGAACAGGCGTCACTGCACTTTAATGGATAAACAGCGTTGGTACGGAGGCAAATAAGATCCGCTCAATAATTTTCTTTTCTACACCCTCTTGGGAAACATTTCTGCAACATATTTTCCTTATTTTTTTATGCACCTCTACTTACTCTGTCTTACTGTCTTCCTACCCTCTGTCCCAGCTTCCAGCAGTTATTTTTGTGGTCGACGAGTCACTCCTGATGCTGTAATCAGCATAACTGTGGTGGCCTGCTCATTACGCTGGGCTTGCGCTGTGATTTAGACAAATTGTTATGAGATGTCTTTGCTTCTCTAAGAGGAAAACACTAGTTGAGACACACTGAGCTGGAATAGGAAAAAAGAACGTGGTCTAGAGGCAGAGGGTAAGGACGCTGGTTGTCAGTCAAGGATGGGGCACATGATGTCTCTTTAAACTTATTATGGTTGTCTTAGAGACGACGTTAACCAGCAGGAGGAGAACTCTAGCACTAGCATGCGACGCGCTTTGTAAAGTACAAACAAAACGGTGATTTATTGCAGGTTATCCTCCATCCATGCATGTTATTATTGTGACAGAAAAACAAAACCCCAATGTTTTCTATGAGACCGACTTTAGTGTTCAAGGTGTAAAGAAAACCTGCCATAGAGGAAATGTCTGCATTCTTGCTAACCATCTACAGATTTTGCTTGTTGCAAACAAGAAATTTCAGTATTTTGAAGACCAGGTAACACTGTGAATGTGCAACCTTTCTGCAGGTGCATGCTTACTCAGTCAGTTTTGCCAGCACGTCCTTCTGAGGGGTGCGTGGTTCTGAAATGTGTCAATCCAAAATGAAAGTAAAAAAAAAAAAGTGCGAGCATAAAAGCTTAAGCTTGTAAAATGTAAACTTGAATCCAAACAATTCTGAGATGTTTATGTTTGGAAGGTAAGCCAGCCTTACGGTGAGCTCTGCAGGCTCGGCCAGGTGCAAGTCTCGGGTGTCGCGCATTTTCGCATACTTGAACTGGACCTCTTAAATCAACACAGCAGTCTCTGACAGGCTGTTGGATTCGAGTTTGTCCTCGGTCAACCTCATAATCTTACAGCTGTATCTTCCGGGCCAGATCCAGAATGGGGCCGCCACTGAAATCACAGGGTGCAGATGGTCACTGTGCATTGACCTCTACGTGGACCAGGCTGCACCAAGCCAGCTGAACACGCCTCCGTCTCCACAGATTTGAGCTGTTTGTTCTCACAGCCGTATTGCAGAATTAATGAGTCAAATATTAATTTGCAATCCAAGTATACAGCGTTATTTGATCTTTTGGTTCCAGCACTTATGGGATGTATTTTGAGTCAGACATGAGTTGTGTGTGTGTGTGTGTTGTCATTCTGCCTTGAAGTACTACTATTTCAGCTGCAGACACAGCTACATCTGCTGCACTTAGTGGTTTCAGTTTCCCAGTCGGCTCAAAACACAACACACCTTTGAGGTCACAGATTCCTCCGGCTTACAAAGTGAGTCGTCAGTGGAGAAAATTTACACCTCTTTTTTTTCTCTGGAAATCCCAGCATCAATGCAGTGTAACATATTTCCCCACATCTGTTTTTTTTTCTGTCCCACTGCTCTTTTCTGCTGCCTAATTTTTCTCAAGATGCTGCAAAACTTCTACAAATCTGTAGAGAGCATGGATTTTTCATTTTTAGGGGGCCCAGAAAATCTTTGGGAACCACCGCTTTGCTCTGAAACTTCTGGCAGTCATTGTGCACAGAATTCACCATAAAATGAAGAACCTTATGATCGACCCTCAACATCCTCTAAAAAAATTGAGCCTCAAAATAACAGTGTTCTGAACATCTCAGTCACTCGACAGTGTGTCCTACCTTGCACAGATGGAACAGCCGCTCCTGGACGCATTTCTTTCCACATACATAAACGCAACCAAGAAATTCAGTCCATTCACACGGCGGGTTTGCATACAGAGAGGTTGTGACGAGAAGGGGCGGACGACTCGGGGCAGAGAACTAAAGGACGCAGTTTTCTTCGCGCAACTGCAACAGTGGCAACTGATTCTGGCAGTTCGGCTCAGCCACACGCAGCCCTTAACGCAACAGCTGGGAGCTTTCAGTCACAGCCTTCTTCAGGATACTGATGTCTACAAGAGACCCCAGAACCATCAGGATCTACAACAACTTCCTGAAGAAACTTTGATAGTGACAGTTGCTGGAGCATCTACTTTATGACAACTTTCCACAAAAGTGTATTTGAACTGTAAAGAGCCTACCAAAGGTCAATAGACTTTGTCCCCCAGAGACCAAACATAGAGGTCGCAACTGGGAAACTGCTGCATTGTTATTCGTAGAGGCAAACTCTTGGCTCTCCCTTTTGAGTCTTGATAGGACAGCCACTATTACAGGTAGTTGCGAACTATTGCTGCTTGTTGAGATGAGGGTCTAGTATACAATGAGCTGCTGAAGGACACAATGACTTCAAATAGGCTTCATGGTAAACTCCCTCTGCACTAAAGAAAGGCACAGACACTTGAAGGACATCTTGTGTATTGAGCTGCGTATTGGTCGTTTCTTGTTTTGTTTTTTTCCCCTGGTTTTTTAAAACTGTATACGACAATCTAACAATCTAACAGCACATCAGTGTTTTGTTTTCTATTTAAAAGAGTAAACAGGAGAGGTCACGGGTTTGTTGACCCTTGGACAAGTAATGCGAGCCCTGGAAAGTTTATACTGAAGACTGGCTCATGTGGTCAGATGAAAAAGTCACTTTTTGTGTTTGGGGACAGCAAGCACTCATCAGTGCATGAAAAGTGACCTCTAGTGGCAGTTTCGGCAATGTACATAGGCCGAGCCATACAGTCAAAGATACAGATCAACTTTCCATACACACAATGCTAAGATGATGAACGTTTATTCAAATTAATCACTTATATACCTGTCATACACACTTGCCACAGTTAGATGATGATGCTTATTTATGCTGATGCCAACCATACATCATGCATATATTTTGGGGAGTGAATATCTATATACAGTTCTATATACTGTCATTACTACAAAGAAGCAATGACTGTAATTATTGTCAAATTATCATTCAAGGTGTGCATGCTTCAGTGCTACTATGTACAGTATCTGTCAGGTTCTGGGTTGTTTTGAGGTTTGATTCTAGTTTCCGTGTTACTTACACTCGTTCTTTGATTAGGTCAGTTTTGTTTCCGTTTGATCTCAGTTCAGTCCTTTAGTTTTGTTCCCTATGTTTAGTTATTTGTCAGTGTAGATTAATTCTGCCAGTTACCCATCTTGTGCTCTCTCCCATGCCCCATCCATCCATCCATCCATCCATCCATCCATCCATCCATCCATCCATCCATCCATCCATCCATCCATCCATCCATCCATCCATCCATCCATCCATCCATTGTATCCATCCATCGACCCTTGTATGTTATTAGGCGCTGTTGACTGTCTCTCCAGTAGTCAACACGTGTTCGCATGTTGAGGCAAAACTTGTCAAAATGATCAGGTTTTCTAGAAAGCAAAACTAATTTTTTAAAAAAAAAGCCCTTTCTGTGTGTACAGTTCCTGAGTGTTGCTGCTTGTACAGAGTGAGATTTGATGCGGAGTATAAAACTCTCTGTGCGGCAGCAGCGCGGTGCTAAAAGTTGAAGATCAGGCCGGCCAACACTCTGTCTCATAAACGCTTACAGCTGTTAGCAAACGGGCGTCGCTTTTCTCAGATACGTGTTGGTGCATTAAACATCATCACTGGTGGCCTGAAGACACAAAGGACAGGAGAGGACACAGGCAGGTATTCTGAGGGCCAGATGATCTGACATAAGTAGGTTTGCATGTGATGTTAGACATTTGGATGGATGGATGGATGGATGGATGGATGGATGGATGGATGGATGGATGGATGGATGGATGGATGGATGGATGGATGGATGGATGGATGGATGGATGGATGGATGGATGGATGGATGGATGGATGGATGGATGGATGGATCTGGAAACACTGATGATGACTCCAGTGGTCCTGTTACATTACAGACACAAATAAACTACAGTACCAACAAATTTAATTCAGGTTGTTCCATTTCAACAGTTCAAGATCTATGATCATGTATAATTACATTTAGAAATACATTTTAGCACTTTTTTTTACCAACACAATCAAAATGGACTAAAAGACAAAACAAACCCTCTGTTGTTTGCTACGGAGACCCCGAGGGGGGAAATGTTTCTTTTGCACTACCTTGCAAAACATTGGCTCTCCCTCGCAATATGCTTAGTTATATGCTTAGCTGGTCTATTTTGTATACAGTGACAATTGTCAATTTCAAATGTCAAATACATACACATTAAAGAGCCGAAGTGAAAACCTGTTTATTAACTCTTTGATGCACAAAACTGATTGAAAATCGATTTATTCACTGCATGTTTGTGTGTGTGAGGCTGAGATGGATTCGCACATGAAAACGGCTTTTTAAACCATTCAGACCGACACAAAGAGACACAATCAAACTGAAGACTTTCATACTCAGTTATAATAACTCAGAAATAGTCCAAATAGTTTGGATCTATCTTTTTTTATTTCTTCCCTTCTCACAGAAAGTTTCTGTTTACATCACGTCTGTGATGCATTTCTGTCCTAAAGAAAAAGATATAAAACTTCAGATATGTCTCAACCAGATGTTAACATTAATGGAAAACTTTATGAAAGCCTTATATTATAGCAAAAAGTCTGATGGCCACTGTAAGAAAGGCTTACATTATTCAATTATCAGTAGATCATTGTGAGAAAACGCAAAAGAAGAAAGAAACCCTCCATGTACCCTAGGGGCCTCCGTAGTTTTCTTATGTCAGGAAAATCAACATGAATTAAAAACTGAGGAGCTCCTCTTGTTTTGGTCAAGGGACTGTTAATGACTAATTTAACTTTACAGCAAATACACATTTGAGTTTGACAAGATGAACAGGGTCTCAAAATGTTAAATGTCTCTGTTATATAAGCTTACAGTCTTCCATCCAGACCTGCCAGTCAGTGGTTGTTGTGTTGACATGTGAAAGCGTCAATCTGAGGTGCATCTAAGACAAAATACAGGAACAACGTGAAAGTTACCGAGCACACGTAACAGAACCGGACAAACTGAACTGGGCCTTGGGCCCAGAGTTTAACAGAAGTTGTGAATATCAAAGTGCCGAAGAGAAGGGAAAGGCCACGGAGGCCTAGTGATGGGTGGTCTGGTGAGCAGAATCAATTCTTCACAGAACCTAAACCTGAGTCAAGGCACAGAGGAGGAGCTGTCGAACTCCAGCGACGTGTGCTCCAACCCGCCGTATCCGTTCATCTTCTTCAGCTTCAGCTGGTCGACGTGGAACAGGCCCCGGGTTTCCAGGACCGACTCCTTCTTGGAGAACATCCTGCTGATCTCCATGAAGGTCTTGTTCTTCGTCTCCGGGATTACAATGTAAACGTAGATGGCGACCGAAAAGCAAACCGTGGCGAACACCAGGTAGCAATAGGACCCGGCAGACATCTGACCGTGGAAGAGACAAGAGAGCAAAGCGATGAGGTTTCAAGCTAGAGTAAAAAACAGGCCAGATTTTCATAAAGTATACATCAGGTTGTGCTGCGCCTTGAAAAAATATCTCTTTTTCCTTTTTCTCATTTGATTTCAAATTAAGGTTTCATGTGACAGACCAACACATTGTAGTACTAAATTAAAAGACATCAGATGGCATCTGTGTAGTATACACATTTAGTATATGGCATCCAATGATAACAATAATAATAATAATGTAATCAAATTAAACCTTGGGCAACCAGCTGTGTGTGGATGAAACCTAACACTACTACTATCAGAAAACTTGATGGCAATTTCACTCATGGATAGATTAATGGATGGATTGACTAATTTTGGATCATTAATTGATTTTACATAAAAATGAAACCAGAGATAAGTTTCAAAGTGAAATATTTTGACAGAAGGGCTCATTTATTGCTCCTTGCACATTTACCTCAAGCAGTGCTTCATTTCCGCCCCACAACCTTAATTAGACTATTTAGCATTTCTGAGATTTTCTGGTTATTCCACTTGCGTTGCTCCAAACACAGTGAAGTTCAAATGTCATAAGATAGGGGAAAATTTTTTCAAAAAGAGTGGATACTTTTGTAATATGCTACAAATTCTGCAGTAGATTTGTGTTGTTGTTGTTTTAGTTTAGAAAGCAGCTGAAAGCAAAAGGCAAGAAGTCACTGTGCCACTGAAGTACCAAAGTGCTCAAGTGACTCAGAGCCTCAGTTACTCTGAGCAGTGATTAGACCAGCATCAATACGCAACAATAGCATATTTGAGGACTCAGGGACTCATGATGACGATCTACGGTGATCACCTGGAGAAAGGGGAAGACGAAGCCCACGGTGAAATTGGAGAGCCAGTTCAGGGAGCCTCCTATGATGTAGGCTGCAGGACGATGGGACTGTTTGAACAGCTCTGCTGTGATCAGGAAGGGAACCCCAGCTGCAACACGGGAAGAAAAAAAGTGGTTCCAAAAATGGATTTACTTTCTGTGAGTCAGTATAACAACAACAAACATGTGGATTTGTTGGAAAATAATATTCTGGTCAGAACAGAAAGGTTTCATCATCATTTCATCACAACACAAATGAAATCCAGGGTTTCCCTCAGTGTATTATAAGCCTGGCGGGTCAACAGACTTTGCTTATGCCCCCACCAGGCTAAACATTGATTATTTATTTATTTGTTTGTTTGTTTTGATATGTCTGCATTTTTTTAAAGAATTTATAGTTGGTGTTCACGTATTCATCTTCCAATCTTTCAATAATTATCAAGTGATATTTTAAAATTTCTCATCAACTTTAAACATGTTTTAGCTCAAAAACACGACGGACTGCTGGGTGAATGACTGACTCAGCGCCCAACCACCAGGCTTAGCAGGTTTTCTGGGGGAAACCTTGAAATCTAAAAGTGTTTCGACTTGATGAGAGAAATCCTGTAAAGACTCGAGAGCCAGTGGTCTTATTGCGAGGGAAAGAACGTTCTGGCTTTTCATCAATCTGGTGTGAACATTTTTTTTCGGAGCTCCACAACATATGGATTGTTTCCTAAAGTGCTTTCTTCTCTTAAAGCACCCTGAACCCGTTAACACTGGCCAAACCTTTTTAATTTTCTCGGTAATCACTAAAAGTGGAGAAGATTGACTTGTTAAACACAAAATTACAGAAAAGAAAATCTGAATCATTCTTTCATGGAGAATCATTTCAGACATAATTAAACTACCCAATTTCTTTTTTTGTAGTTTGACACGTCACTTACACTTTTGCCCACTGGGAGGCGCTAAAGCGCTTAGAAATACCACTTTCTTTTTCAACCCGGCAGCAAAATTTCAAAGGAGTATTAGGGCCACACTTTACAAAACAGAAATAATAGAAGAATAATCAGACTTACAGGAATCAACTTGTTTTTATGGCAATGTCTGAGTGAAGTGTGTCAAACTTGCCTGGACCGATGCAGAAGCCAGCAATGATGCCAACCACACAACAGACGCTGACATAGCGCATGAACAGTAACTTCACCTGTGAGGAGAAGAAACAGCAATATCAAATAAAACTTTGGAAAGAAGAAAAAACTACAGGACATCATAAACAAAGACATTCTTGGCATGTTCATAACATTCTTTCTGTTCAGGCTCCGACTATGTCTGATTAAACTATTTAGTCCTGTGCTTTCCACTTGTTTAGGTTTTGGAACATAATTGAGTCAAATTAATTACAGAACCAGAAAAAGAGTCATTTACTGATGTCCAAAGTAAAATAAAAAAATGTACTGAACAATAATTTAAATCATTTTTGTTTTCCTCTACACCCGGATCATAAACTGACTATTTTTTTCCCACCAGTAAATGGTTTTACCTGTTTTTGACAAATACGCAGTTTATAAATATATAAGTAAAAAGTGAATAAGGTTGTATTGCTTGAGCAAAATGGCGCGTGGAAGTCAGAGAGGGCACGGGTGCAAAAGTGTGAATTTTTTTATATGTCGTCTCCTTGAGCTTTTCACAATACTGTCAGCGAAGGAACCTGTGGAAGCTCAAACAAAACGTCTACGTTGAGCCTCCATTTGAAACGCTGGGATCAGCACATATTTTTAACAAGTAGCATCCGTCGGATCTTTTCTCACATTTACAGTTTTCTTTACAAAGTCTATTAAAAAAGCAGGAAGGTCACTGCTGTGCAAATGCTGACAATTCAAGGGCTACTCTGTGCACACACCTGTAAAACGAGGGCCAATGTGATTCCAGCGCTGCAGATCCCCATCATGGTGAAGCCCCCAATCATGAGATGCCGCCTTCCCACCTTCTCTATAGTGAAACACTGAGAAATGCACACCATGTTATACACACTGTGAATAAACGAACACAGTCAGGGTGAATGTGATTGACTTGGACAACACTTTGGTTTTCACCGTGCTTTTAAAAAACAAATGCATGAATGGATAAACAAAATTATCTACGGCTATTACTATTGTTCTTAGAAGTAGGAGTAGAATACATAGTTTCTATCTAATCCAGTAAAGATATGTGTATATTGAGGCCTTTCTTATTTACTCAACATTAAGTCAATGAATAACACTGAAATGTACTAATATTTCAATGTACATTTCGTCATCATTTTGACAACACAGTTTGAATGTTTCATACATCTATAGGATATGTAAAACAGCACAGTCTCCCTGTTCAGTAAAATCTATCACAGCATGTCTCATCACTGAATGCTTACCCCAATGAGCCCGGCGATGATCTCTATGATTCCTGTCCCTGCTGTCGTATACTGGATCTCTGGAACTGGGATGCCGGCGTTCTTAAATATGTCGTTTGTATAGAACCAGATCTGCCGGGCGGAGACAAAAGAAACTTCAACTATGAATGCCTCGTAGCTTTTTAAAGTACGGAGCGGGTGTGACGGTTATTTCTACAATGCTGACATGATAAAGATGAAGCAACTTGTAGAGTTTATAGAGATTTGAAACAGACTCAGAATGATGTGGCGCATTGGGCGTAAAAAGACACTGAGGATAATGATTAGAGGACTGGATGCCAACGTATGTCATGTCGTTATACATATATTGATATCATAATAATATAAATTGGGAATTTGCATGATTGTTTTTTCAAATATGAGGAAAGCAATAATAGGCTTCTTGTCCTGACGGGACACAGGCTGTTGGATATGCGATGGATTCCTGGGAAAAGTGGAAGTCTCTGTCCATATACATTGAAAATGTGAACATGATTGGACTTTTGATAACAGGATGTCTTCTGTATGGATTTGGCAGTCAACCTGGCATATTGACAAATTTCATAAAATGTCAGTTGCTGTGAGAGAAGCTGTCCGGCTCATACGAGGTGCAGAGCAGCGAACGCTCAGAGAGTCGCAGTGGTTCTTCCTGAAAACTTTGGAGAAGCTACCAGCTATGCTCCGAGGGACTGGACAACAAAAAAATGGCTGTTTTGGGAATCGCCATTGAGACGTACCAGTGAGACTCCAAGGCAGATGCACAATTCACGGAGACGGGCTGACACAAGACGATCATTGTTATCTGAACTGGCTCCCCTTGTGTTTTGGCCTTGGACCGCTGGGCTATCTCAAATTCTCCTGGATGTTACGCTAACAAGATGCTCTGCTCCCACTCTCGTACCCTTCCCACGACGTCTGTGGGCTTCACCCAAAGTGCTACCAAGGCTGCTGATCCAAAGCTTCATCACTTATCAGGGATGGCTGAGGGTGCTTCTGGAGTCCATGGGTTTGCAAACACACACATCCACGCACTTCCTACAAAACACACAACCCCTCAACTCACAGCCTCCATTATATTGTCTGTAAAGGAGGAGGCCTTTTCTTGTGCAGAGGTTTTCTTGCAGCCTCCCTCTGTGTCCTTTACACTATAGTGTGAGACCTTCAGCCTCATCTTGTTCATTTCTGATCTAATTAAATTGTTGCCTTTTTGATTTTTTTTTAATGAACCATTTAATGACAATCGAAAGTTCTTGTTTGCAATTTGATCCAAATAATAATAATAAAACACACTTTATAAACAGATGGAGAAGAAACAATGGCAGACGGTCCAGTTTACACACAAAACCAAGACACTGTGTCCGTTTGGACTAATCGGTCCTGAATCTGCTTGGTTAGAATATTGTTGCATTGTTCATATTCATCCTGATCTTCTTTAATTCTTTTACAATATTTTTTTTTTGATTTTTTTTATCTTTGTTTATAATTCCACAAAGAGAAACTGGGAACATTGAACAACTTTGTAGTCTCGGGGTAACAGCTGATCCTCTTAATCCATGTGGTTTCACTAGTATTTGAGTTAAATTTCTTAAGCTACTTGGAGAGATTTTATTTTTTTAGTGAGTGTAAAAATCAATATTTTACTGTAATGTGTGACAGTTGTACTTCTACAACAACACTCCAAGAAATACCTTACATTTTGAAGTTACTGTATCGCCACATAATCTTGTCTTTTTCCAGAGATGCTAATTCTTTGACACACCAGCCTTCGACGCTTCCAACGCTTCAAGATGTTTTCTATTGCTGCTAAGCACCTTACAGATTTGCAGTGTATATAGAGTACTTACAGCATCAATCCCAGACAGCTGCATGCCAATGTTGATAACCACCACACTCAACACTTGCCACCGGACCGAATCGTCCAGCAACAGGCTCCAGACCGACAGCATTTCTACGGAGGACAGGGAGCGCTGTTCCTCCTGCATCTCTTCAATTTCGGCCTGGATGTCACACTTGGCTCTGTACCATTTCAGAGCTGAAAGGCATCAAACAAAGAGCTGTGTTTAATCGACGTGTGACAAGTCAACGCAAGGAACGTACAGAACTCACCAAACATTGGAAAAATTCCACCAGTGTATTCACTTTTTTTACTTCTGTTGATCCTTTCTACCGATTTTGGCATCATCATGTTAAAATTTGGTTGAGCGAAAAGGTGTTTTGTCTTTAGTCTTATCAGTGGTTGTAGCTCCTGTGGTACTTAATCCTTTGAATGATGTGTCTATCAATGTTTTGAGGTATAACTGAAAAAAACAACAACTTGGTAACATTTTATTTGACGTGGTGTGCACAAGACTGACACGACACTGTCATAAACATCACATCATAAAGATGCAGGAGTTTTTATGGATGTGGTGAAGTGTCAATTGTTAAATAATGACACTTTTAAAGCAAAGTTGACCATTTTAATTTACTGAAAGGCATTTCATAACAACAGTAGTAAACATTTATGAAGACCCCTTCATGTTTATAACAGTGTCATGTCAGTCCTATTCACACCCAGGCAAATAAAGTGTTTCCAAAAACAGTTGCTTACATTTTCAATGTAATAATCTGCTGTCTTTAGTGCCGCTGTTGCACACTGAACACCCTTCATACGAACGTGAAGGAAGATTTTGTGAAACATCAAATCTTTTTATTTATGTGCAGCTTTTGATGACTGTCTCAAACTGACATTTTTCCTTGTAAAGTGCCTACATCACAAGGATCACAGCTGCATGGACTTGATGATGCCTTTTCTAATTTAGTCTCTCATTGTTTCTGTCGGAATAGAAGCACTGCAGCAATACTGACCTGTAATTGTGGCGTGAACATTATTCTTCTCAATCAGCAAGTACCTCGGGCTCTCTGGGAACCACGGCAGCAGCAGCAGCTGGATGAACGTTGGTACGACCACCACCGAAAGAAAAAGAGGCCAATACTCCTCCTGAAAAAGCAGCAACTCAGAGGATCAGAGAGAGATCTGTGCAAGCACCCCCAGGAGAGCAATACTAACGTCAAAGGGAGGACATTTTGATAAGGAAATAAATATTTCGTAGTGCCATTTTTCACACTGGAATGTTATATTCTGTTTTTGAAATGGGAGAAATGCTATATAATGGAAATGGTCTAATGGTTTGGTTAAGAAGGGAGATTTCACTGAAATTATTCCACAAGGTACAGAGGAGGGAGGGGTAAGTATTTCAGTGGGGGGGATTTGGTTCACTTATTACAATGTTAGTAACGTCTGTGTTCATACAACACAAATTTATAATTTTATGCAAAACGACAACAACAAAAAAGAATGGACAGTCGAGTTAAAGGTTTTTAAAAGCTAATTAAAAAGACAAAAATATCTCAAACTGATTAACATTGGAGAGTGAGCATTACAGGAAAGGTTTGGTTTATCTTGGCGTCTGTCTGTCTGCCTGTCCGTTGTCATGTGGAAACAATTGCTGACTGTAACTCCTTGGAAAAGTTTAAGTTTCTTTCTTATCTATTAACATCCTAGACGGGCAGTTGCTCTACCTTTCCCAGGAGCTCATGGAGGCCGAGGATTTGGGCAGCAAAGACCCCGGTTCCTATAAAGATGCTCGGAACAAGACCCAGAAATCCTCTCAGGTTCTTTGGTGCTATCTCACCGAGGTACATCGGTACGACACTGAGAGAGATCCCTGCGGCGACACGAGGAGAGAAAATCCATGTTTGACTCTCACGGAGACGTGCACAACTTTTGTGCCGAGTTCAATAGGACATTGAATACAGAACATTGTTTTACTGAATGAATAAAATAACCACAAAAACAAGCATGCGTGTGCATGTGTGTGTGTGTGTGTGTGTGTGTGTGTGTGTGTGTGTGTGTGTGTGTGTGTGTGTGTGTGTGTGTGTGTGTGTGTGTGTGTGGGTGTGTGTGTGTGTTTGTGTGTGTGTGTGTGTGTGTGTGTGTACAGATACCTGAATGTATCCCTGTGATGAAGCGGCCAATGATGACCATTTCAGGTGAACCACAAATCCTACTGAAGCCCATGAGGGAGCCCGCCATAAACACCAGCACTGTTGTGTTGACCACTGTACCCTTCCTGAAAATGAAACCGGAAACATAAACATGTATAAATATGAATATTCACTCACCAGCCCAAATGTGGCTATTACACACAGCGATCTCCTTAGTTTTTTTTACTTATTTATTACTAACCTGGTAGAAGTATAAAATCACTCACATGAACAAGAAATGCAAAGGACACATATTTTTGTCCCACATTAATCTTAACACGCTCAGAAAGGAGAAGGAAGAAGTAAGAAATTTATGAACTCATACAATATGTTCACATGGACCCTCCATTATTAATTAATAAATATAAAAAGACATAGGTTAATTTATTTTCCATTTTATCTGGGTTTACACATTAGTGCTAACTCTCACCCATATTTCCTTTTAAACTGTAATAAATTTTGACTTTGTTTTAACTTCTCATTTTCATAATTTTACCCCGAGTTGAAATACGAAAGCTCTAAGAATCCTTAAGTCTTAGTGACTCCTTGAGTTAAATCCCCCTTCTCCTTCAAAAAAACACTTCCTGTATGAGCTCAGGTAGCAGTTTGGCTGATGCCTTAGACATAATTTCATCAGTTTTAAATCCCACCAGATCTTCAAATTTAAGAATCCTAGATTTTAAGAGTAACTGGTTTGTGTGTTCATAAAAACTGACAGTATGGATGATTCCTTGGTCATTTTCAAGAAGAAAAAAGTTTGAAATGATTAGATCTATGAGCACTATCCTGCTGGAATCAATCACTATGATCATAAAGAAATAGACTATGGAAGAATTTTCCTGCCATAATCCAAGTGCAACAGCCTGGCTATCTGTCTAGGGTGACCCCACCTCTTGCCCGGAACGTAGCTGGAAAGGCATCAGCACCTTCCGACCCACTAGGGACAAGGGTGTAAGAAAATGGATGGATGGATGGATGGATGGATGGATGGATGGATGGATGGATGGATGGATGGATGGATGGATGGATGGATGGATGGATGGATGGATGGGATGGATGGGATGGATGGATGGATGGATGGATGGATGGATGGATGGATGGATGGATGGATGGATAACCCAAGAGCACACATTTTCATTTAGACAGCAGGATTTCCTGTCTTTCTTCTCAAAACTTGTAATGTCTGTATTCAAACCTTTGTCTTTGCACTCTTGCAGAACTCTCTGCTTTTGGAACAAAAATGCACCATCGCCTGGCAAGTGTTGAACTGGGTACAGAATGGAAATGTGTGCTCTCGAAATATGGCAGAAAATTTCCCCCATAGGGGAATTTCAATATTTGCTCCATAGGAAACAAATCTTACCTGCCAAAGCGAGAAACCAGCATACCGACAATGAGGGAGCCCAGCAGACCTCCGATAGCAAAGACGGACACAGTGAGAGAGTATATGAGCGTCAGGGTCTCCCCACTGAGTCCTGTCCCATTACGACTCAAAACAGTTTTGTTGTAGAAACTCTTTATGTACTGGAAGAGCAAAGTGGCAGTAAAGTTAGTGATCAAAATAAAATGACACATTAAAAAAAGACATTGAAAGTTTTGGACTTCACGACAAACAGATAACAGTTGAAAAGGAAATCTTGTAGTTGCAATGTTGCAAAATCACAAGCAGAAAAGATCCAGGCGGTTTGTTGTCAACTTTTTAATGTCTAATATTTTTCTTGCTTTTAGATCTATCTATCTATCTATCTATCTATCTATCTATCTATCTATCTATCTATCTATCTATCTATCTATCTATCTATCTATCTATCTATCTATCTATCTATCTATCTATCTATCTATCTATCTATCTATCTATCTATCTGTTGGCGGATTTAGCTGGCATAATTCTTCTGACAGGTACATTCTGAATGTGAGTGTGCTTTCTGTGAGATGTGTGTGTGTGTGTGTGTGTGTGTGTGTGTGTGTGTGTGCGTGCGTGCGTGCGTGCGAGTGTGTGTGTGTGTGTGTGTGTGTGTGTGTGTGTGTGTGTGTGTGTGTGTGTGTGTGTGTGTGTGTGTGTGTGTGTGTGTGTGTGTGTGTCTTACTGCAGCAGGGGAGTTGACCACAGCCAGGTTGTAGCCGTACAACATAGAGCTCCCAAATGAAGTCAGGAATGCCACTGCTAGCAGAGAACCAGTCAGCTGCTGCAATCAGAAGCAGATACAGCTGTTCAAGAGAACTGCATCCATAAATGGTGGGAACAGTAATTGTTTGGTTCTGATAGTGTCCAATGTCCACAATGTACATACAAAATTTTGACAGAACATCAGGAAATTCTCCAAAGAATGATTCGTGGTAAAATCAAGAAAACAGCAACAGCAGTCTATGTTTCTGCAAGAGTTGCTTTGTTTTTTTCAATTTTGTTGCGCTTTATTCATGCACAATGACATTAAAAGGAATTGTGATTCTGACTCTTACAGTAATAGACTTCCTCTGAATGGTTGACAACGATAATTTCACTTTGGGCTTAATAAGGTAGGATCAAATTAAATCCATCCATTGTCCACACCCAGACAGGTTGGTCAATGACCCCAGCGGTCATTGGGTGAGAGGCGGGGTACACCAGTCCACCAGAGACACATAAGATATGGACTCACACACACGCTCTCACAGTCTGCTTATTGAGTTGTTGGAGGAAGCCAGAGTGCAAGAAGGGAGACCACACATGCACAAGGAGAACACATAAACTCCATACAGAAAACCCCCGAGATCAGGTATGGATGTGACATTGAGCAGCCACAGAAGGCAACAGCAAATTTCCTTTCCCCACTGATGGAGGTGTAATCAGAATAAAATCCTTTGAGATTCCAATTAGTGGGACTTATTGAAAACACACTGCATGTTTGGTTTATTTAGAGGATAATGATTGAATAGTCACAATTTGAGGAATTTCATCAGAAAGTGGTTTGATGAGGATGGACAATTAGGGAAACACAAGACAGTTGAAACCAATCAGGGACTTGACAGGACAACACAACACAGTTAACCAATAAACATTAACCAATAAATCCACACAAAACCAACATCCACACAGATTTGTCCAATAAAAGTTTATTCATTGGGAAAGATGGAGATGAAGGTGGCTCTCATTTCAAACTCTTTTTGTTTGTATGACCTCAAGTCACACAGTTCACAGCACACTGGAGAAGCTGAGACGTGAATGACCAGTAAAAAATGAAACCTAAGTGTCCCGTCCGCCAGGACCAGTTGATATCGCTTTACAGCACAAAGTCCTTCTTCCTGTTAACTTGAGAGGGGTTCCCTGGGCAAGATCCAGAACAACAAGCTGCTCCCTGATCCGTGTTTGGCCCTTCTGTATTTTTCAAAGCATACTGAGGGATCAGTGACGAGAAAGGAAAGAGGGATCATTTTGTGCAAGTGGACAGTTTGCTGATAACTTGAAGGAGAGATGGCACCACTTTGAAGGAAGTTTGTCTTGCCTGTATGTATCGATCACATTCGTGACTGCAAACAACCCATTTCATTTGTTTGGCTGGCAGCCAGCTCAAAGGAGGCCAGAGGGGCAACCACTAAATATTATTCATGCAACACTCCAATGACCAAATCTCTCGCCTAATGTATTCTCTGTGCTCTACGTGTTTTGGACTGAGTTTATTTCCTGCATTCATATATTTTTGACAGCCAAGCACTTTTTTTTTTTTAACGGCACAAGCCGGCAGGCACAACAGAGATTGAAGTTGTTTTAGAGGGTGTCTAAAACGACATCAGAAAACTGTCTATGAATACTGAACTTACCGAAGTGATTTTCCCCGATGATGGAATTAAAATCTCCTCAGCCATTTAGGAGTTCTGGTATCTGGTCCAAAGCAACAAAAAGTAAAAAAAAAAAAAAAAAAAAAAAAAAAGAAAGGAAATAAATTAATTAAAAAATAATGCAGATCCTGTCTAAACAGCGAAGTCTGTCATAACTGTAATACCACTGGCTCCAAATGAACAAATCTTGGATGTTGTAAATGTGCAAGTGTGCAGAGCAGCAGTCCACAGGCCACTAATAACAAGCTACCACAGTGTCATCACATGATAGGAAGCAGCGTGACAGACAGAGAGAAAAGCCTGCTGAGAGCAATTAGCCATAACAAAATTTTAGAGGTTAGGGGAAACAAAATGAACAGAGTGTACGAATAAGTGAAAAAAAAAAAAGCAAGGAAGAAAGTAAGAACTGAAAAGTGAATAAATCAATCTGCGAAGCCGGAGCTGGAGTAAGACGAGGAGACAAAGCAGGGGAGCGGGAAAATAAAAGTGAAATGAAGGACAGCCGAGAGCCGAGAGGGAGAGAAAAACCAGACAAGCAGAAGAGGCGAGAGGAGGAGAGTCTGAAGAGAGAGACGTCTGAAGGATGAAGACAGAAACAAAGAAACAAGAACGGAGCAACAGGGAAGAGATTAGAAGAGATTAGTACTGAACCAAAAGCGGACCTCACCGAGTTCACTGTAAAATAAACAGTGTTGGGTCAACAGAACTAGTGAACATGCAGTCCCACCCTGAACAAAGCTGAAGTTTTCAGAGTCAATTTTACTCCATAGTGGCTTATAGAATAAGACTTGAGTAACACAATTGTTAAAATACTTTTACTCTCTGAAGATAAGCAACACTTGTAGTGTTACTAAATTATGACACTGTTAGTTTTAAAGAGTTATTCTGATTGTTATCCAATAGTGTAAGACGACAAGCTACTGGATTGTAGCTACGGCAGTCTGAGAGACCAGGCTGCCATTTTCTGACCATCACTACCAGCAAGATGGGAGAATTGAACCGGCAAATCACCGACTGCAGGGCGAACTCCAAATAACATGCTATTTCTGCACTAAACTTGTTATTTCAGTCAAGTCAGTGTGATTTGGCAGATTTTTTTCTGAAATTGACAACATTTATTTTCATTCATTCTTCTTCTTATCATCATTATTAATATTAATATTATTATAGAAGGGTTTATACAGAAGATTAGTGTATGGATATAATTTTATATGATCCTATTAAACGCCATCTGATAGTTTTCATAGCTGTAGACTTTGTTTGGACATTGAATATTTAGCACTATTGGGAAGTCCCAAAGATCATATGGCTCTCAAATTCAAGTTTGATCTGATTAAATATCTTCTTGCTATTTCTGAACGTCATGGTTTCTGGCGGCACACGGTGAGATCCATTTGAATCAGCTTTGCCGTCACCCCTCTCTGGTCATGTGCTCATAATTTTGGCTGCAGTTGGCAGCGCAGTGAGTGTTTCCTACGGGTTGCAACCAGCCGCCCAGCATTAAGCACTTCCTAATCCTATGACTTACCTCCACTGATTACGCATGAAAGACTGGGTTTGTTCATTAAAGCCTATTTTTCTGTGCTAACGATATCCTCACTTATTATACACCAGGATTTTTTTGTGCATTTCACCAACTATGTTAACAACTATGGTCATTAAGCCAGGACATCCTGTGGGTGTGGCTGTTCAAAGACAAGTGTGACCGGAAACAACGTAGAAAAACAAGTGTGACATAGGCTGCCACTCCACCTCCGTCACAAAACAAGAGCACATAACAGAAATGAACTTAAATCTATTCATGAACTGGATGCATTTAGATAGAAAATAAAAAGCACACACCTGTCCCGCAAGACAGCGTGACAAAAAGGGAGGGGCTAAGGGATGCAAATGGTTGAAGGACAATACCACAGAAGAAGAAATAAAATGAAGGGGCTTCCGCAGTTAAAACAATGACAAAGATTTTCAGTCAGGTAGGGAACAATGCAAAAAAGGAAAAAAAAAAGACATTTTGTGTAATTATCACAAAAGAGAAGTATAACAAGCAAACAATCAATACTTGTAGTCTGTGCTTATCACTAGTGGGGTGACCAGTGGCGCTGGTTGCTTCAACAGGCAACAAGTATGAACACCAACGTAAAGTTAGAAAAATTTTCTGCTAGAAATGAAAGAATGGTTCTTCCAGAAGAAAAATGCATTCCCAAAATATAATGGCCAGCAGAATTTTAAAAAAAAGGGATAACCACTGCAGTGAGACGTGCCCTCGTTTAGAGAGGTCATTCAGAGAGGTCATCCTCTTTAAATAGTCGTTTTGAAGCTGTGACATTAGTTTTAAAAGCACTTTCTCGTGAAGTTGTCCTGCAGAAGGGTGTGCTGACGTTAGATCTTGGAGGCCCCCTAGTGGTCAAACTCACAGAAGGCTTTAGAAGTACAAAGATAATCATTTAGATTTGCATTTAAAAAGTCATCTTAGTTATTTCACTAGTATATAAAATAACTGTGATAATAATTTTTAGTATATTTTACTAAAATCATATATTGTCAATTGCGATTTAAATAATGTTTTAGACACTTTGTTTCTAAACCACATGTGTCAAACTCAAGGCCTGGGGGCCAAATCTGGCCCACCACAGCTCTTTCTGTGGCCCTCCAGACTCCAAATGATGTCACTAAATCCCTCCTGTTTTTCACAACCCCACAAAATTCAAACAAAATCAACAGATCCTCACATTTTTTCTGACTTGAATGTCATTTTTTTTTCTGAAAATTGGTCAGAAACATTGGATTTAAGTCACTGCTGCCTCAGTCATGTCAAGTTATAGTCCATGATTGATACGCCAATTGATAAAAGAAAAGAAAAAAGAAAAATTGCATTTAACATCATACAATAGCGCGAACATTGCAAAAATTCCTTACAAAATATTTCTAAAGCAGCACCACAAAATCTGTAATTTTGATTGCAAAATCACAGATTTTGCAATCAATAAATAATAAAATCCTGTGACTGTTTCATTTTTCAGAAAAAAAATGTATTGAATGCTGAAACAAGCATCTATTTATTGATATTCTATCAGTTTAGTGAGTTTTACCAATACATTCTGGCACAACCGGCCCTTTAAGAACATTGACATTTTTGATAGGGTCCAAAATGAAAATGAGTTTGACTCCCCTTCCCTAAACTCTGCCTCCATAATCTCCTGGTTCCACTAGCTGCAGCTTCTCCCAGAGGGAAGCAGCACAATAGTTTAAGGGAGGAGCTTGAAGATGGATTAGCCAGTGTCATCCATGCTGTCATTACCAATGAGAAGCCAGGCAGGAAATGGATGACTCTCATTTGTTCCCATTATGTAGCCAATAGCCATAATGTTCACACAGACACACAATCTGCGAGCTGTCATCACCGTGAACCATTTCCATTACGCTGGGAGAGTGTCTGTGTGGTGTGTGCGTGGGTGTGTGTGTGAGTGTGTGTGTGTGGGTGTGTGTGTGCGTGAAGTAATCACAAAGCTTCACAAGGGTTTCACAGTATTCCTGCAGTTTTTAGATAATGACTAAGAGCTAATAAGCATGTTCTAATAACAGGCATGTTAGTAAAGGCTTAGAATATTATCATCAGAACATATCATTATTAACCTGTTATCTACAGAGTGAATTCAGGCATGGTAATCATAACACAGATTGTTTTAGAGGATCAGGGCCGATCCTAGCTTCCTGTCTTCCCTCCTCGAAGATGTCAAAGGGCGGTGAGCGGTTAGGGGTGGCTGTGTTGCTTTTAGGGGTGAATCTATGTCTGTGCCTTCCAGGCAACACAGGTCGGGTTCTTTTCAAATGTGACACCAGGCCACTTGGGTGTCCGATACGTATCCGATTCAAACGCGTCCAGGTCTCATTCATCTGACCTGAACGTCACCGACACGCAACAATCGCCACCATTCTGCATCCTGAAGAAAAGCAACAAAGATGGTTGACTATAATGAGGATTAAGTAGTTGATATGTTGCTCTGGTCGGACAACAACTTCAAAATTGTGAGCTGTGCTCCACCGTTAGCGTCCATGTTGACTTCTGCAAACGCTGAGCACTTCTTCTTTTCATCATCTGTGTTTCTTACATACAAATGATGTTATCTTTGCTGTGGATTAAAATTTCTGAATCTTCTGCTTATGATAATTTATGCACAGATTATGAAGGTCCTTCCAATTTTGTCTCATCCAGAACCGGATTCATTAACGTAATTAATAAACTCTTTGAAAAAGAAAAAAAAAAAGTTTGCTGTTGCAAGTTCAAAAGACAGTAATTGTCGCTTTGCTCCTAAGTGGCAAAGTTTGGTGCCTGACAGTGAAAGTGTGTGTGGTAATTATAGTGTCAGTGAAATCAAAACAGCAGCAGGAGGCTGATGGACCTCTTACCTTCATCTCTACTTCCCAGCCAGCGCTGACATACCTCACCACACAAGCACACAGGTGAGAAATCAAGTGTGAAGAATCTGTGATGGCTGTTGCTTAAGTGACACAAAGCCTTCGTACGTCACGCCATCACATCCTCACTCGTACTGTATGAAGAGTTGAAAGTTTTTTTTCTTTTTTTCTCTTTTTGTATCAAATTAAAAACAGATGCAGACTCACATGGGCTACAGCAGCAGCACGGGGCGACATACCAGGAGAGGCCCAATCAAAACCGAGGGACAGTCAGCAAAGAAGTCGTCATCATCCTAATGGTCAGTTGTTGTGATGCTCTGTCTCTGGTCCATTTGCCTCTGTGGTCAGATTCAATTTCAGCCGGTATGCCTGTGCCGCTCTTCCATTAGCTGACAGACATATCTCACTCCTACAGGCTTTGGGGGTCCTGCCAAATTTTAAGGCCAATTGACTTTTAATATGAATCACGGTGGGACGCCACGGACTCATCCCATCACAGGAAATTAACACCCTGAAGCACACACACTGTTGTAAGTAGTCACTTGTGATGTGCCACACACACACACACACACACACACACACACACACACACACACACACACACACACACACACACACACACACACACACACACACACACACACACACACACACCCACACACACACACACACACACACACACCACAAACGCTCAACAATTGTTGTGTGTAGTGTGTTTAGTATTATAGCTTCATACAAAATACAAGACAGCCTACTTGTTTTCATCTCTTTTAACTGTGAATGATTAACAGGCAAAAGAAAAGTTGCTCATCCAGCTGCATGTCTGAAAATGTTTTTCTCAAAATGATTATGAACGTATGAAGCTGCAAAATTCAATATTTACCTTCTTTGGTTAGACTTTAACCTTTCTTCATGTTTCTTGTTTTTAAAGGTTTTTGTTTTAGAAACCTCAACATTTTTATAGTTTTCTCTCTTGAGTTTGTTCCTTTTGTCATTTTGTTACCAGTGGATCCATGTCCGTCTGAGTTCTGATGGTGTTGAGGAGATTCACCTTGGTGGACTTAGGATTATAGTTACAATAGTTTGTATTATACGTTAGTTTTATTTGTGACTTTTTTATGGTAGTTTCAATTATTTTTTACAGTGTCTATTTTTTTGGGTTTGTTTTAGTTTAGTTTTTATTAGCTGTAGTGGTTTTAGTTTTCTCATACTTTGGTCAATTTTACTTCTCGGAATTGAAAAAGGTCAAAGTTTTGTATTGTGATTATGTATAAAATTGACTTGGTGATGCCTGCTCAACTGAAGATACCAAATCAGTTTCACATCTGTTTGAAAGGTTGATAGATAGATTCATAAGCCCAAAAACTGAGTATATCTATGATTTCGGCGTGTTTAGCTAGTTTGGTAAACGCATGATATTGTTCCAGCTTTATTTTCCTATTAATTCCTATTAATTTCCTATTTATTCATTAATGAAAAGGGTTTCTCAATTTCAGTTTTTTGTTATTTTGTAACATTTAATTAAGCACAACTCAGGATAACTATAGCCTGATTAGCACCACATCATCTGCTGTTTGCAGACAACGTGATTTCATGAGAAAGGTTTTCATTAAAATAGTTGTTTTCAGCAGCACATTTCACTCTGTCCCTCTCAATAAAGATCAACAATTACTGTAAGAAGATTATGCATCCTTTTCAGATTATCTCTCAAATGCTAAAATTAGTCCTTAAAATTTTAATCTTTTGAATGGCAAAATAAGGATGCAGTTTAGGACGCAGAATCAAATTAACCACAACTGACTGAGGGGGGGAAAAAATCATCTGAGTCATTTTAACCAAGAAAAGACAAGAAAATAAACAACAAAAACAAACAAGTGAGGCATCCCGTCTAACACCAAAACCTTTAGTGGAACAAGAGTTTAATATGCACAATGTTAGAGTCTATAATAATCAGGTCCTCACCTTTCAGTCCCTGAGGAAGAAGTATCACATTTTCTCATCAAAGTGACTATTAGTCACAGTACGCAGCTGGGCAGCAGGGGTGAGGGCAGCGCTGCGCCACCAACACGGCTTTATCGAACATGTCGGCCTTTCGTCATTAATCACTGGGAACAAATGAATCACTTTCGTCATGCTCTGGGGCCCGGGACGACCGCCGCCTGCTCAGTGGGATCATGTTGACGCTTGCTCTCTAACACGATACTCAACTTCCACACGTGGGAAGTTCTTAGGACTTTACAACATCTGTTTCTGATAAATGCTTCTTTGGTCTCATTTGGCCAAAAAAAAAAAAAAAATGTTCTAGAAAATCTTGTGGTTTGTTGAAACGCAGCTTTGTTGTGCTGATCCTGTTCACATTTCCAAACATCTCCAAACAAGCCAGAGCAACGACAGCCATGATTTTAATCTCCGGTAACACATTTTCTCTCTCTCTGTCTGTTTTTCTCTATCTCTCAATGCATAATCTGATTTCCCTGCAGCGTTTTGGTGGCCAGGAACTGAGTAAACATGGAGCGTAATTCTCTCTCATGCTCGATGGAGAGGAGAACGTCTACGTCATCAGGCAGGTTGACTGATGACCAATGAGCTGAAGTCATTCTTCCTAATTGGTCTCCTGCGATCACACCGTCACTCTGTGAAACACCACCTTCCACCTCTCTCTCTCTCCTTCTGAGTGCACACACACACACACACACACACACACACACACAGGATGGGGAGGGACTGATCCACACACCATAAGTTGGGTCAGACTGGCTTCTGTCAGCACATCACCGCCCACCAGTCGGGTTCCAGTCGTGTCCACTGAGAAGCGTGGCTCCTTGACCATCATGCTGCTGCAGAATCGACTCTCTGGGCAGTGGGCTATCTCTTCCCAAACCCCACGGCTCTGAAGTTACCTCCGTTCAGGTGGAAGAGCTCGAACTGCCATGACCTCTAAGGTCGAGTCGAAATGCTCTGAGGTGCTGGGGAAGAGGAGACCCAGTCCAGCGGGCCAGCTCCCACCGCCGGCCACCGCCAGCAAGCCGCTGACGCCCTTCGGCATCGAGGACATCCTCAGCAAGCCGTGTGCGAAGAGGAGCCGGCCGCTCCCGTCGTCTCGGCGGGAGAGCGGCCCGTCCGACCGGCCGCCGCCGGGCCTGAGCTCCCCGCTGTGCGCGCTGGAGGAGCTGGCCAGCAAAACCTTCCGGGGCATGGAGGTCAGCGTTCTGCAGGCTGCAGAGGGTAATCCCTGCTCTGCTATTTGTTTCTGCCAACTGTTTTCTCTGGGACAAGAATTTCTACAAGTATTTGGTCAGAATAATTCAACTTCTGAGGTGGAAAATAGTCTTATGTGTTTTATTATGTTCAAACATGTCAACAGTTTGCCTTTCAGTCAACATTTTTTATATAAATATGTATGTAGTTGATAGACATCCACTTTTTGACTGCCCATCTCTATATGTTCAGATTTCTGTCTTGCAGAGTCTAAAAGGTTTTAATGCCAAGCTTTCTTATAGAATATGGACATTTATAGCAATATGTACTTGTATAATAATTAAAACCCACAAACAACAGAAGCATATAGCAATCCAGCATAAGAACATCCACTTCTATACATAAGAGAATTAGACATTCTGATTGTTAAATTATTACCCAGGAATACTCATGTTTTTTAATTATATTTTTACAGTGATATTTACAAAAACATGGAGACCTGTGACTCGTCATTTTATATTAACAACTTTTCATTACCATGTGGCATTTTTATCCTTCATGCTCATAGAAACGGCAGCAGCATTGATGCCGGTAACACGCATTGCTGTCGACTGCCGGAGGACGTGGGAAACAAAAGGCTTATGATGAAGTTCAACCTAACAACCTCAACGTTTGCTTTGCAGATGAGCTTCAAGTTAAAAACGGTTGTTCTATTACTAAAATACAATTTTTAAAAAGCGTAAGAAATACTGCTTGAGATACAGACCTTCAGTGAGGTTCTGCTGTGGAAGTTCAACACAATCAGTCCATGAAAAACAGAAAAGAAAATCAAAGAAACAAAAGCTGCTGAAGCCTTCATTAGTTGTTATTTATTTAAAAATATCAGTAGGTTCTTTAGTGACTTTATGTAAAGTTATCTGAGAATTTAAGATGATTCAGTTTAAAACTAACCGAACATTTCAGCATACAAATTTTAACTCTACAAGTTTACAGTAAAACAAAAATACTTATTATTATTATGACTATTAATGCTTTTATTTGTATTTTTTGTGTATAGATTTTGAATTGCATCAACAAGTCTGTTCCATTTAAATCAAATTAGATACTTATTATCAGTCAAATTAATACTGTCAAGGCTTTTATCAGCGTGACCCCCTACAGACCGAGTCATTGTCCCGGTTCCGTTGCCTCTGGACTGATCTGGACCCGGTCTTTCTCGTCCTCTCAGGCCGGGTCGGTCAGGGCCTTTTCGGACAGAGGAACGCGCCTAAGAAGCGCCGAAAGTCCCGGACGGCCTTCACCAACCACCAGATCTACGAGCTGGAGCAGCGCTTCCTGTACCAGAAGTATCTGAGTCCGGCGGACCGGGACCAGCTGGCCCGGCGCCTGAGCCTGACCAACGCGCAGGTCATCACCTGGTTCCAGAACAGGCGGGCCAAGCTCAAGCGGGACCTGGAGGAGATGAAGGCCGACGTGCAGTCCGCCAGAGCCGCCGGAGCCGCCGGAGCCGCGGCCCTCCAGAAGCTCTCCAAGCTGGCGGAGCTGGAGACGCGCGCGGCGGGGAGTCTGGGCCTGGTGGCGCGCTCTGCGCCGAACCGGGCCGGAGGACCGGAGCGGAGGCTCGGCAGGACTGAGGGAGATCTCAGCAGGCCGCATGCGGCTCCAACTCTCCCTTCCCCCAAGCAGCCGCGGGACAGAGACGCACCGATCAGCAGGTACGGTTCGGAGGATGATGAAGAAGAGGAGGAGGAGGAGGGGGAGGAAGAGGAAGAGGAGATCGATGTGGGTGACTGAAGCATCCCACGTAGCGTGGAGTGACTGTTTTCCTACTTTAATTCAGTCGCACTAGTGAACATGGTTGAGTGAATATGAAGGTATTTTTTTGGTGCCAAAGTGGCCTGGAACTGAGAAGTTTGAAATAAAGATCTTATTAGAGCAATGCAACTGTAGATTTTATTTTTTTAGTACAAAACAACCATTACACCTCTTCAGATTCAAATCCTTAAAAGATACAAATTGTATTTATTCATTTTCTGTTTTTTCATTTATTTATTTATTTATGTTTTGTGAGCCACACAAATTGGCCCGAATGGCGTAAAACAAATCCACATCCCCGTGTCAGAAAAGCAAAACGAGAACATTTGTTTTAATCACTCAGACATGAAACCTCTGCACTGAACAGATTCCTCCACACGATTCAGTTCTACGGGTCACAAAATTACAAAACTCAGAACCATTCAGAGTTTTGTGTTTCACAACATCAGGATGAATTTGAAAAGTCCATCCATGCACCAAACTAATAAATTAATACATTTAAGAAGACGGAATGGTATTATGCAGCCTATTGAATTGCCCATTTTGCAAAACAAAACAAAACGAAAAACATTCTGTGAACAAAAGCCTGCATAAGAAAGTAAGATTCAAAAGACAAAACTGGGTTAGAGAAGACAGGAAGACGAGACGGTCATCAGGCTGGGATTCGAACCTGCATTGTCCGTGTCGAGGACTTAGGCCTGCGTCATGACGTCGGACGTAATTGTTTCAAGTAAAGTCAAAGCAAAAAAATCCATTTAAATGTAAAAAAATTAACTTTTAAGTTAATTCAACACACAAAAAAAGTAAGTCGTCATCATCATTAAACCGAAAGAATTAAGTAAAATTACTGTAAATATTCCATAACATGAACAACATAGCAGTAGTTTTGTTTCTGAGTGATAAATATTCACAAGTTGGTGTTTACTTTTTTGTTGTTTGTTTGTTTTGTTTTTTTGCTGACACAAATATGCAGATTTGTTGTGCACTACTTGTTTTGGATCATTTGAGCAATAAGTCACAACAAGTCATTCTTTGAGTCACCTCAGTGACTTAAGGATCCAAAGAGGCTTGAAACATCTACGACTATCATTTTTCTCATCACATTCTAAACCAAGCCAGATCTCTTTTATTCGAAGTGTCACTCATTGGTCAGCCTAGTTTTAAACGAGTCATTAATATGCGCAATCTGCAGCTACGCAATGCATGTCTCGGTAAGATGACGCACACGTGAACACGGTCGGCCTGCAGTGACTTGGATCGGAGACCATGTGGTTCCAGTGTTGTTGTCTTCAGCTGTGAGCCACTTTGATGGATTAACTGAACCCGTCTATTGAACAATTAGAGCCTGTTTGTGGACACGCTCCCCGGGGCCATGAATATTAATGTGCCTCAGCGGGTCGCTGCTTTTTGTCTGGGTTAAAGCTTCCCGGTATCAGCCAGTACAAGACTTTCAACCATTTGCGCCATTTTCCAAAGGAACGGTAGACTGCAGCCACGGCCACAATGAACTGGTGAACGGTGTGCCAAAAGACCCAGTGTAGTGAGTTTAAATCAAATAAAACATTTTTAAAAAGCAATTAATATTTCATGCATTGTGTACAATAATTGGTCAAATTATTGTACTGTTTAAAATGAAATACTCTTAACTTTAAATGAAATCTATCAAGTGGATCCTAGCATCCGATTGGCTACAACCAGAGCAAGTCAACATCACACCAATTAATGTGAACAGAGCCCTGACTTCTAACTCAGAGTAATAGAGACTGAAAAACTAGATTTATGAATCACACAAATATTCTTTTTTCTTTTTTTTCTTTTTTTGCATCCATGCAGAACCCTGCAGGCAGGTAGATAGAAACTGGTGTCTGAACTGTTGACCAAATTTCTCATTTACAGTCTTACGTGTGGCTGTGCAAAAGTCATAAGAAAGTAGTATTAAAATTAAAAACTGCTTTCTGAAAATCAATACATAGACTTTATACACACATACACACATTTTTCTTTTACCCTTGACAAAGTGAATCACTGATTCAATCTTGTACTTATTATTTTTGGACACTTTGGACCTCTGTATTCCATAATATGATGTTGTTTCATTACTGTAAGAGAGTCACCACACCTATTCTCTCTGCATTAACGTTTGCTGCTTACACTGTGATATTGACAAATATGTCTCAAAATGCTGTTACATATACAATAATGTATTGTGTTTTTACTGTGGATCTTCCCACAATCATGTTCCTTCACTATATTCAATGGAGATGACATGATTCATTCCTTCCTCGTCTGGCGGACGGTGAATTGTCTTCGTCAGTCTGCCACAGCAGAAGGCTGCACAGCAAACGACCAAACGCAGCTTCACACTCAGAGAAGAAATATGATTTCACTCAACTGGAAAATTGAAGTTTAATGCACACACCCCCACCCCGCTTGAACAATCAGACCTAACAGCGACCCCCGCCCCCACCCACCTCCCTTCATTTCCTCCTGCTGGACCCGGCTGCTGCCATGTGGGACCTTTCCAAACAACCAACGCTACAAAGTGTGAGGACCTGCTATAATCAGGCCTGCTGGACTAAACTCAGACTACGCTGGTTTTCTGTTACCGATCCGGTTTCTTATGAAAATTTCACTTGTGTCCATATTTTGTGTCTTTTAAAATGATTCCTTTCTACTCTAAGAATGTATAATAATCTTTTTTTTTTTTTTAAAGTCAAGCTGATGGAAGCTTGCGTTGAATATGCATGAATGGGTAAATGATTAAAAGCAGTGTGAAGCGCTTGGGGTCCGACAGACAGACTCTTCTCCAACAAGGGACACCACTAGAGGGCCCCTCTAGGCAAGATAAGGCAACTTTATTTATGTAGCACTTTTCAACCAAAGACAATTCAAAGTGCTTGTACAAGAAAGTTCAAAACAATATACAACAAGAAGATAGTAATAAAAAAAAATCAAGCAGATTAAGAATAGACACAGTAAACTTTAAACAATTGAAATATAGTGAATGAATAGATTTAAAAATGTAAGAATAGGTAACTTCAAATAAGAAGATTTTTAAACTTGTTTTAAGTCTTACACTATTCCAGAGTGTTGGAGCATAAAAAATAAAGGCTGCTTCACCATGTTTAGTTCTGACTGTCGGAATAGTTAGTAGGTTTGATTCTGATGATCTTAAAGATCTGAGTGGTGTGTAGGGTTGAAGAAGACCAGAAATGCAGTCTGGGTTTCTATTATGAAGTGCTTTGTGAACTATTACGGCGATTTAAAATTCTATTGAATTTTGAGATTCCACTTGAATCCAAAAATTTTTGCTGGTGGCCAATTTTGGGTGATGTTTGGTGAGTTTTTGGATATGTTGAGGCCTCCAAAAAGCTGTCAGAAAAATAATAAGCAATCCTTCTTATACAACAGACCTTAGCAGCACTTCACTACTCAGGCCTAATAATAGTTATTTATACTACTGCCATTTTCATGCCTTGATTGAGTTAATTTATCAGCAGGCAGATGATAGCTAATCATCTTTACATGCAGAACAAAGCTGTTACTAGATTGCGTTGCACAAATCCTGTCCTGTGTAAGGATATGCTAAACTGTAAGAAACTGTAATGTGTTAAGCAGCCATCTTGGCTTCATGGTTGTATTTGCTACAGCAGAGCTGAAGAAATGAGCTGTCTGTGCTACAGGGCACAGCTTGATTGATCACTAAATAGGGTTGATTTGAAATTTTAGTTATTAAATTCCTTTAAAGCCCCCTTAACACCACAAGCTTCAATTTTATGGGTTATTGAGCTGAGCATGTCCCTGGTAAAAATTGATGTGTGTGTTAATTTACTTTTCACTGGTAATTAATTGGTATTCACAAGTAGGAGTATCCATGACTCAGCTCCCTCCCTCCCCTTCTCAATTTGCACATTAATCAAATTCCAGTTGATAATTTTGATAAAGAAATGGATCTAGCAGCGCTGGAAACCATAATTCACTCATACTGAGAGACATTTTTTTCCTACATCTGTCTCGGGGCCTGAGCTCCTTGGCTGCTAAGATGCCTGCCGAGCAAATTAAAGACTCAGAAGCGGATGAGATCGGCTGGCTATTGGCTGAAAACAAAAATCGTGTGCCTGCCACAATGTTTTTGTGCTGATCATCCTCTTCTTATTGTGGCAGAACTTTTAGATTTACAGACCCTCTGCAGAGGGCCGGCTTGTGTATGCATACTCGCATATTGCAATTTGAGGACAACTTTCACAGCATTTTGCCAAGACAGAGAGGTCATTTGTTTAAAGTGACTTTTACCAGTCCTCACAATTTTGCAGTTTTACTATGATTTAGAGGTATGGGATGAACTACGTTTTAGTTAAGGTTTGGGTTAAGAATAGACTAGCAAGCGTTGGGTTAGGGGCAATGTCTGGGTTAGGCAAAAAATGCCAAAACTAAAATTAATGGACTCAAAACAAAGCACAGAAGTACAAAGATGTGTGTGTATATGTGTTTGTGTGTGTGTGTGTGGGTGTGCATGTGCGTGTGTGTGTGTGTGCATGAGAAAAGGATGAGAAGGAGAGAAACAAACTCCTCAGATCTGTGAGGGTTGTCTGCCCATCATGTTGCAGTCCACCAAGCCATCCTCACTTGTTGTTCTATTGACATCTTGTGGTGGATTCTATGTACTGCATCCTTAAATACACCTTTCACACTATGACAGAAGTTGTGTACAGCTGTTGTCGTCACTGAGAATCAGAGCGGGCCCCAGCCTGTTTGCTGCTGTCAAAGCCTCATCTTTGACGGGATGATGCCTGCAGAGTAATCAAGTCTAGATCAGATGTCATGATGTTTTCTGGGTAACATTTAATAATTAAATACTTCATATTTTGCAAGTTACTGAACCAATCTTTTACTTTCAGCCAATCTAAGCTTTTCTGTTATTTTGCTGTGTGGAGATTGTTACATTATTGTGGAATTGCACTCATATTTCTACCATTCATTTGAGTCAATTTTTCACCAAAGGGAAATCTATTGGCCCATCAGTCACACCAAGAATTATTTTTTTCACCAGCCGGCATTGCAGCCAGCCCAATGTAATCCTCTCTGCCCTTCAAGTGGTGTTTATGTGAGCACTTCTATGTTAATGCTCAGTTTTAGACTGAGCTCCGCCAGTAGTAAAACCTACTTCCCTCTGAAACAAACCATCGACCAAGACTCAGAATATTTACTCACCCCGTATTTTCTGTGACCACAGCAGAACGGGGGAGAAGCAGGAACAAAGAGGGGGAGGCAAAAAATGTCTGTGTTGGAAAACGTTATGACCCGGCTCATTTAGTCGCAACAAAAGATAGAGTGATTAGGACATGCTAAATAATTAAGCTCTTTATTGAGCAAAAATAATATGTCAAACATAATTCCACCTGGCAGCTGGAATTACCAAAAGCAGGTAGATTAAGCAGGTATTGCTGCAAAGAAAAAAACTGGGTGGGCCAGAAAAGAGTCGGCCTGAAACCAGAGCTGGGCAAGAGCTGCCCAGGACCAAAGTTGGGTCCATCACCAACACTGGTCACATTCTGCATCCCGGAGGTGGTAGCAGGAGGTTCACCGCAAGGTGACCCGCACAGGAGAGAAAAGACAACAAGAATACTAGAAATGATCCCTTCATTTAAAGGGAGAGAAACTCAGAGAGAAAAATGGGAACTGCTGAAAACTGAAAAGCACAATGCTCATATGTGTGTCTGCGTGTGTGTGTGCGTGTGTGTGTGTGTGTGTGTGTGTGTGTGTGTGTGTGTGTGTGTGTGTGTGTGTGTGTGTGTGTGTGTGTGTGTGTGTGCATGCTGTGAAATGCCATAGTACCTGTACTCTGTCTTAATCTGTCAGATGCTCTGACAGAGATCTATTGTGTAGCAGCAGGCGGCAGAGAGGCAGGAAAAGCTTCTCTGTGGAAAGTGTATGTTTATCAGTCTGTCGGTTACATTAAAAGGCATTTTTAGTGTATGTTGAAGTAAGAATACATTCGACTTGTGGTTCTATAAACTGGGTTTTAAGTGCATTTGGATCAGTTTATATTTCTGCACACATTAGCAGGGTTACTTTAGTGTACGTTGTGTGTGCATCCAAGTCTGCTTTTGAATAAAGTCAACGTTTCTGGAATGAGATCAGGTTAGTGTGTCTGTGCAGGCATAAGGTGCTTGACACTTTTATTACCAGCCAATAGAAGCAATATCTCATCCAACAACAGCCAGATGCAGGTGACAACATATTGTCTTAATTTCTTCAGGGAGCAGTCACTCACCCCATCAAGTCTACAGCTTCTTTAAGCTCAGTCACTCAGCATTCGAGCAACAGGCCACGCTTCACATTTTCATTAGTCTAATATTTATTTACAACTCCAAACCCTGCAGCGTTTGTTATTGCTTACAGATTCCATTCTGCATGACTGTAATGAAGTCAGGGGTGGGTTGCCTTGAGGAGTGGAGTGATTTTTGGTGAGGGCAGGTGGCTGAGTTTTTGAATCTGTTCTTGGCCATTGTAACACCTGTTGGATATTACTTAGCTTTGAGGCAAATGGATTAGAAAGTAGGTCAGGGAAATTCAGATGGAGCTACTTTGACCTTCAGCATCTCAAGGGGATTTGAATTTTCATCAGTGCAAACTGAGCATCTGCATGGTTTAACATTACTATAATAATAGTAATGCTATTATTATGTCAAAGCAGCATCTGAGTGCTTGCTCTGTTGACTGTGATGTCCTACATGTGGTTTGTATAACATCTCAGTAGATGATGACAGTGCCACAGAATTTTCCAACTTGTCCAGAAATGGAGGTTTATTCAGTGAACATTCTACATTTAGCATCAGCTGCTGGCAAGTAGAGTGGTTGAAAGTTTTTAAAGAGGCACTACTTTCTGGGCAAATAGTGCCATTTTATAGCACAGTCAAGTAAATATGTTATCATCAGTCCTTATAAAAATCTAGTATATTTCAAATATGACTCATGCTTTTACACCCTTCCTTTTCACATGTTCTGCCATTTTTGGAGTTTATTAACAACGATACAACCTTACATGGTTGAGCCAAAGTTTGTCTCTTTGAAACTCCTGATCTTTCTGAAATTCCACCTTCAGAAAATCACCCTGAAGGCAACGTTGCTCCTCTATTAACCTTTTAACATTTTTACCTGCATCACTCTAAGAAGTAGCTCACATATAGCAGCAGGTGTGGGAGTGGGAGCGAGGTACTCTGTGAAGCAGAAGCTCTGAAGCTTGGAAACTGCAGATCTGAGGAGGAGCTGTGTCTGAAGGCGGGGCTACGGCCACCCAGGCCTTTTGCACAGCTCAATGGTTGCCACAAGAGAGTAAAGTATTTCTCAAACATGCATGAAAGAATCAAGGCAACACTCTAGGTATGTTTTTAATGAGGGGATACCATTATAACATGATGTTAAGCTTAAAAAAAGATAATTTTATGTGATATTTGCCCTTTTACTTAAATCTGCACATTCTCATAGATTGATGAAACTCAAGGTAGATGTCAGAGGTATTAGTGTCTTCACCGGCAGCAACATTTGGTTTCATTATCTCATGAGTGATTGCTGGATAGATGTTCATCTTCCACTCAACTATTAAAAAACCATCTCAAGGCACATTGATGAAACATCCAAGGTCATTAAGTTCGATTCAGTCTGATAAATTCTCAGTCACAGTTCCGTTAAGGTAAAGTAAAGATTCCAGTTGAATTCAGGTGAATATTACTTCATCAGCTAATAATTATTGCCGTAACAACGTCCAAATATTGAAGTTTATTACTGAAGTATTTGTACTTTCAACCATTAGCATCAGTTTCCTTGTTCAGTGTTTCTACCTATTTGTTTCTCCTTCAGTCTATGTGTGCATTCAAACCAGGAATACACCTGTCCTGTGGTCCATACAAAAAGCAAACCTTTTTTGCTTTGTGCAGTTTTCTTTCATTTTGTGCTTTCTTGAAAGTGTACTATAATTTGTAAACAAAGCCACTGCTCCCATTTAACAGAAATGACGGGGACAGTACAGATCACAGACATAGGAAAAAAAACATGGAAGTCTTGTTTGTCAAGAGCAGCTCATTAAACTCAAGCTTTGCAATGAGATATTTCTACATTTGGAATGGCATAAGCAAGTGGATGATGCTAGTCAAAGGAGACAAGATGCTCCATGTCCCCTGAACCACAAAATGCTAGCAGCAGTATTGCTAAACAGAAAACGGAAGATCAGGTACATTTTATTACAATTGGTACGAAAGCAGTAGAAAGCAGGTTTATTCTCATAATGGCCAGCAACGTTGACTCATGGAGACGTGTATATTCTGTAGTTGGTTCGCATTGAGGCCAGTGTGTATTCACTGGTTTGTTTGGAAGAAGACCAAAATCACCTACAAAAAAAAACTGGTACTCACACGCACACACACCTACATGCTTTTACACCTCTTCACACATGGAAAAAGAACCAATCTCTTCCAGGGCCTCTGGGGGCCTACAGCACCAGGTGACAAGAGCAACGGGGGGGACAAGAAGACGTATTAATGTACTGAAGACTTAATGAACCTGCATTCAGAGTAGAGGCAAAGGACTATGAGCAGAGGGAGGAGGAAGGGAGAGAGGGAGGGTGTTTACTTTATTAGTTTACAACAGATTAATGGGGATAATCATTTAAGTGATAGAGATGGATTACCCTCTCAAAGCTGGCCACAGCTTTATACAGCCACACACCTACAGTCATGCACACACAAACACACATGCATGCACGCGCACACACACAAACAGGAAGTGAGCAGAGTGTGCTCTGGAGTTTCATAATGTTGAAAAGAAGTTCTTCATTTTGTCTGTAATGTTTTAAACTGAATAAAACTGAAACGAGATGCATATTTCTGATAGTCCTTTTGACTGGAGCTTAAATCTTGTTATGTCCCCATCAAGGTGTCCAAAGTCAGTCCTTAAAGGCCATATCTTACATGTTATGGGTCTCTGTTCATGATTGAACACTGAATAAAATGACCCACTATCAGGCGCCAGCAGATCGTGAAGAGATGCTGAGAAGGTTAATTAGTTGTGTTAGCACAGGGCTGAATCTAAAACCAGGAGATCAGTCAACAGTATTTTCAGCTAGAGACTGATGAAATCTAAATGCACCACAGAGCGCAATAGGAGATGATTCCTGCATGTAGCCCAACTCTGAATGTCCTTATGTCTAAGTTTACTCTGGACTCATTTATAGATTCTTTCATTGGTCAACATTCTTGAATTTTTTCCATAAACTTTGTTTTGCTTATGGCAATGTTTATATTTGCTAATATTTAACAATTTGGATGGAATAGCTTGCCAAAATATAGGCAGTATTCCCTGTGTGTGCGTGTGTGCGTAGGCGTGTGCGCATGTGCGAAAAATACAAGTCCCCGGCATTTCGACTTGATGCGAGTGAGACACGTTTTGTGGCGCTGTCTCTGTGAGACTGTCACAAAGACAAGCTGATGAGCTTAGTGAATTTAATTTTGCAGCATGGGGACTCATATGGCCCTGGCAGTCGCCACAGTAATTTGCCTGATCAGGTTAGAAGATTGCTGCTGTTGGTGATCAATCATCTGGGTTGTCACAGTGACTGGTGGGGCTGGTCGCCATGAGGCCACTTGTAATTGGTGCGAGATTGATGTGGCCGTGTTTGCAGAGCATGTCAAACAAAAGTTTGGTCAATTAAAGCTTGTTAAAATTACAGCGTCCCGGGGCGTCGCGCAGCGCGATGGTTAGAGCAGCAGCCCCCGTATGCAGAGGATCCACACCACGATGGGGCCAACACCTCCTTGGTTCTTTTCCCACATGTCCACCACTTTTCTCTGCCACTTTTCTGTCAAGTTACTGTCAAATAAAGGCCACTAATGCTGAAAAAAAAATGTCTTCCTTACACCAACTGACACACTTTGCCCATGTGTGTGAGAGGGGTGGGGCCAGGGACGGACTTGCTGGGGAGGGGTTTGGAACTCGCTGGTAACTGCTTGCAATTCTTGTATTTGTATTCACATTTTTTCTGTAACCCATGATGCTTTGCAAGAGTTTTGGTTGATGACTTCTGGACCAGTATTTTTACATGTGAACAGTCGCCTGCAGATGAAATACAATAATAAAAAACATTTTTTGTTAGCATCAACTTTTACTAAAGATAGATTAATAGAATCATGGCTAGATCTTAAAACCACACATCACCTGGTTTGGGTTCAAAACTGGACCCAAACCAGGTGCTGCTACAAAATAATGAAAGTGAAAATATAATTTAACCCAATGCTGTAATGGCTTTTTCCATGGTTCATTATAGCTACACCACTCAAAAATGCAATGAGTGGCGCAGGTTCCTACAATCAATAGTACACCGGCTCGAAGGAAACAAACACCGCCAGTACAACACTTTCATTTCATTGGTTGAGAGGTTGCCAGGCGACTGTGCCAAAAGGCATTTCCAACAACAAGCAGAGACTAAGTGTGAGCGCGAGAAGTTTTGAGAAGAAAGACGTGAAGTCCTGCTTTCAAAATGAAAATGTAAGTAAAAATATTCAAAGTTTTAAGAACAAAAGACATCAAATCCTGTTTTCAGACTGAAAATGTGTTTTGTTGGATTATGGCAGGAAAATTCCCCCATACAGCAAGTTATAGCAGCTGCTTTTTGTCTGCTCTAAACTGCTTCCTCAGCAGTGGCCAACTTCTTCTGCTGGCCAGAATGTAAACACAGGTGCATATGGCACTGAGCGCCCTCTGCTGGCGAAACCCATTATACATTTTTAAACATAATAGATTTTTACCCTAGTTTCTCACTATAAGTTACCTTGTATATAAAAATAAAATGGGAGGGCTATTATTTTCATGAATTTCTCGTTCATAGTGCAGTGCCACAATTACATCTTTTGTCAACAGTTTTTTTTTTTTTTTGTGATGAAAAACAGCAAGACCCTTTTTTTCTGACTTTAGAACAATTATTCATTCTTAGTGTGGGTCAAGTGTCAAAAGTCATCATACCTCCAGTTGCTGCAGCTTCCTGAAGCTGGTCGGAAGTTCTCGTCTCTGTGCCTCTCTGGCTTGTCATACACACAGATATTTATGAGCTGGAAAGTCCAGATTCTTTCCTGGCCATTGCTGCAACATACATAAAAAGTGGACTAAGATGTACTGCATCTCATAAATGTGATGCTTAGGGCATGCAACTGAGCTTATCAATTTAAATGAGAAACTATGGAATTCTATTTCATACAAAAGTATTTTAACGTTGAAACTCCTATAAGAGTTTTGGAATAGTAGATTGTTTTTTCAGTATTTCACAAATACCAAGCTGCACCTCTTCAAATTCGTAGGTACAGGTACACAAATGGTCACGTTTGAGTCACACAAAATTTTACACTTACAATTTTTCCCACAAATGATCCAAATTAAATGGTTCAAAACAAATCCATCCATTTTGTAATCATCCTTTTCCCTAACGGGGTTGGGAGGTGCTGGTGCCTATCTCCAGCTGCGTTCCAGGTGAGAGGTGGGTTCACCCTGGACAGGTCGCCAGTCTGTCGCAGGGCAACACAGAGACAAACAACCATGCACACACACCTAAGGAGAAATTGGAAAGACCAATCAACCTGGCAGTCATGTTTTTGGACTGTGGGAGGAACCCATGCACGCACAGGGAGAACATGCAAACTCCATGCAGCAAGACCTTGGCCGGGAATTGAACCCAGGACCTTTATGCTGCGAGGCAACAGTGCTACCAACTGCGCCACTGCACAGCCCTCAAAACAAATCCTTGTTGGAAAAAACTAACTTTGTTACATTTTCAAAGATTCTGCCGCACAGGTATGCAGATTCTGTTCTACAAGTCACAGGTATAGAAGTCCTGCTCTAATATTCTTGCTCCATTCAGTACATTCTGTCGCTACATGCGTGCTGGGTATGAGGGATTGCTGTAACGTCAACGGCACAACATAAAGTGATTGTCACAACTACAATGCTGCAACTCAGTGACTCAATTCTGCTGGGTTTCTTCAGAAACTGTTTCTACTGTTTTGAACATGCTCTACTGTTTCATAACAAATGTATATATGTGGAGCGTATGTATTATTGAATTGAAATGAATTTTTTTCATGAACTGCCTTGAGACGACTTTTGCTGTGAATTGGTAAAGATATGGGATAAACTGAATTATGTGTCTGGTCCACTGCACCTGAAACAAATGGCTAAATTACCTCTTTGCTTGTAGTTGCCTTCTCCACAGACCTGATAATGACTGAATTATTCAATTCGGGTGTGATGAAATAACAGAACAGTTGCAAAACACCAGCCATTCTGAGAAAATGCTTTTTTTAAGACATAAAGAAAAACAGTTCACCTCTTATTTAAATTAGTTAATGCTAAAACATATTTAACTGACCCATTTATTAATTAATACCTAAATTATTTCATTATTTAAAAAAAAAACAGCTCTAAGGCACATTGATCTTGACACTGGATTGGAGGTCCACCTTTCAAGAGGACAATGTACAAAAACATTCAGCTGGAGCAACAATTACTTGGTCAAGTCAAGCCTATGCATGTGCTAGAATGGCCCAGTCAAAGTCTGGATCTTAAACCACAGTTGTCACATTCCACGCACTCTTGCTTAAAATCCGCTAAGAATCTGTGGTAGGACATGAAAATTGGTTGTCACTCCTTAAATAAGTTTGAGGTTCCCAGGCATTCCCTGGCATCTTTACCCCAACATTGCTCTGTGTGCACTGTAATTGCTTCACTATGGGTGATAAAAAATTGTGCTCAGGCTGGAAAATGAAAAAGCAGTGCATGTTTCCCCTCTGGTCTTTTATCTGTTCAAAGTTAAAGTCCCCGTGGACACAGCAGGGATAAGCTCAGGAACTCTATCTGGCTGCTGGGTGGCGTTGTTGTGTCTAACACGTGTGTTGTGCTGGTTTGTTGTCCTTCTCAGGTCCGCGCTAGCCTCTGATCAGCACTGACCTGAGATCTGCCCAGTCCATTAAGTCAATTAGAGAACAACCTTTGACCTCTGGTTGAGGAGAGCATGATTCATAGGGGAAAACACTTTTAGTCATTCAGCCTCAAGACAAACACCTACTAAAAGTCCCACATAGCAATCTTCTGATTTGTGTGTAGATGCCTCTGCTTGTCAGACCAGTTCACCTGCTTGCAGAGTAAAAATTATTCCATATATGGGAGTCTGTTATATTATAAACAGCCTTTTGTCCCTATAAGGCCTATTGGACCAGAAGAGGTTGCGAATAGCTTTATAAACAAGTACACACACACGCATACATTCACAGTTGTTAAGGCCTTATACCTAGCAGTTTTCTGTTCACGTTTTCACGCCAGATTCAGATCGTATTTGTTTTATGAATCTAAACAGCAGAAGCTGAAGTGGGTTGTGTCTCTCTCGTGGCGCTCTTAGAACGTGGATTGAGATCCCACAGCAAGCACAACTGTCCAAACACGAGCCGGTGGAAAACAGTCGCTGCTCCACTTGAGTTTGTCAGAGTGAGTGCAATTTAATGAAGTGGCGGGGAGATTCTTGGCCACACTTAGACATGTCTGCTCAAATAGAGAAGAGGTAGGAATGAGAGCCCTTTGGCAGATGGCACAGGTTAAAAAACAAAAAAAGAAGAAAACCTCAGATATTGAAAAGAAAATGTGACACAAATTTTGCAAAAAAAGAAAAACGAAAAAGAAAAGAAAAGAGAAACAGGAAGAGCAGAGAAGCAGGATGGGGGAGGCCGTGGATCAGTTGCTGTTGTTCCTTCCTCCTCCCTGCTTGAGACCGCGGAGTCTGAGCAGCCTAATGTGGATCTGAGCAAGTCATTACGGCAGCAAGTCCTCACCCCTGGGGCCGCGGAGGCACCAGCCAGTCTGATTCTGAAGTGCATCTGTGTGTGTGTGTGTGTGTTGGGGGCGGGGGGGTGTCTGTTCTTCGTGGATTTGATTTATGTTCATTATTAATTCTGTTAATACTCTGATTTGAACTAATTTATTAAATTATGACCTTTATTAAACTACAATTCTAACGGCAAATGAAGTGAAGAACTGCTTCTCTGTAAAACTCTTCTTATGTACATATTTCTGTACTTTAAATGCCAGAAATAAAAAAAAGCAACCCATTCCACTTTAACATTTTTAACAATGGTAAGGTCAAGGTTGGTCTCTCTTTAGGAAATCTTGATTCTGTTTAACCACAGCCACCAAGTTCACACCTTTGCTATTTTTTTCGTATTTTTTTTTTTGCATGAACAAGTTGATCAGTTTACAGAATCTTCACTCTCTTTAACCCATTGAGTAAAACTGCCATATCTTCAATAAAAATGATATTTTATAGATGTGTGCTATCAAGGAGCTCTGTTCATTAGAGCTAAGAAAAAAAAACACACCAGAAGCGCCACAGCACATTCAAAAATCTCCAAAAGAGACATGCTGTCTGATAAAGACTCCACCTATTTTACAGGTCAGCGTTAGTATGAGACATACTACATGGAAAACCAAGCAGGACGATCCCATCAGTATCTCCCAGCTGGACATAAAAGATGGATGGACCAAATATGGAAGCCAGAAGAGTCACTATTCCTCTCACTTTGCTCTGGACAGCAGACAGCAGGAAGCAGGCACTCGACCCCGAGCGCCTTAACCAGGGCAGAGACCGCCGCAGTGCTCTGGTTGGGACGCCTGGGACTGCTGACAGGAGCTACTGTTGCAACAGACACGCTCCACCTGTTGGATGTTGGTATATGAACTCCATCGCAAACTAGCATTGTTACTTCCTCACAATTTATTAGAGTAAATTTGGCTGCTGTTGCTGTTGGACCTGAACATGCCGTCTCAGGTTCTGTTCTAAAGAAGTCATTATCTCGGTCTGTGGCTCCTTTCAGAGGACGGTAACATGATAGATTATGTTTGGTCTGAAATGAGCTGTTTTACACTGGATTCAGAGATGGGCCGTAGTATCACAGCTCTGTTGTGTCTATGACCGTAGGCTCTAACAGCTCATGTCGGTGTCATGTTGTTACTCTGCTGACAGATTCTCTCCTGATAAAGCAGTGTCACTGAAACTGTTAACTGGTGACGGTTTGCTGATTGCTGCTGTTTGTGAAAGCCCTCTGCGAGCAGACTGGGAATTTTTAGGATGGAGAATTGCTTCACATTTTCATTCGTGCAGCATTGACCCGTGCAGCGGCGCTCTCTGTAGGCGGTAACCGGGTTGAGGACTTCCGGACGCCCCAGGAAGTGACCTGTGAGTGACGCGACATAAGCCTGTCGCTTAGATTCATCATTCACCACTACACCCACAGAAATATTCAACCCTAACTTTTAAGATTTGTGTGATTTTGTTACGAGACAAATTTCCATTTCCCTTTATTTTTTAGATAATATTAATTCAAACCTATCAAATTCATATTCATCACTGTAGTAAAGCCTATTTATTTGAATTGCACAATGAATGCAATTAAATGTTTGTATGTATTTTGTATTATTAAAGTATAGTTATATTAAATAAATGAGTATATTTATTTTTAATACACTTTATGCCAGAAGAGTCACCATTCAAACAAGTCAAAATATTATTTAAATTGCATAATAATCAAGTTAACTTTGTAAATTAAATAGCATTTATTTCTTTGAATTGCGTGTCATTCATGAAATAAAAAACAATTTACTTACAATTATATAATTCTTTTGCTACGGTGAAATAATTTTTGCTTTACACTAGAGTTATCAATTCATGCAGATCACTAGGTAATTTGGGGTTTAGTGCCCAGAGGGACATTGACATGTGGTAGAAGGGGGCAGGAATCGAACCAACAGCCTTCCAATCACAAGATGACTACACTATTCATAGAGTATATCTGTCACATGAACTTCAGTGCTAGGTAAAGTACATCTTCTTCTTTTACCGCCTTAAGATGGGAGGCAGCCAGCTTAAAGAGGCTTTACCACCACCTACTGTTGAAGGACATTGTGTCCGATTTCACTTCTCATAACATGAATGAAAACCAAAATCACATAAAATTTAAATACCATCTTGTTTGTTTTACAACTTTAATTATTTAGACTTTAACTAATTATATTCAACACATTCTAGAATTGACTAGGTTATATTGATAATAATTCACTATTATTATATGTATACAATACGAGTTAAAACTTAATTCTGCCATGAATCATTTCTGTGAGTGTGTTACCACTGAGGCAGGCTGCTGATTTGGTCAGATTTAACTTCAGAGAAACAAACATGTTTGTGTATTTTCTATTGTGCGTATGTAAATATCTGGTTTGAACCGTATTTACGTATTGGAGCGGCCCAGTTCGAGTCCTGCCATGACTCTGATAATCTATAGGAAGAGCTAAAATACAATGAAAATGGTTTTGAAATGTATCAAACATCCATCCATTTATATCAGCAACTAAATCATTGGTGCAGCAGGTTCAGGAGGGAAATCCAGATATCCCACTTCTCTGCTCTCTTGTCCGGCTCATTCTGTAGGATTATAGGACCTTAACTGTAATCCTTGTATAAAAAGAAAAATGTCGGCTAACTTCAAACTTCTGGAATATCCTTCCTAAATTCTACACTTTACAGTTCTTTTGGCTATTTTAAAGCCATGTATGCCAAGAGGGGAATCAGTTTAAGCAAACAAAAAGTGTGAGCAATTATCCAGAACCAGACAAAAAGGCTTCCAAAATGTCTGTGTCTTTAATTCAAACTTATACTCTCTAGCCATGTTCTTTTGAGCCCTTGGTATCTTTTATAGTCCTTCCTTTTTAGAACTAGAAAGGCAAAAGTTATATTCTGAATATGAATGTTTTGATCACAGTATGTCCGATTATGAAGAGTTGAAAGTAGGGGCTTGACTGTTTCAACCAGTAAAGCTCCATCATTGGGTCAGGTTCTCATCATACAATGATGAGAACCTAAGTCAACATTGTCATTATTATTATCATTGTCCCTTTCGTAACATCTACTTTCTGCCTTCAGTCCGTCTGACTGAACGATGCCAACATCGCTCTTCCTCTGTGGAAATTCACACAGTGTGTCATGTCAGAGATCAGAAGATGAAAAGTTTTCTCCATACTACTGAAACCTTCACGCTTCCGTTCTGAGCGCCGAGGCCAAGAATCAAGCATTCTCAGTTTCCTCCCACAGAGCCAGTAATTCCTCCCATCGACCACTCATCTATTCCCCTCAAGACGTCAACAAGCTGAGGTCCAGTTGACAAAAAAAGAGGCCTTTTATGGAAAAGCTGAACAAACTACTGAGTCAGTGTGTGTCTTTTAGAGGCCATGTATGGGTATGGACGTTTCACTGGTTTTACTACAGGTTTACCTGTGTGTGGTATACTACACCAAACGGTGTGGTATACACCAAACAGTGTATACTACACCACTTGGTAGTCCCTGTTAGTCATATATAATCACAGTCAAGACTAATTTATGATGAAAGAAATATTTTATTTCTCTCCTGTTTTTTCTAGGACCTGTTTATGTTCATTTTACTTATTACTTATATTGACTTATATTACTTATTCGACAACAAACAATATGTCAATACTTATTGTAAAAAAGAAGATTGTAAACAATGTTTTTCAAAACACACACAGAAAAACTTTCTTACAGTGATGTGAAAACTGTACTATTTGCTTTAGTTTCAACAAGTTAGATTTAATGTGTTCATTATATGAATTGGCGCTACTGTAGCCTTAAGGTTGGATGTATCACTGAGAAACAGATAATAAATAATACACAGCTGTAATTGTGTTTTAGACTAATGCTAATAAATAATGTATTTGTGGACGGTGTTTGATAAAGGAGTATCATTTCTGTTTCTAAATGTCTCCACTGAAAATTTTAGATATAAGTTTAGAAAGTATATTTGGCCAGTAATGAAGCCGACCTTCTCCAGACCTGCAAAACACATGTAGACATGACCTCATGGTCTCTGTGGTGGCTTTTTTTCCTGCTCTGTAAGGATCAGAAATTCAACAATCTCTCAGATCTCCTCTCTTAACACCTTAGATCAAATCCAGGTCTTTAGGGCTGGTCTTCTGCAACTTTTAGATGTTTTCCTATTTCAACATGCCTCAATCAAATGACTGAATTACTTGATCAGGTAGTAAAGTTTTCCAGAGTTCTGCTAAATAACCTGGTTATTTAATGTAGGTGTGTTGAATGACAGACAAATCCTGCAGAACACCGACCTTCAAGTCCTGGATTTGAGGATCCCTACCCTACAGAGTATGCTTTTCCACAGAGGCAGAGAATGCAATCCCTCAATAGTTAGAAGATACTCTCCTTTTCTCTTTCTTGCAAACTGGTATCACCACCACAGTCTACCATACCACTAATGTTGCCCCTGTCCTCCTTGTATGATTGAAGAGATCTTTACATCCAGCCCATATAAGTCCATAGTATTTGCACTCAAAATTTCACTTACAGCTCACTCTGGGCTTTGTCCACTTCACTTTGGATTCCCTTTTCTAGGAAGCAGTGGTTACTCAACAATCTGTATGAAGCAAACGGCATTGGTGTTACCAAGAATCCCCAGCCTAACCCTAACCTTTGACACCATAGCTGAGCCTTACTTGGTGTCTAGTGATAATGGCCAAAACACCCTGAAACCCCAAGATGCTCTACTGATGATATGTCCTTGAACTTTAATGAGATATTTGCAATAAAGTTTTTTTTTGCAAACCTGACTTAACTCGAGTTACCTTGGACTTTCATTACATTCCACTCATCATAAGCAGGATTGCTCTACAATAAACAAGAAATTTACTTCCACAATGTTGATTTGTTTTGTCCTGTTTTGGATCTTAATTCTGAGGGTTTGCACTGTTACTTTGATTTTGCTTTTTAGGAAAAAGATTGGTCAATTTAGAAGTTTATAGGTTTTTGGGGGGTTTGTGGGGCTTTAAGACACTCATGGTCACACATCAATATGGATAGTTTTCTCATTTTCTTGGGTACAACCAGAGGATGGAGGTGCTGCAGATGGCGTGTCGCAACTCGTGCATTGCTTTTGACTCCCCAGTTTCTACCACCCAGTCGTCAGACGATTTGGGGGGAGTTGTCGTGAGAGTTTAAATACCTAACCTGGGATTCTGTCTAGGAACCTGTTTGCAGCTGCTCATCCAAGTATCTATGAGTCTCAGGTTAAGCTTGCATTTCTTAGACTTCTAAATTTGTACACAAGCTTTAAATGTGTGCACATGCTAACCCAGCAGAACCCACTTGGCAGAAATGACATTGCCTGAACTGAGCCCTAGCACTCTGGTGCAGGTCATCACAAAATGAACATAGTTCTTATTTTCCCAATGTTTTCAGCACATTGTGAAAAATCTGGTATTGTAATTAACTGTTGAAATGGGAAACTGTCACATACTGTGTGTTTATTATGATAAACCATGATTCTTTTCTACAAATTCTTTTCAACCAAATTTAGTCCATTTAATGTCAGCTTCTGTGCTTATTTTTCTTTTCACTTCACTCTTTGTGTTGGTAAATTTCTCCTCTTTCACTCACTCTTTCACTCTGTCTCCTTATTCACTCACTGGCTTCCATCAATCACCTGAAAATGGGACTTCTGGAAGTCCTTGACTTTCACTTGATAAGTGCTCTGATAGGGAGCCGTCAGTCACACAGTGGGAAGGAAAACAGTAGCCCTAAGCCTCTGTGAGGAAAGCTCAACCCCAGTTCTGATGTTTTCCAAATGAAAATGGCGACCAAAAATATCAAGTAACCAATGTTAGCTTTGGAGCAGAAAAGAAAAGAAAGTCTCTCTATACATGTGCAGATAATTCAGTTCATATTTATAATTTCGTCAGTTCTGGCCCTCCATACACTGGACTTGCGCTGTACAGTGCAGATAATTTAGAAACACTGTTGTAAGATTAAAAATACTTTCAGAAGACAATGTTTCTGTGTTGAAGAAATGATTGTAATCAGCATTCATTGTAATTGATTTCATTTTAATTGGTCTAATCTTCATTTGAATGTTGTTTTTATTTTCACTGGCAGAAAATCTGCCTAATGAGTCCGTATGGAATTCATTTGATGCCACTCACTGAGTGAATTGAGTCACTGAAACAAAGGAACATTTCAATAAAATTCTCATTTATTGAACGGATCTGTACTTCTAGTTGGAAGAAACGTATTGCTCTCTGCCAGGATTATGAATAATTTTGGACTTAGCTTCACCTAAAGGCGTCCAGGCGTGCCTTGATTTTTGATGTGTATACTTCCTATGGAATATTTTCTCGCTAGTCAAAAGCCGTGAAGGAAAATTCAGTAATCACATACTTCAGTGACCAGGAATGACTTTAAATACCTTGTGCTATTGTTCCTGCTCTCTGGACAGTCAGATTTTTTTAACCCACGATCGTCTTTTTTATGTGCTTTGACATGTCTTGAGTGACATGCAGAGAGATGAAGAGCTGCCAAATGCCAATATTGTTCAACCTCAATTAACCCACCTGATTCCACTTTGTCGTAATTTAACATAAAAGAAGTTAAACTGGAATGGTATGTGTAAGAGCTTAGCCTGAAGTCATGTGGAGTATACTGTGGAGGTTGTGGAAGAACTTTGGCCCAATTTTCTTCCATGTGCTGCTCTAGTCCATCAAGGCTTCCAGACATTCATTCCCTCCCGGCTTCTCGCCACAGCATTTCACATCCAGTTGAGTCCTTGGACTTTGACTGGGCCGTTGTAACACATTGTTTTCATTTTCTGACATATCGTCGTAGATGGAAAAACAAGCCCAAATCATCAACCCTCCGCCAACGTGCTTGAAAGTCCTTAAGACATTTCTGTCGAAAGGACGTCTTTAGTGTTCTCCAGAAATGGAGCTCTGCATCTTTTCCTAACATCCTTTGGTCTCATCTGTCTGTCCAGAGCAGTGTTTTCCAATCCTGGTCTTCAAGACATGCTGCACCGCATGTTCTAGATGCGTCCCTGCTGTGATACACCTGACAGAGACGATTGCAGGTCAGCAAGTCCTGTTGCCAAGTCTTAGAAAGAAGAAACTTTCTCCTTCAATCGTTACAAGCAGCCAAACAGGTTGAGAATTTTTCTAACTTGCTGTATTGAATTTTAACACTGAGATACTAACACCCATAAGAGATGGAGACCTACAGTTTTTTTTTTTCTATTATTTCTTTTGTCTGTTACTCTGAGTTTTACCCTGCAGGAGTTTGAGAGATGAGGTTGCTGGGACCACAACTAGGAAGGTTGTCAGCTGTGTAAAATTTTTTTCTCTTGTTTATAATCTTTCTTTCTGTGAAATTATGAATGCTCAACTTTAAACCTGTGGAAGCACAAAGGGTGTACTTAGTTGTGGACAGACGGGCCATGTCGTTTTTTCTTAATTTCTCTACATAATGACAATGGCCTCCTTTTCACACCTGAAGACAGATTTTAAACAAATGTTGAACTTGGTTAAGAACACGACATATTTGTCAAGGCTTCATACATCAGACCTTGGAATTAAGAGATGTCAATTGCTGTTGTTGTTTTGGATGACTGTAACTTTCAATGTAAAAATAACTCATTTAAGTCAGAACTCTGGCTGAGATGTGAACAATTGTGTGATTTCAGCATGGCATCCATCACCCAATTGCTGCGGTTCCAAGAGGCCACACGAACCCTAAAACAATATTTAGCACATATGGTTTGAATGTATGCATCTTTTTGAGCTGCTGGTGTGTTTCAGCCATTTAATATGGGCTGCACTTTTGGCTGCATGCTGGAAGTGCAGCCAGACATTCTGGTGTAAAAATCCCTGAATGAAGATGACGTGGCTTGCAAAGCAGGATTTGGGACTCACATCAGCAGATTCTTGTGTGTCTGTGTCAAAGAAAAATTATATTTTAAAAAAATGTGTCTGTGTGTTGATACAACTGATTGAGTTAGTTTTGCTGCAAATATATTGGACTGAGTGATATTGGGTATTAAAATATTAAAGCAGAGCTTTTATATTTTGTGACTCGTGTTGAATTTTGTGAATTACTTGCGAAGAAATATTTTTTTTCCAGGTATGCAGATTTGGTTTGCACTATTGTGGTTTGGGTCATTTGGGCAAAATTATAAGTGTAAGTTTTTGTTTCTAAGTGTGACTCAAAGAATATATTTTCTTTTCTTACTTGAGAATTTGAAGAGGTGTAACTTCTTTGTTGTATTTGTGAAAGACTGCAATTACAAATTCCCTTGGATTTTTCTCTCTGACTTGAACTTCACAGTTACGAGGCACAAAAAACATTTAAAAAAAATTATTAATTAAAAAAAAACACCTCCATGCACGTCACTCCGAGCTGAATCTGACCGACAAAACTTTGAAGCTCAACAGAATTTAAAACGTCCCGGTAAAATCGAATTACCGACATGTTTCGAATTCCGGTTAAAACCGGTTCGTCTTTGAAACGAGCGTTATCGATTATGCAGAAGACAGACGGTAAACACCATCTGATTGTCTCCAAATACCGCCTCATGCTGCATGATTGCCTTTCATATGCCTCCTGTCCCTGGTGATCATTTATTGGCTCACGTCTGGGGGCTCCGCGCCGATTGGCTACCGGCGGCATTAAAATTTGATGTGACTCAGTCGGCCAATGAGAAGATTTCAGACCGTATCAAATATTAATATGTAAGTACCAGCAGCGTTAAGTAATGAAGTCCCAGCGGCGTTCGTCGGCAAGAGAAAATCAATGAGGCTTTCGGTTTAATTTCTCATTTAATTGTTTGGCTTTTCAGTGGGCTGCTGCGCGTTATTCACTATCAGCTGTTCACAGTATTAATATCTCAGCATTCCTTGACATGTTTTAAAATCTCACATTTTTGTTTTCTGTCTTTCTTTTTTATTATTATTATTATTATCTGAGCCGGTCCCTTGGAGGTTTGGGTCCGGAGAAAATAGAAGGAAAAGAAAAGGGAAAAAAAATAACCAAAACAAAGATAATCCACGAGGAGTGGATTTGTGTTTGCAGCCGTGTCATCCCTCCGAACATGAATTAATAATAGTGTCACATCCGCAGCAAATAAGGCGCATTAAGAGCCGCTCATTTTTTCATCCACATATACGCACCCTGAAACCATTTCAGCCAAATTGGCCGTTTTATTATAAAGCTAAAGATTTTTTATAGATCTATAAGCCAAAGTCAAAAATGTGGTATTTTAGTGTAGCTTCATTATTTCTTTAATGGCAGAATAGGCTCCTGTTTTTGTTTTCAACTTAAGCACCGAGTTGTACTTATTAATTACGCATTTTGACGCTGCAATTAATGTGCATCAGTTTGTGAACGTCATTATTCTTTAGAAAATGACGAGCTTTGTCTTGTACAAATAAGTTTTTCTTAGAAAAAAAAAATCACTCCCAGAGACAACTTTCCGTTCAGTTTCGTAAAATCTTATGATCAATATATTTATTTGTTTATTTGTCTATTGTGTGTTTGTGGGGGCGCATTTGTTATGGGAAATAATGGGATCTTCACATCAGAGCTAATGCTGCCCAAATGTAGCTGAATCTAAAAATCTAATCCGTATTTATTCATTTGGTCTGAGAAGCAAGTGAGGCCGGAACAGAAAGGTTATAAAACGAACAAAAGAAAAGATACAACATTTTTGAAGGATGACAAAATGTCCGATTCAATGTCCATGCATTAAAAAAATTAAACGGGCCTTGTGTGTGAGAGGGTGAGGGGACTGGGGGGACTTCAGGCTGAGAAACCCTCTGAGTTTGCAGGCCGTGCAGAACGTCCTGCTGTCTCCTTGGCAACTTGATTGATGGCCCGGCACAGCAGAGGGTTGGGAGAGTGGAGCTGAGGAAGAGGAGGAGGAGGAGGGGGGGGGGGGGTACAGGGGAGCCCACAGAAAGACGCGCGCGGCGTTCCTCGCAGCCAGATAACGAGCAGCAGGTCCAGCGAGAAGCAGCGCGTGGGCCACGGGAGCCGAGGGGAGCGCATCGAGCGCCATGGATCACATCGGGATCCTGGGGGCGCATCTGCAGCAGCACGCGCACGTGGAGCCCATCAGCTTCGGCATCGACCAGATCCTGAGCAACGTGGAGCAGAGCTGCATGCTGGGCTCGAGGATGCCGGAGCCGGACTACGGTCACCCGGCGTACGGCGGCGGCGCCGGGGGAATGGGAGGCTTCGCGTGCGGTGGCGGCGGCGGCGGCGGCGGATACAACAGCACCGCCGGGGGCTCGTGTGGGATGGCGTCTCTCGGGGGAGCTTATCACATGAACATGAGCGTGAACATGAACGGGACTAACATGAACTCCTCCGGGGTCATCCGCGTCCCCGCGCACCGGCCTCCTCTCAGCGGCGGCGGCTCCGCGATGCCGCCTCCCGCTGGCGGCAACCTGAGCGCGCTCACCTTCCCGTGGATGGAGAGCAACCGGCGCTACACCAAAGACAGGTTCACAGGTATCTATTATTATGATTATTATTATTATTAAGTAGACTTAAGGAGTTTTTAAAGCCAGGCCTTTGCTATTACAGGCCCTTATGCAAAGCAATGGTTTGCTTTTCTTTTAGCAAAATAAGAAATTATGGAATAATAACTTTTTCATCATGTTAAAATCTGGCACATTTTTAGAATCTCTTATACAGATGTAAATAGTTGTAATTGTTGGTCACATAAGAATCCTGTCTCTTTGGTCCCACTGCTCTTTCTGCTTTTGTTCTGCTCTCTCTCCGCACTGAGTCTGTCATGGTTTTTAATGTCTTGGGGGGGCTGGAGGAGATGATGTCTTATTGGAAATGGGGAGGAAAAAAATTTAATAAAATTATCTAAGACGAATACACAAATAAAATAAATGTGACAAAGTCAGAAAAAGACATAAAGGAAAATAAAAATCACTGCTAGCACAACAACACGAAGATAAAATAGACAAGGGTTTAATTTTTCATTTTCATTTAAATCAGTTATAAAATTGTTAAGATCATTTTTACTCATCACCTGTAAACAAATCGATAAGAGCCGTGATATGAAAAATAATAACAACAACAAAAAACATTAAGTTGGCAATGTTTCCTGCCAACCAGCTACGATGCGCCTTCAGTTTAGTTTCATCTGTTCATGCATATTTGCTTTTTCTCTCTCTCTTTTTCTCACTAAACCCCAAAATCAATCATGTACATACACTTTTATTTAAAAAAAATACAGAACACTGAATAACTCACGTTTTTGAAAGTTCTGATAAAACGTCTTAAACCACTAAATCGTAGTTCTGAAATTTTATAATAAATATAGACAGCAACAAAAAAGGAACTTTTTTTTGGAAGTATTAAACATCTTATCTTGGTTTTCGGATTGGTAATTAAGTGATGAGACCATACTTTTACAAAGTTGGTTATTATTATTATTATTATTATTATTATTATTATTATTATTATTATTATTATTATTTATTTATTTTTATTATTTATTTATTTATTTTAATGGCTAAAATGTGATGTTTTTATAACAGCTCCACCTTTCCCCGTGCAGCTCCCGTGTTTGGCCTCCTCTCCTCTCCGCTCACTGTCTCCTTCCTTCCTGTCTTCCGCCCTGCGTCTCCCCGCTCTCCTGTCCCTCCCCGACCACCGTACCCCCCGTCAAGTCTCCCTCTCACCCCTCACTGTCACGCGCCGCGTAGGTCACCCGTACCAGAATCGCACTCCGCCGAAGAAGAAGAAGCCGCGGACGTCGTTCAGCCGGCTGCAGATCTGCGAGCTCGAGAAGCGCTTCCACCGGCAGAAATACCTGGCGTCCGCCGAGCGCGCGGCGCTGGCCAAGGCCCTGAAGATGACCGACGCCCAGGTCAAGACCTGGTTCCAGAACAGACGCACCAAGTGGAGGTGACTACCCTCTTCACTCTCTCTCTTCTCTTAGATTTGACTCGACGCGCCGCTTTATTCCCGAGCAGAGTTGTTTCTATTGGCGGTATCAAGCTTTCCGCGCACGCGCGTCGGTCTGGAGAGATCCAGATTTTTCCTGAAACGCGCGAGCAACTGTGGACCCGCGTAAGAAACCCGACTGGACAATCAGTTCTCGTGGGTTGTCACGGATTAGTGTCCACGCTTTCAGTCCACCTTTAAGAAGCCTTTCTCATCTCTCTTCTTTTTTTTTTCTTTTTTTTTGTCCATCAAAATCATATCTGACATTTTGTTTTTCTGTGATTACGCCCGTTTACGTCGCGTTGTTCAGGCATTATTCGTATTTCCGATTTGTTTTCTATATTTGCAGAGAATTTTATTCGATCTCATTTTATGATTTATGCTATAAAACATTTGCTGTAAACTGTAATAAACAATCTGTCAGCAGATAAAACGGGGATCAGAAACCAAATACATGACAGTAGAATTAAATACAAATGTTTCAGAAAAAAATTATAATAAAAAAAAACATTAAGTAATTTGAGCAGAAATGTCAAACAATGGTGTCATCGACACCTTCCTCTAATCTGACCCTTTGTAATCTAACTTTTTACTACTTACAATCCAATTATCAGATTAAAATAATTCAAGTTACAGTGTGTTACTATATCTGTATTTTTTTTTTTTTTAGCAAATGCATATTGTTGCTTTCTTCTTTTTTCCTTCAGTTATGTTTTGTGTGTAACACAATGGATGGAAAAGAGATGCACATTTTCTAGCTGATGGATGAATTTTTCATTGAGTAATCAAGTTACTTTTTTCAAAGTAACTATGCCAACCCTAGTAATAATTTTTAAGTAATGGCAAAAGAATAATGCCATTATTATTTCTCTGAAAGATCAGTATCATGCCAGTCTTTGATTTATTGACAGGCCTGTGTGTTTATCACCTCCAGGTGACAAACTGTCCCAAAAACATCTTCTTCCATTTCCTTTTGAACAAAATGGCTTCAGTTTTTCATCAAGCAAAATGTCTTCCAGGATGGATGCTCACTTTATCATTTGCCTCACAATTAGCATACTCTGGCAGCACACGCAGGCCAGCTACCAGATTCTGATGTATTTTATTGGTCAAAACACATTTTACTGTTAGTCAAAAATTCCTTGATAAAAGTTGACTGGCAATTTGAACTGATTCTGCCTCTTTCTAAAGTGAAACATAGCGGGTAAGATGGGACTCAACAGTTTTAAACTCAGTACAGTAGTTTGACCAATAAAGATAAAATCCAAAAAATGAGCTTAGTTCTTCTTGAATAACTCTCCAGGCCAGTGCAACAGTTTTCCCAACAAATATAATTTAAAATTATGCTTTTCACATCTAACAGTCCCATTAGCTCCTCGCTGATAACTGAGTCTCACTTCCCAGCCCTGCATTCAATGACTTGAATGCATGGCTCTCAGGAGGTTGAAAAAAACAAACTCTTGCAAAAAAGCCTACATGTCTTTTTCTCCTGTCATTTCAGCCACAAATTAAAATCAAAATATCCACTGTTATGTGTTTCTGTCTCTCCCTCACTCTGACTCTCTGCAGCCCGATGTTCCTGCATGGATTCATGGTTTTACAGCAGACACGTAATGTACAGGGTCAGAATGTGAATAAACTAAATATAAAAAGTCTGTCTTTATCATACAGAATGAACATTTTAACAACTGATTTTCAGATCTATACGTTATTATACAGCTCAACTCTATTTGCTGCATAACCCATTTTCTACAGCAAGAGTTGACTAAAAATTAGCAGTTTTTTTCAAAGATTGTCTTTTTGTCATTTAAAAAAAAAAAATTTTAAAGCATATGTTTTACATACCCCAACTTTAATTCACACAGCCTAAAAACAAATGTACTGATACATTTTTTAAAAATTATTAAAGATGATTGAAATAAAGTTGTTTTTCTAACTTGTGAACAGGATTACTGATAAGACATTTTTTAACTCTATGGTGGCTCCAAATGTCTGGATTGATCCTTTAACAAAGCAGACAGTTTAGATATGATCATTTATGTCCTCCAACACAGTGAATAAAATGCTTATCTGATACACTTATAGTTGAACCTGGAGTTCATATACACTACATAAAAAGACATACTTTTTTTCACATTGTCTGATGTGAAAGCAGAATAAACTCACTGAATTTGGTAATTCAGGAAGAATTACCAAAATATTTTCTATTTGCCAGTAGGAAAAGTGTCATTATACACAGTGAAATGAGTACTGCATGAGTATCGACGTGGGCTGAAAGGCGACTCGGCCAGGAGGAAAAAAAAAGATGGATAAAGACATTCATTTTTGGAGACTTGTCCTGTGCTCTGACTAAAGTCAAACAGTCAGAAAGTTTGCCCACAAACACCAAAGAAACAGGCTTATGAAAAACCATCAAAATTACAGTCATCAATACAACAAGATATTTAATTCAAAATGTGTAAAGCATTTTACAGAAGCATCAAATGTCTTCCAGAAGAAGATGATTCTCTTTCGGTCTGTCCTTTGGTGACCCCTCCAGGACCTCCTGGTGGTCAGTATGATTATGCCCCACATCTAAAATTTCGCAGACACCTCTGTTTGGACATGGCCTCAAAAATCCATCACGGGTTGGGGGGCGGAAAAGAGAAAAAAATAAAATAAAAATAAGAAGAGCCAGCAAGATACCTCTCCTCCTGGTTTTGGTTCTGCTCTGCATCCCCAGAACCAGAACCAAACATGGATAAGCAGCATTCCCCTCCTATACACCACAAATCTGGAACAAACGTCTAAAAAAGGTTGAAACATCTGAAACTCTGAGTTCCTTTAAATCTAGACTAAAAACTCAACTGTTCAGAGTTGCTATTGAAATATAACCAATGAAATATTAATCAATAATCTGATGCGTAGCAACGGCGAAATGTAATGTTGACTGTGTGTTCTACGACTTTGTATTTTTGTGTTTTTATGAGCCCTTTGAAATGCATTGTTGCTGAAAGGTGCTATTCAAATAAAACATTTGATTGATCGACTGATCGATTGTTTGAAGGTGTCAAAGCTCTGGTCCTGTCTACCTCCTCCAGTGTGGGGGCTCCGTGTCCCCACACCGCAGTCGGCCCTCTCTCCCTCACAGACTCTCTGCACTCTCCTTGTAGACGGCAGACGGCGGAGGAGCGGGAAGCGGAGCGGCAGCAGGCCAACCGGATCCTCATGCAGCTGCAACAGGAGGCCTTCCAGAAGACCATCAACCAGCCGGTAGCCCCCGACCCACTGTGCCTGCAGAACAGCTCCCTGTATGCCCTGCAGAACCTCCAGCCGTGGAGTGAGAACACGGCAAAGATCAGCAGCGTGTCAGCCTGCGAGTAGACCGCCAGCTCTTCGTCTCTCCTTCGGGATCCAGTGACTGCTGCGGTGTGGAGGAGCGGCCCGACGCCTGCTGAAGACATCCTGACGTTGGACTCTAGTTTATGGCCTTTGCTCTTTCTGTCTCACGGACACCGGTGCTGTTTGTTGATGGGCTCTCTCTGCACTTCTCCCATCAAATGGGGCCCACACGACGACATGTCGTGTTATTATTATTGCTATTAATATTCTTTACATGAGGGACTTTTAAAAAAGATATTTTTATAAAAGTTTATACGACTGACTGAATAGGGCTTTGTCTTAGAGCGACATGCATATTTATCGGCCTTCTTTAATCTCCTTTTTAATTGACTGCAGAATAACAAAGCACTTCTTTCAGCAATCTTTTAGAAAAAAGGGGAAGTAATGAGATCAATGGAGATTCTCAATTTTGTTTACCGCGCCTTTAATTTACCTTCGAATCAACACCTGCAGCCTGGAAAGGATGCTGTGTTGACTTTAAACGTGTTCCATCAAACGTGTCTTTGCTTACGGTTGTGCTGTGTGACCCAGTTGGTGGCTGATGACTCTCAGCAATAAAAACTAACAAGAATAACTTTCTCAGCACGTATAGACAGGCATTGCAGCTGTCACTAGCCTTTACGCCTGCAGCAGCCATGTTGGATTTATGGGTCGTGTCCCATGAATCCATAAATTCTTCTTTTTTCTCTCATTTTTCCTTTTTCTTTCTTTTTTTTTTTTTTTTTTTTTTTTTGGAGTGTTGGAATGTTTGAATTCTTTGTCAGAAAAATCCGCTGGAAAAAAAAAAAAAATCAAATATTTTTGATTTGGAAAATTGGAGGTTTCCATCAACTTCCCCAGGACCGCCATCTAAAAATCCAATATGGGTGCTGTGTTTATACAACACACTGATAGATGCAGAAAGAAGCTGTTTATTTGAATTTATATTGTTAAATCAGTCGGCCTTCTGGATGTAGCACAGTGGACCCTCTATTTGTTGGAGTTCCCTAAAAGGGGTTAATACTTGAGACCCCATCTAAAGACACTTTTAGTGATTGTAACACAGACTATATCTTAACATGCATTAATATGCACAACGGAAAACGTTTCAGCAGACAGTAACATCTGCAGCCTTCCTTCTCTTTGCTGTTGAGTCCCAACAAAAGTAAACGCTACTCCTGGATTGGCTGTTTTGCAAATGCCAGCTAATAGCATGTCAAGTAGAAATGAGCATAGACATTTCAGCTTCGCAAAGATGCATATGCTCTCTGTGTTGTTTATCAAATATCTTCGATACGCTGCAATGGACTGGCGATATTCTACAAAAATAATTTTTCAATAATTACATGGAGTTACATTCCACAGAACATTTCACAAATAGTGAACCACAATAGATGGGGTTCCACTGTATACTGCTGTTGTGGTTCAGTTGAGTGAAAGAGTAGAAATACATAATCGGTAGTTTGTATTGCTAACAGCAGTTAGCTTGGTCACCGAGCACAACAAGTAGCGAATCGCTGACCTTCAGCTGGAGCACACTTATACAGGATGTGACCTTGTTCCCTGAAAAGAGCTTCAACTTCCACGGTAACTGCAACGCCATCAGGAAGTCCTGAGATTCACACATCAAAATGACCAGCTTCAGTGGCCACTCTAATTGATAACTCCAGACTGGATTATGGACCAAACTTCCCAGTATAAATAAGACACACCATAAAAAACGCGACCTAAATGGTGAAATGTAACATATTGCACTTTGTCTAAAAGATGAATTTAAATGCAAATTACCACATTTTACTGTTGTTGTTTTTCTTCTTCTTCTTGGCATTCTGGTTTGTGCATGTGTGTGTGTGTGTGTGTAGGGAAGGGGGGGGAGTGCAATCCCTTTTATCTACATTACTTGGTGGACACTGAGGCAAGATTATGGTTTACAGCTGAACTCTGCTAATCTACCATTGGGCAGCCGATTGCTGACTTCTGCAACGCAGTTCCCCAGTCTGGGAAACACGGCTAATTAAACATTACTCATTTTTTCCACAAAATATCAGGGTGAGCTGAGCTTTTCCAATCATGTATTTTGGTGATGTCCGACACTGGACATTCATAATTTACTGCTATGCTATTGAACAAAACAGCAATTTTGGAAAAAGAAACATTACTCTGGCCTTTCACTTCAAACCTGACAGTAAAATAAATTCAGAGATCAAAGCCTGTTTTCCCCAAGTTTTTAGAAATAAAGCGGGGTTTTTTGGAGGGCGGGGGGTTTCTAACTGCTAACTTGAGACAGTCGCCATGTTCTTATTCCTCTGCTTCTTCAATTTTGCATTGCTGTTCTTTTCTGGAAGCAGCCAGGCCACACATGCTTACACCCATGTGTGTGCATGTGTGTGAAGATATCCAGAAGGTTTTAGAGTGCTGATAGTTCTGAGTGGATGTTGAAACTCTCCTTTAAATTCCTCCTTAACTTTTCAGAAAGCTGCCTGGGTAATGTCAGCTTGCGTACACAAACACACACGCAGACACGCACACAGGGTCGGTGTGTCACACACAGTTGTGTTTTTGTGTCTTGTGGGTACTTTACATTGACTTCCATTCATTTTCCACCCTAACCCTTACCCACCGCCTACCCCTAACCATCACATACCTAATCCTAACCCTGTCCAGTTCTAGTTTCACAACTAAAATTTAGTTCACACCATACCGCCAAACATAACTAGAGCACAGTAGAAGTGCAAAACGAAGCATGTTCCAGAGAAAGGTCCTCACTTCATATTAATGACTTCCCTTTCTTGTCACTTGCTGACAAGAAAGATGGTGTTGTCTTTTTTTTATATATATATATTTTGAAAGTGTTCCTCTATATATAAATGTACTATATGCGAGTGCACACAAACACCCTGCCTAATGGAGTGAGATTGGACACCAAAGGTTGTAAAAAAAAAAAAAAAAAAAAAAAAAGACTAAAACAATTTGTGTTTTTTAAGAAAGATGATTTGGTTTTTTTAAACTTAGTCAAAGGAACAAGAAAAAAAACTTAACAAAAATACAGAATTAATGAAAAACACCCCATAATCCACAAGCTACAAAACCACCATGACAAAGACAGCGATAGTCATCATTTACATATAAAACTCATTATCTGAAATGATAATATTTGAACTATCAAACATGGAGCATTGAAGCTTTTCTGCCCTCTTAACATCTGATCGAGAGTCGGAGGTCACATTAACAAAATTAAACTCACAGATCAGACACGGAAAGTGCAAAAAGATCTAATTCCGGTTACCAAACTAAAACTTCTTCTGCACTTTAAATCTAAGTTTTCTCTGGACTCATTTATAGATTTAAAGCATATATTTTTCCATATGCTTGCTTCTTATTAGCTTAGTTTATTTATTTTATGTTTAGGTCATATTTAAATCACAATATCAAATATGCATATATTACTTGTTTTCATATATAGTTTATATCATTTATAGTTATGTCATATTTAATGATATTAAACACTTTGGAAGGAGTAGCTTGTGAACAAGTAAGCAATTTTCCCTTAGTAATCATTGAAGTTTATTATATTATATTATATTATATTATATTATATTATATTATATTATATTATATTATATTATATTATATTATATTATATTATATTATATTATATTATATTATATTATGTTAATTGGCTTGTTTAAATTGTCCTCAGACATGAGTGTGCACTTATTTATTATTATTTATTTCTATAGTTTGCTGTTATTTATTATTTGCATCTCAGCTTCAACACTCTCAATCATCTTCCTCCTCATCATCATCTCAGCATTTTTTCCTGAGTCTCTAACATTTCTGTACATCATGAATTATGTCATTTAGTCCAGAATTTGTTTCCTTTTATTGTCATAAGAACATAGACTTAGTTTTGCTCCCCCTGCTGGACGCTCAGTGACTTTACAATAACTTGTCGCACATTGATGACGGTGTTGTCTTTTTTTTACATATATTTTGACGTAAAAACCACGCTCCTTCGTTGTTTTGTAACAGTCCCCACAGCGGCTTAGGAGGAATCTTCGGTGTGGTTCTGTTCTATGTATCATGTCCTTTTTACGGTTCTGTGTGTCAGCCAGCAGACGGGTCGGGTCTCGAACCCAGGCTGCGGGCTTGGCGTTTCCAGGTAGGTGTGAGTCTCTCTGGGAGCCGTGGCCGGTTTATCATAGAGGCAGGTGGTTCGGGGGAGACGGGCTGAGTCTGATGTGAAAGCCGATGAAGTGGAGTAGTTTCTTTGTGCCGTCCTTGTCAAGGCTCTGCACGGTCATCCAGCGGAGCCCCGAAGGACCAGGAGCCGCTGAAGAAGGCCAAAACCCCGCAGGGTCGCTTCGACGCTCCGGAGAAGAGCGCAGATGTTCTCGAAAGTGAGAAACAGCCTGTTTGGTTGGTTCCCATCTTCTCAAGGTCTTAGGCAGATGTTTTGTTCTTTGTTTACTTAATTGTGCAGGAGTCAAAATGTCGATATAAATTTTGACCACATCTTGTAGGTCAATAATCAGTGTTATCAGATTTGTTCTGTTTGCTTATACTATGATTACTTCACTGAGGAACCAACCATTTCTGTTGTTATTCTGCTATTTTTGAAGAGTGTGATCTATATTTATAGTGAACACAAAACAGGTTTGTCAGAAAATTAAAATATCAATTTTAATACTAAATTACTACTTTATTTTAATCTAGAAATTGATTTTGCTGTCTATGCACTGTACGTTATCTAGGCTTTTGCATAAATAAGTGTTCTGTATTGAAAAGCAAAGTAATTGGTCTGACTTTCTAAGAAACTCAATTTGTAGTTTTTACTATAGGACGTCATTGTAGTTTCCACATTTCTTTATTTAAATAGCAACTATAGAAATGATGAAGAAAAAAACTTTAGCTTATGAAATCCAAAAGGAAAGAACATGAAGAATGAGTGAGAAAAAGCCACTGAAGTCCAAAGAGAAACATGACAGAAGAGATTTTTACTGGCGTCTTTGTTTTCCTGCAGAGTATCCTGATGACGTAAACCCTGTAACCAAGGAGAAAGGTGGCCCTCGGGGTCCGGAGCCCACCAGATACGGGGACTGGGAGAGGAAGGGCCGCTGTGTGGACTTCTAGGGAAGTCTTCCAGTTTCTCCACCTCTGTCAGAGGAACCTTGGAAGAGACTGAGACTGTGTGGCCGTGTATATATGTGAATATATGTGTGTATTCAGAACAATATGCTCACCTGATTAACTTGATGTCCCACTTGTGTAACTAAAGGATGATTCAGTCTGATCTTAACCTGCCTCAAGTGTTTATTCTGACTCTTTGTCTCATGTTGGACGGGATCGACAGTGATGGTACACAGATTGCTCCGCAACACAGCAGTTCAGTGACGTCATTCAGGTTCAGAAAACGTTCTTGGCCACAATCATTTGTAGCCTTCCAATCCATCTGTTTCATGCTTGCTTATTTTAGAGATTTTTTTTAACATCCAGGAAGGAATACTGACACTATTTAATAAAGATAATGCATCAGCAAGACTTGATCTGAACCCTGAGGAAGAGACATGAGGGTTGTGTCTTCACTAAACTATGATACAGTTGTCTCTTTAGGTGTTCTGCTGCTGTAAAAAGAAAGAGGGGCCGGACACAAGCTGGACATTTACATGCAAACCTCGACGGTGCAGGAAAAGCAACAATAAAAATGAGAATGAGACAAAAGACAACTCATGAAAACATGGGGCAGAAAAACAGAAAATAAACTCCTGGGCTAAACCTGCCTGTGATTTACTTGATTTATTAGTAGTAGTTCTAATGGTGTGACACTGAAAAGAAAAGAGACGGCTCTCCGTTATACATGCATTTCTACTTTTGTCCACTTGGGGGACAATTAAAAATTGAAAGTGCATTTTCCGGCTCCATCACTAATGTCATATCTACTGTCTGTAGCTGTTGCAATGTCGTTTCACCGAGCGTGTCTGATGAACTTCGAAGTTTTCCATTACATGACCGCTAATGGGGTCATATAATTGTGAGGAGAAGGCTGGACGAGAATGAGGCGCGTTTGCAGCGGACGGACAGAAACGGAAGCTCGGAGACAAGAGCCGCGGAGGGAGGAGGCTGACAGCGGCGACAGCCACCGCGAAGGAGGCCCCGGCAGCGGGACGACACCGCAGGTAAAACCCCGAGCCCCGTGCTGGGTGGTTAAAAATGGCTGCGCCAGCTTTCTCTCTTTCTCTGTCTCTCTTTGTTCTCTTCTCGACGTGGTCTCCGTGAGACTTCCGCTGAACGCCTCGTTGCGCTCAAGCGTCGGACAACTTCTGAAAACATCTGTGACGGAGGTTACAGATGTTTCTATGTGCTTGTTTGAACCAAATGACGGACGAACGTTCCCTCTGTGTCGGTCTCTGGCGTCGCTTGGTACCGGGGTGTTGTCCACGGTGTTAGTTTCCCGAGAGGAACAAAACCACAGTTGGTTCTGAACACACACACACACACACACACACACACACACACACACACACACACACACACACGCAAATAACACACGGCTGTGGGAACAAGGTGCTCTGCTTAGGCTGGATGTTTTTTTGTTTTGTTTTTTTACCTACATGCATCTTTGGCTGTGAACTAACATCCTAAAATCATGACATTGAGCATACTATCACAATAATATTAAAAAATAATAATCAATGGGAAAATCGTAGAAACATCAAAAACACCCAGGACAAGAATTTAAACAAAACCATACCAATTGTTTAACATTTTTACCAGTGTTTCACTGAGAAGCAGTTCACGTGATGAGCTCTGCAGATGTGCAGATCCACCAGGTGTTTGCTGCTGCTGCTGCTAGTCTGAAGGAGTGGTGTGGGCGAGTCACGCTGGTGAAGCTCAACTCCAGGGAGTCACTTCTAAAAGGAAGCACTTGGTTTTCTGCACCCAATGTTGAAAGCTACAGAAATTCAAACAATTCTCCAAAGCAGAGTTGGTCAAAATTCCTCCACAAAAAAAGGTACCCAGCAGTGACAGGTAGCATTGAGCATAAATATTTCAGCTTCCAAGACTAATTTTTTTTTGTCTTATATTTTGATATCCTCTATGAAAAAAATCCAAATAGGCAAATTTTTAGAGAGACTCTAGTGGCTGATCAGTGTGTTTTTTTTCTGATCAGATTTTGTAATGATTGAAGCTTTTATTTGATTATTATTTTTGAAGTATTAGAAATCTAGAAAAATCCATACTTGAATCTGGCTTAGATTTCATTTCATTTCCAAACTTGCTTCTGTTCCATTACAGGGAACCCTCAGCTTTTCTGTCCTCAGATGAAATTAGACGGTGATGGAGGATGCGTCTCTCAACATTTAAGCGCAGCAACGCATCCTTAGCTGCACAAGACGGTGGTAGAGACGAAGCTGAGGCAACAGTCAATGGGGAGCACCATAAAAGTGTGACCATAGCAATCAAGACCCACAATATGACTGACAGACATTATGTGCAGAGAAAGCCCCTGTTCACTGAGGAGCATCGTTCGTCCATCTTAAAGAAACTCCCAGAAACGGTGAGTTGGGCGTTTACTTACAACTTAGAATGAAAATATTGTCATTGCTCTACATTTCATTCTAAGTTCAGTGCTTATTGTGTGAAGTAGAGCTCACTATTATGGTAAATATGTAGTTATTAACTAGAGATTGATCATTAAAATGCTGTTTCCTTTATCCAAAGTATGTATAACTAAATATCAGTAAATATAATACCATACGCTCAAAACTTATACTTTGACGTCTTTCAGGAGGAGCTTTCTGGACCCAGCATGAAGCAGTGGGTCAACCCCCCACAGATGCATGGCCTCTCTCTGAGGGACCTCTCACTTCCCACAGCCTCTGGAGAAAAACCCAGTTCAACCTCGACTGTTCCAGAACTGGGCCACAGAGAACCCACTTCAGGATTAACTTTCCATGGCAGATCAGCTCGGCGAAGCTTCTCCAGCTCAATTCTAGAGGTTCAGAGCATAAATCCTCCTCTGAGGCCACAGCTGACCTCCACAGTCCTTAACCCAACCTACACGCCACGCTCGCGCCACCCCAGAATAAGCCAAGCCCACTTGAGTTCCAAGGAAGGGAGTGGTGTAGAAGGGACGAAGACGAGTTCTTCAGCGGCGAACTCTGAGTGTTGGCATCAGGTGGACTATTGGGCCTGTGCCATTCCAAAAGCTTTGCCTCCTTCTCCAGACAGAAAGTCTGCTGCCTGGAACCCAAACGAAGAATATGAGGCGCTGCTGGACTACACCTATCCTTTGAGACCAGGACATGTCAGCAGGGAATGGAACTCCCCTGGGCTGCAAGAAGACTCTCTTCTAAGATGTGAGCCAAACATGAAGGACTCAGGAATCGAGTTGGACCACTTGTGCAGCTCTGCCAGCCTGTCAGGGTTTGAACCCTCTGAGAGTGGAGGAGGAAGGAGTCGAGACAGAAGCAGGTCACCCGATCCGCAGGTGTTCCTCGCATCCTCAGACGTTCCCCCCTGCTGTACACCGCTCTCCGTTACCAATGTCACCAGTTGGTCCGTGGACAGTTTGGACTGCGTCAGGGACAGAGCTGGAAGTGATCAAAGCAGGGACGACTATCAACGCCATGCAGAAGCCGCCTCTTCGTCCGCTGCTTTCATCCGTTCCGCTAATGTTCTCCCACGGTCCAGGTGGGTTGGTGGAGAGGTGGATGAGGAGTTCTGGCCTCTACCAGAGCAGCTAGAGGAGCTGCAGCAGCTGTCCAAACAGGTCAGTCCAGCAGCTTCATGTGCAGGGTTTAATCTAAAACAGCAAATTTCCCTAAATGTGTAATAACACACACAGCAGAAACCGTATCAATATTATCACAGATGTCAATATTCACAGTCTTGCAGGGTTTCTCCAAAAGTTGGGGTAATATGCAAGATTCTCCCAGGTGATGTCGTGAGCTATTTCTGTCCCCATGTGGTCTATTGGAAAACAGAAAAGGAAAATTATTCTTTTGTGAAAGCGGAAGAAGATGATTGAAAGACAGTAAACACAGTTGTTGTCATTTTTTAAAGTAAATGACGGAGCGGAAAGTCAGGTACATGTTGTGGTTTTTGTGTTTTGGGGAAGGTGAGGGAGGTGACGGCCCAGATAAGCCCACCTGCGACAGCCCGCTGCGCATCTCTTGAGCGGGACACAACCTCCATGCTGCCCTTCATCAGCTCTTCACAGAAACGCCCAGAGACTGCGCAGGGCAAACAGGATGGATGCGAAGGAACGCAGCGCTGTGCAGCAGAGACAGGCATTTATTTCCTTTCCATTTCTAGCTACACACATTCTTCTGTTCGTCACCCATCTGTTCTCACTTGTTTTGTTTCTCAGCAGCAGATGGCGGCAGCAGGGACTCTGAGGCTTTGACGAGTGTGACGGGGGTCAGGGAATGTTTGCTGAAGCAGCTGTGTGATGGCCAGGAGCAGAGCGACTCTGTGATCGAACACATCCAGGTAGGAACAAGCTGAGCTGGGCTCCAGCGGTGTATTGATGGCAGACGGTGAATGGTGTGTGTTTTTTTTTTTTTTTCCAGCTGTTCTGTTCACAGCTGGAGCTGCTCATCCGGCAGCTGTATGCTCTGTCACGGAGCATGGAGAAGATTGCTGCTCCTGCAGGGGACTTAGTCAGCGTGAAGTCATCGCTGGCTGATTATCAGGTAACAAATAAACCTCCCAAAACGTTCACAATGGTGAAAGAAAAAAATCAATAAAAATCCTCATCGCTTTGGTTTTCTCAGGATTTAGAGTGTTTATTCTCTTTAGACAAGAGAATAAACACTTAAAATTTGATGCATAAACATAATCTTTTAATTGGAGCGCAAGGGAAATGTTAGTAAAAAAAAAAAAAAAGCCAGGAGCCATAAATTGGTATCAGCTGGTCAAAGCTTTACAAACAACATCAATTGAAAATCAGTTCTGATTGTCCCATCTGTAGTAAGAACCCAAACCATAAGTTACAGCTTCATGCTTTCTACACTCTGATTTGTTTTCAGAGCTTCCAGAAGGAGTTGAGCCGCCATCAACCTTTGACTTCTTGCGTCCTCCAGGCTGGACAGCATCTTCTGAGCTGCATCAACAGCACCTCTCCATGTCAGTGATGCATATCATATATATGAAAAAAGAGGCTGATATTAAATGTCCCTGCAGAGTCTGACCCTAGTATGTCCCGTCTTTGTGTTTTCAGTTTTAAGAGACTCTCTGCTGCTTATCGAGAAGCAGTCCGGAGCTCTACAGAATCACTCGGACCATGTTTTCTCCTCCATCCTCTCCGCCATGGACAGTCTGGCTCTGCCCGCTCACCACAGGCCTGTTGAGCTGAGGGAAGAGAAGAACTCTGCCGGAACCTAATAGGTCCAGTTTGTGGACGGACCACGAGAGGTTTTGACACTCGTTTCCAAAGCGACGTTCTCAGCATTCCAGAATCGGGAGCGTGACAGAGCCTCACGACTGCCTCCAGTTCAGACCAACCACTGACCGGTCGGCTGTCTAAAGCAACTTCAGCTCCAGACATCCATCGGCTGTTTTCCAGGTTCCTCAGTCAGGCTGCAGATACTGCAAGACTACACTGTTCCTCTCAAGATTCTCATAGCGCATCTCAATATGTTTCAGAAATCATATACAGTCATATTCAGTGAATGAGAATATTGTTAAAAGCTCATGAATGTCAATTACTCAATTCAAAACAATTTCAAGGTTTTTCCTAGAAAACTGGCTAAGCCCGGTGGTTGGGCGCTAGGTCAGTCATTCATCCAGCAGCCGACTTTGTTTTTGAGTTGAAAAATGTTTAAAGTTGGCAGAAAATTTGAAAATATCACTTGATAATTATGTGTTATTGAAAGATTAATACATGAACACCAACTATAAGGTTTTGAAAATGAAAACATTTAAAAAAGACCTAAATAAATAATAAATGCTTGCCTGGTGGGGGGAACAAGTAAAGCCTGGTGGCCCGCCAGGCTTATAATACACTGGGGGAAACTCTGAATTACTTTTTAAGCCTTTGTTTCTGTTAATTGAGATTTTATGCTCGCTTACGGCTAATAAAAACACGACATTGAAGATTAAAATATCACATCTTAATGACGACTATAATCCCTGCTTAAAAGGTACTTTGAATCTGACAAACTCATCAGAACGCACCTTTCTTATTTATTGAACGTCGCTGTACAATCGCTGACCTAATAATGTCTCCTCCTTGTGGGACATGCCTCCGCATGGACTTAATCAAATAATCCTGAAGCTCCTTGTCCCATTAAACAGCTCCATTGTTGCTGCATTTTTATTGTGTCATTCTGTCACATGGCACTGGAAGACATGTTAATAATATAACATTTTTAACACAGTGGTTTTATGTATAAACCAAGTCATGTACCAAGGTTATGGTTTCCATTTTTACCTGTCTGATGTATGTATGATGCATGTAGATGCTCTGAATGACGGGTTCCAACAGTTCCAGTCACACTTATCACCCTCCCGCCCACCACCTGCCCTGGGAAGGTGTGTGTAGAGTGTTAAAATAAATTCATCGTGTACTTCAGCAGTGTAATCTCAACCTAGAAAGATTTCTTTTAGTCAGATATTGTGGGGGCTCTGGGGGATGTTTTTAGGCAATGACTTTTGGAAGAGAAATGGTCCACAGCATCATAGATCTTCTTCCGTACTTAACAGTGGGCTTTCTGACCTGTTATATACTGTCGGTGTACATATATACATGCATATTTGCGCTCACATGTAAGTCTGGAAGGCATTTTTTTCTACTTTTATTAAAAATATTGTGTATTTATTCGTGAGCAGGTGAAATGAAAGAGTTCCATGTCACTTTGGATGGTCTGTTTTTGTGTACTTTGAGATTATCAGTCTGATTATCTAAAACATTTAAGTAGAAAAAAAACAGCAAATCTGTTACTGGCCAAACTGATTTCCACTGGTCTTTCCAACTTATTTCAATGATAAGACAAACCACAAGAGTCAACACAAGTGCTTTATTGGATGAACTCTTACAGTTTTTCTCAGTCGCTTTGGTGCATTTCTCAAGTCATTTTCAACATTTCTCCATCAGTAAGTTCATTTCTCAGAAACAATTCGCACAAACAGCAGAGCACCGCGGATTACCGGCAAAACCCAGTTCCTTTCTCAAAATCCTCAGTTTTCATAATTTTGATTTTTGCACCAAAAACTGCAATGCAAAAAAAAAAAAAAAAAAAAAAAAACAGACAATGGAACCATCAAGTAAAGGTCGGTGGGTCACTGTGACTGGATGTCAGTGGAGTTTGACCGCCTCATAATAATCTTACTCCCATTTTTGTAATCAGGTGTGAACAGTCGCACCGTCAGCTGGTTGAGGTTTCTTAGGTTGAAGTCCGTGACCGGAAGTAGTGTAAGATGTGTAGTTTGACTCCGCTTTGCCACGTTTCACTAAATGATGTAATCTCTCCTGGTTGGGGCTCGACGGTTCCCTGCTGCAGCAGCCGCGCGCACTAACCAGCCAGCCGGACCCGCATCGCCCACCAGCCGCCTGCTCGTTCAGTCGTTCTGTTAAACGACGGCCGACGCGTCTGCTTGACCCGACTGAAGCCGAGCCGCGCACTTTGTGGTGTTATCACTCCCCCAACCTCCCGTCCTAGCAGCTGGCTGATGTTAGCCGTTTCCTGGTTGAAGTTGCAGCCATTTTGGATTTTCACCGAGAAAACAAGCAGCCGGGTCGCGCTTCGGGGAGCGGTACAAGCTGGTCGTCGTCCCCGTTTTTCCTCAAGACTGCCCTGCTTTTCTGCGGACGGTGACACTACGAGTCCACGATGAATCCCGAATAGTAAGTACATCCCGAGTTGAAATGCCGAGGACTGCTGGTTCGGGTTAGCTCCGTGCTAACCAGTCGGGGCTGGGAAATATGTGAAGAGCGGAGTGAACGTGGAGCATCAGCTGACTCGTGGCCTTCCTGAACACCTGAGTGCCTCCAGAACTTTGCTCTGCTTCGTGTAACATTGTGTCGGCTGTCCATTAATGGCTTATTAAGCAGCTGTTGGGCGACGGCTGGAGGGCTCCACTGACAGCCAGATTTCACTCTTTTAAGTTGTAAACACAGTACAAAAGGTTCCATATTGAAGAGTTAGCTTGAACGTTAACTCCTGTTGGCTGGTCAGCTGGTAAAAGACCCAGCCATCATCTACACTGGGGTTCAGATTTCATCAAGTGGAAATAAAAAGCTTGTTAGGGGCGCGCAGAGGTTAGCAGCCGATTCAGACTGTTTTGGTGAATCTGGGCCAACTTTGGTCAGCTCTGCCTCCAAATGTAGAGCAGTTATCACAATCAAAGCTGGTCTGGACTGAATCTTAGAGACAGAGCTTGTGATTTCCAAGTGTTTTTTTTTTGTCTATTTGTGGAATCTAATTATTCATCAGTAAGTCGTCTAGAAATGGGAACTGGGTTATTTTCTATTGATCCTTTCAGATCAATCCGTCACTGAAACTGTGGGGTTTTTATTTCTCTTTTTCTTTCATTAAACACATCAAAACCAAGAACGTCCACCAATTTATGGTGTTTACCAGCAGCAAGTACTCTACTGCACTTCTTTGAGTTTAGTAAAACTGTTGTTAAATATACAGTTTTGATGGATTAAATAAAAAAGATTTACTTCCTTTTCATTGCAGTTTTCTTTTTTCTGAGAAGGAAAAGTGGAAATTGAAAAAAAAAAAAAACGTCTGTGAATGTCTTGCGCAAACCCAAATAACAATTTAAATGTTTTAACAATAAGGCAGGATTGAAAACCTGCTTATCCGGGTCTAACTGGGCCAGACTGTGTTTCTGTTTACAGATTTGTTAAATTAGATTGTGTGTTTTTTTAAAAAAATTATTATTATTCTGAGCAATGAATCTTTTTTAAAATCCACAGCTCCTGGACCGGTCCAACCTGTGCTGAATTACTCTTGCGCTGATGTGCCATTCTTTCAAGAAACTCCCAAATACTGTCGAATAATCCATTACAGGTTCGACCGGTCTGTTTTGGAATTTGAACCAGATTAGGACAAATGTTGCCCAAATTCCTCATAATGTTAATAGTAACTGCAAACAAAGTGCCGAACAAATAGAAGAAGATAAAATATAACCAGTGGAGTAGCTTTTCACTGAATTGCTGAATCAGACGCTAACTTCTGGTTGTGGTTCTAGATGCCGAAGCTATTTGTTGATGGACGATGATCATTATAATGTACCAATGTGATACATTGGTACATTATAATGACAGCTAAGCAGGTTTGCAGCAGGAGTTGTCGATTGTTTACGTCAGGATAATTGTTTTTTGTTTTGTTTTAAAGCTGGTTCTGGTGTTGTAAATGACTCAGTTTTCAGTCATATGCCCTAACAGCTCTCCACAGCCTCTCAGTCATGTGTGGGTCACATGTCACAGGACGGGCCGTGGATTTCCTCACAGCAGTGTTGAGTAATCAGTCAGTTGAGCTTCCTGTCTCTTTAGGTTTCCATTCACAAAGGTGGCACGGAGAAGTTTGGGAACAATCTGAAATTGGACGTCGTCCAAGATTGTTCTATGGCTTATTCACGTCGGCTTGCTCTGCTCAGATAAATATTCCTCAGACATGATTCGGGAAGTTTAGATTAGTTGAAGAACTGAGATTCGGCTGAGAACAATAAAACAAGAAAGCACAGCTTTTCTTCATTGGGCTGGTTTTGGCCTGCATGTTCCTAAACTCCCACAGAACAGTGATTGGTCAGTATTCAATATGAAAAACCATTGTTCCCAGGCAGACGCTTAATGAAGAGGGCATGACTAGGATTCTTTACGCTGAGACTGGAGGGTGGATCCTCTTTGGGAAGATGAGATTTTACTCAGATGGATGAGGGCACATTGTTTTCATTTCTCTCTAGCCGCTCAGTCAAACAAAGTGATGAAACTAACAGGTTAAACAGTTGCCATAAAATAATTATTAGGAAAGAGCAGCTTCCTGTGGTAACTGCTAGAAGAGCAGGAGTTGGTTTAGACTTGACGGTTGGCTGTCTGCCACCTTTTTGCAGGGTGTTGCTCTCTGAATGGGCTAATCTAGGTATTATAACAGCAGGCCCTGCCCTATGCCTTAGTTGGCCAGGTAGAAATTCAGAATTTGTCATGACAACTTCGTTTTAACCCACATTTTTCTTCTAACATCTGAGGGAAAATTGGAAAGCTGTGGTGGGTTCATCTCTAGCTTTACCATGTAGGTCATTAAAGTCCATCCCAAGGAGTTTTACTCTCCTGCAGGACATTTTCAAGTGTCTTATTAACATATTATAACATACCTCACATTGCATCCAAACAGTACTTTGAGATTGCAAGGTTTTCCCCTGAAAACCTGCTAAGCCTGATGGTTATAGCGCTCAGCAGTCATTCATCCAGCGGCCCGCCATGTTTTTTAGTTAAAAAATGTTTAAAGTTGACAGAAAATTAGAAAATATCACTTGATAATTATGTGCTATTGGGAGATTAGTCTCTGAACACCAACTACAAGGTCTTAAAAATGCAAACATTTCAAAGGAAACCAAATAAATAAATAAACAATGCTTAGCAGGGGCACAAGTAGGGCCTAGTGGTCTGCCAGGCTTGTAATACACTGGGGGAGACTCTGGGTTGTGATGGTGTTAATGTTGCAACATTGAGCCACCCTATATAACCGTTTCCAGTCTACAGACTGAGGAACTGAACTTGTGTTCTTTGAGTCAGCATAAAACGTTCAGGATGCTTCCTGTGAGCAGCACTGATCCACAGTCAGCAGCACAGGTTTAGCTTTCAGGGCTGTAGCAGACCAGGCTTTAGAAAGTGCCACCTTCTTTTGCTTAGGACTTTGGGAATAGTTGACACAACTGTTACATGATCCCAGTAAACAGGGGCAGTAAACATGTCCCTGTTGCAACATATGACCAATGTGTGCTGCTTCTGTCTTCTTGGCCTTCCCAAGATTTTTCTGTTGACTTCACGGGTCCAGTCACATAATCAGGGACCAGTCAGCTTTACCAGATTTTTTTCTCCACAGTTTAACTCCCCATGATTTTTCTGTTTCCTGGTAAAGTCCAGTCTCAACTACTCTGCAAACTGTCATAGAAACTAAAGGGTTAATCTGAGAGGTCAAGAAGAACCCGGGCGTCGAGCCTCAGTGGCTGCTGTTAACTGTGAATAATGTGTAACTTGCTTAGTTAGCACTTCTAACCATGTTTATTTCCCCTCTTTCACAGTGACTATTTATTCAAACTGCTCCTGATTGGTGACTCTGGCGTTGGAAAGTCTTGCCTTCTTCTCCGGTTTGCAGTGAGTTTTCCAGAAAATCACATTCAGAACATGGAGAGGAGTGAACAGGATATGTGAACCATCTGACCAGCTCTTTCTCTCTCTCTCTAGGATGATACATACACAGAAAGTTACATTAGCACTATTGGTGTGGACTTCAAAATACGAACCATAGAATTAGATGGAAAGACCATTAAACTTCAGATTGTAAGTATCCCAAAGGTTCTTTCTTATTTGTGTGTTTTTCTCTGTGAATATCTGTTGTTCATTATTTAATTTGTATTGCTGGAAGCAGTTATGAATGAGTGTGTTTTCACCCAATAGCCCGGTAGAGTGTGATTGGGGGCAAAGTTGCAACATTTGTTAAATATTCAGCTGCTGCGGTTCTCTTTCACACTGTTGTCAAACAAACCAAACTAATTAAAAAATTGATCCCCTCGCGTATGGTGGTGTTGCACCAACAATCATTGAGGGCGCTTTCTTCAAGAATAGAAACAAAAATGGAGTGGCGTGAGATTTGGTAGTCACTTCTGTCTTTGGCAAAAGACTACATGCCATTTCTCCTGCTAGCAGTGGCATTTGTTTTGTTTATATTTACCCAGAATGCCCTGTGCTGTAGTCAACTTCCTGCTTTTGGAGCAGTCTTCTCTGGTTTTTTGCTGTTTTTTAGTCCGCATCAGAGTTCGATTACACATTGACAGCTCCCCAACTGAATCAGATCTTCTGTAGCTGGTTGAAAAGGAGTTGATTAAACCTGGTGGACTATTTGAAGCAGTCATATTAAATACCCCCAAGTCCAAATGTACTGCAGCATACGACAGCAGCCGTTTACTTATTTATTTGTTTGTATATTTAATGGTGTGAGCTTGGGCCTGGTCGACGGTGTCGGTTACAGCAGAGGATCTGGGGCACAATAAAAGCAACAAACGTTTCCTACGATTTAAAGCGGAGTCGAGCTTGCTTGTAAAAGCAGAAGGTTGTCGGTTAAAACACTGCAGATGTAAAACGCCCTGTACAGTTTCTAAAAACTCATAGAGAACTCTTTCTATATTCATTTTTTAAATATTTCATTTCACTATAGATGGGTATTTGTATTGCAGATCATGATTTGTGGTTAGAAAGTTTAATAAAATAAAATGAAAGAAATTAATAAAATGAACAAAATTAATATAAATAACATTAAACCACTGAAACTAGGTAATGCAGCCAGCTCCTGTTTCAGTTTGAAGCACCTCTAATTACACTTTCTTTTAAAAGCAAATAAATAACCTAGTTAAATTTGCACATATAAAATTTTGACTCAGAGTTTTCCATATCATTTTCATTCCCTCGGGGGTGCCCCGCCTAGGGGTCTGCGGCTGAATAAGTCGAATTTAATGCCTGACATATTAAAACTGGTTTGATGTCCGTTTGGAATCAAACCAGTTATTGTTTATCGAAGTTATTCTGTACTTATAGATTTGCTAATCTATAATTTTAGCAAATCTAATATTATAGATTTGCTAATAAATTGGAACTTTATTAGTTCCAATTCGCAGTGGAAAAACCGTAAATGATCCAAGACGGTTCGAAGGACTCAAAGGAAACTCTGGACAAATGTCAACTAAGTTTAGGGCAATCATTTTTATGTCCTTGTATAATTGTGTAGTTTAGTGGCTTTGAACATTTTCAAATAAAATCAGCAAGTATTCCTGTTCCCAGTGTTTATCTGTTGGGGTTTTTTTCTTTGTTTGTTTTTCAACAGTGGGATACGGCGGGACAGGAGAGGTTTCGTACAATCACATCCAGCTACTACAGAGGTGCTCATGGTATCATTGTAGTCTACGATGTCACAGATCAGGTTGGTCCCTTTTTACACTGACGTCTCAGTACATGGATGGATGTAGCTCAAATGGGAGCTACTCCATGTATCCACATCCTGAATAGGATTTTCAAGCTATCATAAGGTCATATAAAAGTCAACTTGGAAGGAACAAGAGATCTGGTTTTGAGATGTTTTTATTTTAAAACAGCTTTTATTTTTGCTTTTATTTTTGTTGAGCCACATTCATTGTGATACCATTGAATGCAATCCAGTATAACCAGTGCTTATTCTGTAAATCAGGCTATACTGGAACGCAAACAGTGATTTGAGACGAGGGTTAACTGAGGTCATCAGGATATTGGAATGCATACACAACACAACCCTTAGGTGTTCAGAAGTCAAAATGCTAAACTAATTCATATTTCTTGGTTATTTTTAAATGCTGTGTGTTTTAAGTATGTGGGAAATTTTATTTTTGACTGATTTGTAATTTAATTGCAGTGTTTATTCAGAGTTATGCGGGTGGAGGTTTAAATGGTAGAAGCAGAAATGTTCATCTGAAGTGTCAGATTTTATGTGATCTGACATAATGTTAAAAAGCTAGTAAGTGGCTGTTACATTTACAAATAGTTTTACCTAATTATTTGGAGTTAACATGTGAAATATAGCCTTTGTTGGTTAAAGTCAGTTGAATTTGTTCAGAACCTCGTCATTAGCAGGCTTGAGTCTTAGTACAGTTACCGGAATGCACCCTTTCAAAAATGAGAGCGTTTCAGCAGGATCTGGCTCAAATTAAGCACAGAGTTTAACCAACTGACTCAGAATTCCCTAATTAGTTAGTAGAGTGTGTCACCTGTGTGTGATTTAATCTGAGGCTAACGGCACATTTTCTGTCAAGGTTTGTTAGAGCATCGTTTCCCAATCCTGGTCCTCAGGGCTCACTGCCCTGCATGTTTTGGATGTTTCCTTGCTTCAGCTCAGGTGATTTCAATTGACAGGTGTTTGCTGAACTGCAATCAGAAAAGCAGGGAAACATTTAAAATGCAATGCCAGCCTTTGTTAGGAAAAAAAAGCCATCAGATGTCTTGTTTGATAAGAGCATTTATCAAACGTTTACCATGGAGAGGTCACCTCAAACAGTGGTCGGAGGAGACCTAAATAACACTGTTAAAGGTGGAAAGCTATCACTGCAATCCCAACATAACTTACCTTCTCCATTGTGAAACAGGGTGATGGCAGCGTAGTGCTGTGCAGCGATAGCAGAAATCCATCCCTACAGCATCTTCCCCTCTTGATCATCTTTTAGAACATGGAAGCTGCCCAAACTACAATCATTCATTCACATGGGAATGTGTTGGGAGCTACCTGACCTCATGTTGAACTAAACCAGCCTCTACTGCTGGAGTGGCCTAACGTTGATCTGCTTCCTGTTTCAGGAGTCCTTCAATAATGTCAAGCAGTGGCTACAGGAGATTGACCGCTATGCCAGTGAAAATGTCAACAAGTTATTGGTTGGGAACAAGTGTGACCTGACAACGAAGAAGGTGGTGGATTATACAACAGCAAAGGTAGGTACTTCAGTACTAGCGCTTCCCAGATCTGAACATAGATTTGGAAACTTTGTGCAAGAGTTGAAGATGCAGAGCCTCTTAGAGAAGGAGGTCTTCCACTTAACTGGATTGTGGCTTTATTCATATTTTTGTAGCAAAATGTTGTGTTAAAACTAAGTGTGCTTCTAGTGTCGTAGTGTTGACCGTGATCATACCAAGTACCACTGTGGGAGACCTGACATGCAACGAGCGGCGACATTTCCATCACTTCTGTTCTTCTCAAACTGGATAAACAATATCGGAACGTTGTCAATATGATGTGTCGCCATGAAACAGGAAGTCTATTAGGTCCGTTGTGTTGAGCCTTTGCAACTGCGTCATTGTAGGGGCCATGATGGATGTCAGGAATGAGGGAGGGGGGTTCTGAACAGAGTGAGGGAAAATTTTTCCCCAAGTAGTTTTTGCCAGTTTAACCATGAATTCTACTTGTTCAAATCAAGCTAATTTTTCTGTCTGTTGGTTGGAGCTCATAGACAGCGGTATTTACAAAAGTATGAAATAGCTAGTTTAGAAAACGACCCATGTCTCCTCTTACCTCTACCTTCGCTGCAAACCCACCAGTCATTATGATCGACTGCCGCCATCCATTGCCGCCATAACTTTTTCCTTAAAAAGTTATACATTAAAGTGACAAGTTTGGTTTTGTATGTTTATGTCGCCAACCTCTCAGCATCCTCCGACCATTTTTAAAGTGACACCCACTAAATAAAAGTGATGTTGAGCTACCAGACGTGTTTTTTGATGGGTTTTACAAGAGCGCATCAGTTGTTTTGACCTCCGTCATGACAGAGAGGGCTGAGTTCTGAAGAGCGTGATGTCAGTACTGTCTGATGAACAAAACCAAAGATTTAGAAGAAACGGCGTGATGCTTATGGAATTTGCTCATCCACATGCGGGCTATTGATGTGAAAGGAATCACATCAATAGACATTCCAGGCAGGAGCTGGAATGTCTGGAAGGAAGCAGCAGAAGAGATCAGTGGTGGAGAAACAGGGAGGGTTCCTGGACTGTCTGGAAAAGGGTGGAGAAGTTTTGAATCTGGTTTACATGTTTGCCAGGTCCCAAATAATCAATAATCCAGGCAGGTATTTTAAAGTTAAGGTTGTGTTGCTGTAAAAGTTGAAAAAAATGTCTGAAGGTTTCCAGAGAGTAGTGATCAGAACATTTCTCTCTGCCTTGCAAGTTATGGGAATGCTGTGCAGAAAGGAAGAGAAGGATAAGGAAGATTTTCTGTGTTGGACCAGTTTACAGCGAGCCACATGAAGGAGATTTTTTATCCACTCTGTTTAGATGCTGAGTCCTTTTTAGAATAGCAGATTTCTATTAAATGAAAGCCATCTGTTTCCCTCCTCCTCTCCCGGTTTGCCATTTTGCTAAACCCAGCGTTGTGTTTGCAGGAGTTCGCGGACTCTCTGGGAATCCCCTTTTTGGAAACCAGCGCCAAAAACGCCACCAATGTGGAGCAGGCCTTCATGACCATGGCCGCCGAAATCAAGAAGAGGATGGGCCCCGGGGCCACGGCCGGAGGAGGAGAGAAGCCCGTCGTGAAGCTGACTCCAGGCACTACTGTAAAGCCTTCATCAGGAGGATGCTGCTGATTCACGAAGCGCCACTCCCTCCCTGTACTCTGCAGGCCTCCCTCCCAAGCTCCACTGTGTCCCACACAAACCCCCACCACAGCAGACAGGACAGCGAAGGCTCGATTCATGTGTGTGAGAACAAGATGAAGTTTGTACTGTACATACTGCAGCCGCTCTACCAAAACCAACAGAATAATCTTTCTTGTCTTACTGTCCTGCTGTTGACTAATTAGGCTGATAGGCGATGATTCGACCGACTCCCCTTCTCAGACCGGTCAGAGACTTTTATTCGGCCCTGTGAATACAGCTTCATGAGAACACTGTGTGCATGTGCGTGTGTGTGTGTGTGTGTGTGTGTTTTCATTCCTGCAGCAGGGTTGGTAAACCAATTGGGTTCATTAAGGTTTCTGTTGCTTTCCTCTCTTTCTGTGATCGTTTCTCGTCTTACTGTCATCTTTTTTATTTTTTTTTCCTCAGCACCTGTCTCTCTGTCCCCGTCTGAAGGTGTTTTAGTTTTTTTTCATACCAACTTCTGCTCATCATCATCTCAGCTCATCTAAAGTCCAGTGCAACATCAGTATATGTACATAAACATTATGTATATATATATATGTACAATTGAGTTAGCCAGTTCTGTTGTGTCTGACACATTGATGAATTGGTCTTTATCTCTGCATTCGATTTGTGGCTGAAGACAATTGTAAGTTTCTTGCTCAACATGTAACACTTAAACGGAAAATAAATATTGTACTACCATACTGTACCACATGGGCTGATCTTTTTTTTTATTATTTCTTGATGCACACATTCATTCTGGACCAATATGGAGTTTATGGGTTTTCCACTTCCAAAAGTTAATCCATTCGGTTGTTCACCCGTTTGTCCATCCGTTTGTTTATCCCTTTGTCCAGCTTCTTGTTTGTTGTCCACCCATCCCTGAGTCGAATCATGTTGCCTTTTTGTTCATTCATTACTTTATCCATCTGTCTATCTGTCATCGGTTCTTCTGTTTGTTTCATAACCAAACATTCAGTCTGGCTTTTCCGCAAGTTCCACATTTAAGGCCTGACCGCTGGTTGAAAGCTCTACCATGTGTTAATAGTGAATACTTGATTTATTCACAAAAAGTATTTGTATGTTTAAAATGTAGGTTTGCACCAAGAAATTGGCACCAATTTTCTTAATTTGGGGAAATCTGTGATTGGCAAAGGTCTCAAAAAAACCTGCTTTGTCATTGCCTCTACATTTAACTTAAGAAACAAAATTGGTATTGGTCAGGCCTTTTTAAAGATCGAGGCTCGGCCGGAAAACTGCAATCGGTGCATCCCTATTGAAAAAGAATGGTTATTTGAGGAGACGTAGATTCACTACTCATCCGCTCTCTGAGTGAAGAAGTGAGATGGACATGAACAAATGCAGCTTCCTTTATGTCAGAGTTGGAGAGCTGCAAGATGTTTGGTATGTCGTTCGTGGATAAGAATGTCAGAACAGTGCTCCATTGTTCAACACAATAGCCAACCTCAAACTGAGAGTGCTTCAATTTGTTTCCGTTTCAAGGAAAATGCCAGAAAACTCCAGCTTGTTGCTGAACATGGAGTGAGAGAGGGCGGCACAATACGGGATATTTTCTGGAAAGTTATAATACGAGAGCACAGGACAAAACAAGGAGTAAAGAGCGGATGACATCGTTGTTAACCAACAATAAACAAAGATTTAAACATGAAATTAAATGATGAGGATAAATGAAAGAGGTTTTGGACTGAACTGGTTGGGTGTTTGGATTGACCTGGTCTTTAGTGACCTCTGCAGGCATTTAATGGAAACCGCAGCACGATGCAGAAGCTTGTTGGGAGAAATGAGCCTTGACTGGACAAGAAAGGAAGCAAAGGGGCAACTTCCATGAAAAAACACCAAGAACAGACTGAAATAGAACCAGGATGGGGCAGCAGAAGACGGGCTAATGGTCCTTTCTCCCATGAATCGTTCTCATTGTTTCAGAAAGACAAGAAAGAAAGGAACATTAAAGATGAGCGCCACCATGAGGCCAGAGAATCCTGTTCCTGTCCATGTGGAGTTGTTTCATATGCAAAGAAGAGAGGCAGCTGTACATGTCCTGGCTTTTTCTTTTTTTATTATTATTGTTTCTTCATCCTTCAGACTTTATAGAAATAAATCACGGATTTGGCACAGAGCTCTATAAACACAAATTCTGCTAATGCAAAATAATATCTTCAGAGCTGACTCCTATTCTGACTTCTTCTTGTCCTGCAAGCGTATCAATAAATCATTTTCGACGTGACGCCTTCGCGGGAAAACACCTGGCTGGGGTCTTGCATTTTCCAGAAAGAGGGGGAGACTCTTATCTCAGACTACAAAATATTTTTCCATCAGATCATATTTTGTCTAAAATTATACAGATATCAATTAGTGTCTGTTAAATGCATATGCATATTTGTGTCTAATTTTCTGCACGCATTATTTGGTAGATCTCTGACATCATCCACCGCGTGAAGTCATCCTCTTGTCCTGGTTTTAGGATAATGGTTTGTTCTCAACTGGCGGGAAATGTAGAAGCCCGCCCCTCCGAATGTTCCGCATCTGCACCAAGTGAGACAATTTTCCCGAAAGACATAATTCCTTGCCTTTCACAATAAAAGTCCATGTCGCGTAGGAGCTCGTTCTTCAACGAGGTGGTTTACGCGAACACTTTTATTTTGAAAGTCAGTGACCGGATGCGCAGCAAACGTTTGACGCTGTGCTGCGAGGCGGATGAAGTTTCTCTCGAACCAGCGGTGTGTTCGAACCCAGACTGAGTTTATTTAGCTATATGTGTTTCAGAGTCGCTCTCTTTGAGCTACGTTGTACATGTGTACTGTGGAAGCAGGTTTTTCTCGAAGATACAATTATACTTGACCATTCGGCAGCTTCCGACCCGGACAACATGGCTGCTTGAATAACCTGAGCTTGATACTAGGTTTGCTGAGCAGAAACTGTTCGTAAAGTTGTCAGAAAGCTGAAATTAGTCCTTTTAAAATATATTTATACAACGCAGTCGTCTTTCTTCGTCGTGGACCACAATGAGCAGGTAAGTGAATTTGTCTTTTACGTTTAAAAGAAACGCGCCTACTAATAGCTGTTCATAATAAAAACTTGGAACATTTTGACACACTAGTCGATGTTTGCATATTAGATGAGAGACTATTTAGGAGAAATGAATAGAAACAAAGATCTGCAGGGATGTGAAGCCTTATAAAGTTTGTTATGAAGTGATCTGTGATCACGCTCCTTTGTGCACATAGGATGCAGCAGTGTGTCACTGAAGGAGCTCTGGTTTTACAGCAGCTTCCTATATGCTCACATTGCTGCAGTATTAACAAGGATTGCAATTAACGGTTGGCATTTAGGCTTTAAAGAAGGCAAGTAAGTAAAGTTTCTTTCTAAAGAAAACTGTTTTCTAAAGAAACCAGTATCATCAACCTTGGGCCAGTGGCTGAAACTCAAACCTCGTGGAGGTCGATGAGATCGAATTATTGGCTGATCAGCCAAAGTTAAGAAAGTCAATTTATCTGTGCACACCGACCCGATACCGAATGTCCCCCTGGCACAACTCGGCTCTGTGAAAAGCTTCCAGCACTAAAGGAAATTGGAGTCTGATGAATGTTTTAAACCCAAATTTGATCCGAGAATGACATTATGCATGTGGTTCCACAGAGCCATTATGCAGCTAAAAGCCTATATTTACCAAACATTAACCACTGCATTGTTGAACCTCGCCCCCTTCGCTCATTACACATCCTGTGTTTTTCTTTCTATTCAGCATCAAGGAGGAAACTCGAAGTGCGTCCCCTCAGTGCCCCAAACCAGATGAATCTGAGGAGCCCCACGGTACGGCCATGGAGACCGCAGGGGGTCAGGCAGGTAAATTATCATGTTTTTTTTTAAAATGGATTCAACAGGCTGATTTAACTCTAAAGAAATTCACCACCAGAGGGTGTTCTGTTTTCCCGTCTCTAGATGGGAGTGTGAAGTCGGAGAACATTCACGAGGTGATCATTACCAAGGAAATGGAGGAGGAAGAGAACCAGCTGATGGAGGAAGGGGAGCGAAAGGAGAAGGAGATGATGAAAAAGGTGCACAGCTTCCTCCGCAAAACCACACATTTGCCGTTACTCTGCATGTGTGTGCAGATCAGAGTTGAGCAGCTGCTTGACGTTGTTTAATAAAATGTCTAAAGGCCCAGGAATCATTTGAGAGGGACTCGCAGGATGTGCGCTTAAAGAGACTCCAGCATCTGCTCCAGAAGAGCAACATCTACTCTAAATTCCTGCTGACAAAGATGGAGCAGCAGCAGAATGAGGTAATGTGTGTGTATAAAAGTTCAGGTGTTGCGACCACTGGATGCTAATGCCTGACTCTGTGTTTCAGGAGAAACTCAAGAAGGAGAGGCTGGAGAAAAAGGCCATGAAGGTGAGCAACTGGCAACTGGGAGTATTCAGCTTAGCAGCGACCAACCCGTCTCATCACAAACTGTTTGCTTTTTGTTGGTTTAGGCTGGTGGTGGTGCAGAGACCCGGACAGGTGAGCAGAGCTTTTGCTCCTTCAGAGACATCAATAGAAGATGTCGAAGATCCCAACCGTCAAATTTGTTCCTCTCCGTCTAGATGCCAAGAAGAAGAAGAGGAGGAGGGATGAAGACTTTAAAATAGCTGATGTTATGACTAAAGAAGTATGTCTATGTTCTTGCTCCTTGTTTTGTCCCGTTTTCCTCTTGACTTGACGTCTGCTTCATGTGCGTTTCTATTTTTCTCCTCTCTTTTTTTTTTTTTTTTTTTACAGGAAATCATGTCTCAAGCGAAGAGATCAAAAGTGGAGAAAGGGGTAAAGCTGCTTTTACTGTGACTGCTCCATCTTCTATGATTTCAAAAATACTTGTAGTTAGTCTAATCCTTTCATAATATTACATAAAAGACTAACTACCGGTCCGATGAAAGCTTTCTTTTGCAGTTCCGTTCACCTGGACAGAATATTTTGAAAATGGGATCCCAAAAACATAAAGTGCATCTTTATGTTGTTCTCATATTTGATCTGTAAGCCTCATTCTAAAATAATTTGATGAGTCAGAACTGTCATCCATAAGTATTCAGTCTTTTCCATGACTGATGAAGGCCAGATCAATCATACGTCTCAGTCATAAATTTGATAAATCAGGCCCCATTTTTTTTAAATGTGGGAACGCTGTGATTGGCTGATTGCAGTTTTCTGTCTGACCACCAATCTTTGCAAAACCTGACCTGCCGATTCTGATTTGACCGATAGCAATTTTTTTTTTTTGTCTGAAATGTTGCTAAGCGTAACAAGAATGTCACTTGAGTTAGCAGCAAGTCTGTAAACCTGCAGACTTGACCTGGTGTGTGTCAGCACTGGTTGATCGCTGATCTCCCAAAAGTGAGGAAGCTGGGACATGTCGAATAGTTCTGATAGCGTGCAGGAAGACGTAAAAAGCGTTCAGTCTGTGCCGATCGGCTCCATCACCTCACCGCTTTTTTCCAGAAGAAACTCGACGCCGAGGATATTGAAAAAATGAGCGATTCCAACGAGGAAATCAAGAGCCGGCTGTCGGAGACGGTTCGAGAGAACGCCAAGCATCTCCTGGACCCTGACAGGAAGGTGAACGGGCAGCCAGTCCCCATCCAGCAGCCCCAGCTGTTCACAGGCGGGGTGATGAGGTGGTACCAGATCGAAGGCGTGGAGTGGCTGAGGGTGAGCGGGTCCGGATGTGGCGGCGGCGGGTTTGGAATCGCTCTTGGTGCCACGCGGTTACCCAGCAGTCTCTATTCCCTCTGTGCTGCAGATGCTGTGGGAGAACGGCATCAATGGCATCCTGGCTGACGAGATGGGGCTGGGGAAGACCATCCAGTGCATTGCCCACATCGCTATGATGGTAGAGAAGAAGGTGATGGGCCCCTTCCTGGTGGTGGCTCCTCTCTCCACAGTACCAAACTGGATCAGCGAGTTTAAGCGCTTTGCACCAGAGGTAACGGGACGAACGATGGGAAGCCTCTCTGGGTCTGCCGGTGCCAGACTTAGAGCAGCAGTCTGATTTGCGTTGCGCGTCTTTCCCAAGATATCAGTGATGCTTTACCATGGCACTCCACCAGAGAGGTCCAAACTGCTGAAGCAGGTCCGCAGGTCTCAGGGGCCACTCAACATGTTTCCAGTTGTCATCACTTCCTTCGAGATCTCCATGATTGACAGAAAGTTTCTGCAGGTAAGACCTCCACACTAGAATCACCTGCTGGATTCTGGAAGTATTAGTGAAGACAGACTTTGGGAATCTCTGCTTTCTGCCTCAGCATCTCCAGTGGAAGTACCTGATAGTGGACGAGGGCCACAGGATCAAGAACCTGAACTGTCGGCTGGTGCGCGAGCTGAAGATGCTTCCCACCGACAACAAGCTGCTGCTGACGGGCACACCGCTGCAGAACAACCTGGCTGAGCTGTGGTCCCTCCTCAACTTCCTCCTCCCAGAGGTCTTCGATGACCTGAAGAGGTAATTATAAATCTGTATGTCTAGATCTGGGTGTAGAGTCCCTCTCAGCATGAGCAGCTCGGTTTTCTATCCTGTTTTTGACCAGCTTTGAGTCCTGGTTTGACATCAACTCCCTCGGTGAGGGTGATGACGTGGTAGTGGCAGAACGGGAGCAGAACATCCTGAGCATGCTGCATCAGGTGAGGCAGAGAGAAAGAGAGAGAGGCAGAGGAAGGAGCATCCTTCATCGTTTCCATGTTTTCTGTCTCAGATTCTGACCCCGTTCCTCCTGAGGAGGCTGAAGACAGATGTTACTCTTGAGGTTCCTCCCAAGAAGGAGATCATAGTGTACGCCCCTCTGACCACAAAGCAGGAGACCCTTTACAGCGCAGTCGTCAACAAGACCATAGAGAAGGTTCTGGGAAAGGACAAGGTAAGGGCTGCTGACATCTCTGGATTTCTCCACCAATAAAAACTTCCGGTGTCAGGAATTCTCCGGTTTTTCCTGTCAGAAAGAGGCTCCTGTGCCGGTGACGCCAGATGGCAGACCAAAACGTCGCACTCGTAGATCAGTGGACTACAGTGAGACGGAGAGCGACACACAGGCGGCTCTGATGAAGTACCTGGAGAAAGTCCGTAAGGAGGCCGAGAACAGGTCAGGAACCGACTGACGGGGTTTCCCCGAGAGTAACATAAGCCGATCCGCAGAAGTTTTGCATGACATCGGCATCTGTTGAGGCGGTCTGGAGAATGTTCCAGATTCGTTGCGTACAAGATGAGCTGAACCATTTCTCTGAACCTCCTCAGCCCATCACCACCAGTGCTGGACATTTCCACCCCGCCGGACGCCGACATCACGTTGAAGTTGCAGAATGTGCTGATGGTGCTGAAGAGATGCTGTAACCACCCGTACCTGGTGGAGTACCCCCTGGACCCGGTCACACAGCAGTTCAAGGTGACCTCGCCGTGTTTTCTCTTGGAGCTCGTTGAGCTGCAGACCAAAGTTTTTAGAGATTAAAGCCTTTTTTTTTTTAACTATCTCTGCAGATTGATGAGCAGCTGGTTCAGACCTCAGGAAAGTTTCTCATACTGGACAGGCTGCTGCCTGCTCTGAAGAAGAGAGGACACAAGGTAGTCGTGTTTCCAGAAGATATCAAATGTTAACGGCTTGTTCTGCCCGTCTCAGTCCTGTGTGGAGGCAGCAGAATCTCATGTTTAGTCTCTGACCTTCCTTCCATTCTGATCATTGCACTGTTTGACAGGTTCTGATCTTCAGCCAGATGACGTCCATCTTGGATATTCTGATGGACTACTGCTACCTCAGAGATTTCCGATACAGCCGGTTAGATGGCAGCATGCCGTACACCGAAAGAGACGAGAACGTAGGTTTGAAATGATGGAGAACTATTGATTTTATTATTGTTCTCTAAGGCAACAAGGTTTCCTGTCGCAGCAACAGAATTACAATTTTGAGACTGACTGGGGATACAAGACGGTGCTTTTCAAAACTATTCACACTCTTGTCATTTTTTTATTGTCAATTTATGTCACCAACTTAAATATTTCTGGATGAAATATTTCTCATATAGCACAATCAGTTTTTAAGAAAAGTTGAACCACTGTTCTGTTATTTGTGAAACCTGAATAACAGAAGTATGAATCTTTGTCTTTGGTATGTAACTACTTGCTTTTTGGGTTAATAAATTTGTCCAGAATCTGAATTTATTATTATTTTTTTTTTACTTTTTTTGCGACTCTGTCGAACGAGCCAGAAGTCACTCAGGAGTGGATGTGCAATGGATCTCTGCAGCTCCTCTTTGTTCTTTGATTAATGCTCTTTGCCCAGACTGTCGCTTCAGGTTAACGTGTGTCTCTTGATAGGTCTGCAGACTGGTGTCTTTTTTTTTTTTTTTTTTTTAAATAACTTGCCGCTTCTGTCACTTTGTGTGGATCAGACTCATGAAATCCCAATAAAATTACAATTGCAATGTGGCAGGGAGCCGTGAATTGAATTTTTGTATTTCCATTCAATGGAACACATGCTGCTGCTCTCCATCAGCTCTTTTGGAATCAGACGATGACGTTTGCTTTCTAAGCAGATCCTTTTCTCTTTCAGATCCAAAAGTTTTTCACTGACCCAGAGGTGTTCATCTTCCTGCTGAGTACCAGGGCAGGAGGACTTGGAATCAACTTGACAGCAGCTGACACAGTTATCATCTTTGACAGTGATTGGGTAGGTTGGAACCTGAGGAACGAGCTAAAATCTCTTGTACTCTAGTTTTTTCTTTTGTTTGGGTTTTTCTTTCTCCTCGTCGTCTTGTTTCCTTTTAATTTGGGAGGAAAACAAAAGTCTGGAACCCAAAGGCAGGGTTATGATTCCCTTTCCCTTCCTGCTTTAGAACCCTCAGGCGGACCTGCAGGCTCAGGACCGCTGCCACCGCATCGGACAAACCAAACCCGTGGTGGTGTACCGGCTAGTGACGGCCAACACCATCGACCAGAAGATCCTGGAGCGGGCGTCGGCCAAGAGGAAGCTGGAACAGATGGTTATCCACAAGAGTAAGCGTCGGCACGGGCACCTTTCCGCTCGTCACTGACCTTCCCTGACCTCACCTTGGTGCTGCTCTTTTTTCCCCCAGAAAAGTTCAAAGGTGGGAAGGCAGAGCTGAATCAAAGTAAGAGCTGCATCGATCTGGACGAGCTACGGGAGCTGCTGCAGGCCAGAGGCCCTGAGAAGTAAGACCACTGTGCCAACTCAATGCAGCGCAACCAGGTTAATGCTATAAACGGTCATATTGTTGTTTTGAAACCATTTTCAAGTAATATTAGTGCAAGAACACATTCTTGCAGATCAATAAACTTTATATTCTGATGAACATTTAACATTTTTTGAAATATCCACAATAAATTAAAAAAGAATCAAAAAGATAAAATGAGTCATGAAGTTTCTGAAAACAAGACTGTCCTTCAAAATAAGAGCTAGTCGAGACCACAGCACCAGACCGGAGACTTTTATCATCCAGTTTTTGGTAGAAAGAGAAAAATGATAAATTATGCAAGTAACGATTGAGTTTGTTTTAATTTATCATGCAATTAATTGATTTATTTATTATCGTGACAGGACTAAACACAACACAACTCAACACTGCATCGCAGTGCAGCAGCCTGCATGCAGTCATTGCAACAAGTATCTCTTTAACCCGGGAACTCTTGGTGTGTTTGTTCAAATTAGGGAAGTGAAATCCTCACAAGGAAAGGTGATCAGTGACAAGGATCTGGAGATCTTACTGGATCGCAGCGACCTGCTGGGTGAGGAGCGACCTCTCTCTGGTTTTCAGGATAAATTTCTGCGCACCTCCTGACATCTACATCAGACACAGACCTGTTTTTGTTTTTTGTTTTTTAACTGTGACTTGTCGTTTCCAGATAACCGAAGGAGCATGAAGGAGAAAGTGGGAGTCTTCAGAGTGATCGACGCCAAAGAGTCGTCAGAGATCACGCTGACCTGAGAGCCGTTCGACGTCCAGTCCGCTGCCACCTTAAGGAAGACAACCACGACATTCTCCGATGATGGAGCTGCTGTTTTGTTCTGTTGAGTTGCTGTAAGAATGCTTGTTTGTCAGTAAATGTTATAGAGATTGTGATATTAAAAATGTAAAACGACATTTAAAGGAATTTACCTCGTGTTTGTTCCATTTTCAATGTTGTGACCCTGTTGGTGGAAATTTAACAAAAGCAGAAAGTATCTCAATAATCAGCCACATGGTAACCAGATGCTGCAGGGTCAGAGGTCAGAGGTCTGTCCCTTGGATCAGAATGATGCCAGCGATTCAGTCCAGCGGTTCAGCGAAAAAAATTAGAATATCTTGGAAAAAGTAAAATATTTCTATATCTTATTTATATATGAGTGAACATCTGTGGACATTTAGAAAAAAACTTTGATCCATAAAGCTGTTGCATCTTTTTAATTTAAAAGAAGTAAAGCATCTTAAAGGGGAAGTATAATGTGCTCCAGTATCATTTTCAGGCACAATCAAGCAATTATGCCACCTGCAGTTGCTATAAAAATCCCCTAAATATCAAACATGATTTTAAAGAAATTTGTCTTCACAGCTTAAAGCCTTGAAATTGAGCATCATCAACTAAACATTCTTGCTCTCCTATTAACATCTTCATTAACGTAGGAAGCAATCCTTCACCGGCACTGCTTCGTTTTTGTGCGTCCATCTTCTCAAACCCCAGTCGGTCGCGACAGACGGCTGCTTGTACTGAACCAGGTTCTGGTCCTGGTTCTGATGGAGGTTTCGTTCTGATAAAGTGGAGTTTTTGCTCTCCACTGGGACCCCATCCATTCCAGGTACTGCGGGATGTGTTGCAGTAAAGTCAACAATGCAACCCATTTGATTGTCTACAACAGTCCCATTCTGTAAGATGCCTTTATGTATTGTTTTCCAGCCTCAGGCTATTTGAAAATATGGCTTGGTGCTTTAAGAGCGGGACAGGGTGTGTCCATGTCACCTGCTGAGGTATATTCATCCTGAAAAGACACACCCTGTGTATTATCTCAACGCGAACACTGAGGTTGTTTGCAGGAGCGGATCATCTGTGGATTTTTTATTTTTTATTTCTTTGCTAGAATCAGAAAAGGTGAATTAGGTAGGGGATCTGTCCTTTTTTTTATTATTCTCAAAGTCTAAGCCATCTTGTTGCCTTGCAACTGAGAATCATTTTTGTTTTCTACCCAAAGCTCAGGCGGGTTCATTTGATTCATGGAGCGTCTTAAGTTAGTCCTCCAGTACTTCCAGTCCAACTCTGAGTCCATCTCTAACGGGATCTGCATCGTCCTGGCTCTGGTCAGCGTCAAGCTCTACACCAGCTTTGACTTTAACTGCCCGTGCCTTCCTCAGTACAACAAGCTCTACTCTCTGGGAGTGATGACGGTCCCGCCCATCATCTTTTTCTTCCTGGGGGTCCTCGTCAATCGACATACGGGCGTCATGATGGACGAGTGGATGAGGCCGGTTGGGAATCGTTCCAAAAATCCTGCGGTGGTGAAGTGAGTAAAAGATTTCCTAACCGCAAAAGGTTTTTCAGGGGAAACAAAAGAGAACAACAGCAGAAATAACTGCAGCCTCGAGGTGATGGTGAAGGAGAGCTCTTTAAGAAGATTCACAAAGAGTGGACAGCGGCTGATGTTAGAACATAAAGGTCCACCACACAGACAGTTCCATGTCCATGGACTACAACCACCACAGACCTGGTGTTAAGTCGCTTCTGAACCGGGTCCAATTTATTCCAAGATGAAAGTAAAGTTCCCATTTGCCTTGGAAATGGAGGGTTACAGAGTCTGGCATTGAGAGAGACCAGAGAACCAGAGTTGAAGCTGCTGGAGGTCCAGTCTGACGCAGCTCTCTCATTTTAGATAAACTGAATGTTTAGGTCTCAAATGAACAAACTTCCAAAATAATTCATCTGTACCTGATGTCCATCCCACGTCTTCCGGCAGATACCTGTTCTCTGCCATGATCCAGAGGGCGCTGCTCGCTCCCATGGTCTGGATCCTGGTCACTTTGTTGGACGGCAAGATCTTCATCTGTGCTTTCAGCTTGAGTGTCGATCCAGGCCTTTTCTCAGGTAAACTTGAAACAGAATGACTCTATTTTTTATTTTTTCCAACAAGCTGTGCAACTGTTTGGATGCTTTGCCAATCTTGTGATTTCTCCTTAGGCGTGCCCAACAACACAGGTCTGGATGTGGTTAAGATCATGGCCAAGGTGCCCTGCAAAGAGGACGTCATTTTCCAGAACAGCTCGTTCCGTAAAGCGGTCTCCCGATATGTCCGCTGTTATTCTCAAGTGAGCTCTGTCAAAAAAAAATACTGAACACATTAACTCAACATTTTCACTCACTCTGTACATTCTCTATATAGGTGTTGCTGTGGATAGCTGTCAACTACTGATTTGAAATTCCTGTTTAGCATTCAGGGTTGTGAAAAAGTATGTGCCCCTTGACATGACCCTATTTTATTGTTTTTTTTTTTTTAATTACTATCCCATTTACATGCTCCAGTTCATCAAACAAACATTAATATCAGGCAGAAATAACCTGGGTGACAGCAAAACTCCGGTTGCAAATGAGTGGCTGCACGATGGGTAGCACTGTTGCCTTGCAGCAAGAAGGTTCTGGGTTTGAATCCCAGCCTGGGTTCTTTCTGCATACAGTTTGCGTGAGCTCCGATTAACCACATATTTTGGAAACTCATGCCTCGTTACTGCCAGACTTGTAGAATCAAGAAATAGATTGAAGGCATGAAGTCAGATGACAGATCTAAAAAAACAACAAGTGATTCCCAGATGTGAAGAAATTCAAGATCAGTTGAGAAACACAGTCACTGACATTCTAAGACTTTGGAAGAACTATTTACCCTTAATAAATAAAATGGTCATCTAAACTCAACTTTGTGTTTTCGCTCAGGTTATCTTGACTGATATTAACCCCTTTACTGACACAATGACACCAGTGTCCTCATGGACTCTTGTGGCAATTAAAGGGTTTTGCATTTGTTTGATGATCTGAAACATTTTAACGGGAGCAAACAGAATACATCTGGAAGGTACTCTTTCACATCTCTGTAGGTCAGGTGATTCAATGAGTAAAATCTGATACCAATCCTGTCATTAATAAGGCAGCAATAATGAGTCGCAAGACTTTTCAAAGCCTTTAGAGAAGCAAAATTTGGGGCCGTCCCTCTGAGAGGGGAGCAGGTTTGTCCATCCACATCAAGGTTGACAATGGTTTTGTGTCGCTTGCTTTCTACAACATCTCCAGGCAGTTGGCTGGTCCATCCTGCTGCTGCTGATCATACTGGGAGCGATGGGACGCCTTATCAAACCCTGTTTTGAAGACCACGCCGCCTTCTTACAGACACGGTACTGGAGCAACTACCTGGACGTGGAGCAGAAGCTTTTTGACGAAACCTGTGTCCTGCATGCGCGCGACTTCGCCCGGAAATGTGTGGTGCAGTTCTTTGAGGACATGACGGACGACTCGGTACTTCGTCTTCCACATCCGTCCTTTATCTCGAACGTCAATGAGGGGTGGCAGGAAGAAGAGGAGAGACTTCATGGGGTGACAAAGCAGGAGCAGGTGGACCAGCTGCTCAACAAGTGGTACTACGGCAAACCTGAACTGGATGTAACCAGGATTGCACACAGACCCAGGCCGTGTGTGACCTGGCAGGACCCAGGAGGGAAGACTTTATACTCAGATATTTAAGATGTTTTGGTGGCTGCTGTTTATTGCTTTGTTGCATTTTGTGCATTGAAGTAGGACCTTACAATTAGGGTCGGGTAATTTTATCGATTCTACGATATTTATTGATATTTTTTCCCCTTTTAAAGTATCGATTTTACACAGTATCAATATATTAAATCCTACTCAGATAACCCGTGTTCCCACTTGCACATGTACATTAAAAATGACATGTAACAAAATAACCAGTTATTATTACATTACATTATCTAATATAAGCGAATAAAACTAAAAAAAATTTCATTTTCTGTATTTGGGTGGCAAATACACAAAGCCACCCAATTAACATTTAAATAAAACAAATATAATACAAAAACAACATTTATTACACCAGTATTACACCATCAGTTCAATTAATTCAATCCAAGTCTGTGGAACAGTCCCAAAATGTCACCAAAATCACTCTGTCCCTCTAAAATCTTTTAGAAAATGGTCAAACTGTATTGAATCATTGACTAAATATCATCATATTGTGAGCAGAATATTGTATCGCATTGTATCGTATCGTCTGCGACAGACTGGTGACCTGTCCAGGGTGTACCCCACCTCTCGCCTGGAACGCAGCTGGAGATAGGCACTTGTCTTTCTCCCGGGCCCGTTCGGGAGAAGGGTGATTAGAAAATGGATGGATGGATGGATGGATGGATATATTGTATCGTGAGATTAGTGTATCGCAACAGCCCTACTTACAATGGACCAGGTTGAAAACATCAACTGGAAGAACCCTGAATTCTAAGTAGGACATTTAAATCAATCAATTGTCATCAATCCTGCCTTAGAAATCCAATATTTCTGTGACGACATGCCTGATCCTTCTCACTAGGATCAGGCACTCAGAGCTCGTTCTTCATGCTCTGAGTCTGCTGCTGGGCCTGCAACAGCTCCCCAAGAAAGCAGCCTGAGGACTTCAAGTCATGAATGAGAGAAACATACAATGGGAAACTGTTGTGCCAAAAAATGGCTGTTAAATGACTGTATTTGATCCCTGTTATGGATGATTCTGTGTCCTTCCTCTGTCTCTCGGTCAAGCTAACGTTGAAGAGATGTCGCATAACCCCCACAGAGCTGCTCTGACCCCGATATCTTCCAATCACATATTGAAATTGAAGTAAATGAATAAATCAATGGAAACAGCAGCCATAATGACGGATTATTGCCCCACACCATGCAGTTCTTACACTCAAACCAATGTCCTCAACATGTTCTGTTCTGAGCTTGAACCATGTCAAAAATTGTCATTTGAATATGTGGGTGTGGACAGACAAGCTTTGCATGGAGGTTTTCTCACAAGCACAGAATGATGAGTGTATGCAAACAAACTCTGGACCCAACTGACTTCCCCTACTTGCAATGATTTGTTTTTTGTTGACTTTGTTTTACGTTTATTAGTCAGTGTCTTTCTGATAGTAACTATGACTGTCATCAACTCTGACTCTACTTCTGGACAGCATCTCGAAACTTGATTTCATTTTCTGCTTATACACAGAGATCATAGGATTGTTTTTCAAAGTACTTGTGTAATCTTTTTTGCAGAGTAAATGTTTGTAATTGTTGTGCTCTCTCTTTCTCTCTCGCTTTTTAAGTGTTTTAGCACATTCAGTGGTTAATAGAGAAATGTTCATAATGTTTTTGATGCTATTCATAAACTTTTGGCTACAACAATGCAACAATGTCACAACAATGCAATTATGTTCTTCCACTTCCAGATAATGGCTCCAGCAGTGTGGTACCTGGAGCACAGAAGTTTAAAACTGCAATATCCATTGTCAGTAGTATTGTAACCGTAAGACGTTTTAATAAAGGTCTCTTGGCTTAATCACACATGCAATACCTTGATAATGAGAAACATTTTTTCTCCATCAGTCGATATGAAAGAAGCTGAGCTCAATTTGCACAGAGCAGCAGGAATACTTGATTTCAGCCGATTTCTTGGATTTCTGACACCATTTATATTGATTTTAAAGGTGAGTTTGTTAGTATGGTAGCCCGTTTTCGCCACTCTGTTAAAAAAATAAAATAAATGATCTCAAATTAATGAGATAGTATCTCAAAATAATGAGATGCTATCTCATATTAATGAGATAATATCTCAAAATAACGAGATACTATCTCATATTAATGAGATAATTTATATATATTTTTTTAACAGGGTGGTGGAAACGGGCTTCCATACGTTAGAAACAGGGTTTTAAAATGTTTGTCAAAGTGGTGGTACTTGGACGACTTTGCCATGCAGAAAAAGGTTCGATCCCCTCGTTCATGGCAGGGCACTCCTGACCAACAGATGGCGCTAAAGCGACTGGAACGACTGAACCGGATTAAGGAAGAAGCGCAGGTCTCGCGCTTCCGGGCGGGATGATTTGAAAATAAACAAGATGGATTTGATCGCTGCGCTGCAATTTCTGAACCTGAACCGAGCTCCACAAGGTAACGCTAAATCATTTAGCTGTATTCATCACGAGAGCTCAGGAGAAAGTCGTGTTCTTGGCTTTGTATCGGTTCATTCGGCTGCGGCTCTTGTCGCAGTTTCCGGACGGCAGAACTGTCAAGACTCTGACACCGGGCTGGACGAGATCAGATTTATTTACAAAAAACAAGCAAAACGGCCAACAAATGCATTTTCTGTTTCTAATGGGGCTGCGAGGCGGTTTTATTTTATATAACATAATATAATATATGAACTGATGAAGCACAAAAACATGGATACATATGTAAATAGTTTACTTATGTCTTTTATGAAGACAAAAGTGTCCAATATTCCTAATCTCCAAATTAAAGCTAGCTTTAAAGACTACAAAGAAGGCTTATTAATGACTTCTGTTTTGTGAAGACTAATAACTGAGCATCATCATAATGTTACTGGTTCACATTTTCACCTGCACTATTACCTGATTGCCTTGGTTTTGTCTAATTATTGACAATAAATGTGATGGAGGAAAAAAAAACCTCATCTTATAATGTAGCATTTATTCCCTGTTTAGAAAACAGGTGCTTCAGGAGAGGATGATCCTTATTATTTCTTATTACTCAGTATAATTTTTCAATGTTGATACTTTAAATATTCTGATCACATTCATGGTCTGTAGACTTCAACCATTTCAGGACAATAAACGGAATGTGGTTCAGAATGCAATTGATAATCATGTTGAATAGTTAGCATTTTATTGGCAATCTAAATAATTGGCAAATGGATATTTCTTGCAACTGACGGCCTATCAAACACCCAGTGTATTATAAGCCTGGCGGGCCACCAGGCTTCACTTGTGCCCCACCACGCTATGCATTACTTATTTATTCAAATCTTTTTAAAATGTTAGCTTTTTTTAAGACTCTATAATTGGTGTTCAGTTATTAATCTTTCAATAATACATAATTATCAAGTGATATTTTCAAATTTCCTGTCAACTTTAAACATTTTTTAACTCAAAAACATGACAGGCTGCTGCATGAATAGCCCAACCACTAAGCTCAGCAGGTTTTCTGGGGGAAACCTTGAACCGACTTGCCTTGGTTGCTACATTGACTCATCTCTTGAATAAATTTTTCTAAACATTGGACCACTTCAAGATGGCTCCTGGAAGTGGGGCAGGTGCCTGTTTACAGTTTTACAGGAACTTTTGAGATGGTTCCCAAACTCAGTTTTTCTAACGGTAATTAATACTTGCCAAGTGTCTGACTTGCATTGTGATTTCCAGACTGGGTGGACGCCGTGTGGGACTTGGAGTTCACGGAGAGGAAACCGCTGGACCACGTCATAGAGGACGAAGTGTGCGCCGGTGGAGAGAAGTCTTTCAGAAGCCTGATCCACTGTCTGCTGGAACATGCTGCAGATCAGCAGCAGCCTGCAGGCAGGAACGGAGCATCACAGGTCAGCTCTCACACCACTTCCCTAACAGTTTGCTCTGATTGCTGAGTGTAATGTATATCTGGAAAATGCTCTGGAGCTGTCGTTTGCTTTCTGCAAAAAATGAGTCTGCTAATCCTCCATCCCTGCTTGTTTCCAAAGCAGCAGGGTGTCTGGGTGATCCTTGGAGAAAACAGGGTGTCTGTGAAGTCTCTGGTGGCTGTTCTGTCCTCTTTCATCCTGGCAGCAAAGCCCAAAGGGGCCAATGTTCAGCAGAGGGTTTGTGGACTCTATGCGGCTTCTGTTTACCTGCTGCTGCTGGGGATCCCAGGTGAGCATATCTGGAAACTATTTGTTAGTTTCTGAAATGCCAGAATTTTAATTTGCAACTTGTTTGTGTTGTCTTTGGTCTTAAAATGTGTAAGCTATGCAATTTGTTTAAAAAAAAAACAGTCTGATAGAACAGCTCTTTAGCTGCAAAGGAGTCACAGAAAGATGAACGAATGGTTTTGATATAAAATATCAAATGTTTTTGTAGCTACTGTCTCAGTAAATCTGTACAAACTGTACTCCATAGACAAAATTATGGTGTGACTCTCGGTCCTGTGGGTTCTATTGGGTTCTGTTCGGAATTGAACTCACCACAGGGAGGCAACACCTGTTGGCCAGACATCGATCACTGAGGGACCGTCTGCAGTTTTTCCTATGGAAACAATGATTTACCTATTGGTCCACCATCACAACAGAGCTTGGGTTGCAATGGTGGAATTCAAATTAGTTCTGCTTGACATGTTGCTAAGGAAAAAAAAATCACATAAAAATCATGTTTCATTTTCCTCTTCAGTTAGTTGTATTTATCTTTGTTAGATTTTCATGGTTTGCTTTTTTTAAAAGGTTAGTCAAGGTTTCCCCCAGAAAACTGGTAAATATATGTGCCCTAGTTCAGGGGCTAGGGCACACTGACCTATGACCCTACTCTGAGGTGGAATCAACATTTTCTTTACTTTATAAATATCTGTGTCTTCCAGGAAGCATTGCCAACAAGGTTTTCCACGAGGTTTTGTTGGACACGTGTCTTGACCTGACCTTCCACTGCTGGCCCCAGGAGTCTGGCAGGAAGCGCAAGAAGGACGGCCCGAAAAGTTCCCAGGCTGACAGCAAACGCTCCAAACCGCAGCGTAAAGATGCTCCAGAGGTGCAGCACCAAACCACGAATCAGTCGCAGCCCAACAGATCATCTAGATCTGCTCAGTCCACTGAATTGTTGCAGCATGCCGCTCCGAATACACACAGCTTCAATGGAGCATCTGTCAAACTTTTGGGAGACAGTTTTACAAAGACACGCTTCACTGTCCTTCTCTCAAGCTTTCTGGTTTTATCACAATCAAATTTAATAGCACAGACTCTCAGAGATACAAGGCACCACATTGCATCCTTTTTTTTTCTTCTTCTTTCAGATGGAAATGGAGGAGGAAGAAGAGGAAGATGAGCTGCATTTTTCTGGGCAGGAGCTGACGAAGATCAGAGATGCTATTGCTGTCTTGGTTCAAAGTCTCCTCCGTCTCCTGCAAACTTTCTCACTCAAAGACAGACCACAGAGTGCCAGTAACTGCACGCAGGTAAGCCCCGCCTCCCCACACACACACTCACACACATAGCAAGGCTCTGTGCCACACTGCAACGTTCTTTCCTTCTCCCCAGATCTTCAGCAAGCTGCTTTACTTGGAACCTGTGTTGAGGGAGCTTACCTTTGCTGTCCCACGGTGAGGTTTCTTTCTGCCGCTGCCATATTGAAGAAAGGTCCGACCGTCCTGGAGATGAAAGCGAAACTGGTTGTCATTTCTTCACAGGGATCTCTGTGAGCTCCAGAGTGTCCCGGAGATGGCCTTCCACGGCCTGAAGCTGCTCTGCTCACCGAGACACGGAGAGCAGAAAGAGGTAGGATCCAAGCTATTTCACTGATATACACGCGTTACACACGGCTGGATCAGGACCAGTGTGTAAATAATAGAGCTTTACAATCAAAACCACCTAGCTCTGATCCAACAAAACCAAATATGCAAATACTTTAAACTTTTCTCTGCACTATAGGTTTTGATTACTAGTGCTTTTTTTAAATAATTGGACTGGACAGTTAGCTCTCCACTAGACAGACCCATTTTCATCCCTTGGCATGACAAAGCCACAGTGTTTTTGTGGGGTCAGTCTAGCCAGGTCTAAAAACCAGAACTGGACTTTTGGCTGTGGAGAAACAATTGTTTCCTGGAGGTGTGGACCGTGTTGAGGTTTTGAATTTCACTCCTTTGCTAAAATTTGCTTGTGACGTATTCGATGTGCCAATTTGACACTTAGAAGAAGCTTACCGGAAATTATCTGTGCTGTAAACGACCGTCCTCCACTGCAAAGGGAGAAAAGGCGGCGTGTTCAGTTTAGTTCACTATTTGTAATTGACACCATCGTGGACTAAACGGTTTGGTTCACTTCCTCCGCTGCCAAACATGGCTGGTTCCCCATATGTGTAGTGATCGGCAACTCTGCATCCTTCAGTCCCTGCGGAGGGTTTTCCAACGGCTGCTCTACGTCATCCTGATGATGAGTAAAGGCCACAGAGGGAAGCCGTCCCTCCTTGTCCCGAACCAGGCCGTCCTCACCACCCGGGACCAGGCCATCCACTTTGTTTGGTAAGCAGTTTTGTTTGTAAGCAGTGAACTTGACTGAACCTAGTGAGCTTAACTTGGAAAGAGGTGAATTGCAGGGGTAGATGACACCATCAACACATTGTGGAGCTGGCGTCTCTTTAGAGCTTCCAGCTCTTTTAGCATGCTACATTGTTCGTGCTTTTTCTGTTTTTGTGACTCCAGTCATGTGGTGGATGAGCTGAAAGAGCTGGCGACACCTCTCCTTCAAATCCTCCTGCAGCACATCTGCTTCCAGGTGAATCTAATCCTCGCCTTTCATTGGCTAATAATTGGTCGTCCCTCGCTTCCACGGCGATGGGAGAAAGGTCTAGCACTGCCTGATCACTCAGTTACTGTTCTGGTGCCGTGCAGATGGTGGAGAAAAGCGAGTACCGTAACCATGGAGCCCAGGCTGTGGGTATGCTGACATCTCAGATGAGCGGTACGGACTACGCCCGCTTCATAAAGTGGCTTTTCATCTTCTCTGGTCAATCAAAGGTAACACAAGACTGTTTTTTTTTTTATGTCTCCTCTTGAGACGTAGACTTGAGCAAGTTCTCAGCTGTTCTTGTAGTATGTTGTAATGTTAGTGGCTCCATAGAAACCATATAAAGAACGGAAGGCTAACTTTCTTGTAACTGGTGTTGCTAAAACTGGACGTCTTTCCAGTCTGACTACACAAGGTGCTGCTTTTTCTGCAGATGGTGCACCGCCTGTTCTCCGTGGACGTGGCTATGGTTTTGCTGACTCAGCCGGAGAGAAGCTTGGAGGAATGTCAAGATCCGGAACTGGCCAAGTTCCTGTCGCACAAGTTCCTGATCCAGGACCTGGTGTTCGCTCGACGAATGGACGAGTCTCCCACCGTCCAGGGCCACGCCCTTTCCTGCCTGGCTCAGTGTCTGGAGCTGCCGTCGCTCAATGTCACCCGGGCCGTGCACACGCTCTTCTCTGCCAGTGAGAAAACACCTGGACTCTAGCACTAGGCGATATGGACAAAAAATAAATTAATTCTACAACAACCACCGACTTTAATCTATGTACATTTTCTGTTTTAGCTGGGACACAGACGGTGCTGGAAGAGGAGCTCACCACAGGTACAGCCTGGCCGAGAGCTTGTTGGTGTGCTGGAAAGATAACTGTCAGCAGGAAACGTGCTCACTGTTAATAAGGGCGTTAATAATAAACACAAGTGTGTGTTTGTGAAGACGCATCACTGCACAGATCAGACAACAATTACATCTGTGTGTTTATTGCTTGAAGTTCCACAGCAGACGACGTGTGGACAATTTATGGGAAGCATTAAACTCCAAACTAATGCAAACTCATGATAAAATGTTAAGGATTTCTAAAATTGAATTGCTTAAAATCAATTTAAACAGGGTGGTGTTTAATTTGATAGGGTCTTAGAATGTGAAAACAGCTGGAACCCAGTTTTTTTTTTTTTTTTTTTTTTTTTTTAAAGTGGACTGAGCGACTGCGTGTTGATAGATGCCTCTGTGTTGTAGGATCTTCTAGCTCCCAGAAAACCTACCAAACTCTTCCCTTCAGGACGGTAGATCTCAGCAGTGGTGACAGCGCCAGCTGCGATGGTGAGCTTTCTTTTTCTCAGATGTCCCGGGTTGTCAGCGTATTTACACGCCGACGACTTGAATGTCAAATGTCATGTCATATTTTGGCTCCATCTATAGAGAACCTGGCCCTTCTCCTGCGCCGCGTCAGAGACTCTAAAACCAACGTGAGGAAAGCAGCCCTGCAGGTACTCCGATCAAACCGTCGCCGCACGGCTTCACGTTTTCCGGCTGTATGTTTTCCACCTGGTTCTGCTTCATCCATCTGTTCTGATGTCCGCTGTTCAGGCTGTGGTGGGTCTCCTGAAACACGGCGTAATTCCCACAACCCGGGAGAACCTAGAAACTCTGGCGGAGCGCAGCAGAGACCCGGCTGTGTCTGTGAAGAAGAAGGCCTTACATTGCCTGGGAGAATTGCTCACCGTGAGGCTGTCTTTCTCTTCAGAGGTCAGCTGAAAATGTGACGATCAGGAATCATGAAACGACTGCTTGATGTCACCACCAGGCTAAACCAGGGTGCGTGGAAGTCCAGAAGGCGTGGCTGTTGGGTGTGGTCCCAGCTGTGGTGGACTCTGAGAACTCTGTGCAGGATAAGGCTCTGGAGCTTCTGGACCAGGTTCTGCTCAGTCGGGTGAAGCCCTACTCTGAGTGGCGGCACCTGGACCAGAGCGAGAGGCTGACCTGGGACCTGCTTGACCTGCTGTGTAACGAGTGCCGGAACCTCAGGTCAGGACACTTCTCTCCTCATAAACCTTGCTGTCTCTTTTCTGAACTCCTGCAGAGACGAGCAAATTAAGCTCATCGTCAGTCGGCTGACGATGAGCTGTAGGATAGCTCAAGTAGGATAGAAATTTGAATTTTGCTAATTTTTATAAGATCAGACAAAAGTTTGACACATTCAGAGTTTAGAGGAATTGGTTCCTAAAATTATTCAAGACGAACTGCTTTCCAACAGGCCTCAGATCAACAACATATGGCTTATTAAGGTTTTCCACACGTTTGACTCATCGACGGCTGGCAAACATGGGCCACCTCTATAAAAGCAGGCTAATCGAGTGTGTTCCAGGCTTAGAACACACTGAGAGAAATGCTGAACATGTCAATGTTTGAATGTAGTGTGAAGCACTTTGCTGTCCTCTGGACTTGATATCAAAATTGCAATTCCACGCAAAATCTGCAGCTGATGACTGATTTTTGCATTAACGGCTGCAATCGCAAATTCCTGGAGTGACTATATTATGATATATTTCTCTCCCTGTTAGGAACCACAACTTTCACATGACCAAACAAATACCATATGACCAACCTCCTCTACTGCCCCTCCAGAAACAAATGGCAGCAAGATGGAAATAAATATCTGTTTATATTTGCCAAGTGGACCAATACATATATGTTAAAAACTGACTTGTGTCGGCCGATACCAATGTTTGTGTCGATGTATTGTGCATTCCTAAGCAGAACCTAATCATTCAGAGTTCTGTGGGTGGTTTTGAGGACAGATGGAATTGGGGTTCTAAGACTCAGAAGCACATTTGGGATAAATCAGAGGCAGCAGATCAACTCAAGCACCTCATCACCGCAAAGCATGGCAGAGGAGGCATGGCGGGTTTTAGTCCCACAATATAAAGTGGCATTACATGTGTAGTTGTTTGTGCTTTAATGCCCAGAAGTAGAAGAGAAGATCGTTTTCAATGAGATAAAGACGTTTGATTGTTGCATTTTCCTCCACAGTCGGTACTTCAGCAGGGCCTTCACCGTCTGGTCCAAACAGAACAAGTTCACCCCAACATTAATCTCTAACCTGATCTCCCACACGGAAACGGAGCACGCTGCAGGGGCCTGGCTGCTGCTCTCCAAGGTCGTCTCCTCAGTGTCCACAATACCATACGGCAAGATCCTGGAGGCCTGGGACAGCATGGTCAGGTGAGGACATCAGCCTGTATCCACAGTGTGAACATGAAATCCCTGAACATCCACAAGGTTTCCCCCAGAAAACCTGTGGATGAGGACACAATTAAAGCCTGGTGGCCCGCCAGGCTTATAGGACACTGGGGGAAACCCTGCAATCTACATTTTAATGTTGACTTTCTTCTGTTTCCATAGATCACATGACGTGAATGTGACGAACTGCTGTCACGTCCTTTCTGTTGTCGGAGACATCGCTGCTCATTTAAACGAGGACACCAGGGACAGGATATCTGGTGAGGAGCTGGACGTGAATCTGTCCTGGAGGACTCATCAGCCGTCCTCATGTCTCTCCCTCAATTTGTCCTCTAACTAGCTGATCTGATGTCGTGGCTCAAGACTTTTAGTCTGTCTCTGGAGGTGATCAGCGCAGCCATGCAGACGCTTTACCAACTTGGCTGTAGCGAAGACATCAAACAAACACAGGTTTGAAAGTGGGAAACATTAACTCTGCTCTTTCGTATAGAAATATTTCGACTCTAATTTCTGTTTTTGTAAATCACTGCAGAGCTTCAGAATGACGTGATTAGATCCTGGTTTATTTTACTCTTAGCTTAAACATGCTCAGAACTCGAAGCTACATTTCCTGAGGTTGTGAAATGGACTGATGCCTAAGAAAACCTTTTCTAGTTTAGCGAAAGTGATGATTTGCTCTAATTTTTGCTACTAATTATCTGACTGCCGCATTCATAGAAAATTCCAGTTCTTTAAATACATATAAATAATAATAACCCACACTTTGGGTGCCACTGACTTAAGGATAGCAACAAATATGTAAAAAAAAAATCCTTTTTTTTTTTTTTTATAAAGGGTACATACTGCGGCATTAAGAAAATAATTTAAAAAATAATTAGTTTTATTATCTTTCATCAATTCAAGAAAAATGAAGAATGTGGTTGTTTTCCTTCTCTTTCATCAGGCTTTCCTGAACCAACACTGTGGCGAGCTGGTGTCGATCTGTGAGACTTATTTAGCCGGCATCATCCTCAGTGAGAACGGAACCAAGAACCTCAACGAGGATCTGATGGTGAGGCTCCTTCAAACCTCACCACCCCCCTCAGAGTGGGAGTGGACAATTACCTGTCAGTACCAAAGCTGCTACAGTCGGCGAGAATACCCATTTCATCGTTGTTTATAGTAAAATCCATAACCTTAGACGTCACCGACATAATCGCAACGTTCAGGAGGAAATTACCACTACTGTAATTGTGACAGAAATCTCTGTTTTGAAGAGTCGAAATAAATAAAAGATTTCAGCTCCCATGCACCTGTAGCACAAATTATTTGAGTATGTTTCTTAATTGTGGTTAATAACAATGGGTTTCATTCTCTAGAAGAAAGAGCAGCTGTTCCTCGGTGGTCTGTGTGCCTCGTTGGGAAGTTGCTCCTCTGATTGCAGATGTTCTGTGTTCCAGATAAAGCACCTCCACACTCTCGGCGTGGCCTCGCTTCACTGTCCGGCAAAGGTTGGCAAGAGGACGGTGCTGCTTGTGGAGTCTGTCCTCTCCTCACATTCCGAGAAGCTGGCGGGTACGAAAGCATTCTGGACCTCACTGAGATGTCGGCGGATTGCTGTTGACCCGTTTACTCCATGAGCCAATTTGGCCTCCATTCCATTACCTACCTTGTCAAAGGTCTAAGAATCAACTACTGTCCTCTTTTGCTCTCCAATGAGAGAGGTTTGACTGACAGACAAGCCCACCAAATCCTGTCTGCACCTTTACAATTGACAATAGTGACCCCACTGTTGCCAACTCAGCAACTTTCTTGCTGTATTGAGCGACATGTCAGACCAAAAGGATTGGTATCGGCTAAAATTGGAATCGGCAAATTAGGCTTTTTAAAAGATTGGTAATCGGTGATCGGCCAGAAAACTGCAATCAGTGCACACCTAAATATAACCAATATTTATTTTGCTGACTTCTTTCACAGATATCCAATGGAAATCTTATTATTATTTGTTTTTTGTTGTTTTTGCCTTTTTTTATAGTCTAATAACAGTGTTGTAAGAAAAACATTTGTTCCTGACTCATCCATTGTGTTTTCTGCTGCTGGTGACCAACAGCCTGTCAGGAGGAGCTGCCAGCATCACTGCCTCTGTCTCAGTTCAGAGAAAACTCCCTGCCTACCAGGATCAAAGCCCATGGCGTGATCACGTTAGGTGAGCTCTCCCATTGCTCGATCTCACACACACACACACACACGTTTTAATCACTCCATCCTCTCTGTGTGGCATCAGGGAAGCTGTGTCTGCAGCACGAAGAACTGGTCCAGAAATACCTGCCGGTGTTTGCCAGAGAGCTGGAGGTCGGCACAGAGGTCGCGGTGCGCAACAACATTGTGGTGATAATGTGCGACCTGTGTGTTCGCTACACCAACATCGTGGATCACTACATCCCCAACATCTCAGCCTGCATGCGAGACGGTGAAGCCGTCATCAGGGAGCAGACTCTCATCATGCTGACCAACCTGCTCCAGGTACGTATGAGCGACTACCGCCGTCACGACCTTCCAGCTGCGCATCTGACCCTCCGTTCTGATTCCCTGTTCACAGGAGGAGTTTGTGAAATGGAAAGGCTCTCTCTTCTTTCGCTTTATGGTAGCCCTGGTTGATCCAGTTCCTGCCATTGCCAGGTAAATTGCAACAGGAAATCCTTGACTGTTGTATGTGATGAATGCAGCCCACGTCATGTCTGCTCCATTCCTGTTGCAGTCTGTGTGAATACTGCCTGCTTCATCGGCTGCTCAAGAAGAACCCTGAGATGTTCAGCCAGCACTTCATCGAGTGCATCTTCCACTTCAACTCATACAACAAACACGCGTCGTACAACAAGTTCCCTCAGAGTGAAAGGTAGCTGATTATTATTGTAGCAGAGGTGATGTCACACTGTGTGTGTTAGAGATGGAAAATAAGGGTTTTACCTGATTTTGCAACTGATATTTTAAGTAAGGCCAGAACTTTTAACTTGTTAATTTTCAATAATCAGTTAGATTAATTTTAATGAGTTAATATTTTTGCATACAAAAATCAACAGTTGTAACTTTTGTATTGTTTCTGGTATGCCTGTAAAACCGTCGCTCAAGCAACATCCACAAAGAGCAGCGATGTGCACCAGCAGACTTCTCCTATAACGATCTTTGCAGACCTGCTGTATCTCTGCTCACACACTGAAAGCCCATCTTTATTGGACGCGTTTTTTCTTTGTGTTTCTTCTACGAAGAGAAAAGGTCTTGTTCTCCCTGAAGGGCGCTCAGCACCGCGAGAAGCGCTTTCGCATCTACCGTTTCCTGCTGGAACATTTCACAGACGCCCAGCGCTTTAACACCACCAACAAGATCAGCCAGACCATCTTAGGTAGCCACACGGCTGCTCACAAATTACAGCCTGGAGTTTGGATCAGGCGCGAGAGTTGGACCTTTTTGTAATGGCTTTCCTTTCTTGTTTCTCTCCCAGCATGCTTTGCGGACGAGGAGCTGCCTCTGGATGCAGACGGTGCCGAGATTTTGTCAGAGACCTTCAACGTGTTGAGTCTCAAAGAATTGAAGCTGCAGGCATTTTCAGCACCAGCAGGGGGTGCTGGGAGTGAGGAGGCGGAGGAGGAGAATGTGGCCACCATGACTAAGGCCGTCCTGCAGGTGGTGCAGAAGAAGGTGGTGTCGCAGGTCGGAGCCCTTCCCATCGGAACTTTGCGGCTTTCTGCAGCGACATGCATTCCAGCTGTGCAGTGATTGAAAGTGTGGCTCCGCTGCTCTTGTGCCCAGGTCCAGAAGAAGGCCTTCATAGAAAACACAGTTCCTCTAATCATCAGCTTAAAGAACCTTCTGGAGCAGAAACGATCCCCTGTCCTCAAAGACCTCATGGCCTACCTTAAGGTTCGTGTTTTGCACTCGTATCGTTTATTTTTTTGTCGCTCTTCTAAAGAATTTCAAGCTTCACAAGACAAATCGTAAGTGCAGCTTTAGTCATCGGTTGCGCTCCACGTTCTCCATCAGGTGACGATGCAGGACTACCGTAACGAGGTGAAGGAGTTTTTCGCCGGAGACGAGCAGCTGGCAGCTGAAGTGGAGTTTGCTTTGAAGGCGGCCGAAAAGGAAAGAGCGATGCAGGAGCAGATGGAAAACTGCAGCGTGACGCCGGGCGCCCAGACGCCCACTGCGAAGGTGACCGAGCAGAGAACACGCGTCACAACAAACTCTTTCATTTGTTCTGGTGTAACATCCAGACGATCGTCTACCGCCACTGAAGGCGTCATCGCTCTCTCCTCTCTCCCCAGAGTTCGGATCCGAGGTCTCCCACCAAGAGAGCCCTCCTGCCCTTTAACTTCGCCACACCACAGCCGCCTCGTCCAAACACCGCCTCGTCCAGACTGGCCCTGACTGACAGGTAGCGTCTACTATTCTAGATCTCACCCCTGAGTCAGCACAAATATACAGCCAACAGAACCCACCTGTAGGTCCGCATGCAGGCCGGAAATATCGAGGGAAATGTATGCGACTGTGATTGTCGTTCTCCATCAGGCGAGCAGGTCCACCTGGGCAGGAGGAGGAGAGTCAGTCCAAGTCTCTGACTCTGGGGAGAACAGGTGAGAACCGCTGAAACCGTCCTTCACCATCACATCGGCTTCCTTCAACAATCAGGGAAACGTTACTTTTCTTTTTCTCGATGTTTTCTTACAGCGATAGTCAAAGGAGAGGTCAGCAACAGAGCCTTCAGCACCCCAAAAGGTAAGAGTCCTTCCTCTGTCGTTTGTACGTCGGTTCAAATGTTCAACTTTTACTTTGAAGGGTCAACCTTTCCTGCTGTTCTTTTTGGAAACACGGAAGCTGAATATTTGCGTCTTCCACAGGTTTCAGCCTCAGCCTCACTTTTAACGAAGGACTCAGTGCGATCTTCAGTGACCAAGGAGCAAGTAAGATTTTCCCTGTTTGTTTGTTTTTTTTTGTTTTTTTTTTAAACTTGCCTCTCTAAATAAGACTGTTTCTGTGTTTTAGTCCTCAAATGGAAGAGAAGGACACTCTGTCCTCCTTAGGGTTCCACATGTCCCAGTTTGTGGTATTAAGCTGTTTGCTCTGTCCTTCCAGGTTCTATTGAGGAGTCCAGCATTCTGCATGTGAAACCAAATGAACAGACGTAAGTCTAACTTTTCTTTTTTTTTTTAAACCCCATACACAGAGATTTTTCCAAGGTTTCTCTCATAAAGGTCGTACTAAAGCATTTGCCCCCTCACAGATTTCTTCTGTTTATGCCTTTTTCCTCGTGTTTAAATGTTTCAGATCAAATTGTCGTTAAAATTCAAAAATAACGAATAAATGCAATCCTATGATGACAAAGTGATCCACTCAGCCATTTTGACACACTTGGCTTAGCAGATTTGTTTTAATGCAGGCATTTGCAGCTGCATGGTGTTGAGAAAGAAAGATGCTCCTGAACGTCTCCAAACATAGCTGAGGCTTACAGCTGCTCACGTGGATCAAACTTCCTCTGGGAAATAAAAACAGTTATAGTCAAGCATGGCTTATTTTCTTTTTTTTTTTTAAATATTTTTTATTTTATTTAGAAAGACAAGTTTCAATCACATACAATAATTATAGCGTTACCCATTTGAGGTCGTACATGTGGTGAAAGCATGGAATCCAGGTGGTTTTGTCCATATTGCCTTTCTGGTATTTTTTAACAGTTTTAGTTGTAAACGGTAATAAATTTGAAGAAAATTGTACACACACACAAAAAAAAAAATAATAATAATAATAAAAAATAACTAAAAATTGGGAATCGCACCACTTCAAGCAATAGAAGATCTCAAGAATATCGAAGGGTAGCACACATAATTCACAAGAACAATCAAGTGAAGTCTGATCTGATTGGTTTTACATATTCAGTCCATTTGGTCCAGATCTTATAAAATTTACCTTTTTCAAGTTGAAGGGAGAAAGAAATCCTTTCCATAGCATAAATCCGATAAACTATTTCAATCCATTCATCCATAGTAGGTGGGTCCGGTTTCAGCCATTTCTTAGTGGCTGCCAGTAGGATAGCCAGCAGCTTTTTGTCTGAATTGGTCCAATTGTCCAACCGCAAGTTGCCCAGATACATCGTTTCACATTTAAATGGAATGTTCACATTAAATATATTTTCAATGTGTTTATGGAGCTCTTCCCAATATGGTCTTATTACCTGGCAGTCCCAAAAAATATGGAAATGATTGGCACCATTAAGCCCACAAAGTCTCCAGCAGGAGTCCCCATTGCTTTGATATCTTCTCTGAATGGGTGTAACAAAAAATCGTGTAATGTTTTTCCAGCAAAACTCCCGCCATGTATTTGATCCGGTCGAGACCCATTGCAACTGACATATACCCTCCCAGTCCTCTTGTGAGACTGTTGTCTTCATTTCTTTCTCCCATTTCCTCTTTATGTATTCTGTATTCCCCTGTTTAGATAGCTGTATAACGTTATATAATTTGGAGATGATTCTGCTTTCTGACCCAGGCTTAATTAGTGATAGGAATACACCCATGAAACTGGAATCACTTTCTCTCAACCCCTCTTTAAAATTTGTATTAAAATAATGTCTCACCTGCAGGTAAGCATGGCTTATTTTCTATTGTGCTTTGGGGCTGATGAAAAGAATCGGTTGTATGTAGGGCTGTGTAATTTTATCGATTCAACAGTATTTGACAATATTTTCCCCCCAGAAAGTATCGATTTTTCATCTGCGAGTATTGATGCATTAAATGTAGGAGGTCAGCGTATCGCCACAGCCCTACTTGTTGGCTCTATAATCCCATTGCGGGAAAAACGAGTTTAAACAACGTAAAAATTTAAAAAGTTCAACACTGAAGCGCAGTCGATGCTAAAACCATACCCAGAGGAGCATGAAGGTACACAACACTCACTTTTAGACCAATGTACTGTAACGCAAATACTTCTTTTTTTAACTATGTTGATGACAGAGGTGGTTTTCTCAGACACAAGTATATGGTTGTAATCTCTCTTCATTGAGTCTGTAAAGCGACTTTAACGCGCATCAGGTTTTATTTCATTTATTAAAGGTGAACGAAGCACCGTTTTTAAACTTCGTGCTCCAGCGTGAATCCTGTGAAGAGTTGCTGTTCAGTCCTCTGACTGGTTGTCTTTCAGGGCTCCGGGGCCGAGGCGGTGGAACGTGCGGTCCCCTCTTCAGCAGAGGAAAACATCGTCTAGAGTTTAGATGTTCCAGCTTCTCCATGTCACATTCTGTCTTTAATACTTAATCTTTTCCTGTTTCCAGTCTATTCAAGCTTTGATGTTTCTGTCACTGTTTCATTTTATATGTTTGCTAATAAAGGAGATCCAAAACGAGGCGTTTAGTGTACTTTGTCTACGTATCAGTTGCAAGCCTTTAAAATTGTGACGATTTATTTTTTTTTTCTCCAAGGATTTTGTTGGCTCTAGTGACCCATATTTTTTTAAAATTAAAAACCTATATTTTTTTAAAGTAGGCTGACAGGAGAGAGGGGAAAACATGGGCAAATGTCACCAGGGCTGGGAGTCGAACCCGCGACGAGGACTAAGGCCTCCATACGTGAGTTGTGCTAAACCCCTGTGGCATCACAGCACGCCCCAAAATGATGGCGCTTTTGATAGGTCAGATAGACTCCAAAAATTGTAACAGCAGCTGCATGGGAGGCCCAATTAAATTTTTTGTCATGGGGGACTATTCTGCTAGTACCTTCCACTCACACTGCAAGGTTTGGTCTCGGTCAGCGTTACTGAAACGCTTTTCCTTCTCGTGTTTTTTGAGAGCAAAAGGAAAGATGCAACATCTGTGATCCTATCTGCTTAAATAACAGGGATTTCCTCTGGAGTGGTCGCAATTACTCCATGGACTTAAAAGGATCCAAGAGATGAATGGCTTGAGGACATACGTCTGTCCAGAGCAATTTAGCCCAATGGAACGGTTGAGTATCACGATATGCTAACAATTCCACAGTAGCATGTCTTAGATAAGGTATACATCAGTGCAAATCCACCTTATTGGCTTTTGCTGCTCCTCTTCAAATGTCTGTCTGTACAGATAGATATGTTCAATCAGATCAAAGTGGAAACGACGTCAAATTCCTTGTTTATGTGCTCAAATTTGGCAGAAAAAGGTGAATTCTGCCATTCCTTCAGCCAAGAAGACTTTAGAAAAGCAGAACCTGCTGTGGTTTTCCGACAGATTGCAGTCTGCCTCATTCCTTACATAACGGTGATGAAATGAATCTTGGTAAAACATTTCTCCTGTCTCGGGTTTATTAGTCTAGGAACTGAAGCCTCTGCGGTTTGAACTTTGGCAGATTTCACTCGGGGTGTTTTTGTTGCTTTAACCGGCTCTGCTGGAACAAACTGATTTCTCAGAAAACCCATCAGCTATCAGCCACCTGGATGAATCTTCCATAATGTCTCAGGGTTTTGAAAGACTGTTTTTGACTCTTCAATCCAGTCACCACGTTTACCCGGCATTAATAACAGACTGTGTGCTCAAGCAGTGAAGTCGTTTCTTATTTTCAGCAGTTTTTTGTTGTTGTTGCTCTCACAAACAAAACTCACAGGTTTCAGTTTATGCTCTAATCCTTCATGTGTTGTGCTCTGACATGCAAAACCGATCATGTAAGCAAAGCATCACCGAGGAAAAGAAGAAAAAAAACAAAAGAACAGAAAAAGCCTTAAAACAACCAAAGGATCCTAATAAGATGTTAACAGTGCGTTCAGAGTGATGGTTTTGAGCCACGCAATTTATAGGTCAAAGGTCATTCTTTCGCCTGATTCTTGTTCAATACATGGCTGCCGTCTGTTGTGGTGGAGCTCTATGGTGTGGTGTGATGATGGGAGGAGTTCGTAATATGATTATTATAATTTTTTTTTTACCGCTTTTTGAACTTAAAACGTCAGATTAAGTCAACTTTTATTTTCAACAAAGTCGTAGGAGATGTGTGTTTTTTTTTTATTTTTTTTACGAGGAATAATATATATTCCTCGGACGCGTCTCAAATTCATGACTGTTTCGTGTTGGTGTTCCAGGACGAAGATGATCGCTGTAGAAGAAGTTCCAGAAAAGGTTCCACTTCCATTAAAGAGTCAATATTTTTGAAGAAATCTGATCTTTAGATAACATCAAGCCAAGTATCGTAACAACACGGGGATGAGGGGGGGGGGAAGAAAAACAGAAAAAGAGCAACCTGTCTGTTGGGATGAAGTCTTTATCACAACATCTGAGCTGTGTAGTTCAGTGTTGCCCCACGGCTGGTAATTAAAGACAGCAGTGCTGCTGCGCCCCTCCCCCCCCTACTGCTGTTCAAATATTTCACATCAGTTCCTCAGAGAGACACTAACTGGGTGTGGACAGAAAGAAAAGCACTTGGCTTAATCTGTAGGATTTATCACAACTGAGCTATAAAGACACAAAATTAGGCATCGAGGATGCAGCTGACAATACAGAGCCACGCAAAGGTGTTTAATTTCGCCGCCAACCTTAAAAACGACCCGTTTTTAATTGTCCAAAATGTCCCATTGTCTATTTATGGAACAGGCCAACACAAAGTAGCGAGTAACTACAAAGAAAAACTAATTTTTAGAAAAGGAAGAATCAAATATAAGTGAAAAGCTGAGCACATGCATTCAGCCCCTTTTATTACTTCTCAATAAAATTCAGCGTGGCCGATAGCATTCAGAGGTCAGGTGCATCTCAAGGGATTTCCAGTGTCGTCTTGTCCAGACGGGCAGTCTGTCATGCAGGAAAAAAAAAAAAAAAAGAAGAAGAAAGGAAAGGAAACAGACGTCACTCTTTTCAGAGATTTATAGCTAAAATAACATTGAGACCTGCGTATTATCTTCCATTCACTTCATATTGTCTTCCATTTTTTGTCAGCAAGTGTCTGTATGTGAAGTGACAGTAAGAAATGTTACAAGGAACTAATTTAAAGGAGCGGTATTCAGCAAAGTTCTGCTGACTCAGAACCCAGAACGTGCATGGATGCAACTCGCAGCTCCAGTGAGGAGACTCCTTCTTGATTTCCTCCACTCCTCTTTGGGGCTGCAGAGAAACCCGTCCTGATGTTCCCTCCTTTTCCTCCTCCTCCTGCTGGAGTCCCGCCCCCCCACTCTCCCCCCTCCGTGCAGCTCAGCTGACGGGCTGCTCACACAGACCAGCGAGCCGCTCCTGGACCGCAGCAGGACCCCGGTACCACAACCAGCCTCCGAACCGGAGGAGACGCCCAATGAGGAATATCTGAAAAAAAATCTGATTTCTTTTTTTTTTATTTTTAAGTTTGATTATTTATTTATTTATTATTCTTTTATTTATTCATTTTTATTTCATCAACATGAGTGTGAAAAGGAAAAAGGCTGGGCTGGTCATCAGCTGGCAGAGATCTTTCTCACTTCTGGCTCCTTGGAGAAAAGGTAAAGCTCCTTCAGCTCCTTCCTCAGAGACATTGTCTTTACCGTCACAGCTTGCTTTCATTTCTTTCCTGTCATGGTCCTGCACCACCTGCAGACTCATCATCCTCTCTGTCGGCACCCGTTCGCCCCCCGCGGCGCATTTGTTGCCGTTGTTCCTCAAGATGACTCCAAACGTTCAGGGACTCGGTGATGAGGTGACTGTGACCTGCAGCCTCTCTTGTTATTCATCAGACAGGGTCTGAGGAGAGTTTCGGGCTTTCAGCTGCTGTTGTTGCCACTGAAAGCAGGTCGGCGGTCTTAAAAACTTCCCTGGCCTCCTCTTGTTTTTATTCCCACTCCCATGAAAACCGCGAGCAGCAGTTTGTTTTGTGGTTGCCACAGTGTGACAAAAAGAAGAAGAAGAAAAAAACAAACAGACGTGGACCTCTTCCTCCTCCGTGGGACCGGAGGGAACGTTCAGACGTCACAGACAAGAAGTGTGCGGAGAATCACCCGAATCTGTCTGAGCTCCGACAACCTGCGGCCAGATGTTTTCTGTCACGCTGTCTGATTTATCAGGGGGAAGGCAGCAGCTGCTATTGACTCATCTGGTCATGTTAACTCCTGGATGACAGCAGGATCTGGAAAAGAGATCCAGCTTAGAGTCTGCAGCAATTTACTAAGCGTGTTCAGTCAGCCCCATGTTTAACAAAAAAACCCCTAATATGGCATATCAGCACAAACATATACGAAGCACGGCGGTGGAGGGCGATGCTTTGGGCTGGTTGGTGGTCAATCAGACTGTGAATTCCTCCAGCTGTGAGTCCAGCAGTTGAGGTTCTGGTCTAGACCGAGTCATCAGTGACTAACTGCAGCAGCTGCTCAACAGAATGACTGAAAAAGAATGAAGGTGTCACTCGTGGCCTATTCAAAGTCGAGAGCTCGGCCTCGATTTAAGATGCGGTGGCGGGACCGTAACAGAGCTGTGCAGGAACAAACAGTGGTAAAGCTCGATGAGCAGAAGGAGCGATGTGAAGGATAGAGGGATGAGATTCCTCCTCAGTGGCGGGGCAGAACCCAACCCGGACTGTTAAAACACGATTCCCTCTCTGATCCGCTCTGGTCATGAACAAAACTGGTCCAATCCTCTACTGAACTGATTGGAGCTTTAAGAAATTAAGCCATCTGGATGAGGAGTGAAACGGGACATCAGTTGGGTCAATATTATCCTGTATGTGTAGAAATGACTGTCTATAGGATGATATCAACTGGGGCTGCACCGATTGCAGTTTTCTGGCCCGATCGGCGATTTCCGATCTTTAAAAACCCGAACCCGCCGATTCTGATTTATTTCCACCTAAAATGCTGCTAAATTTGGCAAGAAAGCCATTGAGCTGGCAACACTGGGGTGATGATTATTAACTTTAAATGTACAGGCATGACCTGGTGGGCCGGCCTGCCAGTCAAACGTCTCTCAACGTGAGATCGATTTTTAGACTTTTGCCACGGTTGATAAGTTTGGCTTCAGATGTAAGAATCGGCCGTCACTGATATGCCTGATATTAAGCGTGGTCCGGGGGTCCCAGGGCTTCTTTCTGTGACCCAGTCATCCACGAGATTTGTGCCGACTTATTTTTACCGCTGCCTGTTGCCCGGGTCGGTGCTGTAACTCAGAGGTGGCTCTTCGTCGCCTCACCTGGCCAACTAAAGGTCCGACAAAATCAGAGCAGCCGTGGTTTGTGTGAAAAAGCGTGCAGCAGCACACAGAGCTTTCTTATCACGGCGTCAGGTTGCTCTGCATTCCACAGCTGAACCCCAACTCAGATATCACTGTCAGATTATTTACAGTAGGAGATCCCCCCCCACACCTGCTGCAGAGCAAATCCCACAGATGCCTTGGAGTGGGAGGCGTAGTAAATCTGCCCATTGTTGCCGCCGTTCAGGAGTCGCTTTGCTCTGCTCCACAGCAGACACATTGTTTGCCGTGTTTCTTAGAGCAAGAAGAAAGGCCTATTGTGCGGACGGCTGCGGACGGTGCAGCTGCCAGGACGACTCCTGTGTCTCCGGCGTTGTTTTTATCGCAGATCACATTCAGGGCGTTAGGATCTCGGGTGTGTTTGAGTTTGTTTTGGGTGTTGTGATCCTTCATGCTCCTCAGTTTCTGGTCTCTGTTGGTTCTGCCTTGTTACTTCAGTTCCTTGCTAGTGATTCTGTTTGTTTCCTGTGTCAAGTCCTTTCTTAGGTGCTGTGGTTTTATTAAATGTCTTTTTCTAGTTATTTTTGTCATATTCTTTTCCTAGTCCCCACTACTCTTTCCCTCACCCGCTGTGTCACTTCCTGTCCATCTGTCTCCCTCTGCAGCCTGTTAACTCATCAGCCCAGATCCATTGTTCCAGCATTCATTCCCCCAGTATTTAATCACACCTCCTTCATTCACTCCTGGCTGGTTTTCTCTCTTGGATTTATGGGTTTTGTTCGGCCCCTGGCTCCGTTTTTTTTTTTTATTTCTAAATATGTCATTAAATATCTCAATCTACTCCGTGCGTGCCTCTGCTGTTCTGCATTTGGGTCCACCATCAAGCGCCACTCATCAAACAGCACACAGGACACAGTTTGGCCTTTTCCAAACCGCAACCCGACACAATCGCCTGTAAGGGCGCTTCTGTTCTACAACAGTTCAGTTCTCAAGAATTTCTCCGAGAGCGTCCTCCAAAAACATTTGGCAGGACAGCGGCAGCATTGCCTCGGCCTTCACTTTGAGGGATGAGCTGCTTCCATCTTCAGCCGTTGGAGGGAATTATTCCCAGGGAGTTTTTGACTGAAGCCACAATGCTCCTGCACATTCCTGTCTTATCATAATGGTGTCTGGCAGGACAGAGCAGTGCTGGGGTCATGCATTTACTTTGATAAGTGGAAGGGAGTCTGGTTAGCATCCTCAGAGCTGATGACATTACTCTCATGATCCCAACTGCGCCTCACGTTGAGGTGCAGCTGTGGCTGACAGCATGGTTTAGATCGCTACTTCTATTGCTGCTGATTTTAACCACAACTTTTTATGTCGTCACCATAAAACCCCACAAAAAAGCTGTGATACCATTTCGAGTCTACATCACCCCCCTCCCTCTGCCAGATAGCAGCAAGGCTCTATCTTGGCTTAGAGTATTTCTTCGCAAATAGGTAAATGTAGCAATGAGGAAATTTAGAAATGCATGTGATATTGTTAAAAGAGATTATTAGTGGCATTACCTTATTTATGTCCGAACCGACATTCAAGCACTTCGGCCAAGTCGTACCTCTCACTAGGCCTGTCACAATAATCAATAAATCACTTAATCGCACGATGAATTAAAACAAGACTCAATCATTTCTAATTTTACGATTTATTATTTTTCTCTTTCTACCAAAAACTGGACATAAAAGTCTTCACTCGGGAGTTTTGGTCTCAACTGACCCTTAAATTTGTTTCCCGAAACTTCATAATTCATCCAATTTGTTGTTCCTGAAGTTTGGTTGATTTATTTTGGATATTTAAAGAGTCTTCCAGTTCCAGTGTTAAATGTTAATTGGAATTTCAAGCTTCTTGGTCTTTGAGAATGTGTTCCTGCATTATTACCATTGTAATGCTGGCAAACTGTCTCAAAACAACAATATTATCGGTTATCGCCGAAACGTCTGGGACGATAACTTTGGGGTATTTAAATGAACTGTGTTACTGATGTATATATTATTAATTAGTCTAATCCAATGCTGGTGTTTATCTTAGAGCCTGGTTAACTTTCCCAGTCTGAGTGCCAGGTTCTTTCCCAACCCCTCTTGACCCCTTCTAGCCCCTGCACGAAGGGTGTGTTTTACCTCCAGCCGTGGAGGCATCGCTGAAGTGTTTTTCTCATGCGGTATGAGCCTGAGGCATCGCAGAAGACAACAGGTCAATCCACCCAGTCCTTAAGACGTGTCCAATCCACCAGTTTGGGTCTGGAATGTCGGAATGAACCTGAGGGGGTAGGGGGAGGAAACGGCAGACGGATGTTCTCGGACAGAAGCCAGGCTTCAGGATGATTTGTGTTGTGCGCGACTGGAGATCGGCTGAGTCAGCATTACTCTCAACGATTACAGGACGGAGCTCCTCCTGTTTGCGAGGGATGAGCACCGCCAGGCCCACGGGAACACCTGTGCAGCAGGCGTTTACCGCGCGAGCGGGATCGAAGGGACGCTTTGGCGAGGATTGTGTCACAATAGCAAGAAGTCAGATTACACAGCCCGGCCGGTCGGATGACTTCAACGTGTAATTAAAGGCAACCTGCTCCCCTTCTCGGTCTGCTGGGGTTTCACAAGAACAGACACGTCCTGAAGCCTCGTGTCAGAAAGGCAGAAAAAAAGCTCCAAGCGTCTTTGTCTGGCCTCAAGAGTAACTCGTTCTTCACCCGACAGTTTTACCAAGTGTGAATCGTTGTTTCCAGGCGCGAACATAAATTTTTCCTCCAGAGCGAGCAAAGCTTTACGGCAGCATCTCTCTTAACGCCGGAGTCTTGTATCCGTACCTGTCTTTGTGGCGCGTTAATCTCTGTACATTACGGCTTGGCTACCAGCGTGATGGTAAACACTCATTTGTGCCACTGCACAGACAAACACACCTTGAACACTCCACACAATGTGACCCGTGAGGTCACTGGGAAAAGAAAGAGGAAAAACAGCAATCCAGCTGCTAACGTGCCAACCTAAAATGCATACAATGATTCAGCTGTTTTCTTTTTGTTCCCATCATTGGGCAAAAACAGGAAACAGGAGTTTTGTGGGCTTCACAGAGCGAGCAGCATGTGGCAGACAAAGCCAGAGAGAGAGAGAGAGAAAAATAACTTATTTCAGACCGCACCTTTCCTACTGTTTGAATGAGACTATGTCATGAGTTCATGTTATGAGGATCCAAAGAAAATACAGTTTTGAATTCAGAGTCAAGAACAAGAGGCAGAGCCGTCTATTATAAAAACAAATAATAAGCCTTTCTGTCCGGGTGTCCTGTATGAACACCCATGTCACAAAAACAGGGAAGATTCCCTCATAGGTTTCTGGTTTTCATCACTTCAGGTAAATGTGAAAACGTTTCGTTGACCCCAAAGGGAAGTGGAACGGCGTTGCTCGTTTTATCGCGTCGTCACTGTGGATGAGGCAGTGAGTTTGGGCAGAAGACTTGTGAGGGTCGAAGCTTTAGTGAAAAACAAGAAACTCAATGTTTGTGCTGCATCTTGTATAAATAATGTTTATACAGAAATAATGTTTTTTTTAATTAAATTTTTTTTTTGCTGTCTCTGTCTACCAGGGAAAGGAGACAGGAACTCAGTCCTGGACAGCGATGTTGTGCTGACAAAAATGAAGCTCTTAAACAACTTCAATGAAAAGCTCCGGTCAGCAGAAGACGCCGTCTCCTCTCTCTGTGCAGCACCAGTTTCTGAACCCAATGCTCCAGAGGCCTCAGAGGTGAACTCCCATCCTGAAGACGGGTCTCGGATGGATTCTGGCACCGGATACCTACCGGTGCCAGGCATTTTCTCGGACTCCCATCTCTCCAGGCTGTACAAGTTTGAATCCGAGGACTCTGGAGTGGAACTGCCCAGCGGAGCCAACTCTCCGTCTACCCCCACAGGCTCAGAAAAGAGCTTTGCGGTCCACAGCCGAGAGTCCTCCTGTCACTCCTGCAACTTGGACTCTGACTCTACCTCCTCCCCCGATGCGCGAGCTGCAAAGAACCAAAACTCCAAGGAGGCAAACGGCTTAAAGAACAGCACCAATTCAACAGTGGATGCCCAAGACGACGTGTTCACCGACAGAGACGACTTTGACCCTTCAGTTGCAACAGTAAAAATGTACATAAGTGAGGAAGTGGATCAAAGGGACGCTGCAGGATTTTCCTGTGAAGATGTTTGCGACAGATCCGAACGACGTGATGAGAAAATCTCTTCAGATGACACCAATGGCTCGGAGAGCGTAAAGCTCACGGACGAATTCTCACCAGCACAATGTGAGGACGAGACAGACGAGGACGTAAAGGCTGAGTCTCTGAGGACAAGTGGCTCCAGGGACAGTCTGGAGGACTACATGGACACATGCTGTAAGCTCAGTGAGGTAAGAAAACCATTGTTTGATGATCCATCCATCTATCCAGGTCATGGGAACTCTTCATACTCTAAAGTTGACCTGATGCGGGTGAACCGCTGACGTGACGACAGCCCGACTGACTCTTCTTGCTCAGAGTCATCATGTCATGTCTTTCTGTGTGATGCCCACTCTCTGGCTCTCACTGGATGGGTCTGTGGGAGAGCACCTGGCAGCAGTCGAAGCTGCACAGTCACGTTCAGCCGTTTGATGTTCCTGCATGAGGCTGTGAGGACGTCTTTCATTACCAGCAGCTATTACAGAGAGGAATGTGAGCAAACGTTCCGCATGAATCCCCGTTGTTGTTTCGCAAAGAGGGACGGGTTGGAGAAGGATTATTAACAGAAGGCGCAGAACGTCTGAGTCGCGATGGCTCTTGAGACAATGTCGAGTTGGAAGGCCTCTCTTTACATCGATCGAAATGAGACACAAGAACCTAACGGTCCCTCGGACAGAGCCAGTTAGCTGAGTATGATGCAGCACTTTATTGAGTTTGCTGAGGTACTGGAAATTTGACAAAGGGATACTGTTGATGATCGGCCGGCCTTTCCCTCTCTCAACCCTCCTTATTTTCCGAGCCCACAGGTTGGCAGCCGGTCCTGCTGTATGCAGTAGGTGTTGAATGTCTCAAATTACCCACATATCTACAGAGATAATGCTTCTTTTATACCTTCCACGAAGCACCAGAGAGGCCATTTTCTGGTTTATAATTTTTTTCTACGTTAAAAACAAATAATAACTATTCATAAAATAGAAACCAAAGCCCTTTCTGTAACACTTTACTTGACGGGGTGCGCATACATAAGCCTGACACGACACTGTCATGAACACGAAGGAGTCTTCATGAATGTCTATGACTGTTGCTGTGATGTGTCATTTGGTAAATAATGACATTTTTAAAGCAAAGCTGCTCTAAAAGTTGGATTGAAAGTCCATGAAAAGTGCCAACTTTGCATCAAAGTGTATACATTCACCAAATAATGCAAACTTGGCACTTTTAAAGGAGCTTTGCATTAAAAGTGTCATTACTTACCGAATGAACACGCCCTCATTTTCAAAACAGATGTCATGTCAGGTTTATGACAGCGTCATGAGTCTTGTTCCGCACCCCTTCAAATAAAGTGTTACTACACTTTCCTACTGTGTGATCAGTCATATAGAATTTCTTAGAATGGGAATAAACGGATTATAAAATCACTGAACGCTTCGTAATTCTAAATCTGGATGCATGACTGAGTGCATAGTTTTCATTTTTCTCATTGCCAGGCAGCAACATATGGACTCGTTTATCTCAGTCTTGGCATTCATTTTTATTGTGGTTAGTTTGAACTTAGTTTAAAGGCTGTTTTATTTATTTATTTTTCTTTTTATTGACTTATTGACCCCCCAGGCTTAACTAATAAAGAAGACACTTTCCAGCTGGGACCCACAGATGTTCTTTGTACTCCTGAGTGTGTTTTGGAACAGCTGGAGTAGAATGAGGGTCTGGAGATCACACAGTGGGTTAGCAGCTGTGAAATGGGGGCCCGGAGCGAGCGGGCCCCCCGCTCTAACCAGCAGCAATACTGTCAGTGATTCTGCTGGCTTCCCCACAGTGAGCCCAAATCAAGCCCAGATGTGGTTGGTTCAATTAGCTGACACACGAAGCTCCTCTCTCACAGTTATGCCCTCTGAACAGATTGGAAAAGCAAACTGTTTACAGAATAACTCACATTTAAAGTATAAATAATTTAGCAATTAATTTAAGAGTCCTACAGATTTAAAGGAATCTGAATCTGTTGTTTGGAAGTGTTGAGAAAATATTCTGTTTGGCAGCATAAATAATGTTCAACGACTGCTTTGGATTTCTTAAAAATCAGACATCTGTGAACTGATTGCCAGCAGGAACGGAACATCCAGAACATCCAGAACAAAACAATTTGAAATTTTAGCAATATATTGTACTTTTTTTTTTCTTTTTAAAAAAAACCAAGCATCCCAATTGTTTTTGTTGTCACGGCTATGGCAGCTTTCTGAATGCCAAACAATACAACACTGCAAGCAAACTCAAGGATTACTTCCTTCCTGACTTCATAAATTAAATGGAAACAACACCACAGTTATATTTTACAAGGAGACACATTTCCCATATTGTTTTTGATCAGGTGTTTCCAAAGTGTGGTCTGGGGGCCACTTGTGGCCCTGGGAACTATTTTGAGTTGCCCACTGAGAATGCTCCAAATTTGACCCTTCAGGAAGCTTTTATTATTTTTAGCACAAGAATTTAATTCTTTACAAATTTAATTTCTTCTTTAGTGGGAAGTGGAAGACACAAAGTATTTTACTTATATGCAAATATTTTTATTGTAACCTGCAACTTTTTACTTGGAAAAAAAGTCGACATTTATTCTCTTAATAATTTGTACTTTAAGAAAGTTTTTCTTTTGCTTGCTGGGAATAAAATAAGATATTTTTCAGACCATACAAACTGAGAAGCATTACCCATAAAGTTTTGAAAACTGTCCGCCTTTCACTAAGACAAAACACTTGTCACTTTGTTTCATTAAAATATTGCATATTTAATCACAGGTATTTAAAACAAAAAAAAGAAATTGCTTTGTGTTTTAAGTCAGGAAAGCAATATGTATTTTCACCTTTTGGAAAAGAGTTTGGATACCAATCTTTCTGATGATTAAAGCAGATATTTTAAGAAATGCCTTTAGAGAAGAGGAAGGACAAAAAAAAAAAACATCACCCAGATTATTTGGAATAGTTATTAGACAGGAGTTACTGGTGTGAGAATTTAACATCTCTAGTTTCAAAACTTCTGCCTGTAAGTAGAAGCAAATAATCATTCAGACATGTTGAAAACCTGAACCAAGTAGCACTTCCTTTATGACACAAAGTGTGAGAAAATATTGCAAGGATAGAGTATTGCACTGTGATCTCCAGAAGTGTCCTTCTTCATCCGGGTTGCTTCATGTCTCATTTCTGAGCTGCGTCTCTGGGTCTGGTGGTCCCATCAGAGGTTCTGTCAGTGACTACCCCATGACTCAACGCAATTAACTGGAGGCTGGAGGAAGCAGAGCAGGGTGTGTCTGTTTGTTTGCACTGGGATTGCTCACTTTGCACAAAAAAAAGGAAAAAAAAGACGTTCCTCCTTACTCCCATTCCTCGATCCAAGCAGTGGGTCCCTCAGTGATCTCTGAGGAAGTATGACTCGGACCGGTGGGAGACCCAACACTCCTCAAATTATGGACCCACACGCACTCACTTTATCTGCTGGCAGGAAAAACAGTCCTGGTCAGAAGTTACTACACACTCATCATGTTCGTTCTTAGCCATTATTTGTTTAGTGGCGAAAAATGACACAAAATGCAACTTCAGTCTTTTTTCCCCCCACGAAACTAAATTATACACATAAACTTCAATGTATACCTCCATATGTCCTGCTGAGAAAGAACATCTTTTTCTAAATGTCAACAAACTTGTGCTTTTTAATCAAACTATGATTAGAACCATAAACCTTTAATCAAGCGGGTCAAACTCAGTTTCATTTCGGGCCATATCGAAAACCCGAATGTTCTTAAAGGGCCGGTTGTGCCAGAACGTGTTGATAAAACCAATTAAACTGTTAAATTACTATTAAATTGCTGTCCCTCCAGGATTTTGTGATTGTTTTGGTGGCTTTTGTGAACAAAATCGCATATTTCGCTAATTTAGAAATATTTGTAAGGATTTTTTATGATATTTGTGCGAACATAATGATGTCAGATGTGGCTCTTTATTTCTTGCCGTGTCGGTCACGGACGAGCCAGATTTGGCCTTGAGTTTGACACATGTGCTTTCGATGAATCGGGTCATGACTGAAAGAACAAGGTCACATATACAAACAGCCGAAATGCGTTTTCGCCGTAGCGTCTGGACTCTCCCTTAGAGAGAAAGAGAGAAGCTCAGTCATCCAGGAGGGACTCAGAGTAGAGCCGCTGCTCCTTCACGTCCAGAGGAACCAGTTGAGGCTCGGGCACCGAAGCACAAGGCCCAGATTAAGACCCAGAAGAGGCTTGGGATTCCCCTAGGGGAGCTGGAACAAATGGCTGGAGAGCCTCCCTACAGAGGCTCCTACCCCCACGACCCGACCCCGGATAAGCAGGAGCTACTGGAGGGATGTATTCATAGATCTGAATCTCATGTATTATTTCAATCTTGTGTGGATTAGGAAAAATTCACTTGAGAAATGGACTCGCCTGTGAACAGGGAAGAGGTTCTGGGCTGTCGTCAGACGCGAGATCCTGTGTGATAAAATGTTTTTCTCAGAAGGGCTGCTTCTTTTGTGCACTTTCATACACACGCAAACATTTCAGTGTTTTTGAAGGCAGCACAACGTGCGCAGATGTTCTTGTTTCAGAACCTTTTGTGATCCAGGAAGTATTTGTATGTCAAAAGAAAAGAGTGGTGTCACCTCAACACAACTCCAGCTTCAGAGCCATCAGCGTAGGAAGTCTGAGCTCATATCCTGCTTTTGTTGGGTCAAATTTAGGAATGTTGATAATTGGATAAATATTTGCTCATGATTTCCTCTTATCGCCCAGAGTGCCTGTGTTGACCTGGTGCGACCACCACCAAGAGAAGACTTTTTAAAAGTTGAGAGAAAAGGAATTTATTTTTTAATTTCAAGTGAAAGTCACTCCCAGATCAACGATGTTGCTGATAAACTGAATAAATAGGTTATTTAGTGCACAACTTTTATATTTCTGTGAACATTTTGACATCTTGGCATAACTAAGCAAAACTACAGTGAAAACAAATGTCAGACTCACAAAACCAATTAATCAGAAATCATGACTTTTTCTTTAACAATAGTATGTACAAGTTAGATAAACAGTAACTGAAAGAACAACAAGGCTTAAAAGAGCAAAAATCACAAACAGAAAAAGGTTAAAAACAGTAATCATGACCTTGTTCAGCAGTTCCACAGCAAATGCGTAAAAACGTAAGAGGGGAAAAGAAAAATTGACAGACTGAAAAATGTAACCCGCAAAAATATTCAAATATTTGCGCAGCACCAGCAGAGAATACATTTACATTTATTTTGAAGTCCTAGACACACTCAGGACATTAAAAAAACGTATGGAAGAGCTAATGATGGATTTTACATATGGATCTCTAAGGTCCAGTTTCTCACATAGAAACAATTTCACAACTTGTAGGACCAGATTTGTGGTGATATAAACAATTTGTAACTTTCTGCGCTTCGCTTCACTGTAGCTGGTGGGCGCGAAAAATGTTACTTTCCCTTCCGGCCATGAAAAAGAAAGAGCAGATAAGGAAAGACTTAAAATTTCTTTCTTTTATTTCACATTTGGAACGAAAAAAAAGCCATTTTGCCTGACTATAAATCGTTTGATCGACATCAAATGAGTTGCTCTGTGTGGCAGACAACGACCACTGCACATAAATTGTAGATGTGAAGACGGATGGAGCTAAATGGCCCTCTGTGCTGTGAAACTACAAATGCTCTGTCTTCTTCCATGTTTACTTCTCTGTGGTTGGGAGCAGCCGATCCATCTCCAATCCCCTCCCTCCATGTTTTCTTGTGTCTGTGATCTCGTCCGACGTGCACATGTTCTGTTTCCGCAGGCCCAACAACAGAGATCCAGTCGCCTGGGCTCGGGCGTGGGTTACCTGGAGCACATCTGCCAGCTGCTCGAAAAAATTGCTCGTCTGCAGGAGGTGAACCTTCGTCTGCAGAGGCAGGTCTGCAGCCTGCAGGGGGACAGCAGGATGAGAAAAACCAAGGAGGTGTGTGAATGATCTTTGATTCCTCTCAGGCTGGGCTTGAAGTTTCATGCAGAAACTGAAAAATAGTGGTAGTTTTTTTCAGTGATTCTCAATAAAAGATAAACTTCAATAACTTCTAAGTTTTTTATGGTGTTTGGAAAGAAAACTACTGAGCCTACTTCATTTTTTCTAATAGCCTAATATTAATTTTCTCTAACTTTCTACATTAGATCATAGCTGTGTTTTGATTTGGACCAATTTTTTCTTTCCCTCCACATAAAAATGCAAATGTAAATATATTGAGATTTAATCCATTTTTTCCAACACTCCCTATATCCTGTATCACAAGTAAACGAAAGTATGCATGTGGTTTCGATTAGAGGTGCATCGATTGCAGTTTTCGCCTCTCACCGGCGTTTAAAAAGCCTAATCGATTCCGGCTTTGGCTGATGCCATTTTTACTTTTTCTCTGAAGTTTCGTCATCTTGTAATACAGCAAGGAAGTCGGTGAGTTGGGTGACTGTTGTTAACTACAAGCGTGCAGACATGACTTGGTTGGGCCAGCATGTCGGTCAAACCTCTCACGTGAGAGCAGAAGAGGACAGTGGTTGATATTTAGACCTTTGCTGATCTCACTGTGTGTGTGTCCATGTGTGTGTGTGTTGTGTCTACGCAGGAGTGTTTTCAGCGGTACTGCAGCTGTGGTTCTGCCACGTTGGCCTTCCAGAATTGGCAGTCGAAAAGTGACTTTCTGTCTCCGAGTGGTACTTCCTCTGATCTGTCCACCATCCCGGAGGTCAGCTGGCTCCCGCTGCTGTCAGCCAGGAAAGGTAGCATGAGGACACATCCTGGTCAGGAGCTGATGTGACAGACAGTAAAGACAGCCAATTTGCGGAATAAACCTTACTGCAAATAATTGAATCGCGCCGATTCGCGACAAATGTCAAATGTCAGATTCTCCTTATGGAAAGCCATAAGCAGAGCTCTGGGTGGCATCAATGAGGCCATTACTTTAACTCAGCCAACGCCGTGTTTGACTGAAACTGATTCAGAAATAGCTCTGTCTACGTGGATGTGGGGGAGAATATGACTGCAGGTCTCCTTCAGCCTCTACCCTCCACACTGATCCCCTCCTTCTCAACTCACACAAAGCAGCGTCTACCAGACAGCTGCTCCTGCAGTCCACCCTGATCACCTCAGAGCGGTGTCGTCTCAGGGCAAAGGCTCTCAGAGGAAGCACGGCCAGATATCAAATAAAAACAGCTCACAATTCATGACTCCAGCTGCCGCTTTCCTCTCCCGGAGCTTGACGTGTGACAGGCGGAGGAAGGAATGCTCCTCCTCTAAATATTACGGAGGCCTCTTCGTTGTCTTCTTTTAAAATCATTAGTTAACACTTGCTTACCTCGCGCCCCACCCTGTTCAGATCAGACAGAAACGGTGTCAAACGTTTGTGCAGGAGACGTTTTTGTTTGTACTGCTGTCATTTATAGATATTACGAAATGTAACAGATGTTATCACCTTCTTCAACTTAGACAAAACTGATGTCAATCAACTCGACTACGTTTGTCCAGCGGTTATGTTTGTGCTGCCTTGAAGATATTAATGAGCGTTTAAAGGTCAAAAGATCAACACACACACACACACACACACACACACACACACCCCACACACCCACCCACACACACACACAACACACACACACACACACCACCACCCACACACACCACACACACACAAACACACACACACACACACACTATTACATAATCAAAATGACCTTTGAAATTTCATGAATATCTTCATAAATTTACAGTGACAGAGTCAGCCATGTTGTGTCTGATTTGGACAACGTGTTGGGGATGACGAATTTGAAGAGCCGGTAACAGAAGTGTCTTATCTGTGATTAATACTTCAGGCACGAGTAGTGAGGATTTGTCAGCCACCCCAGAAAGGAGGAGAAGCCAAAACCGAAGGAGCTACGCCGAGAGAGAGCCCCATCTCTATGGAGACCGCACAGAAGGGAGGAGTCCTCCGATGGGCCGCGTGAGTGTTATCCATCCATCCATCCATCCATCCATCCATCCATCCATTCATCTAGGACATTTAAAGACAAACAGCTGTCCTACTGTTGTGTTTCTTAACTTCAGCTCAGTGAAAACTACATGTGGGGTCGAGTCAAAGACCTTGTGAGAAAAAGTAAAGGGAAGAACCAGAGTGGTCTGGGACTGACGTCGTCTTCGCTGAAGTTGTCTTGTCCTCAGCTCTACAGGTGAGGAATATTCACTGCACTCTTCATGACCGTTGCAGCCCTCCCGTCCCCACAAGGGATAAGCGGGTAGGACAATGGATGGATGGAAGACATCGAAACACATTTAGCACTTTGCATGATTTTTAAAAATAATGACACTTTAATGCAGAGTTGACAGCCGTAGACATTCTTGATGAAATGAAGAACATCACGTGACATCTGCAACAACTCTTTGAATTCCAGAAACTGGGAATTTCCCTTTGGGATCATCAAGTATTTTCAAACTGAGTTAGAAATAACTATACCATATGCATCAGATAAATTAGCTATTGCTTTGAAATAAATGTGTTTATTGCGCAGAATATGCATTCTGTTCTGAGTGACCTGTGGACTTTGCCGTCCTGCCGTTCAGTTTACCACCAGACACCGACATGCTAACTGTTGTAGCTTCAAACTTTCTAAAAGAAAGTGGCAATGCGGCTAGAACCGTGTATTTTTTCCACAACAAAAGTCCAAATAATTTTGCTTTAGTATTTTTTATTTTTTTTTCATTTTTTATTTGGAATTCAACATTTCTCCGACGTGACTAGCAGCTGCTGAAATCCCCATAAAAATGTGCTTATTTCCTTTTTTTGATAAAAGAAAAACAGTTTAAAAAGCAGAAGGAATGTCTGTCATTTGACCGCAATTAATAGAAGAAGGCATGGGAGGACGAAAGACATTCAGCTACTTGTGGGCTGCGAACAGAGACTTCCTGGCAGGTGGAGATAAAAGAAGCTATGAGCTTCATTTTTCCTTGCGAGGCCAGGAGATTCGGTAAATGTGAACTTTACTGTTCTTGAAAGCTTGTACTGCAGAGAAGTCTCACAGAGGGTAGGAGGGCTGCTGGCGCTCTCTCTCCTGCCTGGAATTCAGTCCAAACTCAGAGAACCAAAGGACGGGGTCAGCGAGTCAGACTTTAGGTATGCATCAGAGGAATATCTCAACCTGATGAGCCATAGCTGCAGTCCAGGATTCATTAGAAAGGGCAGCATCCGCCCGCTAAGTCATGCATGGCATCAGGAGGGATGCCAAATCCAAGAGCAGTACACTACAGTTTCGTTGGGTATTTATACTGCAAATTTATTTTCAGCTTTCAGCCCAGTTAACCCCAAACGTTTTTCTTACAGGCCTGATGAAGAGCAAGCGAAATGCCTGACCAGAAACAGGAACTCCATGATTGCCTTGGGCTACCAGAACAAACAAGAAGACATCTCTTGGCTTTAGTAAGCATCCGGGTAGGTACACGTTTATTTTTGTCTTTCCCATTTGTCTGAAGAAAACAGCAATGAGCCATAGTCACTGGCTCTGTTTGGAATAGCCATCCACAATTACAAGTGGTGTTCCCCTAGGATTGGGTCTTGTGCCCCTTCATATTTTAGTCACCTATACCTTATTCAAAGGAGCACAATATTCATTTTAACATGGCACACAGTCACACCTGTCAGCCAACCTTCATTCTGTGATTGGAGGTGGTAGGATCATGGTGAAGGCCTCTTTTTCATTCCTGTGGTATTGCTTAATCTAGATGATTAAAATCAGGGAAATATAACTTGGACATAGCTGACTTACCAAGCACACATCAGAACTTTTGAAACAGATAAGCATGACAATATTAGGTTCTGAGAATAGCCTCAACCTCAGCCCGATTGAATATGTATTTACATATTTACCACTTAGGTGACAGAATGGTTGAAATAAATCAATGTGGAAAGATCTCCAGTCATGAACCCATTGTTCAAACAAGACATCGCTACAGATGATCTTGTGCAACCTGTATCACACACATACACACCCACACACCCACACACGCAGGCACGCACGCACGCACACACACACACACAACAATCACATTACATTTCAGTTTGACATACATATCTGTTGTTATTTTTCTTCTTTGTGTTCTGCTGACATCAGATCCAAATGGGCTCACGCTGAGAAGAAGACATCAGGGGGTTCTACTAAGAAACTCTGACAGCTTAAAGGAAAGAGAAGAAAAGCAAAGAAAAGAGAAGAGGAGTGTGAAAACAGAAGATAGGAGAATGTTGAAAGAGATGACTCTGGGACAATGACATCAGAGTGTGTGTTATACTCTGTCCAGAGAAAAGTCGGACGGTACCACCGCATTGTGACATAATATATTTTCTGCAGAATGTAGAGTTTTTACATTCTATTATTGAATCTAAGCTTAAATATCTTTATAATCTTTACATTTGGTATATGGTAGATACATTACAGACAAATGGCAGCTGTTTTTGTATACAGTGCGTGCATGCGAAGCGTTATTAAAGGATGTGGGGAAAGGATTTTCTGTTGCGACGTTCCGACGTTCTCAAACAGGTCGGGAAGAGTCCAGAAACGTCTCAGATAACAACCAGCTGCTATTTTTTCCCCCTTATGTAATATTTTCAGAATGTCGACAAATACATCTTTAAAGGTTATTCCATGATGCGCCTGTTTCAGTATTCTTTTCATAACCTGGATTCGGTGAAGAAGAGCCACACCTGGTTTTGTTTCAGGTTCATGTGCCATGCATTGGTCAAATGATGCTAAGATTTTAAGAACATGAATGATGATGTTTTATTAGTCTTGTTATAATAATAATAACAAGAACTCTTTCATAACTCTAGTTATGAAAGCATGATGCCGCACCCCTCCAACTCATCTGAAAATAAAACTAAGAAGCGTGCTGCACATTTAAATCACTTCTCACGGCTTCCGTTCAGCAATGACTTGTCCACTGGTTTCCCCACCTGAGCTGTGGATCTCTGCAGCTCCTCCATTGTTACCATGGCTACTCTGTCTACATTTGCAAGTATGTCTGTACAGGACAGACAACCATGCACTTGGTTGTCTGTACAACCAAGTGCATTACTCTGATATGCCATTTTATGTGGCATATCAGAGTAAAGGGGGTTATATACTGATGCATGCCACACGTTTCAAATTATTTAAAAGAAAACACATTGAATATCTTTTGTCACCTTTATTCTTTATATTTATCATTTAAACCCCACCAAAAACAAATACAGCTCTGGGGTGAAAAAAAGAGAAAAAAATTAAGAGACCACTTAAAATGATCGGTTTCTCTGATTTTACTTTTTACATGTGTGTGGTTGAGTAAAGTGACCATTATTCTTTTATTCTATGAACTCCTGACAACATGTCTGAAATTCAAGCAAAAATTTGCATGAAACACTATGGCGTAAAAGATGACATAACAAGGGTGATGACGTCAGACAATTTCAGGGATGAAGGAGAAAAACTTTCAGTGACATTACAGAATGAAGGATGAAAGGAAGCAATGATGAGAATGTGGAGAGTAAATGGTTTGTTTCCTTAATCTTCAGAATGAAACTGAAACGCTTTTCAAGATGACAATAAATAAATAAATAAATAAAAACAAAAAATAAAACACAGTACCCTCTGGTGGTCAAAGTAGGGAATCGCATTTTAAATGCCTCCGTAAAGTCGGTCGGCTGACGTACAACAAGTGTGTTTGGGATGCAAGGTATTTGAAGATTGCAAATAGAAAAGTGTGCTGTGCTTAAAGCCACCGGACATTGTTCACACAATTTTGGAAATGTGGCATTGTCCGATATCTTACCCACAGCGTCCGATCTGATTCAAATAAGAACTAATCCCTCGTATTATTAATTCTCCCCTATGCTTTGAAAAGAGCAGCAATCAAATCACTGCTGGAAACAAACAATCAGGACAAATCAACAATGCAAAGTTGCAGGTCGATCTCTCGCCTTCCATTCATCAGGCTTGATGAATGGACGGCATTCATCTAGCCTGAAGGCATTGTTTGACCAGCCTGCAAGTGGTTGGTCATTGTTTGGAAAATGAAGCTTGTCAAAGTGTTCAATGGTGCTTGTATAAATATGGATGCCGGAAGAACCACAGTGGTGGCTCTGTTGGACCTCAGTGACGCATTCAAGCCTGTTGACCATGACATATTATAGAAGCAACTGAAGGACTGAGTTGGAATGTCTGCTACGGTAGACATAGCAGACAAGAAAAGGGACTTTTTTATAGGAATAGGTGACTTTCATAAGGGGTGACAAAAATCACATGCAAGGTCCCTCTTGGTTCCGTCCTCGGGCTCCTGGTATATAACATCTACTTGCTTCTGCTCAGTCAGATTATAATAGGTAAAAAAAAAAGGTAATAAGTTAATTTACCATTCCTATGTGGATGATACACAGCTCTACATTACAATGTCACAAGGTGACGACCCATTCAAGCACTGATTGGATGTGATTAGTTGAACTGATCACTGCTTACTGTCCTCACAGGTCCACCTGATATAAAACGGCGCTGGATCAGATATTCACACCAAAACTAGGTTCTAAAGTCCTTACGTCGGAGAAAATACTGTAAAAATTATGTTGTTAGTTTATAAGTCACTGAATGTAATCGCCAAAAATACATTTGAGACCTGTTGTTGTTGTGGTATCAGCATTCCAGACCACTCAGGTCTTCTGGCTTTATCTCAGTATCTTCCCCAGTCAGAACAAAACATGGAGAAGCTGCATTCAGATTTTATGATCCACTAATCTGGAATGAACTTCCAGTAAATTGCAAAACTGTTAAAATATTATATATATATATATTAATCTGGGTTAAAACCCCATTTGTGTAGATTTGCCTTTGTTTAATGGTTAATTTTAGTCTCTTTTCAACTTTTCCTCTCATTTATTTTCCCACCATAAGGTAATGTGTCTGTTTAATTTTTCATCACGTAATGCACTTTAAGCTGCTGTGCTGCTGCATTGCCCTATACAAATAAACTTGGATCGTGTAACGTATTTTTACATGAGTCTTTTGCTATTTTGGACACTCAAGTGTTGCTGTTGGCCGTAATAATTTATATTTTCCTCAGGTTTGCCAGCTGGTATTCAGTGAAAACAAACAAACAAACAAAAAAACAACAACAAAAAAAACAAAACAAAACAAAAAAAAACAGAGAATGACAACCAAAACCACAACATCACACTTTGACTTGTAAGAAGTAAAGTATAATTTTTTTGTTTTACTTTAGTACTCCAAAATAAAAGGTTTCATTTATGTATTTATTATTATTATTATTATTATTCTAATAAACAGACACAACTTCTGAAAATAGTGGCACCAGGGTTATAATCTGTGCTCAGAGGTTCAGTCTGTCTCAAATACTTTCTTTGGTGCTCTGTGGTTCCACAGTCAGCGTGTTTTCACTACTGTGAGGTGGGGCGGAAGAAAAAAGGGGGGGAAAGGAAGAAAAAAAACTCTGAAAACTAAACAATATAACCAACAATATTTCTCATGACAGAAAACACGTGATTTGAAAGCTAATCCACAGTGTTGTTGTTTTGTTGTGTAGTCTGTAAAAGAACGAGCAATATGCCTCCATCAATGGGTTGAACATAAGCGGAAGTAGATCACCTGCCTTCACAAAACAAAAGCATGGAGCTCGTCACTGACGGCAGAATTAGAATTTCTGCTGTCTATCATACCGCCTGCTCTTCTCTTCTGGCCTGTAAGTAAAGCACTGCTGCTATTATCCACATTCGAAGTGGCATTATAAAAAAAAAGTAATAATAATAATAATAATAAAACGTTAGTTGTTTAATCTTTCTGGTTGTTGACATGATCAGTTGTCATGTAAATCCTGACAGAACAAAACTCCCAAAACTGACAGATGAATATTTTGTTTTCATCAAACAAAAATAACAAATAAACCATTAACTTTTTAGATGCTAAACTATTTCTGGTTATAACACATACACACAAGAACTGTCCAAAACAAAAAAAGTAAGTGCAAACACTATTCCAACACATTTCCTGCCACTGGAGGCCTAAGTATATTAAGCGGCTGCCATGTGATTGGCTGAGTATGTTACAGGTGTACCTAAAAATTACCAGTATTTAGTCTTGATTAGTATTCCAGTTATGCTCCCAATTTCCCTGCTAGCAAATCCGACCCAGGAGGGCGTTCCGGTTGATTTTCCGACTGGGAAGTCGGGATTTCCCAGTTCTGACTAGAACTGGAACGCAGCACTCTGACCCCAAAATGTCAGTAGTTTATTTTGGGAAATAGCGGAAGTTCTGTGCGTAGCACCGGAAATTTACATGGAGACAACAAGAATCCGTGAAGTTGAGTCGACAACCCTTTGGGAATATGGAGGGAGACTGTTTGGAGGTTTCACTTGACTGAACCAGAGTTTGAACGAGCTACTTTCACGAATGCGAGACAATTAATTCATGGACATGCGGGGGTGCTTCTCCTCCTCGGTGAGGTGGAGGTTCCTTCGGTTGGCCAGCAGCGCTCTCCTCGGTTGGTAAGTTAGACTACCGTAGTTCTTCCGTCCTTGTTGACTAAACTGCTGCGGTTTGGGTTCTGCTGTCTCGTGCACTGCCTGTTCTCCGGGGCCCAGTCCCACGATACGCGGCTGACTGACTGTCCTCTTCCACCACCTGCTGCTCCGCGAGTTGACGTAAAGATGAAGAAAAGCGCATCAGTCGCGGTCGAGGGTCTTTCACAGCTCACGCTGACTCAACTCATGAATCAGCCGCGCTCAGTGCCACTTATTACAACACAAACCAGGAATAACTGTTGGGACACGAAGCAGCTGCTCCTCTGTCCCAGCGAGGTGTCTGCATTTTTCAGAGTGCGTCGCTATTATTATGAAACTACTCATTTGCAAGGAACACCATGCCGCAGAACCTCATGCTGGCGATACAGAAACGTATTTTGGGCTCATTTTCAAGTGTTTAATTTTCTCAACTCCTGAGCTAACAACAAACTCTCTGGATTATGTTAACAGGTCACCTGTTCCAGGGTTTTCCTCAGTGTACAAGCCTGGCGGGCCACCAGGCTGTACTTGTGCCCCCACCAGCATTGCTTATCAGTTTTGTTTTGTTTTTCTTCGATTGCCTTTTTTCAAGACTTTATGGTTGGTGATTACGTATTAATCTTCCAAAAGAAGCATAACTATCAAATTTAATGTCAACTTTAAACATTTTTTATCTCAAAAACACGGCGGGTGGCTGGATGATTGTCGTAGCGCCCTGAGCACCGAGCTTAGCGAGTTTTCTGGGGGAATCCCTGTATCCTATAATAATACAATAATAATAATAATAATGCATGTCATAAAAATGAACTGTTCAGAACACTCCAGGTTGCTGTACAGTTAAAAGCCATTATACAACAATTGAAACAATTGGAATATAAATATGTAATAATTAAAGCAAAGAGGAAATGAGCTGAAAAGAATGAGTTACTCTCAAAATAGATTTCAGATTATATTTAAACAGTGAGAGAGAAGTGATGTTTCATAGATCAGGGGGTGGAGAAAGGAATTTGAGGATCAGTAGGTAGTTCAGTTTACTAACCAGGTGGATTATGGAAATGGGTGTGCAGAGTTTGCCATGCTAATAATTCACAAGCGCGCCTGATAGTTTACTTTGTTTGTGTCTCTCAGGTTAAATCAAGTCAGTCACATTTATTGTCAAATTCTCCATGTTCCAGGAAGGCAGCCTTGCTGCCATTGCCTTCCTATGCAATTCCACTCGATTCTCATCTCCCAGTGCTTTGTCTGGGATTTCTCCCATTTTATCTGTAGACTGGTCATACAGACACATGCACATCATGTCCCTAACAGACAGTCTGTCAATGACTTGTTTATTTAAGAAACGGGAGTAGGATAAATCTACTTCCCTTGTACTGCTTTTTCAATCTTCTCGGCAATCTGCTAATGTGCTCAGTGCTGGTACTGGTACCACAGGAGACTAATGCTGTGTTCTGCCTCAGCCGTGACTCACGGGTCAGGAATTCAAACGGTGTATTTCCTGAAAGGCCCTCTTAGCCTCTGGATCATCTCCAGGATCACTCTGACCACTTGTGCACCACTTGTTGATTGACTAACAGTTCATTGATAAGAGCCCATTATCTTCAAAACCTGAGGATTTTCAGGTCTACCATCTTTCCATTAAATACAACGTGATTTAATTTTAACATTATTTTGTGACGGTTGTTTTAAATATCAACTGATTGAACTGAAAATTGTGGTTTTCTTACATTATTAAACTGGCTTGTCAACTAAAAGTAATTTTGATAGCTCTAACTTAGCATTATTAGCTGCTCTTCCGTCCATTTTTTTTTCAATCTGGTGGATGTGTCAACCCAACCACAAGTTGTTCCACACATCAAGACAACCCAAAAACAATTTCCTCTCTTTTCGAAATAAGAGACTTATTCATAAATTCAACAGAGCCATGAGCTACATGACTGGAGCTTTAAATAATTGTTTTTAATTATTTCTCTAGACAAATGTTTCTTCTGATACCTGTCTTGCCCTTTCTGATACAGACTATTCTGTTAAGAAATGTTGTAATATACAGGCAGAGGACGAGGCATAAACCTTTCGAAACATACAAAAAGTATCAAACAGGTTATTTTACTTCTATACAAAAATATAAAATGTTCTATATTTGCTGTTTTCATAAAAAAATTACAATTCTTAACTAGTGGAATTTTTTTTTTCTCCTTGGAGACTAGTACATCAGTTGAGAAGCTTAAGTTACTTTCTTAAAAATGAAATTGCAAAATGAAATGTAGTAAAGATAGCAGAATTTGGAAGAAAACCAAATGTGCTGATTGTGAAAGTTTCTTGGAGCTTTGTTGGGGTAAACCATTTTCCCTGTAATTTCCTGAATCAACAGGCAAGTCTAAACCTGCTGCTTTTTCGTCTAGGCAGTGGGATGGAACTTCAAAACGATCCTAAACCATATTACCCACTGAGACGCACTCATCCCGAGCTGTAGACAAGACGAGAAGTTGATCCGACATTCTGGTTGTGTGGAACCATCTGAAGACGCAGAACAGTCATCCCAAGCAAACGGAGAACCAAAAGTCCTGTGTGATGATGCGAGAAACCTGCGCATTAAAACGGGAAATTACTTATTACTGCATAAAGGTGCTTCTACAAGCTTTGAAATCACAGCCTCGGCCCTTTTCTCTCCCCTTTTCTTTCCCTCCCTATTCTGTTCTGGGGGAATTCATGACCGCTGTATCTGTGAAGTTACCATTCACATCAGTTCTGATAGAACAGAACTGAAGAGCTTCAAAATCTGACATTTGTGTTGAATCCAAGTCTATTTCAAGATGCTTCTTAATATAGATCAGGTATGTAATCACAGGAACTGGGTTGACAGTAATACTGCTTTATATTTAGTTACTTGCGTGAAAAAGACAGTATTTCCTTGGACTGGAAGTACTTGAGGGAATCTGTTGGGCAGCCAAGATTTCCCCAGAAAACTTGTTAAGCTTTGCTTTTGTATTAAAAAATGTTTTGTTGACAGGAAATGTTAAGTATTACTGGGTAATTAAATGATACTGGAAGACATTGCTGACAGTTCTTAAACACACAATTATAATCTTGAAAGCAACAAACAAAAAAATAACACTAATACTAAAGAAATAAGTTTTTACACTTCTGTTAAACCCAAGTAAGTAATCAACCAGTGGATCTAAAACACCATGTAATGCTGGTCAGATTTAAAACCTTCCCATGGCATAAATAAAGTAAGCAGCTGCTTCAGGCCCCCGCAGACCACCAGACCCCACCCAAAAGATGCTAAGGCAGACCATAGATCTAGAACTTTACCATTAGTTTATCGAGACTGACAATGTGGTCAAATTTGATTTAACGGTTTCAGCAGGGCCTGCCACCTTGTTTTGCTCTAACCTGCTACGGGGAGTGATGTGACTCTTCTCATGTCTTACAGTGAGGACTCTTCAATGACGAGTCCCTTCCTGACAGTCAGTGGTTCTTCAACTTCTCCAAATAAAGCAAGAGTTGAGGGTTAACCAATGGTAAGAGTCTCACCACTCACCATTGATAAAACAGACTCTGTCAGGTGAATTCACATGTTCATAAAGTTTTCATTAAATGAGAGAAGTCAGTCACAAAGCTTTATATTATCTCTTTTTCTGTTCAGTAAAGTTAGTTTTCCTTGCAAATTAAAAACAAGAACGTTGAAATTAAAAATGTCAACGTTCTTGTTTTTTTTTTCTTTTTGTCTTCATATTTAATGTCTTGTCTCTTCCACAGACGGCTCAGCGACAAAGAGACAACATGTCGATCAGTCCATCCTGTGAGCAGGAGAGGAAGGGCAGTTTCTTCAAGGTGTGTGAACCCTGAGTAATCAGGAACATCTTTCTGTTGTTGAGAGCTGTTCTCTTTCATGAGGAGAATCTAGGATTGTTTTAAAAGCTTGGGATGTGAATGCAGATCTCTTGCTCCTAGTATGGAGCAGCAAAGGTACCAGATAGAAGAGAGAGGCAGATTAACCTGCCCACTCCTGCTGCTATTTTAGTTAAATTTGAGTTTTTTCTGATTTCACAACCCAGGCTTTTTTCATGAAGACAAATAGCTGTAAGCCTCATATTTATGTTACAGGAAGAAATTAGTCTGTGGTCATATCTGACCAGTTTGCAAACTTAAGAAATTTTGACTGATAAAAGGAAGTTTCACATCATGTGTTAGATATGATTAAAGTTCTTCTAAAGCGGGGGTGTCAAACTCCAGACCTCTGGGACCACTGTTCAGCATTTTTTGGATGAACAGTGGTCTAACACACTGAACTCAAATGGCTGAATTGCCTCCTCATTTTGGAGACAAGTTCTCCAAAGTCCTGCTAATGACATTAAACACACCTTCCAGGGTTCTGGTCCGACGTGGCGGCAAACTAACTTCCCACTAACGCCTTCCGTTCTTATTCTCATTACTGACAACATGGAAAATAAAATGAGATATTTCAGCTTGCCAATCATTATTTCCTCTTTCTCTGAACTTGTAAACTCATGATAGGAGTTCCTCTCTGCCATGATCGCTGCCCTCCTACCTATGGGAGGGGGGTTTTGTGGATCTTGAGGGTTGTGTGCGAAATTGAATTCCCCAAGTCAACTGTTTGACTTCAGCCTGACCATATATGCTGGAGGAGGAAGAGAGTAACAGAGGTTAATCTGCTGTGAGAGAGCATACATAGAATAAAGCCCAGTTTGGTTTTGGAGATGAGCCAGGCTCACATTCTTTCTTTCTTCTGATTGATGGATTGTTTTTTTTCCCTCCCCAAGTAAAACTGGTTCTGCTGGAGTCCTAGCTGCACTCTGCTTTCACAAAAGTGGCTTGTCTTTACACACACTTGTTATTATTATTTTCTGTCTCTTTATAACTTCATGGCTGTTTTTTTATTTTAATTTTTTTAACAAAATCATATAAATCAAATAAAGTTGCTCTTTCTGTTGTGACGGAGGCCAATTGTTGAACTGTATTGCATGTTCCGTGGACCTGAGGTTCCACTGAGAATACAGCAAACTGGCTGATTCCCTCAGGTAACGTGATCATAAGGATTTGGAATCGATGATTTGCTCTGGAACGACTGAGCTCCAAGCTTCCTCTTTCTGCTGAAGCTGTTGGTCAACAGAAAATCTGACCAGTCAGCTAAAGGGGAAATGAAACAAATGTCAATCTACAAAGATCAGATCAAGATCCACTGAACCACGCACAGCAAGTACCCACAGTCAGTGGAAACATGAAATCAAAAGACTTGGATAATTGTCCAGCGTGAAGCTTTTTGATGAGGGCAGCTTGATACACAGGTCAGTTCTGCTGGTTTTCTGCTGTGTTTCCACACCTGTAGTTATGCGTGTTTCAGAAGAACATTGGTGGAGCGGTCTGCTCAGTGAGTCAGAGCCACATTTAGTGAATTGAGGAGTTTTCAGAAAGATTTCCTCTGAGCTTGGGGGAGAACAGGGTTATGAACACTCTGTACTCCCCCAACATGATTTAGGGTTGGTTTTACAGAGTCAAATAGCAAATTATTTTTAGCATAAATCCCAAAAAATTGGGTAAGCACAAAAAAAATCCACATTTATGAAACTATGTGTATGCATTGATCCAACAGTCCCTTCATACAGTTAGGGCCAGAAATATTTGGACAGTGACACAGGTTTTGTTATTTTAGCTGTTGACAAAAATATGTTCAGAAATACAATTTATATATAGTATGGGCTGAAAGTGCACACTCCCAGCTGCAATATGAGAGTTTCCACATCCAAATCGGAGAAAGGGTTTAGGAATCATAGCTCTGTAATGCAGAGCCTCCTCTTTTTCAAGGGACCAAAAGTAATTGGACAATGGACTCCAAAGGCTGCAAGTAACTCAAAAGGCCTTTCCCTCGTTGACCTGTAATCAAGTAAGTAGTTAAAAGGTCTGGGGTTGTTTTCAGGTGTGTGGTTTTGCATTTGGAAGCTGTTGTTGTGACCAGACAACATGCGGTCAAAGGAGCTCTCAATTGAGGTGAAGCAGAACATCCTGAGGCTGAAAAAAAAGAAAAAATCCATCAGAGAGATAGCAGACATGCTTGGAGTAGCAAAATCAACAGTCTGGTACATTCTGAGGAAAAAGGAATTGACTGGTGAGCTTGGGAACTCAAAAAGGCCTGGGCGTCCACGGAAGACAACGGTGGTGGATGATCGTCGCATACTTTCTTTGGTGAAGAAGGACCCGTTCACAACATCAACTGAGGTCCAGAACACTCTCAGGAAAGTAGATGTATCTGTCTCTAAGTCAACAGTAAAGAGAAGACTCCATGAAAGCAAATATAAAGGGTTCACATGTAGAAGCAAACCATTCATCAATTCCAAAAATAGACAGGCCAGAGTTAAATTTGCCCAAAAACACCTCAAGAAGCCAGCCCAGTTCTGGAAAAGTATTCTATGGACAGATGAGACAAAGATCAACCTGTACCAGAATGATGGGAAGAAAAAAGTTTGGAGAAGAAAGGGAACGGCACATGATCCAAGGCACACCAGATCCTCTGTAAAACATGGTGGAGGCAACGTGATGGCATGGGCATGCATGGCTTTCAATGGCACTGGGTCACTTGTGTTTATTGATGACATAACAGCAGACAAGAGTAGCCGGATGAATTCTGAAGTGTACCGGGATATACTGTCAGCCCAGATTCAGCCAAATGCTGCAAAGTTGATCAGACGGCGCTTCACAGTACAGATGGACAATGACCCCAAGCATACAGCCAAAGCTACCCAGGAGTTCATGAGAGCAAAAAGGTGGAATATTCTGCAATGGCCAAGTCAATCACCAGATCTTAACCCAATTGAGCATGCATTTCACTTGCTCAAATCCAGACTTCAGACGGAAAGACCTACTAACAAGCAAGACCTGAAGGCTGCGGCTGTAAAGGCCTGGGAAAGCATTAAGAAGGAGGAAACCCAGCGTTTGGTGATGTCCATGGGTTCCAGACTTAAGGCAGTGATTGCCTCCAAAGGATTCGCAACAAAATACTGACAAAAAACTTTTTTGTTTGGGTTATGTTTATATGTCCAATTACTTTTGAGCTCCTAAAATGTGGAGTGTTTGTAAACAAATGTGTACAATTCCTACATTTTCTATCAGATATTTTTGTTCAACCCTTTAAATTAAACGTTACAATCTGCACTTGAATTCTGTTGTAGCGGTTTCATTTCAAATCCAATGCGGTGGCATGCAGAGCCCAAATCACAAAAATTGTGTTACTGTCCAAATATTTCTGGCCCTAACTGTATATGGCTGTCTGTGGAATTCAACATAAACAAATGAATACCAGACTCCTCCCTTGACATGTGTCTCTGAGTAATGAAAACAGATTAAAGAAATCCCTGCAAGTGTGATTCAGTATCATGTCTTGATGGAGGAAGAAACAATCGAAACGTATGTCGAAGGTTATCCTAAATAAGGACCCAAAACGAGGACAGAGCCATCATCATCATTTCATGTGCAGAACCTTGAACACGCCTTCCACTTTTTCACAATTCGATCATTCGATCATGGAAATTCACACTCAAGTTGGAGGATTTTAAAGGGGTTCTTGCTCACCTGCGCTCTCATTTCCAAATTTCCTCCATGAAGGCTCATTTTAGGAGAATACGGCACCAAGGCATGCATCAACTATACGTGCTATAACGCTTGCTTTTCTTGTGTGCACTCAACGCCGACTTTCTGTGCACAACAATAACTCACCCTTAAATTTTTATGGCCATCTTTTGGACAGCAGAGGCCAGATTTCTCTGTAGACTCTGGCGTAAGCTGTTGTTGAAGGTAACTTCAAGAACCATTGTCTGTGGTTCATTGAACTAAGGCGATGAATTATTATATTGAAATTCAAACTCAGAGGGATCATTTATTTGAATAAAGATGTATGTAAAAGCATTTTAATTTCTTTAGGGTCATTTATTGAGTAACCTTTTGTACTGTAATTGTGTTCTTGCTTCAAGTAATTCGTTTAGTTTTCATGCTCCATTCTTCTTAGGATGTAACCAAACCAACCCATGCTCTGGTCAGAGGCACACTCAGTCACTAACCATTCAGAGCATCACACTTCCTATCAGCAGCTGTAGAATGACAGCAATTACTAGTAAGGACAGGATGTCCTATTTCAATCTCCAGTGTCTTGATAGGCTTTTTTTTTTAATTGTAGACTGCCCTCCACTTCAGTCTTGTCTGACTGTCAGTCTTATGGTGATAAAGTGTCATAGAAAAGTTGTAATTGTATGAAACTATATCTTTCAAACATCCTCAGTCATGTTTGTGTCCTCATAGCTGATTGACTCGATTGTCTGGGAGATCGGCACGCTGAAGAAGGAGATGGGGAGAAAGACAGAGACTGCGGAAGACAACCGGGAAACTGATGCACATGTGGGGTAAGCTCCTACTGTCTCTATGACATACTGTTATGAATGCTGACTTCTTTCTATCCTAGGTCTTGTTTGACTTGTGCAGTCCCAGTTGCCACCAGCAGAGAGTGCTCATGGCAAGTCTTCAACAAGAGCTTGAACTGGAGTTGTCACTGTGGTCATTTATTCCCCTTTCGTCTCAAAGATTTCAGAAAGTACCTGAGAAACGTAGAGGAAGTGGCAGAGTCTTTGGCTTTGTTTGGAACGCCGCTGTTCGTTCCTGTTACTATCTTACTGTGTGGAGTCACAAAGAGGGAATGTGTGTGTCTGTGTGTGTGTGATCAACGGGTCTATATTCATTGCTAAAGAGTTTGACACCAATGTTCTTGTTCACATTGTTTATCAGTAATTACACAGACCTCGCTTAATCTTAACTTATTTAACTTTTACTATAGTGATGAGACACAATCAAACATAATTGAATTAATTAATTAAGTTTGTCAGTCAAGTTGGCAAGATGTCAATTTACTTCAAGTCAAGGCAATGTGTCATATTCTTTTTTTGAGTTGGGAAACTTTACTCATAAAGTAAAATTTATGGGTGAACTTCACTTTATGAAAATTAAAGTTTTACTTCACTTTTCATGAAGTAATCTCTATTCGACACTACCAAGGCAACTGGGAAAGTTTTACAGTTAAATTATACCGTACTTTAGAGTGACTTTACCTTCAGAAAATGTTACGTTGAACTTTTATTTCAGTTATTGCGCAGGAACCTGGCATGTTTCTTTGTTTTCATAATAGACTAATTGTGATTTTCAGGCTGAGCGAAGAAGTGGGACGTCTATTTCTTCAAGCCTCACCTTGTCCTGGGATGGGAGCCGGACCAACCAAGGCAAGAGATTCAGGCTATGACTCTCTCCACCGTCGGCTCAGTGTTCTGGAGAGACTGATGCACACACATTCTGTGTGGCTGCAGCTGGGCCTCAGCCGCCAGGATGCAGCTGGAATACTGCAGAGCCAGCCCGCTGGGGTGAGAGGATAGCAACTAGGGTAGCTTCTTCTGTAACCATGCACCTGTCTGGCAGACAAACACAAAGCACCTTAAACCACGTTTTACTTAGGGCAGTTACCTAATAAACCAACCTTTTTTGTGCGAGGTAAATTGTACCTCTGTTGGAAAGTATTGGTTGAATGAAGTGCTTGTAGAGCAGTGATGATGTTCTCTAAGCATTATCAAGTGATCTGTACCAGATCAAGCTTTTAGAAGGTGGATAATCAGCCAGAAAACCGCAAACTGAACTTCTGATGGCCAGACTTTATTAAAATATGCTGTTCACTGTGAGCCTTCTCTCCTCCGCTTTCTCTCTGCAGTCATTCCTGGTAAGGAGGTCCACCAGCCTGCAGAAGAAAGTAATTTCTCTACGTATGGACAAGGACTCTGCAGAACCCATCAAAGACTTTCCAGTCAAAGAGAGCCTGTACAGTAAGTTACTACCACGTCTATTCTTAGCGCGGTCTCAGAGGTTGCGCAGCAGCTTTACAAAGAGCCTGTTGAGAATATTCAGTCAGTGATGCAACAGAGAGCTACAGAAGCAGGCAATGACATATGTGGACACCGGAGTCATTGTTAGAATAAGGTGGTGTTCTTCTCGTTCCTCTGTTTTGCTGTTCACCAAACATTAACACACCAATCTTCTTTCTCTCCTCCTCCCTCTTCCTTTTCTTTCGCTCTGACTCGCCACACCTTCCTTCATGTCTATTCACAGTGGAATTTCCCCCCTTGTCTCTGTAATTGCGGGCTGTTTCTAACCAGAATGAAAATTCCAAATGCTTACTGGTGAATTGAGAGGACAGTCGGTCAGGACCAGTGGCCAGAGTTCAGCACTGGAGCTCTTTAACTCGCATGTTGACAAAGACCAAACCTTCAACCCAGAGAAGAGCTCCATCCTTTTCTGCACCTCCTTAAGTGCCAGCAGCATTAAGAAGATAGAATTTTACATAAATCCAACTGGAGTGAATACATTTTTTGGGGGGGTTACACAAACAACAAGAGAAGCCATCTTCTGAAATGCCACCACTATAAACACAAGTTCAGCACATGGAGACAGGAGAGCTAACCTCCACAATCTTCCCGACTTCTGCTGCTGGGGACAGAGCGAATCCCTGACAAGAAAAATAAATGGTGCTCCTGGATTGACTACTTTATATGTGCCAACTAACAGCAGGTCAAGTAGCATTGTTCCCAAGTAGTTTCCCAAGCTGCATTTTCTTTTGAATATTTGAGATATTCTCTACGTTAAATTAATAATCCACAAATAGGCACATCACTTGTAAATTATTCTGAGTTTTGCTCCCCAGGAAAAGCTGAAAATACTAAACCACAAGTAGGTTGGGGTCTGCAAGGAGGATTTGCCTTAATGTTGTTTCAATAGACTAAAGCAAAGTCATGAAATGAAGATTGTGTTTGTTTTCAGGTGCTTAGTATTTTTCTAATTTTTCAGTGTAAGAAGCTGTGTCAGCTACAAGCAGCTGTCCAAACATTTTCTTTTAACACAATGAAAAGTGAAAAGCTGGCAGAGCTTGGCAACCGGTGGGGGAGGGGAGACGCAAATATAAACACTGGACCCGGACTGCTGTCTATAGAAATCCTAAATCCATGTCACTAAGTGACTTTAGTGAAAGTCAGTACATGAGTGACTTTCTCATTTAGTGAAAGTCACTAAATGACAAAAGATTGACTGTCTGACCTCTAACAGCCTCAACTCCATCAGAAGGCAAATTTCTAAGGCGGCCTCTAATTTTAGACGCAACACCTCCATGATCTCCTGCTGCTGCTTCATCAGCTTCTGAGAAATGTGTCACAGTGGTAGTTTTTCTGTTGCAGAAGCAGAAATTTGTCAGTGAAGGCCAAAGTTGGAGTTGATGTGGAGATGTGCTTTTTTTTTCTTGCTGTCTGGAGTCATCCTGCAATTTAAGCATACGCAACGGTAGCGATTCTGACAATAGCAGACAGAATAATAACAATAATAGACAATAGTATTCTAACAATAGTACAGTAGCGATACAACATCGTATTACAGCCAGGCTAAAATAAAATTTAGTTACAAGTACAAACTTATATTATGAGAATATAATGGTAGTAATATAAGAAAAAATCAATGTTATGAGGATAAAGTTGTAGAAGTATGAGAATAGTCATAATATGAGAAAAAAGTCATATTACCAGAATTAAGTCTTAATACAGACAAAAACCTGTACAAACAATAAAGATGGGAAAAAAAATCAAAACAGCTTTTTTTTTTAAATGAGTTTCATCTGGTAATATTTTTTATTTTACTAATATTGCTTCAGTTTGTTGAAGTTTGTGTGGGTTTTTTCTCCCGCAGCATTCTCTCTGGAGGGATCAGAGCTGAGCTTTGCAGACCTTTTTCGCCTCTTGGCTTTCTGCTGCATCAGCAGGTGAGTTCCCACTGAGTCACCTCTCACTCAGCTCCACTGTTGAAACTCATTCAGCTGGAGATGGCACTCCATTGTTCGGTTCCATCTTGTCCTGCAACTGTCCAGTTAAACATGCTGAATGATGGGGGATGTTAAAGATACAATGGAAAAGGTTAAAGGTCCCAAATCTTTATGTGATTGAAACCAGAAGATTCTTCTTTTGACTTTATTTGCGTGTCAAACAAGAATCCACTGTGTTTCAGGTCTGGCCTTGAAATGCATGAATAGGTGTGCCTCCAATCAACTCAATGAGTCAGTTTACCTATTGGGAGTTTCCAAAACTGTGACATCATCATCCTGACTTTTCCTCATTCTTTAACAAGATGATAATTATTCTGTATGTAAACTTTTGAGTTTGACAACATGGATGAATACATTTCTCTCATTTTTGTGCCATTTAGTTGAAATAACTTTGCTAATGCTAACTGACCAGAGGAGGCTGGTCTGATTTAGCTTGAAACGATGAGATAAAAAGATGGATCTTTTTATTGAGTGTGTGTAAATTTTTGGTTTCAGCTGTACACATCGAACATGAGCAGTTGAGCTTTAGAAGAAAGTAGAATATATCTTCTCCTCCAATAAAGCAGCAAAGATGCTCCTTTGATGTATGTTTAGGTGAAATTGTTAACAGCACAAAGCAGGTTCAGCAGAGTTGGGCTTTTGTCTGCCCAGCTGAACCCGATGAAACCTAAAACCTACTTCCAGCCAACAAATGAGACAACGCAGCTGTGTCTCCTCCAGGTCTGAGTGAGAACAGAGGACAGAAAGAACGGTCGTATCACTCATCTCTTTCTAACAGGCCTCGCAGGAAAACCTGTAGATTGGCCCAACACCAGCGTCCACATCCATCCATCTGTCTACCTGTCTGTCTTGGTTGGTTGTCCTGTCTTCACGGTCTCACCTTCTGCTGGTCTTTTGGCTGCTCTTGTCTCAGGGATGTGCTGCCCTTCACGCTGAAGCTTCCAGAGGCCATCTCTTCTGCCAGAAGCTTTGCAGATCTTGAGAAGGCTGCTAAACTGGGAGCAGGTTTGTTCTTATTTTTGGTTGCACTGTGTCAAAATCTGCAGAAAGACATGCCTTGTCCTTCATTTTCATCTGTGCGATATTTAAACCGCTAAGGAGAAGATCAGCCGCACGGCTCACTGGTGTCACATGAGCTTCTGACCAAGTACCTGGTCGTCATCCTGCAGGAAAGGAGGAGGGGCTCTGCTCACTTGGAGTCATTAAAAAAAAACACTGACACTGGCCGGGCTGTATAAGTGGCTAATTTTAACTTCATTCTGAGTTCTGTGGGAAGAAAACAATAATTTATAGTGTTTAGGTGAGCAGTGTTTGTCCTCCACACCACTTCCCCTTTCCACAGCCACACAGTGTCATCTGGTTCTGCTGCAGTGACTCAGGCCTGAGTTTTTACAGGCATTTGGAGCAAAGAGTGAGTCCCTTCAGAAACAACGAGGTTCAGGGCTTCCCCCGGAAAACCTGCTCAGCCCGGTGGTGGTGGCACTACAGCAGTCCACCACCATGTTTTTTCTGTTGTTTTTTTTTAGTTAAATTTAGTTTTTCAGGAATGCTGTCTTACTGGAAGACATTGTTGACAATACTTAAACACAGAATTATAGTTAAAAAAACCCCAAAACAAACATATAGTTGTTATGCATTCCATTTTGTGCACTTTAGTTAAATCCTAATTAAGTAATTTAAGATCAAGCCGATGGTCTTTAAACAAGCTAATTCTAGTCAGCAGCAGCTTAGGGCCCCGTCAGACTATCAGGACCCTCCCATAAATGCTTAAGCATGTATGTAGACCATAGAGCTGGAATTTTAACGTTTGATTTGCAATTGGATTGTGTTTGCTCTCTCCAATAAATTCCTCCTCAAGTTGCAGGTAAATCAAAACTCGGCTGCAAACACCTTTCAGTAATCACATCACTCCCTCTCTGGGGCAACTTCACTGGCTCCCAGTTAAATCTCGTATCATCGCCCAATTATTTCTACTCGCTTTGAAAGTCTTTAGCAGTTTTTCCGACCCCTCCATATCTGTTGAATCTTCTAGGAATCAGATCAGATCAAACTCCGTCCTCCTCTGTTCTGTATGTCCGTCTCTCCTCTATGGGGAGCAAAGCTTTAGCCACCCGGCTCATCAACTTGGGAATTTATTGCCCCCGATCTACAAAATAACTTTCTATAGTGTTTCCATAGGTCAGAGTGATGTCAGCGCACCTACGGCAGCCATTTTGTTTGAGATGCATGTTTAAAACTGGTCTGAAAGTTTTAGATGAGCCTATTTTTCTTAGCTTCACTGACACGCCTTTTTGCTTTTTGTTGTAGAGCAACCTTGAGTGTCCTAATAGATGCTTTTAAATAAATGTATTATTATTATTCTAAATTTACTACCACTGTTTTTATAACACAGTGGTGGCCGGACGGGCAACAGGCAACAAGAACTTTGGATCTGCTTTGACTGCACAGATTAGAGCACTTCTCAAGCTTCAGCCACTGACCTGACTGGACTTGCTGAAATAGTTTTTTGGCAGGATGTCGAGATAAAAGACCTTTTGCATGTATAACAGTACACCATGGTTCATTTCTCATCTGAGAAAGTTGTGTCGAAAGAGGTGAAGAGATGAGAGGACAGATTCTTGATGTGCACAAACTTGGTGAACAAACCATATCGAGACACTATGTATTTCTATGGTGAAGAATGTTGTGGTTAGCATGATGTGGTTGGGTGTTGCATGTTCTCTAATTGGAAAAAAGACGAGATGTTTTTGTTTCCAACCAGCCAAACAATGGGTCAGTCGAGCTGAAAATTGATCAACTCCGGTCAGCTGCTGAGTTCTGCTGCATCTCTGATTATAAGTTTTTCTAACCTTCATCATTCCTGAGAATTCCTCCTGTCCTTGGACCTGCCAGAGTACTCAGTGAGGAGCATTTTGTCCAGAAAACTTTCTAGAGTGCAGAGGGGTAGTAGTATCTCGAGCCCCAGATCGGTTATTTGCCCTCAAGATTCTTTTATTTCCCGATTCTTCTATCATCGCTGTTGCGCCTCTTTCCTAACACCTTATTCTGCGGCGTGCATGTGCATAAACTAGTTAGGGTTTGTTTCACTGTGTGCATTTAGCATAACTGTCAAGAGGGATGAAGTCAGAGAGGGTGGAGGAAATCTGCTCGTTTGCCAAAGCACAGGGACACTGCTTTACTGAGAGGGGGAGGAAGGGAGGCGGAGACTGTGGGCTGAAGTTCCACCCATTCTCTCATTACACCAAGTGAATCATTGTACCGGCTGAGGCAGAAACCAGAGCAGTTTCAGCCTTTGGAGACACAACAGTGTCCTCTTACCACAGGGAATATTACATCAGCAGCTCGCTTGGGTCCTTCAGCTCAGGAAGTCACTGTAAGTATTGTCTGCTGGAGCAGCTCTGTATCTGGCACGTCTGTTCCTCATGAGCTCGTCTTTCCTCTGCTGCCACTCAGGCTGGAGACGCTTGGCGTGGCATGACTCAGACAGTGAAGGCTATCATAAAGCTTTGTGTTGCCTGCTATTTTTTTCTCCCTCTTGTTTCCTTCGATAAGTGACCTTACCAGGCTTTTTCTTTTTCCCTTTACTGACAGCTTTCTGTCAGGCATGTCCGGCAGTTTGCTTTTCGACTATTGGTAGAGCTATTATTTAGTTTGACTGAAGATTTGAAAGATTACCCAACATAGAAAATGTAAATGAAAATGGTATTTTTATTTATCCGTTTTGTGATCACCAAGTCTAAAGTTGCCTTCTATAAAGCTCAAAGTATTTCTAAATGTTCCACATTTTCTTCAAAGCTATGATTTGTTTTAGTTTATAGAAGCTGTTTCTGTATGTGTGAAGCACACGCTGGTGCCACAACAAAGTTGGTCGCTCTGAAATGACAGATTTTGTGGTTTGGAGGGGTTGGACAAACTCAAAAGATTTGATGTTTTAAATTGTTGCTTTTCCAACTCCAGTGGTAGTGCTGCACTTTCTATGTCAGCCTGAGATTTTGTTTTAAGTGTTAAATATATTTTTTTATTCTCCTCCCCCACTAATGACAAATAACTGTACCACCATTACAACTCTAAGTGAAAAATCAATGTGTCTCTTGTTGTGACACTTGGTTACTTTTAAGTTTCGGCATGCCAGCTACGACTTTAATTTACCCCATCAATGTAGTGCCATTCACACAAGTATGTATTTGAAACCACAGCAATATTAAATCCAGTACATGTTGCGTCATCGATTTCCAGGTCACTTGTATTTTTTAGGTCGTGTGTGTTTGCATTAAGCAGGGAACAGTAACCTGTAGCTGCGCAGGCAAAGTGGCTCTTTGGACTTTCTGCATCGGCTCTGAAGAACTTCAGCAAAAATAAGCAAAAGAACCAAACAATGTCTTTAATTACAGCCATGATAAGATGCAGGTTTTAGCAGTGACTCATTGAATGATTGCAGTGCATTCCTAGAACAGAATGACACTGAAAGTCAGTAATAGTTTTTAGAATCTATTTTTCGCCAGTAATTTGAAAACTGAGCATTTTCTACTAATGTAAACATCACACTAAAGAGAATCTGTCATTCCTCTTTAATTTAGAATCTAAAAATGGAAATAAAATTGCAGTTTTTTGAAAATGAAAACTTATTTTCTACAGTAGACATTTATGAAAAGTTATATTAGAATGAAATTTTTTTAGAACAACAGTACAAGTTGGTGATTCAGTGCTGGAGTGACTTGTTTTGACAAAGTAACGGAATTAAGTAACACTGTTTAGTGTCTACAAGTGGACATAACAGATGAAGTACATTTTCAAAGACTGTCTTAAGTGTCCAGATGTTGGGCACCAACTAACAGAGAGTATCTCAAACACAAAGTGACACATCTTTTCCTTTTGTTGTGCAGGTTTCTGGGACAGTAAGTTGTGCAGGAGAGCAGTATCCGTATCTCTGCCAAAGACGGCGGGTCCTGATAGACCACCTCCACCTGCTCTGAGACCGCTCTCCTGTCCAACTACCCCGACATGTCCTGAGCTTCGAATTCGCAGCCCCACTCAGCTGGACTGTTGCCTGCCTAACGGCGCACTGTGCTTCATCAACCCCCTTTTTATAAAGGCGTATCAGCCAGATGGTGGCAACCAGGTCAGCTCTGCCAGGACTACAAACCAGTTACTGAGAGATGAGTCCAACAACAATATAAGTCTCACCAATAGGAGCAAGAGAGGCTTGTGTTTGGAAAGACCTCAGACGTACAGCTCAGACCTCGGTGACGAGAGCCAGCGACCTCAAGAGACCTTAAGGAGTATAACCACAAGTCCATGCAGTAAAGGACAAACTGGTAGCAGCCAGGCGTTGGGTGTCTTTCCATCCCCTCCTCCTCGACCCCCACGCCCCCGTCTTCCCAAACACCTGCCTGCGCCTCTTCTAAAACAGCAAAGCATGCCAGAAAAAGTCGCCTGGATTAACATTCCGAAGGAGGAAGAGAAGGAGAAGAGCAGCAACCTGTTTTCACGCCTCGGCTCCTCGTTGAGCATCAGTCCATCGTCCTCACCTCCGAAGAGACTCAGCATCAGCTCCCCAATATCCATTCCCCGGCGAACCCTGCCCCTCCCTCTGACGGCTTTCTCCTCCTCTCCACGTCGATCCAAAGCGTCTCCTTCATCCAGTCATGAGGATGCTCAGTGCCATCTGGCGTTGGAGGAACAGACAATTGAGAAGGCCATCCTAAGGACCAAACTGTCAAAGCAAAAGTCAGTTCAGTCTACAGGCCAGGGCGCCTGCAGTGCTTCAGAGCCTTCGGTGATGACAGGAACCAAGCTTTCAGAAGTCACACCTGGTGAAGCGTCTCAGGAGGACTGTACCGATGGGGGCCAACGACTGAGTGACATGAGCCTGTCCACAGATTCCTCAGATTCCCTAGATTACTCCCAGTCCTCTGCCTTCTTCATTCCTCCACTGCATGATCCCAGCCCCCCCACTGTCGCCGACTTCAACACCCATCTCCCCCTCTCCATCCCACCATCCCACTTACGTTACAGCAGCATAAATACAGACGACGACGTTGATGACGACGACGACGAAGAAGAAGAACCTGACTACGGCGTTAGCCTCGAGAGTGAGCAAGACCAAGATCTTACTATGCTCCCACCCGGGGTCAACACAAAGCGGCGCCCCAGCGCCAGCGCCTTGGTCCTACAGAAAGCCCTGCAGGGAAAATTTCGGAAGATGAGCGGCGTTTTCAACTCGCTGCTCACGCCAGAGAAGCGGGCGATCCGTAAAGTCCTGGAGATGTCCAAGGATAAAAACTCATACTTTGGCTCCCTGGTGCAGGACTATCTGAGCTACATGGGGGAGGGTGCTGGCGCCCAGGCCTGGCAGGGCTACACCTCAGGACTTGAGCTGCTTCAGACCATCCGCCAGTTCATCACTCAGATGAAGAGCTATCTGCGACAAACCTCCGAGATGGAGCCTCCGATTGAGAGCCTCATTCCTGAAGATCAGATTGGTGAGTTTGGGTTGAAATCCTTCCTCCTTCTTTAAAACTATTTCTGTCTTGTCTAACTAGTTATCCAGCAGTCACGTAAAACATTAATAACTCCACCTCATGCACAGCGCATTCAGTTATAGATTGGAACTTTGGTTCACCTCTGCAAGATTCCTGCTGACAACACTGCTCACATTTCCGCTCCGTAAGCCTTGTGACCTCATTGTCATCTCCTCTTGGAAGGCTGTGCAAGTCATTTCTGTGAGCCTTTTTAAATAATTGGGTAATTATTATTGGGAAGGGTGAATGATGACAATATCAATGGAGAAATCACAGTATTGTGGAAACCGTGAATGCGGATACAGCAGTTTCACATCTCTGTTCTGTAAAAAGCATAAACATATTTTTTTTCTAAACTGCTTGATGAGTGACTTGGTGGTTAATGGTGTGTTTTTGTTGAAAACATTCAGCTCTTTGTGTGTGTGATAAGGTTAAAAAATGTCTGAGCTTAGTGATTTATAAACAAAGCATTATTTTCCTTTTAATAGCAGCTGGCCGTGTAGGTACAGTCACACACTTTGCTCTCACACACGCACACACACACATGAATATACACTTGCACATACACTTGCACACGCATGCCTACACACACACACCTCATTTACACCTGCATACACACCCTTGCCAGAAGAGCAGTTGCAGAACTTTGACCCAGAACCTGTTACTGTAACAGACTGGAACAGAACAACATGCAGACGGAGAGAATCGACGGTTCTCTCTCAGGGTGAACAGAGCAGGTTAGCTTGTTCAAACACATCAACAATGTTATGTAGTCAGCAAAGTCATAAACAAATGAAAATGAGTATTTTTACTAGAATAATAGGTAAACAAACGCCGTGCTACTGACATTTGGACCTTTTAGATTCACGTACACCTTTACTGTAGCACTGTAGTCTCTGAAAACAATAGAATGCTTCCTGTTTAAAGTCTAAGCAAAGACATACAGTCTTTAAACAAAGGTTCAAGTCAAAGCAGATTCTGAAAAAAAAAAAAAAAAAGCTAGATCCATTTTCTGCATGCTCCTGTACCTGCTGTTAAAAATGAATGGTCCAGTGAGTGCAGGCTAAACCCAAAAAAACAGACCATCTGTCTGAATAAAGCTGAAAACTACTTGATTTTGATCGTCAGGAAAACGTTTGACCGCTGAAGTCCATACATCCACCTGCCCAAGTGGATGTAAAGTAGAAACCAGAAAAGCAAAAATCCTGGAGTCAACAACTTCTCAGGACAGATTAATTTCAGACGTGAACTAAACTTTCTGGATTATATTCCTGTGGTGATTCATACGACTGGGATCGGATTTAAAATGTGGAATCATTAAACTCCAAAACAAAACTCTGGTTCTTTTTAGCGACGTTCATGAAGCTCCTGTCGGACCTTTCCGTTCCGTGTATGAAGAAAGGGTTAAACTGAGATGTGCAGCTTGTCCGTTTTCTGAATGCTCTTGTTTTTTCTGCAGCACTGTTTAGTTTCAGGGCAAAATTGCCCAGTATTTTCCTGCGGCGCCCTCAGAGAGCCGCTTCTGTTTGGCTCAAAGGCCGGCTGCCCCAGATGCATCTGGATGGCCCGCCTCCAAGTCGTGCAGACGAGTATGTCAGACTGCGGCTCCTTTTATAGTAGCTGTCCAATCAGAGGCGGAAGATTAGAGGCAGGCCCCTACACAGGGGTCGCTCTGTTTCTGCCGTCATTGTCTCTTCTGATAAAAATATGAAATGAAAGAGGGATGTGATCCTTAGAAGGATGAAGAAGAATAAACCTCGATTTACTCATGTAGCAACATACAGAGATCACTTATTCAAAGAAACATCCTGTTTCCGTGGTACGGACCAAGAAGCCAGGAAGTAAACAATCTCTTATCATTTAGAAAATTGGTCTTCATCTGCAATCCTCAAGGGTCAGAGTCCTGCACTTAAAACCGGATGTGTAAGGGACTCAGAACCACAGAAACTTCGGCCTTAAAACCGTGCCGTAGTGTCTCCTTTCTCAGAAATAAGCAGAAGTCACCCTCGGCCTGTCACAATCAATAAATCAGTTAATCGCATGAATAAATAAAACAAACTCAATCATTTCTAATTTCATGATTTACCGTTTTTCTCTTTCTACCAAAAACTGGATGATAAAAGTCTTCAGTCTGGACTTTTTGAACCTTTTTTTAGAAGCATAAATCTGCTTCGTGAGACTTAGTGATTCATTTTGTTGTTTTCTGAAGTTTTTTTTAAATTTTAGATATTTAAAATGTAATCCAGTTCCAGTGCTAAATGTTCATTGCAATTTAAAGCTTATTTATCTTTGAGAACATGTTCCTGCATTATTATTCCATTATTACCATTATATTACTGGCAAACTGTCTAAAAAATATATATATATTATTGGTTAACGCGATAACATCCGAGACGATTAATGGTCCAGAAACATTGGTTATTGTGACAGGCCTAATCAGAGGAAAGGAAGACGATGCGCTGAAGAACCACCGTATCTGTACCTGCTTCTTTCAGTCCTTCCAGCTTGTTCCTTTAAATTTTTACCAGAATTAAAGACTGATTGGCTGTTACAGCCTTGATCACTGCTTGCGAACCCATCAATGATGCAAATAATAATACAAAATAATTAAATCGGTGTCAGTAAAAAATCTATCTATAAATTATGGCAACTGTGATTCTTAAGTCGTTTTGCAAAGTTCCCAGAAACAACAACAGCAGGCTAACTCAAACAATGCATTTGGCCCCAATCGTTTGGGAATCTCTTTTGATGCCTCATGTGTTGTGAGTTTCAAAACCGGATCTGTCGGGCCATTGGGCAGATAAGCTAACAGGAAGGTACATTTTTCCAGTAAACCAAACCTGTAAAGGTCACACCCTGAAATACTCCTATTAGCTGGTGAGGTCAGGTATGAGCGCCAATAAAACCAGCGTCACTCTTTATCAGTCCCAGCAGGCAGTAAAAGCGTCCCGCTCACCCAGAGCTCCCAGCCAGAGTGGAGGAGTGAAACGAGGAAGTGAAAACATCCCGCTGGCACGGGTGTGTTTTCTGCAGGCTTGTCGGCCATCGCTCTGCGCTCGGAGAGTTTCCGAAGCGAACGCTGACACAGGCTCTGTGGATGGCAGATGCTGGATGTGGTCCAGCTGAAAGTGGAAAGTAAAGTCAAGCTGAGAGGTTACAGATGTGTTGAGCCAGAATAACTGCTGAGCTCACGGTTTTCTAGAGGAGAGTCAGCATCTCGCTCTCAGACTGCGCTCACACATGGTCCTTGTTCAGCAGGCCCGTTGAGCTTCGGCCTCCAGTTCTCCACCTCCTCCGTCTTGTGTTGGCCGATTGTGACCGTGTCTCTGCAGCCACCGCGTGTCCACTGTCGGAGTTGTCAGCAATCTTACCTGCAGCACACAAACGAGTCGAAAACAAGACTTGTGAAAAACAAGGAAGGAATTTTCACGAGGGAGTCGAGCTAAGAGGTCTGTTTGAGAGCAAGAGTGCTTCATGTTCTGGTAATTTACGGAGAGCACAGAGTGTGTCTCAAGTCGAGCTTCCAGAAATGTCTGACGAATCAACATTGAAATAACACGGGTAAGGGTGTAAGCAGTTCTTTCCCATAAACTTTTCCTAAACCTTGTGCCCAGTTTTTTGGGCTGGAATGTTGTTTTTCTCTAAAATGTCTTCCGATGCACCCAAGACTAAATAAATAGATATATACATATTTATTTTTAGTTTGTTCCTTTAAATTTTGAAAGTAACAAGCTTTAAGGGTAAAACATATCAAGTTGTATTTTCCTCCAAATACAAAGTTGTTTGGAAAACATGCATCAGTAGTATTAGTCTTTAGAGGTTACTTGATGTCACAGTATATTTTTTTTTCACCAGCAGGAGTCCTCTAGTAGAAGGAGAGACTAGATTGGTCGGCATGTTTTCTATCTGCCTGCCATTTTGGATTTCACAAATATTTTCTAGCACTCGCAGTGGATGGACAGGAGCTGATGGTGCATTGCGTGATGCACTAGTGTCCACTTCAGTGGTTTGTGTGCATTTATAACATAAAAAGCCTCAAGAAGCTCAAGAAAAAGGCTTTTAGAAAGCTGCCCACTGTAGTGACTGCTGCACACGAAAGGGTTGTAAAACGAGAACCTGTGAAGCGATTTTAAAGTGATTAGTTCTCTCTGATGGAGTAAAGACCCCGCTGTGTCTCCCCTCCTCAGACAGAGTCCTGGAAAAGGCCATGCTGAAGTGCGTTCTGAAGCCCCTGAAGCTGCCTATCAGCGCAGCGCTAAAGGAGTTCCAGGTGCGCAGCGGCAGCTGGCAGGAGCTGAAGGAGAACCTGTCGTTGGCCAAGGCCCGGCGACCTCAGGAGATGGGCGTGGCCGACGCTCTGCCTCCCGACCCCGTGGCCATAGAAAAGATCAGGCAGAAGTTCCAGACCATGTGTAAGCTGTACTCTCCAGAGAAGAAAGTCTGCATGCTGCTAAGAGTCTGCAAGCTAATTTACACCATCATGGAAGACAATTCAGGTAGAGATCTGTGAGGAAAACAGTTTTCCACATCTAACACACCCGGTATGATGAAGCACGTCAATCCCTTTTGTTTCAGGTCGTTTGTATGGAGCCGATGACTTCCTCCCCATGCTGACCTATGTGCTGGCCCAGTGTGACATGCCAGAGCTGGACAATGAGATCCTGTACATGATGGAGCTGCTGGACCCTTCGCTGCTGCATGGAGAAGGTGCCGGTCCAACACTTTCCCTGCTTTAAACGCATCATTTTGTTTCTCCTCAGATGGCTGTTACCGTCGTTTCTGTGTGTCCAGGTGGTTACTATCTGACCAGTGCCTACGGAGCCATGTCCCTGGTTAAGAACTTCCAGGAGGATCAGGCAGCCAGGGTGCTGAGCTCCGAAACCAAAGACACGCTACATCAGTGGCACCGGCGGCGCACCACCCAGCGTTCTGCGCCGTCCGTCGATGACTTCCAGGTGAGCATTCACTAACAAACTAACTTACCGGACAGACCTCTTCTGTGCTTCCTCAGAGAGGCGATCTTTTACCTTCACCTGATGATGACGAGTGGTGTCCCGTTTGTCTCTCAGAACTACCTGCGTGTGGCGCTGCAGGAGCTGGACAGCGGATGCACGGCTAAGACTCTGCCAGTGCGACCGTACACCACGGTGGAGGAACTGTGCCAGCTGTGCGCCCAGAAGTTTAAGGTGTCGGACCCCAAGAACTACGGCCTGTTCCTGCAGATGGAGGGCAGCATCCAGCAGCTGGCAGCAGACACCCACCCTCAGAAGATCAAAGCCGAGCTTCACAGCCGCCCACAGCCGGTTCCCTTCCACTTTGTCTACCGCCGTTTGGCCAAAAACGGCACGTTGTCAGCATCTCTCCCCAGCACCCCTGCTGACCTCAGTTGTCTCGCCTTGGCCCCTGATCCCCAGGCCAACCTAAACCTCCAGAGCACGGACCCTCAGGCCTTCGGGAGCGGCTCCATCTCTGTATGATCACGGAGGAACTCCCTCAGACCGTCGTCCCCTACAAACATGCTTCCCTGAGCATGCGCCGGCCGGATGTCGAAACAGTCCAAGTGGGGAAAACAGCGTCTCGTGCCAGTCTTCACAGAGCCGAACTTCTCCTTTCAGGCGACACATCTGTCTCAACCAACATCCCCTCGCTGTCAGACGGACCCGGCCGACAGAGGAAAAACATGCAGTTATTTTTACTTCCTCCGGATTTGGTATCTGAGCAGCTGAAGGACAGAAAGCAATCTGTCCTCATTTACACTTCCAGTCATTCGGTGTATGTGTACATAAACATAAACAATTTACTTTTGACAGTTGCTGGTCACCTGTTACTTTATTGCTTTTAATGGGTAAACTTTTAGATTGTCTATGAAAACAGATTTAGTGACACCTAGAGGTCATTAGTATATATAACAAATTTCCTGTGATCCTTCAGGAAATCTTCTCGTGCCTCCCAATCAGACGATCCGCTTTGATCAAACGTAAATTAGTCTGATGCTTCCGATCATCCTAACATGCATTGTTGAGGTCAACATTGTTGACCTTTGGAGTACGACGTCCATTCTCTCTTTCCAATAGAATAGCGTTAATATAGTAAAATCTTTGTGTTTAAGTTTAAAATTAAGAAGCAGGTATTCGCTGTTTAATCCTTGTGTCATATTTTCTATTCACACCGACATGTGACAGAGGAACTGCTGTGATTTGTTAGCTTGTGTGGCCTTTTTAGCTGGTCTGAAGTGCCACACTTTGCGATGCGCTGCACGGTGAGAGTGCAGGTTGTCTAGAGGAGAGCGAAAATGATTGACATCTTGCGAGTTCCACGCAGGGGAAACGAGCAAGGAGCTGTCCGCACAGACGGAGAGGAAGTGCGACGTGGCTGGAAGAAAAGTGAGAGCCGTAGCAGGAAGTTGGGCAGCGTTGTGTCAGTAAGGGGGAACAGGCGTTCTCCTGGCATGTTGTTGTTAGGAGCTGTTGTATTTATGTCTGTGCTGGGATCTTTCACAGATAGCCTCCTATCCTCAATATTTTTGATGTTAAATTGTCACGAGACACTTTTCCTGCCTGTCATGTATGAGAAACATTTTCTTCTGCACTTAATAAACATTGAATCTGGAAGCAAGTCTGACTACAGTTTGTACAAAGGTCCGTTAGCGTGGCCGGCCCCTCGGCATATGAGGTAAGCTGCTGCTTGGCAACCCCCACGCCACCAGGGGGCCCCCAAGAGCAATGAGCTAGCATGATAGAAAATAATATATTTAAAATAATATTAAATAAAACAAACTAAATGCTATTACTATATATATATATATATGTGTGTATCTGCCTCTGTTGGGGAAATATAAAATATTGAATTTAGTATTTATCAGTTGATGTTACCTTCAAAATAGTTCAAATAACTTAAAAATCACTCTGCATTTTAAAATCCAAATATGTATGTTTCTTGTTACTCCTGTAAAGTTGAAATAGCCATAATAGTACTTGTATGATGTATGCTAAGTACAGATGACGCCAATGATGGCAGGTATGTCCCACAGAGTAGTTTAGGAATTATAAATCTGGTGTTGATGTATTGGTGCTTAGGGCCCCCCAAAAATAGGCTCGGTCCGGCCCTGATCGTCAGTCTTTATGAAAACCTGTCAATTTCACCTTAGTTTATTTTACATAAAGGCGACTCACAATGAATGTTGTCTCAAGTAATTCAAAAAGTAATTCTTTAGTCAGCTCATGCAGACAGATTTACAGCCCAGTCCATCCATTCCAATTCAACTTATTTCCATATTCAGGTTCCTCTGATGTCCAGTCCCAAAACTCACTCCTGCACTTGTTCCTGCATTGTGTCCTTCAAAAACCAAATAAAACATGTGTTCAGTGTGTAATAATGTGAAGGGGTCTTAAATTATCTGAGTTTTTTTTAACCAGGTTTGGGTATAAGTGTTACAGTGCCCTGCTTCATTGTGATTGAAAATTGCTTACTGCTTCTGATTACACAAAAGTAATAGTTGCTTTTGTGTTTCCTGAGTCACAAAAGCAGGCGCTGCTTCTTTCCCTCTCCTCCACCCATTTAGCCCTGGAGCTTCTGTAAGCCCATTCAGCTTTCTGCAGATAAATATGGAAACGTGCAACAGTTAGCATGGATTTAAATCAGCGTCCTGCATCAACGAGGAGTTGACAGAATGTCGCCTGTGTTCTTCATATCGAAGCATTTCGGGTTCCGGTTAGGTCGGGATGGATCAAGTCTCCATACAGACACAGTACAGGGGCAAACCATGAAAATAAAGCATCTTAAAAGTCAATGATTGGAAGGTGAACTGTAGTTAACAAAAAGGTACACAAGAGGGCGCCAAGAAAGAGTGTCTGAAACTGACATTTGGACTTTTTAACGCAGCTCATTAAATCAGAAAATCCTCAAAGGTCTTTTAAATCAGCGTTGAACTACCGATACAAAATAATTCACCCCAACATTCAGTGAGAAAATTAAATATTAAATCAGTGAAATAAGAAAAGTGTTTTAATCCAGAAATGTGGACTTACTGAAGAGCGTGTCCATGTGCTGCATGTCGTCTGCTCTCAGGCTCTGTGCTTCTTTTTCAGCAAATTACTGCATCAGTACCGCATGTGGTTTTCACTGCAGCCTCCCAGGATGGTGATGATGTGTTGGTTTGAACACGGCCTGCTCAGAGCAGAAGAGACCAGAAAAAAAAGATTAAATGATGGAGGTATTGGTAATGCTGCCACGTAAGATTGTTATTGCAAAGTGTCCAGATTGTATCGCTGGCCAGAATCGAGTTAGTGTAATAAGGGAAATGTAGCATAAGAAAAACGCTATTTTTGCATCGTATTTGTACATACAGATACATAACTGTATATCCTTTGTATAGCAAAACATGTTAAATGCCGTTGGTTGGTCTGACAAACTCTTGCAACAAGCAGAATGTACTCTTTAATCAAAGACAACTTTATTGATGCAAAATGGTTTCTGAAATTATATTTGAAACATTTAAACACAAAGTACTCAGTTTTGTTAAATCCATGTATGTGGTAAGAGGTACTAGCTCTGACATGCGAAGGACCATGTCGTCAGCAAACGCTCACAGTCGCTCATCACAACCTGGGGCGAAAGAAAGAGCAAGCAAAACCATCGGGAATTCAACCTGCATCCAGTGCTCTCTCTGAAACCGTTTGACTCTCATTTCAAAGAACATTAAGATTTTCCATAGATAATTTGACATTGCGAAATATCTCCATGCATGTAATCTAAAAAAAACAAACAAAAACAAAACAAAAAAACCCCAAAAAACTTAAAAACAAACGGCGCTTCAAGCACATGAAAACAAGGGGAGAGTACAGGAGATACCTAGAATCTATGAAAATATATTCCCACACATATAGTCAGACAAAAATATATGCATATATATAAATACATTTACACATATATTTACACATATATACATAATCAGTGTTTCACCAATGTGAATATCACAAACTATATAAAAATCTTCTTATAAAGGTACCTGGTATCACGATGGGAGTCCTTGGTGATTTGGTCGATTTCAGACACACTAAAGTGCAGAGCAGTGACGCTTCCGCACTATGGCTGCGTTCACCTTAAGTGACCCTGAAGTGACCCAATTCAGACTTTTTGAAGAGGGCGCCGTGATGTCACACAGAGGCGTGCTTCATGTTTTGCCAGCCGCCATAGAGAATAAGAAGAAGAAGAAGAAGAAGAAGTGCAGCACAGCTTATTCATTTGAAGTTGTTCTCCGACAGGAGAGAGAATATTAACAACTTAATCCTCGTTATGGTCCGTCATGGTTGCTGCTGCGTGTCAGGACGCAGAATAGTGACAAGTATCGGTATCGGGTCACATTTGAATCGGATACGTATCGGATATCAGGGTCACATTCGAATAGAATCTGATCTGTGTTGTTCGGACCTTCATAAAACGATCATATTCAGGATGCATTAGGTCAAAACAAACAAACAACAGAACTAAATCGGAGTCGGGTCACTTTAGGCTGCAGCGTGAACGCAGAAGTCCACTGCTCTGGACTTTTCTACGCCTTCATCAGGAGTAGGTGTACGCAGTGACTAGCAAACACAACAAACTCTACACACCCAGAACAGAGGATTGGTAAAGTGCATGCTGCAGCTGATCTTAGATACATATGATAAAGAAAGACAAGCTAATCACTATAATGCAGTTGCTGTTGGAGATGTCTCCCAACACTGAGAGAATACCGTGCAGTGCAGAGACTATGAGCAGTGTTCACTGTCAAAGCACTGTACGTTTTCAGAATTTAAATATATCAGATAAAATAAAAATAAAAAACAATAAAAAAAGAGTAATTTCATTCCACATATAAGCGTTTTGTGGCAGCTTCACACAGGATGGTGGAACGGACCATAACCGCAATGTGGCGTATCAGCGTTTTGGGTGGGTTGCAGAGGAGATATGGAAGAATATGCAAAGTATCAGTGGTGCGCCAACGCTACACGCAGCAGTGAGGCCTGGTCCTGAGTGCCCTGGAAGAACCCCATGAGTGTGGAGGGCATCCCGATGCAACAAGAGTTTGGCAATACTTTGTGGAATAGCCACGGTTCTGACACATAAGAGTAAGGTGGAGGTCGAGGATGATGGGGAACAGCAGGGGAAATTGTTCTTTACTGGGCGGCCGGTAAAAGAACGTGACGGCATCGCTGATAGTTTTCTAAATTTGACTCAAACCACCACGACCCTGAAGAGTCGCACAAGCAGAGATCAGCTGGAGCCTGGAACTGGATGATTTTTTTCAATTTGATCAGTCCTGACTGACCAAACTCCAACCTGCTACAGGTGGAGATGACAAACAACATGCGCCAGTGAGGGATGAGAACTTTTCCCTATCAGCAAGGTGTTTAACAAGGAAATCAGAGGAAGCACAAAGACATGGCAACATTAAATATTCTATTATATATACAAAAACGTTAGAGAGGTTGAGACTCACCGTCAATTGAGCAAAAATGAAACTCAAAGTTGTTTACGGATCATTAAGATGTGAGTCAATGAGATTTTCTCTAGGTTTTAACAAACAAAGCCGTCGTTGACTAAGGAAGGCTTAAATCATCTTTTGGCAATGGAGAGGTGGCTTTTTCACAAAAATAACTTATTTAATGAAGGTGACGATTTGTGTTTGGAACTCAGTCATTCTTTACTTTCTAACTGGACTTCCTATTGATACAGCGGGAGAAACTCTGACATTTGAATCAGACCGATCATAGCAAGAAGATGAATAATATTTCATCATGAGTAAATCAATAAATATCAAAAGTCGACTTGATTTCTACAGAATCCCACATGACAAGAGCTTTCCACGATGGAAGCTGAATTTGCACATGTAATCTGTGACATTTAAAACTGCGTCTTTAATCCTGACAATCCTGTTGCAGCCACCCTTGAGACTCTGGTCATTAGACTAGCTGACAGCACACAGGTACAGAAAACACTGAAGAAACACGGCTGCTAACAAAGCTAAGGTTAGCATCTGCTGTCCTATTGGGGTAAAACTAAAGGGTCATTTCATGGTGTTCCCAATGCATCTGTATCCTCTTCAGTTTAAGGACTTATCTATCACCAGGACTGGCTTTAACACTGAAACTTAAAACTAAGGGTGAGCTTCAGGAAGCACAAGGCAAAGAAACCTTTTACTGTTTGTGAAAACAAAGAAAATTGGATTAAAATTTCCCAAAGATATTGCTGCCATCTTGTCTCATTCTCGTGACCTCAAAACCGCGTGTGGCTTCGTCTCAGATTGTGTTGTCAGACCTCTCGTCGTCTTTAAAGCTGCAACCTGACAAGGGAGTAAGCTTGTAGTTATTGCATTACTTAAGTTTCAACCCCTGTTTCCCACTCAGAGCAATGAATATTTACAGAAAAAAAAACATAAAATAAACAGACAAGATCCTGTCAGACACATATTTCTGACTGACGCACAGACAAAAATGTGCGATTGGAATGAATTGCACATTAAAACACCAGTTGATTTGAAACGGGATACCACTGATGCGTGAACTGGATCCTGAAACAGTCTTGGTTTTGTTGGATTAGCTGTCTGGACTGACGGAGTCACCAAAGCTCATCTGTCAGAAAGTCATGTTTGGTCTCACAATCAGCCGCCGCCTCTCGAAGGACGTTGTCGCCCTTCACGGCTTACATTAAATCACAACAGTGCATGCTCTAACTCTAGGACTTTTTGACTCATCACAAAACTTAAGCGGACGAATCCAGACATTTGTCAGTACGAAACACAAAGAAGTCCCAAAATAAGACGAGTCCAGAGCAGAACGGTCAGCCCTGGTCCAGTCTCAGTACTTTGAACCCATCTATATTGTGTCTGTTAACTTGGAGTCTATAAGAGGACAAAAGCAGCAAAGTAGTAATAATAATAATTAAAAAAAATAATAAAAAATCAAGATCCTCTTCTTTTTATAAGGATGTTCTTCGTGGAGCTGGTCAGTGCAAATCGGACATTTCCACACGCAGAATCCCAGATCAGAAGTCGTTGTGCTTGTTTTGTGTTGAAGTGGAGTTCTTCTGTTTGTTTCTGTGACCTCGGGAGAAATGCAAGATGTGTGTGTGTGTGTGTCATCAATAAATAATAAATAAATCATCTGGGGTCTATATACAGGAGGAGGGTATGTACAAGAAGGAGTAAAAAAACAACACTACAACTGTGAGTCACTTCATAAAAAGGTAATGCCCTGGTTGTCTGTAGTTTCACGTCTAAAAGCAGAAGAGGAAGACTGTCTCTACACACGTCTATACACGCTTGAAGCATGAACAAAGTGACTCTGACTGGACATAATGTGCACATGTGCATAAACTGGGTCTGTTTGCTACCGGGAGACTTCCAACAACCCAAACAACTCCTCTGCAGCTGAAGCGCTGAGCTGAGACTCCGCCCGCCTCGTCATTGCTTTGATCGTTTTTACTCTCCTCTACGAGGAGGAAGAGTTAGCAGCTAGGAAACGTCACACCTAAACACTTCAAAATAAAACATGTTTATGTGAGAAACATGCAGTAATATAAAGGTGTGAGTTTGTGTGTGTGCGTACGCGTGTGTGTGTGTGGGGGTGTGTGTGTGTTGAGCACAGTGACGGCTTGTTATTAGCCAATCTCTGCTCCTGGAAAAAGTCCCACACTCTAGTCTGATTGGGAGTAAACACCAGAGCAGCTCCATATTGCACCAAGCAGGAAAACAAGCACCCAAAAAAGAGCAGAGTGGGACCTCTCCAAAAACAAGAGACTCAGAAACAAGTCTGTTCTGACTTAGATCCTCTGTCAAACTCCGGCTATCGCCTCCGTAACACGACCTGTGAATTGGACTTTGTGTGTGTGTGTGTGTGTGTGTGTGTGTGTGTGTGTGTGTGTGGTGTGTGTGTGTGTGTGTGTGTGTGTGTGTGTGTGTGTGTGTCTGTGGCAATGCTGGTGCGTCTCAGTCTTCCCGACACGTTGGCAGGTTGACAAAAGTGAAGATGTTGTATTCGATGAGACAGGAGAAGCACAGGAAGATGGAGTAGAGCAAGAGACACGTGAGTCCCAGACGTTTGTCCAGCGTCCACTTATTCAGGTGGACTCCCAGCACCTGGACATGGCAGCAAGCAGAGGGACATGAGGCTCATGAGTGCAGATGCTGGACGGAAGAAGAGTCAGACGTCCGCGTGAGACACAAACTCACCGTAAGGAAGACAGACGCCAGCAGGAGTCCCACGGAGAAGATGAGCCCTTTGCTGTTCAGCTTAATCTGTGGAATAAAGAGACGAGACACGTTATCAGACACAATCTGGAGATCTTCCTGCACAAATTTCAATTTGGTATTATCACTGTTCCAGAGTTTGTGGGAATGAAACAAAACAACAAAGTCACCCTCTTTTTTTTAAACTACAACCTCAAATCCCAGAGGAACTGAACAGGAGGCTTCATGGATGCAGAGAGAGAAGGAGGAAGTTCAAACCGTCTCTTCCACTGATCATAAACAGCGTAGATCGTATCCCTGACTCTGCCCGGGTTTCTAACCACACGCACAGACAGATGGCTGAAGAGGACTGGCAAAAGCAAACGAGAACGTCGACCAGGACATGTTACTGCTGTCTCTGCTGCCTGGATGCTGACCTGTTCAAATGTCACGAGACCATCATGACATTTGAACATCATACTGCAAAGGTCTTCAGTCAGAGGCCCACTGACATTTGTTGCAAGACTGATTACTCCAGGAAATCCTTCCTGCCCATCTCATTACTGTCCACATTACCATTCTTGATCCTTGAATGGTACAAATTATGGAGACGTCAGTTTCCCTTTGGGATAAATAAAGTAATTTTGAATTCGATTGAAAAGCACAATATGTTGCTTCGGGTGGTTCTACATTAATAATGGGAATTTTGATGGTGACGACTCAGCACCATGCTTTATTCATCCAGCACGTTAGCAACCCAAGCACTGTACAGCAGGGAAAGCTGCAGCATGTAACGTTTATTAAAACTGTTTTTTTTTTTCATATTTGTTTGAAGTGTCACTATATCAAGCCAATATGTTATGAAACAGACAACCTGCGAAAAAACTGAGCGTCTCTGCTTTCTCCCAGTGCTAACAAACAACCAATCAGAGGTCGGAGGCGGGTCTTAGCGCTTGTCAGTCACAATCTGGCGTGACACTGACGGACAGCCACATGACGTTTTGGTGGACCACATATAGGCCCAGGCCTCGTGTTTGACACACGTACCTTAAAATAAAATAAGTAAAAAAAAACTCTAAAAATGATAAAAAGTGCCTGTCAAAGACTGTAGACATGTGAAATATATATATACATATATTTAAATTTTTTCTCTTTTTTTTTCTACATCAGAGCTGCATCAAATATTAGAACGCTGAAATGGGAACAAGAAGAAAACGCTAAAAAGGACCTGAGATCCCAGAAGTACAAACGCTGAATTCAGATTCAGGCATTTGTCTTTATTGCCAGAACTTATACACAGATCTGTTTTTAACATACATGATGTTTCTCAGATGATTTGAATCTATTCAAAGAAAGGCAGTTGGTCAAAAGGTTGACATTCAGACAGTCACAGTGGTGTAAATATTAGAAACTTTATAATCAGGAGGTCTACAGCTGGACTTACAGCAGAACCGTAATTAATGGCCAGTGTCTTCAGGGCCCAGGGGAGGCCGAGCCCTACCAGGATGTCAAACACATTACTGCCGATGGAGTTGGACACGGCCATGTCTCCCATACCTGGAGACAGCAACAGAAAAGAATAGACAGAATGAACGAAGGGCAGAAACGAAGGCGGGTGGGAGAGACAGAAGAGTTGAAGGTGGGTGGGCATGTGGAAGATTAGTGATGCTGACTGTGGTACTGATATCCAAAAGTCAAGTCTGTACTTCAAAAAGAAAAAATCTCTTTGTAGCCATGGGAAGCCCCCATGTGCTTGTGAGTCACCTGGCCTGACATAACCCACTTTCAGACACCCAAACCTGCACACGCATGCACACGCATACACACGCATGCACACGCATACACACGCATACACAGCCGCTTCAATATTTAATGGCAAGAGTGAGAATAAACACAGATGAAAGCAGGGAGGATGGGACTCCTGCCAGCTTGTTTTCCCTCCATCTTCTTTTAGCTTCCTGGCCCAAGATGACAGGAAACGCCTTGGTCGCTTGTTTCCATGTGATTCATCTGCTCCCCTCTAAACCTGTTTGATGGAGGCTTCTCTTAGACTCTGCTGTTTGGCCGTCGTGTCACGGTGGGAGAATGAAGAAGTCTCCATTTACACTCTGACACTTGATGACGAGTGGCTGACTTTTCAATTTGAGGTAGGACTTCTTGTGCATGGGGGGCAAAAAAAAAAAGAAAATGTCTGAACACAACCTAAAGCTATTGACATTCTCTGATCAGGCGAGAAATAAATAATTCTACAATAATTTAGAAATCATAAAGACTTTCAATAATTTGAAAAACACTGCATACCTGTTTTTATTTACATAAAAAGACATAGACGGATAGAAAAGTGTTGTAAAATGCTATGTAAGGAGTGTTTTCACTGCAGGAATCGAGACCTAATCTGGGCACAAATGAATTAGTACTTTAGTCAAAAGGATGTTGAAATGCCAAGGAGAAAAAGCCAGAAGAAAAGTAAAATATAAAAATGAAAACATTCACTGCACCTTGTTATAAATAACTGCAAAATATGATCAGATGAACTGATGACAGGCATGTTAACCGGAGAGCATCACAAAGTTGCTGTAGAATCGTCAGCTGCCTCCTAAATGAAAATTTACCATGAAGAATGAAGGTAGTTCTGGAGTTATAAGGAGACCAACCAACCCTATACTGGCAGAGGAATGTATGCCAGATTTAAAGGTGGGAAAAATGTTTCTATTTTCTAGAAACAGTCAATTAATGGGGCAAAATGACTTAAACTTGGAAAAAAGAAGAAGCTTCAGCATCAGAACCAGATATGTCAGCTATGCAGGGTTTTCCCTGGTTTAATGGCTTCGTGCCAAGCTAAGCGATTAGCTTGTTTCAATTTTAAATAGTGTTTTTTTATACACCAGTAAGAGCATAGTCTTTGCTGCAGCACTCTTCACCGGCAGAGCGCGGCCATTCCTGAGAGGGGGTTTGTACCGGATGCATTGAACTGGACACAAAATGGGAGGGACAGAACGGGACTCTAGTCAAGACTTTTGGTGCCTCTGCTCGTTGGCCGCCTCACAGGTGTCTCACCTTGCCGCGCCACTATCAGACTCGCCATGCAGTCGGGAACGCTGGTGCCAGCTGCCAGGAAGGTGATGCCCATAATCACATCGGGAATCCCCAGTGTGAAGCCGATCACCGTTACCTGACACACGGAGACAGAAGGTTGTGCCTTACGCCTGGAAGTCATACAAGAGACTTGTATGAAGGTGCAGACGGCTTCTAAACCTGACTGTGTTGAGGGGGTCATGCATTGACCCTCAACACTGAATGCAATACTGGGTTTGTCTTAGTTTGTAAGGACAAAACTCACCATCCAGACCATGATGTAGGAGAAGGAGGCAATCCAAAGGGTGGAGAAAATGAAGGAGACCATAAACCAGTTCTCCCAGCGTGGTTTGGAGCAGTTGGGGACGGTAAAGAACAGCACCAGGCACAGAGGCCAGGCTAGCAGCCACTTCAGCTTGTTAAACACACCAGCTGCAGACACACAGGCCAACACAGAACGAGAAGGCTCAGAAATAAATACTAACATTCATCATCCATAACAGCAATTTAATCAAAAGTGGTCAGCAGCTGAAAAAAGACTAAGATTTGCTAACTTGGGACAACAGAGGTGGAGAATTGCCTTCAACAGTTCACCTGGGCACTGGAAGGGCACAAAAGGTCCATCTCCCTCATCTTCCTCTTCCTCTTCATCGTTCTCATTATTTTCGTTGTCTTCGTTCTCCGTCTCGTTGCCCGCCTCTCGATCATCACGGCGAATGCTGAGGCGCCTCTCTGCCCTGGACAGCCCATTTTCGATGCCCCGTCTACCGCCTCCTTTGACAGAGACGTCTGATTCGCCGTTGGTCAGAGTCCGTGTGTTGATCAGTCTCTGTCTCTGCACAACACGAAGTAAGAATAAGTTCAGTTCTGATAGAGACGGGGTTTTATTCTAACTGGTAAATAGCGTTCAATTGCCTCTGCAACTACAACTCTTCAACCATAACCCCTATTGAAGGGATATGTGGTGACAATGAAAGGAAAACAACCCTTCAAGAGGAGATTAGAGCAGAGTTTGTCCAGCAATCAGTGTGTTGCTGGTTCAATCCCCGCTCAGACCATCTCTGTTGTTGTGTCTTTGAGCAAGCTGGTGGTGGTCAGAGGGCCAAGTGAGTTCGCGATGATTGAAGCTAGTGTGAAGCGCTTTGGGGTCCTCTGAACTTGGTATAACGTAATACAAGAACATTTCTCATCTCTTTCAACAATGACTTCTAGCCGGTCATCCATACGGTCAGATGACTCCATGACTATTTGTCCTGTGAACATATTCCCCCTTTCTCAGCTGTGGTTCTCTGCAGCACATCTCGTCACCTTGGGTCTCTCAGCTCCTTCCTTTTTTAACACCCTCCTTCTATCAATGTAAGTGGAGGCAGCCATATTATACCAAACTCATATTTTAAATTAAAATCTAACCCCACTCTTTTCTCCCTGATCTGTCTGCTGTGTTCCTCGGTCTTCATGGCACTGGCTGTTCTCTAACGTTCTCTAAAGAAAACCTCTAAAAACAGCTACATTTATTCTCTGACTCTCAATCCTCAAAGCCCACAGCTGGCAGGGAAGATTCTCAAGAGCTACAGATCGGGCAATGCCATAGCATAGCCCGAGCTCCCGCAGTTCATGTGCAAATTAGGATGAAGCAAAGCAGGAGAGAGCACTGCTTGGTACTCCTCTCGTGTCAGTACGGCCCATCATCCCACACTTCTGGACCCTATTGCTGTTGTAAAGATTAGGCAGCAAGAAATGGGCATTAAGACTTGGATCCCCTGCTCTGTCCTGCCCCTTCACATGTCTACCACAGCTACAAACCTCTGGAGGCGAGACTTCACAGCCCGGATGAAAGCAATTTGAGTTTCTGTGTCTTTGACCTCACCTCGGTGATGAGCATCCGTGAGGCCATGGTGAGTCGGGTTCTCGGAGAGAAGTGACTGGTGATCATGATCCTCATGCCGGCCTCAGAAAAGGTCAGCTGGTGGGGGTACGCAGAGAGCAGCTCGTCCACCATCAGCACAGATGGCTTTCTGTGGTGGTTTGCTATTAAGAGCCACACGCACACACAACAGCAGCACCATGACTAACACAGAATATGTCGACACCATTCAGCTGTTTGTGCTAAAACTCTCATAAACAACAGAGGATGGGCAACGTGGGCAACCGCCATGGTGGCATCTTGTCATGCAATGAGATTACACTTACTCTCATGCACCCTCTACCAATGAAGATTCACTTATTTTGGCATGCCACATACTTGGAGTGGCTCCATCAGTCTTAACTGCTTTCTGGTTAATTAAGCTCGATTGTTATTTGACCTCCTGGAGCTGCTCATATTCTGGAGCAGCAAGTATCTGTCCTCTCAGAGTGTAAACAACAGTTACTTTCCATTGATTCTGAAGACAGGTCCTATGCCTTAATCCAGAACCAAAGAGGAAATAAACTTTGAACATTCTGAACGTTTGGACGGGACAGACACGTGAGAGCTGCGGGCCGCGGCCCATCTCTGCTGTGGGCCGGAATCAGATACATGCTTCCAACACAATTGATGACACTGGCAACCATAGACAAGTTTGGGTTGTTGCAAGGCTATGCATCAATTCAAGCTTGCAAAAATAGAAAAGAAAACTTAGAAAATGAATTATAAAAATGAAAGATATTTCTTCTGAGAGGGTTCTCCTGCCCTATTCAGGATCCGAACCAATCAGACACAGAGTTAGGGTCTGTTAGTGGACCCATCTGGCCAGAAGAACCAGCCTCCTCTACAGACAAGTAACAAGAAGATTTTGTCCAGAGTTTAAAGGAGGCCGTCTGTGTACAGGACATTGAACTGAGGTGAACAGCAATCATTCTGAACAACTTGCTGTGAAGTCAAATAAAAGTTGTACCTTTCTTCAGCAGGACAGCTGTAGCGTCATAGCCATCATCTAGCTCAGCGTTAGTTGCAGCTCCGTTACTTAAACCAGATGGATTCTTCTTCTGTCTCTCGAGGAAACGAACAATGTAGCAGTTCAACCTGCAACAGGAAGTCAGATCATGTCCTTCATGTCCTCTGTGGACCTGCAACATGTCTCCTGTTTATCTCTCCGATCAGATTAGTTGTGTTTTAGCTTTCAGTTATTTACTTTGGTTATACAAAGTGTTGAGAAATACAGTTTGCTCCTAGTTTTGTCTGTGTTTGTCATCCCTAAGAGGTCCAGATCATCACACTAGTTACAATGAAAACTGAACAAAAGCTGCCAGACGCAAAGCGTCAGAATGGAAAGCTCTACAAAAAGCAGCGAGAGCAGCAGAGAAAATCATTTTTACTTTATTTCATTGGCAAAACTGACTTTTTAGTTGGCTGGACCACCAGGTTCTGCAACAATTTCATCCCACATTGAATACAAACCAATCCTCAACTTCTGCAAACCCTACATGTTCTGCTCCGTCCACACAACAAATTATAGTCAGGGGTTAGAGCATTAGCTTCTAAGTGGTAAAATGCTAACAACCCAATTGGCAGAAGACATGCCCCTCTTCATTTGCATAACGATGCAGAAATGCATACATTAAAGTAAAAAGAGAAGGAAACAAGTAAAAAGAACAAATGGAAGTGAAAGGAGTTGTGGGGCAAAAATAAAATGAAAAATTAATTCATGTAAGAATAAAAACAAAGAAGAGCTGAAAACAGTAAATGTTAAATGGTGTGGTGAAAATGAATTTTGTTGGAACAAAGCTGAAGAAATAAAAATAAAAAGTTCTCTTTTTTAATTAATTGGTGGCTTTTAAGAGCATTGACTGATTTATTTCTCCTTTTAGTGTTAATTATTTCAGTTTTAGTCCTCCACAGACTAGTTCTGAAATCTTTTGCTCTACTCTGTCAGACTCACACAGGTCCTTTATATGATAGGTTAGGATTATTAATCCAGATTATGCCCACATGGATACACAACCATCCATAAACAATATTAGACTACAAACATTAAACATAATGCACAGTAAAAACTTGTGACTGTTTCACAAAAAGAAAAAAATCACAATGGCATGTAGTGGTAGTGCTCCTCTGCTGGGAGAAGACGGCGCTCAAAGGGTGGATAGTGTTGTCTAGAACTGCCCTCAACTTGGACAACGTCCTCTTTTCCACCTCAACAGACTGCAGACTCAGTCCAACTCTGACTCCCAACTCCAACCCCAAGCAATGTTGACCCGATGGAGAAACGGGTCAGTCAGGCCCCAAATGTAGATTTGGATTTTTTTCTCCTTCATAGTAAACATTTCATCACTAAACAGAGACATTATTTTTTTGTATATTTCTACATAAACATTTATGATCATAACATTAATTAAACTACTGGAAATGAATGTACTTGTGGTATGTAGTTCCAACAGTTTACGGGAAACAAATATACAAAAAAATAACTCATGATGGGAGCAAACAGTTCTGTCTTGGGGATGCAGTGTTACAGAAACATGATCAAAGTTACTGTTAGGGGTCATGATGCCCAAACCCTTGGTTTTGATTTTCACTGAATACACAGAATGGATGTGATGAGGAGGAAGAAGTCTCTCCTGACCATGAATGACATAAAGAATACACAAAAAAATTAAGTTTCTTATAGTGAGTGGTTGAGTCTTAAACTTACTTCATGATCAAAATGTAGACGAAATACATCAGAATCAGTGTCAGAGCTTCCCACCTAAAGATTAAAAATACCAGTCAACCGTGTTTTACCCGGGTTAATAAAACAAAAACAAAAAGAATTCTACCAAATTTGTGGTAAACATCGAAACTCCGTCACTTACCAAACCACCTTTTCATCATATATAAACTTTTGCATGAAAGAGAGACGAGAAGCAAAGCATTACACGTGATGTGGGCTCACTCGGGTTTTCTGATCTTAAAAGAAAGCCATCACTGATGTGATTTATGGCATTTGATAGTAATATTTTCCCATCCAACAAACTGGTACTTTGGTAGAGAATACCATCAACACTCACCACTATGAGGGCAGAGATAGACAGTGTGTAGTAGACCGAGTCTCTGAGCAGAGGCCAGCGGGACAGACGGATGGTCTGAGACACAGTGACAGGAGGATTAAGATTAAATGCTGTGGTGACAGAAAAGCTCCACATATAGATGTTTTTTTCCCCCTCAGTGAACAACTCAAACTAGTGGACAAATTCATTTCAGGAGTTAAAACAGATAATCAAACCCAGATCATCATGCAGCCAAGACGTTTCTGTCTGTCACCTAATAAACTTGATTGCTTTATGAAGAACTTCATAGCGACAACAATGCACAAAAGCCATGCACCGTTCTCTCTGTGTGTGTGTGTTTTGTCTTGTACCTGCAAAGCGAATATGCCACACGCTCCAATAATGCAGAGAATGTTGAAGACGGCAGAGCCCACAATTGTGCCCACGCCAACGTCGCCTTTGGTGATGAACACTCCTGCACGACAGAATAAACGGCTGCGTATGTGTCAGAGAGATTACAGAGGCCACCATACGGACGAAGACATTCAGGGTCAGCATAAAGTTCAAAAAGCTACGCACCAATGACTGAAGTGAAGAGTTCAGGAGCTGAGCTGCCAGCTGCCATGAAGGTGGCTCCTGCCACGTCTTCACTCAGCTGAAGACGCTGAGAAGAGAGAGAGAGGAAGAAGAGAGAGAGAGGATTTTCTCTACAGGAAGACGAGCCTCAGACGGTCTAGAGATCCTCAGCAGAGGTGCAAGAGTGACTGGGATTGATGTCTTACCTCACAAATCTTCTCTAGTGAGGGGACAAAGTAGTCATCACAGACCAATGCCAGGGCATAAAACATGTAGACTGCCTACAGAGACCAGGACACACAATGAATACACTCACTCCACTAAAGCACCTGCAGAAAGACAATCTGTTCTCAACTTCATCTGATTCAAGTGGTTAGTGGTTTGCTAACGGTGCACTACTGCAAACCAGGCATGCATATCTTTCATCATTTGCTTTCATTTATTTGTTTTTATTATTTATTTACTTATTTCTAACTGGGTAGAAGTATAAAATCACTCACATGAACAAGGAATGCAAAAGACATATTTTTGTCCCACATTAATCTTGACACGCAAAAAAGGAGAAGGAAGACATATGAAATTTATGAACTCCTACATCATAAACTAATACAATATGTTCAGATGGACCCTCCATTATTAAATAATAAATAAAAAGACATAGGTTAATTAATTTTCCATTTTATCTGGCTTTACATATGTCTAAATATATACATCCATTCCCAAACACACATATGCGTTAGCCTCAATTTACACATTAGTGCTAACTCTCACCCATATTTCTAAGTCTCCTTATATTTCCTTTTAAATTGTATTAAATTTTGACTTTGTTTTAACTCCTCATTTTCATAATTTTACCCCGAGTTGAAATACAAAAGCTCTTTCTTGTTGTGCGTAAACTAAGAATCCTTAAGTCTGAGTGACCCCTTGAGTTAAATACCCCTTCTCTTTCAAAAAAACACTTCCTGTATGAGCTCAGGTAGCAGTTTAGCTGATGCCTTAGAGATAAACCTTTTAAAGATGTTTTGGAGAAATACAGAAGGCAATATTTACATTCCTTCAGGTGAGAACTTGGGCTCACTCATGTCTCGGGATGAACAGAACAGGGAGAGGGTCTTGCTCAGTGTAATGCTTCCACTTTCAGCCTTGCATCACTATTTATCTGAAGTGACAAACTAACACAGGCTTGTGTTGTATACATGCACTACAGCAATTTCTCTTGTTGATTCAGGACGAGGTCGGGGTGTCGCATCTGATTGTTGGTGTTCATAGCAACTGTCGCTCCACAATGATATACACCGCTGTACATTAACATTATGTATCAATTTATATTTGATGTCTGTCTTGGTGTGCTTTATTGTTTTGTATTTCTTAACTTTGATACTTTGACTTTCAGTTTTTATACCTGCAGTAACATCAATTGTCCATTTGGGACATAAATAAATCTGAATCTGAATCTGGAATTCAGATTCAGATTATATTTTGTAAAATTATTATTAATAAAATAGCCTGAATGTGATGCGCCAGTTTACTTGCACTTTGCTGCGACGCACTGCACTTTATGTTGCTCTGTCACATACAATCCCAACACGATCTGTTGAAGTTCGAAGCTGTGAGAGGACAAAATGTTCCAGGTGCGTGAATATTGCAGCCGCTGTAAATACGAGGTGAGCTTCTTCCACTACATTAGCACCTTGTCTACATTCTGCTCCTGGTCAACATGTCATGTAAAACTGAGTCCGTCTGGTATTTTCTAAACCTCTGGAGGCCCTGGGTTCTTAAAAAGCAGACGCTTTTTCACCACGTTGTTCATTTAAATACAGGAACTTCTTTGGAAATGCCAGGTCTATAGTAAAGGAAACGGACTTGTTGATAAAACAGAATGCTGCAGATGACACTTACACACAGAACATGGAGGCCCACTGCTCCCTCTGTGCGCTCCTGGTTGGTGAAATAATCTCTGGGGAACTCGTGGATCGCTGCAATGACACAAGAACAAAAGAAAGAGCCCGAATAAAGCTGAAGTATTCAGGAGTTTTACAGTAAGTAGTTACTCTACACCTCAGGGAAAAGGGATAAATAGTCAACTGGTTGGGAACATTTCAGTGAACAGAAACACCACAGTAATTTTCAGAGGAAAGATTACAACAAGAAAATGTGTGGAGCCACTTTCACTTTAATGAGACAAAAAAATAAATAAAATAACACCTGGAGGAAAGGTTAGCACTGATTTGATCATTTCACTTGCAGATTGTAATTCTAAACAGAGACAAAGAAGAAGAAGGAGGAGGAGAGAGGAAGAAGAAACAGCTGTGGAAGCCGTCATGGCTGGAAAAAACAACAGACATCAGACGCAGCAGATGTCCTGCTCCCACATATTTCCCAACAATTCTGACTTCTGCTTCATATCTGTTGGTGGTCTTTGGTGGTTATTGGCTGGGTAAGCCTCACTCACAGAATGACCTCTCTGACAACGACGATAAATAACAATTTATGCTGATGAACTTCAGTGTCTTTACAAGTCTTGTTATTATGTTACATATGAAACAAATTAGCTTAGTTTCCATGACACACAGCTTCAACAAGCGCTGTGTTGTTGCACCTAGTCGTAACAGAGTCTGTTCAGCGACCAAATGCATGGCATCGGCATTAAATCGCAAGTTAAAATAAATTCAACCTTTGAAAAACATCCGAATAACCAGACACAGATCGAATGTAAACTATAGAAGTTCAAGATGACCGTATTGATCAATAGGTTGCGCTTAAATAATAATAACAACAATAATAGAAACTTCAATTCAGCCACCTATGACAATGTTCACTCTACTTCTGTCAAACGATGTCTATAAAAATATTCACCACCTTGATAATTGGTACGTTTTACCCTTTGTATTACTTTTACAAATCAATCGTGACCATCAATATTTGGCTTTTTTGAAAAAATAAATGGCAAAAACTCTTCAATGTAAAAGAAAAAACAGAGTTCAACAAAATAATAACAATTACATGAACTATTTACCTTAAGAGATTGTGTAAATATTCAACCCCCACCTTCAAAGTGACTGAATTAATGCAACAGAGGTCCAGTCAGTTGGTGCCAGTGGTCTCACAATAAGTGGAAAGGAGATCAGCAGCGTGCACTAAGTGTGTCTCCAGTGATTGTAGTATAAAAATAAAAGCTCCATTCACTGGTTCATCAGTAATCCTGGCTTACAGCATGAAGGAAAAAAAAGAGAATATCAGAGAAAAAGGCTATTTAGAAGTAGAAATCAGGGCATAGCTACAAAAACATCACTAAGGAAACAAACTTCTCCTGGAGGTCAAGGTCAAGTTTATTTATGCAGCACATTTCCAACAGAAACACATTCACTTGGGTTTACATATTGAATGTTTCTGTTTTCTTTCTCTGTTTCCCAGGGTGATAAAATGACAACCAGCCTTTATGTTGTCACCAGTGCTCATATTAGAAGAGGAGGCCATGTTTAGTGGAGCCGTCAGTCTCGCGGCTCCTCTGTGTTCCTCTGACAGCACAGGAAATGGTAAACACGAACCGAAAATGCCCCGCAAATTTGTCCTTTTTTTTTTTTTTCACTGGTACGTTGACATAAGCAGGTTACATCAGTGAAGTGTGTTATTTTTTCAGTTTCAAAACATTTTTTTTAGTTTCAATTTATTTTTCGTTTGAACAAACTTTATGGACACAATTTAGCACCATAGAAATAGTTCATTAATTTGCAATTTGTGTGGGGAAAAGCAAGGTTCTGATTCGGTTCAAAAAGAACTGCAGATATTAGATGGCCAGGGATTAATCAATAAATCTGAGTGAAAGATGAATTGATCTACTGATCCTTCAAAGGAAGGATCAGTAGATCCTTCCTTTGATCTACTGATCAAAGGAAGGAGTGGAAGAGTAACAGCTGGATTCTGTCAACTTTCAAATCTTCATGTAAAATATCTGAGTCCCTATGCAGACCGATGTACAGAGTCTCTGTGCAACAGTAAATGTTTTTGTGACGACATTCACACGTCTGGCACATTTGCATGCTGTTGCTTAAAGCTCCAGGAACATAAACACTGCAGGGTTTATGTTTCTGCAGTGTTTATAATCCTGGCGGGTCACCAGGCTTTACTTGGTCCCCCACCATGCTAACCATTGATCATTTATTTTAAGGTTTATTTTTACGTTTGCATTTCATAATACAGTATGTAAGCATAAATCTTCCAATAACACATAATTATCAAGTGATATTTTCAAATTCCCTGTCAACTTTAATAGTTTTTTAACTCAAAAAGATGGCAGGCCGCTGAATGAATGACTGCCGCAGTGCCCAACCTCCGGGCTTAGCAGGTTTTCTGGGGGAAACCTGCAACTGGATTAAGACAAGAACTTCATTTATTCGATGTCATCAGGTCATAAAACCAAACTCCAAGGATGTGTTGGAGTTTGCCGTTGGCTTCCCATACATTAGAAGATGCTCCCAATCGCGGACACTTTTTCAACAGACATTTCTATCACACGTCCATTCCTGTCTGGTATCAGCAGCCAATCACAGCAAGCAGAAATGTGCTGCATCTCCGTGTCATCATGTGTGTTTTCCTGTTGAATGTGAGCGTGCAACGGAGTAGGCAGTTAAAAATAGCATCAGCCCACTGTCACTGTGTGTGTTTGGGATTTGCGTGGCTCTCTCTGCACCGGGAGGCTCTGTGTGCTCTTCCTCCACTGTGTGTCTGTGAGCTGAGCTTGTGCCCTTGTGTAACGTGAAGGCAACTCGATGCGCAGTGACATTCTCCCTTCCCTGTTGCCGAGAGCTCGTGAGTCAGGCGGCTGGAGCCTCAGCTTGCCCTGTGTGGCCCGAACACAACACAAGGCCGTCTGCTCATCCAAAGTGACAGGAGCACAGAGAGAGAGAGAAAGAGAGAGAGAGGGAGAGAAAGAGAGAGAGAGAGAGAAAGTCAAGGCAGAAAGGGGGAAGGTTTGCAGTCTGACATGATGTAGCGCTGCCAAGGAACAAGTGATGAAAGGAAGGAGAGAGAAGAAATGTGAATGGAAAGGAAGACCTTTGGCATGCATTTATCTCTTTTATTCACTGAGTCAGGACTCGGCTTGATGTTCTCATCTTTTTTTTTTTTTAACGGCACTCAGGCACCACATTTAAACCAGCGATGTGATCCATTACTGTGCCGATACGTGCAAAACGTAAAACAGTCAGTTCTGTTATCCCGCTTCAATCCCATGCTGCTGATGGGAATATTTACTGCAGTTCCTTTCACACCGATCAACAACTGTTTTAGTTTTCTGGGTTTATTACTGCCATTTAGGTCTCGCCATTTTCTATTTAATTCACTATAGTTATCATCACTAGTTGATGTGTAGGTCAGTCCTTTGTTTCTTTTCTATTTTTCATGTTTTGTGCATTTCAGTTTGTTCTCTAATGTGTGGGTTGGACTTTTTCCCTTCTTTGATTTACAGATCCTTTTGTGTCCAAGTTCAACTCCTTGTGCATTACGTCAGAACTGAATCAGAAATATCACTTGATATTTCCGTGTTATTGAAAGATTGGGAGAATAATACCTGAACACCAACAATAAAGCCTTAAAAATGCAAACATTTTAAAAAGACCTAAATAAATTAGCAATACTTAACCTGGTGGAGCCACAAGTGAAGCCTGGTGGCCCACCAGGCTTATAATACACTGGGGAAAACCCTGCAAACCATGACAATAACACACAAAACTTACTTAACAGAAGATATATATATGGTTTTTAAAGACAACATGTGCTTTGAATCTACTTCAAAGCACAACATTAGAACAAGAAGTGACAATGTGTATTCAATTCCCAAAGCATTTTCATCTTAAAACATCCTGTAGTATCAGTGTGAGGAGATGATTTAGCAATTAACACAGTCAGTTCTAAAATCCCTGTGCTGAGCCTGTCAGACAGACCCGAGTGGAGCCTCTCGTTACTCCACAGTCAGCCCCAGCTCAATCTACACTGCTACCACCCCTGGTGGTTATATAATAACCCCAGCATTACATAATCGTAGTGTGCTCCTAACAAAGGCAGAGGTTCACGAAAGGAGAGAAAAATCCTCAAAATCTTATACATCGTTAATGGGATCTGAGCACATTGCAGTGCTGCAGGAAACACAACATTTCTCCAGAAATGATAAAGCATCTTTAGTTCTGGTGAGATGCAAACTTCTATCACCGGCTTTCTTCCTTGTGATGCTCACAGGTCTTGTCTTTCATTTTCTGCAGTCTCTGTACTGTAGATTTAATTTAATTTGCCTCTGTTTTGACCTGTGCTGTTCTTGTTTTAAAGGTTGGTGGGATGTTGAAGGAAATTCATTTGATCAATTCAACAAAAGTTGATATTTCACAATGTTTGTGAATATGAGGCAGCGGTTCCTCCACAAACATGTGTTATGAGACTGGAAACCCAAAAAATATTTGATCAAAACAACCCCCAGGCCATGAGAAAACTCATTAACCACATTATATGAAAGAAAGAGATATGGGTCAAAAATCTAAAGGTTTTGCATAAGTGGCGAAAAACAATAATGATGGATTCAGTTACTAAAGTGGTGTGAAAAGACTTTGCACCCTTCTTGATGTTTTTACTTTTGTAAAACCACTGTGTGTTTCAGAACATCAGAGAGTAATTTAAATATTACACACACACATATACATCTGCATCTGCCCTGTAGGAAAAAACTAACTTACCTGTGGTTTATCACAGTTTATCACTGTTCTCAATCAAGACAACTCTTAAAAAAATCAGCCACCTGACTGAAGTACACCAAAAGATCCTCAAAAGCTAAATATTATGATGAGAGCCAAAGAAATTCACACTCAAATGAGAAAGAAAGTAATTGAGATCTATCTTTTAACTATGCTGTACCCATACGTAGTTAAAACAAAGGTAAGTAAAGTAAATACAGTGAAAAGTGCTTCGGAGCGACTGGAGTCGCTGCTGGTACCTACAACACATTCATCTCCAAAAGAATTGAGGAGAACCAATCACGCCTTAATTAGTTGAAGGACTGTTAAATCTGTGTGGTTTGGCTCATCCACAAATCAAACTGCAATGAACGATCAGGTCTGCAAAGCTGGGGGGTCCGGAGCTTCCCTCCATCCAGGACTTGTACAGATCTAGACCAGCGGTGCCCAAAGTTGGTCCTGGAGGGCCGGCATCCTGCGTGTCTTTCCCTGGTTTAATGCACCTGGATCAATGACGGCTCATTAGAGGTCTAAGAAGAACACTGACATGCTGAAAAGGTTCTTACTGCCACCATGGAGAGAACTAAAACATGCAGGTCGCCGGCCCTCCAGGACTCACTGTGGACATCCCTGGTCTAGGGTTAAAAACATCGCACCGTCCCTGCACAACCCACACATCCTGAGATATCTTTAATCTATTGCAGAGACAGTCAGTTGTGCTCAGTATAATATCATTATGATGATCGCTCTATCAGTGCAAGTGTTAATCATTAACACAAAATGAATACTTAAACCATAAAAGGTGTTAACACATGAGCAGTCACAGCTAAAACAAAAATAAAAGCTTAAAAGCTCGCTACTGCCACATTATTTTAAGTGCACACGTGCAAAGTGCTTGAGTGCAACGTTACTGTTGAATTATGTTACCAAAATCCCACAACCCACTTTTTCAGCACCGATGCCAGCAGGAACGTATTTAGTCCCACAGATATTCCTTAGTAAACTCCACAGCCTGTAGATGCTGATGCTTAATCCTTGACAATGCTTAATCTTTCGCACTTCTGAACTGAGCAGCCAAAGACTGAAACAGTGGGTGCACCACATGTACATGTAAACAGCAGCAAGTCGGAGGGAGAAACATGATGTAAGTTTGAGATTCTCGATCTCGTGGCCTTACGCCTGCTAGTCGTTAACAGTTCAGTGCATAAAAAGGCATGCAGCTTACACTCGCTGTACACGTACTCCAGCATGTGGTTGTATTTATATTCTGCCACAAGTGCTTACAAGTTTGTGGGTGGTATTACCTAGCACGTCAGCCGTCGTCAGCAGGAAACAAAAGAAGAAAGCAAAAGTATGACGAAAGGCTTACCCCGAGTTCATCTTAGACAACAAGTAACATCGGGGCTGAATAAATACTGCCCTGTATTCATTAACAACAGATTAAACTTCGAAAAGGCCCAAAGAATTGAAAGAACCGGAGTGATCTGTTCTTTTGCCACGTGTCGCAGTCGCTACAGGTTTGTTGGGTTAAATAAGAGCATAGTTCACCACAAGACACTCCTGAGATGTGTTGAAGACTTGCATTAAAAATATCATATTGTTTATCATCTACTGTTTTTATTTGAAAAGCATGGTTGCATGCAAGACCTGCAGTAATAAATGTCTGCATATTTATGACTTCTGCTTAACAGTTTTCAGACAACTTGCCTCAAGTGAGCAAAACAATCATGGCAGGAAGGTTCAAATTACATCTGAGTGGTTCAAATTACATCTGAGTGGATGTGCAGTCCTGATAGAAAACAACATAATAGAATTGTTTTTACATTTACTTTTCCCAAAGTCTTGTTGAAAAGGCAACGGGTTAATAAGCCTCATATCACTAATTGAATTCTGAAAACTCGTGATCAGAAAAAAGAACTATAATTATATGGTTATAGATAAATATTGTGTAGTTAATTATAGCACACCCAGGAAAAAAGTGCCCTGAAACTCATTAGACTTGATTTTATCCCACAACTTCTCTGCTCTTATATCTGGAGATTGGTGATGCTTTCTTTTCTGACCATATATCTGTTTTAATTGATTAGATTTTTCTTTGCAGAGCTATCAAAACATTTTAACCTATTTATTTGATTATGACACTTCACATTAATGAACATCACCACAATTCATGGCAGTGGAAGCATGCAGGAATTAGCAGAAAACATTTTCACATTAACACAAATTAGACCCAAAAAATAAAACAACAATGCCTTATTATGCAATTCGCAGGTCAGAGCACATTTCACACAGTTCTAATAAAAGAAGACAAAAAAAAAGCAATTGCACAAGAAATAACAACTAGACAGATACAATCTAAAATCAGGATAGAAGGCCCTCAAAAATAGTCAGTAGAAGACGTTCAGAATGGTTACATAACTGGTTTGATTTCAACCAGTGCATAAGTTTCCCTTTAAAAGTTGCACAGTTTTCACTGTGTCTGATATAAGGGTCCAAATTCTGCCTACGGGTCAGACAGCATCCAAACTATGAAGAACCTGACAATCGACGTCTGTGTCCATGACAACCACTAAACTGATGCACACTGAGACTCGACACAAAAAAACCGAATAAACTCAGGAGATATGGCATTATTTTCTAATCACTGATAAACTGGCCATAGCTCGGCACTTTGGTGACCTTGTTATCACTTTTAAGTTGTGCAATTGTATATTCATCCATCCTGCTGCATCCCAGCTTCCTTAGTTATTCTCCTGGAAAGCAGCAAAATACTCAAACACATAAAAGGCCACGACATGACTTCCATAAAATAAAGGTCACTGTTTCCTAACTTGGGTAGATTTTTACAATTTGGATCTCTCCGACACCAACAAGGGAAACAGTATTTAGATAGCAGTGATGTCGTCACGTCATTGTGATAACATGACTGAAGGGAAAAGAGAGCGGTGACAGAAGTCGGTCATATTATGTGAACAAAAGATCAAATTTGAGGAAACGAGGCGTTTTCAGATAAGTATGTGGAAACCTGAGGAATATAAATGAGCCCAAATAGCAAGTTTATGACAGACAGGGGAATGAAAAAACTTATTGTGTGTGAGTGTGTCTCAGGCTCATGCTAAAGGTTACATGCTAATATTGGCATTTAATCGATGTGTCAGCAAACAGAAAGCAACAAATCTGATTACATGTGTTTAAAAATCACTCAAATTCTACAAGTTCAAATTTAAGTCATCCTGTCGTGTCTGTCAATGGTGTTACAATTACACCCAATATTATAATTAATGTAATGTGTGTAACAATTGTTATGCAGACTAATTTATCAGTACTACACAGCACAAACCAGTTTGGGCTCCGAAGATGTTCATTTAGCTCCTTAAGTGTTTCAGGTTGATGTCCCATTATCACAAGTCTAAATGAATAACAAATCAACAATATTTAATGATAGTCGCTCATCTAGTATCTCTGAATAAATTTTGCATTTTGGCGATTGTTGTAGTGGCTTAATTATCAAACCTTAACCGAGTAAAAGTAAAACAACACTTCTTGGTAATTAATGTACAAATGTGCAAACAGGAACGGGGATGTTTCTAAAAAGCGGACTTCAGGTCTGACTCTCCAAAAGAGACTCAACGATAAGAGGCCGGTATGGGAACAAGGAAGCAATCATGGCAGGATTAGTTAAAGTTAAAGCTAAAGTTAATGGTTTACCTGTCAGAGGTGGTTTGCCAGACATATTTGTCCCAGATAGTTGAAATGTTTCTATCTAGGAAGCCCAGCAGTTTGCAGATTCTCACTGACTTGCAGCCTTCACTCCTCCTAGACCAGTACAACAATTGCTTGTGTTGTTGACTTTATAATAATTAGCTGATGGTAGCATCATTTCTGCCCTATCCGCTTCTTCAGGAATAATGCAAACTGGAGAGAAGCACAAGAGGAAAGTAATTAAAAAGAAGCCAAAGCTGATGTTAGCATGACGAGACAGCAAAGTCTTAAAACAAATGAGTTTTGTTCAAAGTAGACAGTGTGTCTGCCTCATGGACTAAGACTAGGAGAGGAGTCGAAGAACTAAAGGATCTGCCTCCTATTCTACTTTGAAACATTTCTCTCTACTGTGGCAGTCACTCAGCATCATCATCAAACGACTGTCTATTGTCAAACATGCTTATCCAGGAGGAGTGAATGCTGCAAGTCAATGACTTGACATAATCCGCTGGGTTTACTTCAGATAGAAAACTTTTTAAGCGGTCCTGAATATTAAACTGAACATAAGGCACCGCTTGATAATTAAGACCATTTGGAACATATATATGGTTGAATTTGTGGTGGGCATTTTTATCGCATTGTGCGCACGGTTTTAAATAAGCCTGATTGAGTGATTTTCACCTGACTTTTTTTCCACAACAAACTGAAAGAACAGTTTTTTTTGCAAAGTGCCTCCAGACAACATTATCGTTACATCGTCTGTTGTGAATTGTCGCTATTCCAATAAACTGTACTGAAATGAAATTAAACTTTTTCTTTGGGGAGACACAAAACTCCCTAAACTTGGCGGGGCTATAGGAGAGTTTGACAGACAGAGAGAGGGGAAAGTGTTTATTTTAACTGAGATTCACCTGCAGGACTGTGTAGAGAAGGGAACTGGATACGGTGGAAACCAGAGTAGGATCTCTGGTAGCCAGGTAAGCTTGCTTACACTCACCAATAAAATTGTCTCCCATCACCATGAAAAAGAGGATTTTCTCTTTGTCCATAATTGTTTGACCAGCGGTCAAACAGAGCCAGCAGAACCAATATCTGTGAGACGGTGTTAGTTTGATGCCCCCAAAGCGGCGGGCAGGTCTGAGTCTGGATCGTTTATCCACGAACGGAATGGATCTAATTCCTTGGCCTTTCTTGTGCTGGAGACATCGCTGCCACATTATCCCCCACTGCAATAAAACTCAGAGCTGATCGGATAATAACTGATCCCCACAACAAAGACAAGACTTGAAAACCAAAGACTTGTCTTTGGAGTCACGCCCCAATAGAGACGCAAGAGCTCTGAACAATTTTCTTCAAACCTGCTGGCCAGGAGGAGAATTTTTAAAACCCTTCGAAGTGATCACTAGAGACACTACGGAAAAGTGGTCTGCATATTTAGTGTTTTCTGCAGTCCTATAAAGACATGAAAGTCTCTTGATGTGTCTACCTGCAGAGGCCTGCCATAGTAGCTTCTCTATTCCTCTATGATATTCGACTGTTAAATGAAATCACGTTACGTGACAACTGTGACTCGTTCCTCACTGTTTTCTGCATGGCTTGTCTCCGACTGACACAACAGGCAATAAAACCTGGAGATCAGTTAAAGGGAACACGAAGCAACGTGAGAAGACCAACTGTTTAACATTTGAGGTATAATCAGACGCTCTAACAGCATGCGAGTGTGCGCCTGTTGCTTAATTGCAAACACATTTGTGAAAGTAAAATGCTCCTAAAAGGGAAAGGTTGTGAAACTGGCAGTGCAAATGAGGAAAAGATGGTACGTTGAAATAAGAGTTTTGTTTTTCCTTGTTGAATTTCTGTGTTAAGGATGAAATGTAGTCCAAGCTTCAAAGAGCCGGTAGTTCAAATCAATGCGGACCGTTTTCTCACTTTTGGTAGTCTTTGGACTTCATCAATGTGTTTGCACCTTTTGTCCTTTAGGAATGTTTACCTGGAAAACCGTTTCAGCAGGAATTTTCTTCGGACTTATCGACAGACACAGAGAGCACCATACGCGAGGCAGGTCTGCTGGACAAAATAATGACCTCATCACCTTCGGTCAGAAGGTACAGGGACCACACGGTAGGTGACTGTTGGGTTTCTAAAATGTCCTTATAGACTGGACTATTTGGTACGCTCGGCTGACCCAAAAAAAAAAAAAACTTGTATGTTTTGAATATAATTCTTTGGCTTTGGTTTAGTTTTTTTTGTCTTGGGTAAAGCATGATCTAAATGCATTCAGTGATGTTCTTGACACTAAGTACCCACGCTGACGCATTGTTTACGTCATTCATACAGTGGTAGCATTAATATTTTAATACGACTCTAATGGTTGTTGACATCTTTAATAAACTTTGGAATAAAACATTTCTCTGCTGGTAGATAATTGTGTCTCTGCCATTAAACGATCAAAATGGCCGAACAGGGAGGGGTAGAGCGCTGTGCGCGGCGTAAAATGTCTCACTCACTTTTAAAAAAGACAGAGAAATTCAGACCATATGTAGACCATAAGTGAAATATTTATATGTGAAAATTACGGTTTTAAAAGGACGATATGTCCACTTTAAAGCCTTGCTTTATACTTCACAAAGACTCATTTCTCAAGGCAATAATTCTAAGGGGTTTATTGGTCGCGTCCCGGTAGTCTGGCCACTCAGCGCAGTCTGAGCACACCATTCTTCACTGGGGTTTTTCTCCAGCCGATTTTTGAACGGGTCAATCTGGGAACAGAGAAGTTGTGAATGAGGACGTCAATTTTTCTGCTTGTAGTTTTAGTAATGGTAGCGGAGGAAGCGAACGAAGTTGTTCAGTCAGTGTTGGCCTTCAAAACAAGTCACCCAGGCTAAATTCCTCTGGATCCGGGTCCGTTTCCTAACTGATGAGCGCCTTTCGACTTTAATCCACCCTGTTTTAAGCTCCTCAGTGGTGCTTTGCTGCTCTGTTTGAGTTTCAGCAGCCTTCTCGTCTATTTTCTCAAGTAGCTTTTGCTTTGTTGATTGCAAGTCCTTGAAAATCGTCTGCTGCTCGCCCGCACTTGTCTCTGTGGCATCTGAGCAATCGAGCCTAAGCAGCCTTCATGTCCTGTTCCCTCTTGTTGAATTTTCTTAGGCATGCTGTCCATAGACCGAAAGGTGCCAAAAATAACCCAATGACAATTTGTAATCTCCCTACTAAACTCTGAAAAAAGCAACCAGTACAGCTGAAATCATGAATAGATAATGTTGATATTAATTTCAAATTCTTGTGTTCACTACATAATGAAAATCGGGCATTTTGACTCAGTAGTATCACACCAAGAGAATACCATACATACATTAAGTCTCTACCATTGTTGCATTAATTTCTGTTTGGAAAGGTGACATAATAACGATCCGAAATTGTTAACCTTTTCCATTTCAGTGAATGTTTATTCCTCATAGGCTGAGCAGCAGTTCTCCAGCTCAGCATGAACAGTTCAGAATGGGATTAGACTGCTGCAGAAGCCCTTTCTGAATGTTTTCATTCTTAATCCTGAATCCTGTCACAGCTGAAATTCACCGTACATGCTGGGGAACCAGAGATAGCTGCTGCATGTCACGACACAGGAATGTTTGGGTTTGATTTCTTCTTTTTTGTTTTTAAAGTCCACAGGAAGCTGAGTAGATGTGCTACTTTGAGTGTCTGTTTAACACGAAGAGACACCATATTTAATATTATTCAGCTATTTCAACCTCAGTTTTTTGTAATTTGTTGTCACTAGAGGTATGCAGTATGTATTTTACCCAGCAAGTACACTACTATGATAACAAAATCAACGTTGTGTACCTATCATACACCGACAAACTGTTACATCAACCAGACTGACTGACTCACTTCATCACATCAATGTGATCAGAAAGTAACGCATGCAGCCAGCAGTCAGATGAAACATAGGTTGGGCTCGCCGATCTTCCGATCTTCTTCGTGTTGGCAAAAAACTCAAAGTTGCATTACTGCCACCTACTGGCTCACCAGTCAGGTATTCACTGAAAAGTCCCTCCCAAAATTGGTAAGAATATGGAAATGAGATGTGTTTCAGCTCAGAGCCAATAGTACAGCAAGTACATGTTTACAATTCACATTTTATTTGATAAGACTTCAACCTTTTGCAAAATAATAAAAAAATTTGTAACACTAGCTTGACTTATGTAATTAAAAATATGGGTCTAATTGTCAATGACTACATCTCAGTGGACTCATCTTTGAAACTCTTAAAATTTGTAGATGACGCCACACTCACAGGTCTGATCCAGGACATTGATGAGCCTGCATACAGACAGGATGCGAATCAGCTGGTCCACTGGTGTGGTCAGAACCGTTCAAGACTGTGAAGAAGACGGTGGACCTCCAGAGAACACCCCCAACAGCTCTGTTCAATGTGGATCACATCCTGGTACTAGGAACCACCCCTTTCTCCAGACACATAAGACGCTATTCAGGAGGCTGGACTTTCTTCGGTCATTATTCAGTCCGCCCTGTGTTTTGTCAGTCACTGTGCGGAGTCACTCGTCCATAAAACAGGACAGTCCAGACTGGATTGACTTTTCCTCCATCCAGAACTTGTACAGGTCACAGGGTCATAAAAAGGACAGCTAACAACTTGCAGACCCCACACATTCCAGACACAAACTGTTTTAGCTTTTACTGTCAGATCGGTGATAAAGAGTGATATTTGCAAAAACCATACGCCACAGATTCAGTTTCTTCCCTTCATGCTGCCTGTCCAAAGAACACAACAAACACCTTACAGCCAGAGTACTCAGCTACTCTGCTATGAAACAAAATAAGAGTAATTGCTCTACCAAAACCTGCCTCTTTTTCTCTTCGCAGAGAAAAAAAGGCAGGCACATACACATAAAATCCTCAATTTTATTTCCTGTTACCCTCATACATACACTGTAAGCACATTAAAGCAAAGTTAAATTCCTTGTTTATGTGCACAATCTTGGCCAAGAAAGCTGATTCTGATTCTAGCCATAACTGTGATGACAAATTCCCTCCCAACAGGCTCCGAATGCTCTTAAATTCCAGGTTTTATCTGCCTCTCTTCCTGCTGAATTCTCTTTAAAATAGACTCTGCCTTGAAGCTTTGTTTTGCGTCCATGTGCAGTAATGGAAAAAAGAGAAAATAGTCCCATTAAGTAAATTATTAGCTTTGTGTTCGGGGAAAGCTGCAGCACACATGCTGGTTAGGCTGTGGTGCTGCTGTGACTCAGGACAGCCATTTCTCCTGCAGCTTGTAGAAGATCGCTTAGAAGCATTCAGCTGCAGACTGCAGGTCCGTTGAGACCCTTGCAGCTACTAAACACAAGCAGCCTCACATTTCAATTCAGCCAAACGTTGCTGTAAAAACCCACACTGTGCCTTGCCTGTATAACCATAAGCACGCGATTCTTTGAAGGCAAGTTTTATTTGTAAAGCACATTTTCAGCAACACTTAACAGTGTTTCACATTGAGTATCTTCTGCACGTTTGGCAGGTGACAAAAGTTTGATTTCTTATTTTCACAATGCCAGAAGATGCAAAATAATGAAGATAAACAATTATGGGAGAGATGACACCATTACCTCAGATTCTCAGCCATAAACATTGTCATTCATCTTACTGTCATTCTAAGCTGTGTTCTGGCTTCGTTTCTTTCCTGGGTCTGTGTTCGGAGCAGAACGGGGCCACATAAAGAAAAAGCTGTTAATTATTAAGAACGCTGTCACTTTGAATCACTCAGTTTAGGGGAAACTTTATTAATTTTTCAAATTTATAATTTATTATTATGCATCCACTGACTTTCCATGTGTTGTTAAAAGAAATTATTGTTTTTGCAGCTCGTGAACGAAAACAACATCAAGTCAGGATTCATTTTTTTCAGTCATATTCAAGATATGAAATGTTGTTAAAAAGTTATTTGCAAGCCTCTTTTCAGTTATGATGGTTTTTTTTCCCCTCGCAGCTAATAAAACCAGGACCATTAAGTATAGAATATTACATTAGGCGAATAAAAAAACCCAACAGAAACAGTCTAGATGAAACATGCTGATGCACTGCTTAAAGGTTATTTGTAAAAAAAGTATTCTTAATCTGACTAACAAGCATAGCATATTGTAGTTTACTAAATATGACTAAGTGGTTTCATAGATAACAGCTGAAGAGTTATTTTCTATATTTTCTCCACTGAAGCACGTGGCTTTATTTTATGGGATTATTATAGAGATAAATTTTAACTTTGCTCCAGAACATTTCACACCTTGCTGTAATAGCGAATAATTGCGACTTAAATAGAAAATGATGCTTGACTCTATAATGTAAAATGTGAAAGTGGTGTGTACATTTAGAAAAATATTATTATTAAAACATTTTAGACACAGAATTATAAGAGCTGCACAATGCAAAGCAAGCATATATGTCTAGCTACTTCATAAAGCACACATGTATGCATGTACCTGTGCATAAAGGAAAGAACTAGAGGGGGAGTCATGGAGGATAGAGACAAAAATCAGGGATATCACTGTTAGCAGCTTTCCACATGTTACACCAATAAATGCATGCATGCTGTTAAACCGGAGGCACCTTGGACAAAGTTAGCAAAGATAGCCACTGTAAACAGGATTAATTAAACACTCTCTCCTCTGTGATCACATCCGATATGTGTGAAAGTCTCCTGTTTAATTCCCCAGCAGAACAGAGCTACGTTCATGCAAACCCCTGCTGACAGGAAGTCACTGGATGTGACTCTATGTGACCTCGTGTTTGCGCAGGGATCTGTGCTGGGTGTGGAGTGGGGTTGGTAAAGCAGGAGATAGCTGGACGAGTGTAAACTGACTTGTTGCTCTGAAACTGAGTGGAAAATCAACAGGTCACAGGTTAAGCGTTTTCTCGTCTTGACCTTTGGTTGTGGGGTCACTCAGATACTAACTGTGTTTGGCTCATCTCAACTGAACAGCACAAGAGGTTTTCCTCTCCTGTGATATTATTCAGTTCTACAGCCAAGAGCTCCAGCATCAGTCAGCTTGTGATACTTTATTTAAGAAGTACTCTCTTTTTTTTTATTTTTTTAATTGTTCGGCAAAGTAAAATACATTTATGTAATGAAGGGTGTGACTGTGGGAAGACTGATGATCATTTTTGAGATTTTTAAAATGTCAAGACAGATAAAATTGGAGGGGAAAATATTAATTTTGGAAGTTGAGAACTACAAAATTAATTCCTAACAGACAAAATGCGCCAACTAAACAAGTTGTGGGAGAGGAAGTTTGAGCTGGTCCAGAAAGAACTTGTGCTGTCTTCAGAGGAGAACAGGCTGCTGCCAAAGTGACAATGGCTTTATGAGGTGATGGGGAAAATTGACGCACAAAGTCTCTGTTCCAGATCAAAGCAACTGCATTCAGTTTCTCCCTGTGAGTCGGTGTCCTGGGCCTGAGAGATATCTACCTCCTTCTGCATCTAGAGAACAGAAGATGAGAAACCTGGGGAGGAATATTTCCCTGTTCCATCAACCTCTAATAGTTGATGGAATTAACTATTAGTCCTGACATATTATGAATAATATGTCAGGACAGCAGCTGGAGATGAGGGCTGTCCGTCCACTTTATGTGTCCAAGAATATCCAGGTTTTAATGCATAACATTGTCTTAAAATAAGTTGCTGCTCCAAACGAATGAGCTATTGCATACCTGCGGGACTTCTGGAATCACTTAGGAAGGAAATTGCCTTAATGCCTTCCCTTGGCATTATCGAAGCATCACACATCAAGTGGTGCAATCCAACCGGCCCTGTCCCTAAAATGGATGGCACAAATGGGTTTTGCATTGACTTCTGCTACCTCAGTTCAGCTTCAAGCTTGATCTGATTGAGAAACTTGGAAAAGAAAAATATCTCAGCATCACCCAGGTCCAGGGAGCTTACGGCTTTCAGAACACTGTAGGGCCACTTCAGAGTGATGCTGCCTGCACTTCCTCAGGTTCCTGCCACATTCCAACACCTAATGGACAAGGTACTCTATCATTTTGCTTCTGCATATCTGGATGACATAATTTTTAAGAGCACCCACGCCTGCAACCCCTAAAGGTGGCTTTTGATTGTCTCCAGAATGTAGGACTGACAGTGGATGCAGCAAAGTGTACCACTGCAAGGAGGGAAACGGGTAAATCAGAAAAGGGTCGGTGAAGCCACAAATTCAAGAAATGTAGGGCATCCAGCCCTGCTGCCTTCCACAGAAAAGAAAATCCTTCTCGGGTATGTCTGGTCGGTACCACATTTACCATTAAGTACTCTGCTTAGAAACATGAACAGATGTCAAGGCCCAAACATACTTCTAAGGTCTGAGGACACTAAGGAAACACTCAAAGACATTCAGCAGGCCCTGAGCCAAGGTCATCTTGGAGGAGTTTGTCCTACAAACTGATGCATCAGACAAAGATCTTGATGTCGTGTTGCTTCAGGGCCATCAAATGACAGCCATCCAATCGCCTTCATCGGCCTTAGACGTTTTCCCTGAGAAACCAATTATTCCACTAAAGAGAAGGAATGTCTGACTATAAAACAAGCTTTGGATTCACTTCAGAACTACCTCCTGGGAAGACGGTTTGAGCTGGAAACCGATCACAATGCAATAAAAGTGGTCAGAGAGGATGAAAAACACCAACAGTCACTGGTACCTGACAATGCAACCCTGCAAGTTTGAGGTGCATCACATCCCTGGCACACAGACTGCTACTGCTGACAATTTGTCCCACTGTGCCAGCGAGTCTTCAGAGGAAGGCAATTTTGTGGCGGATGCTCCTACCACCACCAAAATCTTTATATTACTAGTTACAGATGGCACTTTGCTTAAGTTTAAACTATTTTATTTAGATATACATTTTCTAACGTGTGTGTGGTTCAGTTAATAGTTGTCTGAGTGGTTTATTTACACTTGCTCTTTTACATGAAGTTCTGCAAACAGAACTTCAAGTAAAAGCCAGGAACATGCTGCGACTGAAGAAGGGGAACTTTTTTAAAACTTGACCATGGTCATTTATTTTAGTCACTTTAATGTTTATTTATTTGTGCTAAGTCTTTTAAAAAAAATGTATTCAATGCTTCAAACTGCATCATGTAAAAATGCCTTGCTTTACAGTCAGGCAGAGTTGCTGCATGCACAGAGATCAGAAAAAAATCATTGTTGGGCAACAAGAACAGAGCATAAGATTGTAGCTATGGTAACAAAATAGTCTATGAATATTGTTAACAAATATTACCTTTATGAATCTGTGGCCTGTGTTAAAATATTTGCATTTATGAGGCCCCTGAAATACCTGTGGGGCCTTAAGAAGCAGCTGACTTAATTTGGACTAAAGAGACGTGCAAATAATTGATATTTATTTTAATTGCTTTTTTGTTGTTATTTTTAAGTACTGTCGGCAATGTCTTACAGTGACATTTTTAATATCTTTTAATACAAGAACATGGAGGACTGCCGGTGGATCACCACTGGGCTTAGCAAGTTTTCTGGGGGAAACCCTGATTTTGTGCGTTTAAGACTAACATTGCAAGTAGTTGAACAGAAATGTAATGTAACAAAAATCTGCCATACATAAAAATGCTCCACAAGATGGAAACCTGCTTTAGATAATAATATTGAGATGCATGTGCTTTTCAAAGCTTGTATGGTGCTGTAGAGCCCAGCAGTGATGCTCTCCAGCTGAAACAATGCTGTTATCTGAACGGGGAAAAGCAGATGAGAGACAAACGAGAGAAACACACAGTAGAAGTCAGAGAGAGCAAACGCTCTGGGGGCGAAGACGATTAACAGTTGATGAGCAAACTGTGAAGGCTCCTTTCAACACAGAAGAGGAGAAGTAATCCTCATTAAGGTAATTAGTGTTTCAGGAGACAAAGTGACAATAAACACAAACTATGTGCAGAACTGGACTGGATGCATGCAGTCAGGCAACACGTGGTGCCTGCGTTTCAGCTGCGGGACCGATAAGGAGTGTGGGCATGTGTGCATTAGTAGCCGGCTGCGTGTTTAACATGAGATCAAGCAAATGCTTGGCAAGGCGTCAGCCTCATAAAGCCCCAGGATTCCACGTGGAAAACACTCGCACACTGCACACCACGGGGAAAGACACACACAAACACTTCCTCTGACGAGTCAACTCTGAAGGCTCTCCGTTCAAAGGGTCTGAACCTCCTTAGCCTGAAGAGCCAGTCTCAGCCAGGTCAACAATGGGTGTGTTTGAACTGGCGTCGAAGAGAATACATCAGCCTCGACTGCTAACTGGCCTGCCTAGACCCAGCAGCCTGCAGCCAGATTGATTTAGAAATCTGGAAAGAATAGACTTCAGGGATTTCTGCGAGAGCTGTCGGTACACGCCGAGGATCAGACAAATCCACACACACAGGTGTTGATGCCGGCGACTTCAGGCTGCAGGGGGCGCAGAATATTTATTTCTCAAGGAGGTTTTTTGTTTTTTAAATTTTCTTCTTAGCAATCTGCATCAGCACCAGGAAGGGTGATTTCTATTCTTAAAGGGTCACCTCAGTCATAAGAACACTAAGCTGCTGTGTAGGTCCTCCGGGCCAGTAGGGGGCATCCAACAGCAACTGATATCTCCCAGAGAAGATGGATCTCAAAACTTAATTTATCATTATTTTAAATTGAATTAAGTATTTTTGAAATGGCAAATTCAGAGTTTAAAAACTCTTTAAAGCAACATGAAAAATGTATTAGTACTACACATAACGCATATTGAGTCGAATTCTCAATATACATTTGGGTAAAAATAACAACAATTAGCCTATAGTATCATAATAAATATAGCAGCAACTGTCCCACATAAACACTTACCTGGTTCAGTGCAGTTTTTGTCCGGCTCTAGGTAGAGCTTGGACTTGTTGTCTTCTTGCAGAAGGTGACGACTCTCCCACTTTGCCTCTTCCACAACCAAGGAGATAGAAGTCTGATATCCTGGGAGGCAGAAAAAGTTGTAAAACAGAAATATTAGGAAGGTTCCACTAATATTTAAAGGTCAAACAAGAACCATGGAAAATAAGAACCAGTTCTGCTGGTATTTGGCTACAAAAAATAAGTTCACGATAGTCTGCATCTTCCACAAGATCCCACTTCCACAGGGAGATGAGACGTGTTTTTTTGTTCTCACTTTTTCCTTTTGTGGAATCATTAGTTCAGCATCATCCTGTGAACCACAAAGCTCAATCGTGCATGCATATATGTCCTTCATTTAACCAGATATGTCTAATTTAGATTAAAAATCTCCTTTTCAAGAAAGACCTGGCCAACACTGGCAGCAACACACAAACAACTGCAAATCAAAACTTGGTGTCAGCAAAACCCAATTAAACATGCAACATGAAAAATAAAGAAAAATTGCAAAAAGCAAATATATCCTATATGAACTAGATTTATTTTTTTTCCAAATTACTCAAGTAATCATCAGAATTATCGATAAGATTGCTCGATTACCAAACTAATTGTTTACATCACCCTACATTACAAGAAAAAGATTTAAATATTCAAGACTTTATATATATATATATATAAAATAAATCGCTTTCAGAAATGAGTAAAAAATATTGAATATTTTTGTCAAGTTGTAATTGAATATCAATATCTTTGCCACCAGAAGCAGCAAGACTTCAGGAGAATAGACTCTCGGAGTTGTAAACACGGGTTTTGCTCTGTGAACACCAGTCTGCACCTAAGGAGGCAACTTCCCTCATCATCCTCAATCTTATCCAATTCGCAGATAAGCCAGGGCATATTTGTCTTTTTAATGACGAAAGCTTTTCTCATCTTCAGCGTAATAAGCTTCTCTCCGAATGCCTGTCAGACATTCAGAGGTTGCCAGCACATACAAACAGACTCAGATAATAGCGCTTCACTGGGCGACGTCTGAGAGCATCATTTATCTGATCGGGGTAATTAAAAGCATAATGGGCTCCTCTGGCCCTGCCAAGTGCAGGTGAATTGTGTTGTGATTGTGTTTTCATTGTTCGTGGGTACAAAGGGTCTCGGCAGACTGACGGCTTCAGAGAAACTGGGCCACGGAGCCCACTGTGCCGCCGTCAGTCACAGAGATCCACACAGGAATTCTGATATGAAAAACATTCATTTACATTTAGAAGAGGGCGTCTGGTATCCAAAGGGCCAAGAAACATTATGTTTGTTTGTTTTGATGATTGCTTATGAATGTTGTTCCAGACTAATAATGGTAAAACTAATGATGGTTCTCAATAGCTGATCAAACTACGTTGAAGAACATGCTGTACTCAGCTTCTTCATGAGCCTCTTTGACATATTTTGGTAGAAGTTTTACATACCATTATTCCATCTCTTGCTTAGCTTACGCAGTTCATTTGCCTGGAGGTCTGCTCAGATTACTCCTTTCTTCAAATCTAGCAATCCGGCAGATGCTTCAAATTATCGGGCCCAATTTTAGCCCTTCCAATTTTTCCTAAGCTGAGTGGAAGCTGACATGGTTTTTTTGTGCGTCACGATGCCAGCATTGAACTGGATCAGTCATTCCCATTCATGCATATATTCGCACGCTGACGAAGGCAAGCTACTGGACTGTAGCCACAGCTGCCCTGACAGAAGCGAGACTGCCACCAGCAGGCGAGGCCAGTGAAGTGTCTTGGCCACGGACAAGACGACAGCAACGCCGCTGTGGCCGCCATCACCCCCGAAAAGTAAGTGACCTTGAGTGTTTCAATGTACTGCAATGCTTAAAACTCTTCCATGTAGAGCAGGCCTTAGAGCAAGCCAGAGCTGAGACTATCACTCCAGCTTCATTCTAATAAATCATTTGATCACTGATAATACAGGAACTCTGCATTATATAGCATTTCAGAACTATAGAAAACAGCTCTGAAATGCACTAATATGCCCCATTTTCTCAAAAGCCAGATGCAATTAAGGCACAGCTGCTCGTGACATGAACATAAGCATTGACATTGTATCGTTAATGTTTTACCTTTTAGTATGTTATTCATCTTTTACTCAATAGTTAAGTAAAAGTTCAATGAATTTGTTGATTAAAGGGTTAACTAGTGGAGGCACCTGATTAAATTTTTTAGTCAGGTTAACTGCAGAGTCTGTAATTAATTGGGATGAATCACATTTTAATCTAATATATATATATATATATATATATATATATATATATATATATATATATATATATATATATATATACACACAGATAATCAGAGATCTGTGCCTTGTGGTCCATGTGCCTGACAAAGCACTCTGACAATCATGTTCTGAGTATGGCTTTTAGTGGCTCCGTGGGCCACAGGAACAAAAAGCATTTGTGCAAGAAAGAAACTGTAGATGCTTCATTACTCTATGACTAAAGGTTCATGTTATTGCAATAATTTCTTGCTTCAGGTTCCTAAGTTGTATTTAACTGGGAAAGTCCACAGAGGAGCTCTGAGAACAGTTATGCAAGAAAGACCCTGCAGATGCAATAGAACAATCACAGAAAGTTTTACCTGTAAGTAGATTTTCCAAAACGTAGTCACAATGAATAAGAGAATAAATTCTCGTTCACAATTTCAAATTACTTCAATGTCAAACAAATTCTGCTCCTTTCACAGACATTTAAATAAGACCAGAGATGTAATGCAACAGGGATAATAAGCCTGGCAGCCCTCCAGGCTAAACATTGCTTATTTATTTAAGTTCTGCACTTTCAAATACCTTGTAGTTGGTGTTCAGGTGTTAATCTTTCAATACCATGTAATTATGGAGTAATATTTCCAAATTTCCTGCCGACTCCAAACATTTTTTAACTCAAAAACACAACGGGCTGCTGGATGAATGACTGACCTGCCCCCCAACCACCGGGAAAACCTTGCAACATGTCAAATACTAATGCTGCCAAGCCTATACACAGTCCTTAACATGAATTATTAACTTTCAGAAACAACAAATAATGATCCATTTCCCTCTCGGATTAGCGGTGGAGGAATATTGGCACACATTTAGGACACTTAACACTGTTAGTGTCTGCTCAGATCTCTCACAGACCCGCCACTTGAATAAGTTAATCTGACTTTATTTATAGGGCACTTTCCATACAGTCAGGTGTAATATATAGTGCTTGACAGATGCTTTTAAAAAAACACAACAGGCATACCTCCCAGGGAAACACAATTAAATAGTTCAATGGCAGGAAAAATGTAACCAAAAGATAAAAATAAGGAATTATTTATGGTAAAACGATGAAAGACGTTAATAAAATAATTTTAAAAAATTGCTGTGAAACAGCAAATCGATTCATTGCTGAAAGAGCAGCTCACTGTGAAAATAAAATGGGAATAGAGTAAATATATATGATGTAAATAAAGAATATGATACTGCAAAGACTTTATGATGAAAATTGTAATTTGTGCAGTTCTTCAGCATCAACAAACCGTGGATGACAAAAGTATTAAGAAACACCTGAAGAAAAAAAAGTTATTCATAGAAATGTCACTTAAAATTAAGAAGAAAGAGGCTGAAGAGAAATATGAGCAATATTAAAACAAGAAAATGTTTCTTAAAACAGATTTAAAAAGATTTTGATTAAAAATGATAAAAGACAAACACCTTCTCCAAATTATTTTGTTAAAGAAGGCTCCAAAATTTCAGATAAAAATAGAATTCAATCATTTCTTTGTAAAAGTCTTGCAGATGGCGTCTCGAAAATATTAAAATACAAAAATATTAAGAGTGATTGTAACATAATCTTTCCATATAGGAAGGGGAAAAACGTAATTTATACTGTTCAAGCCCTTACAAAAAAAGATCAACTGACAATTTAGATATGGATATGAGATTAGTGAAATCAACAATCGACCAGTTCAATTGTAATTCATTCTTTCTACACAATTGAAGGTTCGGTTCCACTAGTGAGCTTCTCCACCAGATGTGGTCAACCATCCACTGATGTCTGCAGCAACACTCAGAAATAGAGAATTTCAAGGTTGTGCTTCTGATGGACTCAAACAAACCCAGATATGTCAATTTGTCTTCTTGAAATTAATTGCTGGCCCAAACATATTGATAGACTCAGAGATGATCAGCTGTTTATTTCGCTATGAATACCAATACATTCTGGTGCTTTTTTTTCCCCGTCTTTTTAAATATCCAACCTTTTGGATTGAGGTAACATGGTCAAAAGATGTAAACCAATAACCATGCATGAACTTTATTTTTTTTAATCCAAAGAAAAACTAAAATTAACATCACAACCTGTGTAGTTTGTGTGTTTCACAGCCTCGGCACAAATCAGCAACTCCAGCTTGGTGTCAAGTTTTGTTTCTCTAAGTTATTTTCCTTTTGTTTTCATGTAAAATTATTTTTTTCCATGTTCTCCTGCCTGGTGTCGTCTCCCCCTGGTCTTGGTTGTTTTCTAGCCTTGATTATCATCATCCCTATGCTTCAGTCTTGTGTTCCAGTATCCATGCTTCCTTTAGTTTCATTTGGGATGAGAGCAGGTTCTGTTACAATTAGGCGTAAAGTTTTTATTTCTTGTTTGCTGAGCAAAGTTCCTCAGCCCAGGCTTATCCCTGCTAATTTTGCTCATGTTTTTCACCTGCTACCTGATCAGTTGTCCTCCTCTCCTGTCTCACATGGTACTTCAGTTATTGTCATGTTTTTGTCTTGTGCAGGGTTCTCGTGCGTTTTGGTAAATATCCTGAGCTTAAATAAATCATCATTTAAATGTCGTCATTTGCATTTTGGCTCTTCATCATCTTCACCTTCAGCCTCTACCTGGTGGAAGTGGTCATGACTTCAAGAGTGGTCTCTAGCATTAAAGGCTCAATGAAGGGAAATCACTTGAATCCAACATGCGCCGTATTCTTATACAAGTGGTCTCTGTTCTCTTTTTAAAGTGTAGCTCTATTTCAGTCTCTAAGTCATCCTTTGCCTCCCCCACTGCGACTCTTTTCAACCAAAACCTGATCTCTCTTCCCTCGCATCTTCCCTCCTCCTCTTGTCCTCGCTTGCTCCCACTTTTCCTCTTCACATCCCACTTTCGTCTGCCCGCATACACACTCACGCAAACGAACTCAGTCCCGGTCTCCCCTTCCTTCTCTTCTCTCCTGTCTCTTTTCCTTTATGTCTAAGTCAGCTCTGAGTCCCGAGGCTTTGTCAGAGCAAAGTGCTCCATCTGTGCTCCTCCACTCTCCCATCCAATCGCCTGCTAACAAACAAAGACGGACCAACAGACAAGAGCTTTAGGTTATGTAATGAGATTATGTAGAGATTATTACTGTATATCAGATATACCAAGAGGCTTAGCTATGGAATGACCATTTGTCTGGCAGGTTTCTGGTGTACAGATGATGAAGGCAAGGTCGGAGAGATTGGCGCGCAGTATATTTGCTCTACAGATTAAAGCAGAGGTGACAAATAGACGCTCGTATTGCAAATGAATTTGTGGCCACATATGGTGTAGAAGAGCAGCGTTAGCTCCGTACACGAGGGCTATCTGTGCTCAACGAAACCACCTGTGGTTCGATTCCTGACCGAACCGGAGACTTCCTTCGTACCTTAAGTGTCCGTGACCATACATGGAACTAGACTGAGTGCTTGGACAGGGACATGAATAAGAACATGACTTCATGCGGTCCCATGTGATTTCCCATGAGATGACAAAATGACTTTTGTCATTTCTTAAACTTGACAAAAGTCAAGTTTAAGAAATGCTGACAGTTCTATTATCAGGGTCGTGTGATGATCTCCTGGTCTCTTGTGTGAAAACTCCCTTCAATTAGCACCTACTCCTAACTCAGAGCTCCTCCAGTGAAGGTCACCATCAACCCATAATGACGGATTAGTTCAGCACTCCTTACTTTGGAGTAATCAGTCTGTAGAACAATTCAGTACTGACCATTAATACAAACAACAACTACAGGTATTGGAGAAATACCTGAAAATGTCTTGTCATGTTCGACACAATATGCAGAGGAAAAAATATCTGGAAAATCTTCTCTGTTCATCATCCATGCATTTATATGTCACTTAAATAAATCTGAATTTATCTACTGAATCTACCTGTGTCCCTCTCGCTCTCTTACTGTATCATGTCTATATTTGCTTACGAATCTCAGTGTTATTCAGCCAGGGTGAAATATTTCCCTTCTTACAGCCAAACCAGGTCAACACCTTTTATTCGGTTATGACTGGATTTCTGCATGTCAGAGGAAGAGCATTAAGCACTTGGGCTAATGCTACTTGTGTCTTTGCCAGATGTACCAAGAGGTGATGAAGTAATGCCATCAAAATGAAATTTGACACATTTAAAGATGCATATATCCTTGCCTGCCTTGCAGGTAGGACCTCACAGTACTTAGGCTAATAAAATCAGTTAATAATCAGGAAAACACTTGCAGCGTCTCTAATCAATTGTAAGTCACATTTTAACAGTAAACCATACATCAACAAAATAAGTAACATTTTCAAATCAAAAACTCCTTTTATCACTACTCTTTTTAAAATGATAAACATACATGACCTTAACAACAAGGTATTTTGTGGTTTTAATGTATTATTTATGCTATTCAACCATCAGATTGTTGCAAAGTGGTATCGTAGTGTTTCAGTCACCCCTGATCATTCATGTAACTTCTCCGAAGAAATACGTGTTTAGAAATGTGGACTGCGGACGCTGACATTTCGTTAAGGACGTTTTTAGAATTTCAGGTATTTTAGGTTTCAATAACTGCGGCGATTTTTGCACGACTTGCTCCCAAGAATAGACTTTTCTTGAGTCCAATCAGATTGTTGTTGTTGTTTTGTAGCAATTATCCACTGTTTCATCCACTGCTATAGCTTTTTATGTGGCTCTCTAGTTTCTAGATTAAACACTAGGTGTGTTTAAGTGTTATGCTATCAATCAAATCAATGCCGCTTTTATATGTTTACTGCCAAATTATATTAATCAGCCCCTCCCTCCATCTTCTTGAGAATTATCTTGGAAATTTATGCAAAATCAATAAATCCCCACACTTTTTTGTGCTAATATATAATTAGGAGTTTATTGGAGAACTTTTGTCAAAAACTTTCTTACTTGTACTTAACAGCCTAAGCCTTAAATAATGTCAGATTTTTTTTTTTTTTTTTGCAATAAAAAGTTGCATTTACCGTCAGAAATAGGCTCAAATATCGCAAATATTTCCAAATTTGTCCCACAAACACTTAGATTTTTATTGCAAAAAAAACATTACAAAAATTATCACAAAATCCTGGAGGAACTGAAAAGATGTTGAATGATAATATTTAATTTTAAGAGTTCATTGATGGTTTCAACCGTTTGTGAGCAGGTTTTATCAATACTTTCTAGCACAACCGGCCCTTTAAGAACCTTCATGATCTTGATTTGGCCCAAAACAAAAATGAGTTCGACACTCCCTGAATTAATCGATCAGGATTAATGCATTTTAAGTCTCGGCCTTAAACAATAATTGAACTTTGGTCTTCTATTTTCGTAGAGGTTGTATCACAGTGAAGATCCTAGAATGCCTCGCTTGTCCTCTTCACACACCCTGCACCTCCAGAAGAAAGCAGCCCTTACTTTACCATGACAAACAAATGATTCACAATAAAATACTTTAGTCATGTCTGGAAACAAGGCAAATAAAACGTGATGACCGGAAACTTATTATTTTATAGGGAACGTCGGGTACATATATATTTGTTTAAAAGTCTAATTCCATGCAAACTAAGCAGAAGCAGCCATATAACCAGTGTGAATCTCCTTTAGGTACGCACGCCAAGCAGACTGTGTGTGTGTGTGTGTGATCGTGAAGCTCTGGAGCTTCTGATGGGGTCCAGTCCTGTCTGTTACTGGATGTCCAGTTCATGTGTGACGCCTGGTGCTGCTTGAGCTGAGCTCAGGGAAATGAAAGCATGAGTTGGGGTGAACGCCGCAGCACGGTCACTGCGACCATTTCCAGAGGGTGATTGCTTGCAGATGTTGCCTCATGTTGTTGTTTTGCTCTCAGCAGTGGCTGTTAATGTAAGCAGCAGCACCAGGGAACAAATGCACCCTACAATTTCACTAATATATATATGTATAAAATTGACAAAAAAATAAATAAAAAATGCATGTGTCCCCACAGTTCTTTCACCCTGTGCAGATGCATCACGCATCAGCTGGTGGTGCTCAAATGTTTTCTATGGATAGTTCTTCCTTTGTGGCTAATTTCAATAAACGTCGTTAATAAAACACCCCCCACCCCACCCCCCAAAAATGCATCTAAATGTCCCAATGAGAGGCTGTTCCTCAGCCTGCCATCAGCCTGTTGGTCTGGCTGACAGCAGACACAACTTGGACGATGTGTTCTTCCGGGGAACAGTAAGAAAGGAAAACCTCCACGCCGTCGCTCACCTGCTTTCTGTGCCACCGTCTGCAGCCCCACGGCCAGCCCCAGCAGCGCAGCCGCGAAGCACATCTGGATGGCGAACAACTCCTTTCGCTTCCTCCGCCTGGCTTTGCCCCTTCGCCGGTTCAGCATCACTCCTCCTCCTCCCGCGGCCGTCTCGGGCATCCCTTCAACCACCAATGCGGGCCACTTCCTTCGGCGAGCGCTCCGGCGGTCCGGCGGCGGTCCAGAGGGTGGGAGAGCGCGAGAGCTGGGGCTGCGTGGGAAGGTAAGTTCTCAGCGGGCGAACATATGACTCGGTGTCGCTGGTTTGGTAAAGCTCACGAGCCCACGGGAAAAGTCACGCGTCCGGACCGGAATTTCAAAATAAAACATAAAATTTGACGTCACGTTTTCTGCTGAAAACAGAAATGTTTCCAGAACCGACCCACAGAAGATGACAGACTGTTGACTAGAATCTGAACCCAGGTACTTAGAATTGTAAAATTTAAATAAAATAAAAAAATTATATATAATAAAGTATTCAACAATTAGAAATGTGCAAGGAGATGTAACACCGGAAGCAAAAACTGACACAATGTGGAATTGAGCCTTTCTGGTTATATGGGGAAAAAAAATATCAGGACTTAATAACTCATGCCCATCAATAATAATAATAATAATAATAATAATAATAATAATAATAATAATAATAATAATAATAATAATGGTCAAGTCAAAACAAAGAAATAAAATCATCCCATTACACACCCCAGATAGCAAAATATAAATAAATCAACATTGATTTAGACAGAAACATTGATTCCTCTCTGATCTTTGATTGTGACATTGTGGTCAGTGAGTGTGGTTGTAAAAGTGAGTCTTTTGTAGAACCTCAGCTGCAGTATGTAGGTTTTGAATATATATTCTTATATATTTGGTTAAATTGTCACTATGCCGTGACAGTATTGTGTGAGGCAGATAATCTGTGGAAAAATTGAGCTCCTCTGGCTACTCCCAGTGCTCCCAGTGCTCCCAGGGCTCTAACTAGAAAAAAAAACGAAACAATCAGAACAAAGAGGCAGGTCGTACTGCCGTTAATCACAGTCTCATGTGGCGCTGCTCAACCTCTCCCCTTTGCTCTCTGCAGACCTGCAGCTTCATCCGGTTGAGAATGCTCAACCGGATGATAGTGGGTTAACGGTTTTCCTGTAACGGTAAGTTGTTTCTCCGCCATTCACACATTGAGCAGCCAGTATATGAGGTTGATTAACAGCTGCTAAGACCCTGCTCCTTGCTCTGATTGGTTGTTTTTGGTCAGGTGCAGTGCATTTCTTTAGACTGCAGTAGTTTTTCAGAGATCATCTATCTGTCAGGACAAAGAGTTTTAAGAGATGTGTAAATAGAAAATAAAAAAATTATATAAGTTACATGTAAGTTTCTTATTTTTTCTTTTCTTTTCTTTTTTTTTGCTGGGTGCTTCCATTTCATTCCTTGTGGTCCATGAACAGTTCTCCCTTTGAGTTCCCCTGTAATTTCTCCTTTTTGTTGAACAGTAGCGCTGATTTTCTGTCTTAGAACAGCAGTCTGCCTGCAGTTTTAGCAGAGGAACTGAAGGAAGTCACGCAGTCCGCGAGCGACTTCCCGCCACACAGAAGAGGGTGGCTGCTTACAGAAAAGGCAGTTTCCAGGAAGTGTCATAGCGTCGAACGTCACAGGTGAAACTTTAAACTCTCAACAGAGTCTATGCTTCCTGGAAGGACTTGTTTCTCAAGAGTACAAAAGGCTGTTTTTTTTTTTTTACACACTCTGGAACTATAAAATCTTTCTTTATTTCTACTGCATGGCTGACAAATACAGACCAGCTCCTGAAATCCATATCCAGAAATTGAAATGAAATCATTGCAGTGTGGAAAGAAGCTGGAGATTCATAATACCATGCAAAAGAGAGAGTAGACTGTGTAGCAACAGTGAATAAGCTCCATGATCACATTTGACCTATGTGATCATGGAGCTTATAAATCTTGACCTATGCTCACACACACATACACACACACACACACACACACACACACACAAACACACACACACACACACACACACACACACACACTTTGGTGATGGCTTTGGTATAATCCTCACCCACAGATACTGGCAGCCATGATTTGATGCAATGGCAGCAGCATCGTGATGGATTAGGAAACAGCGGATGATGTTTCTCTTTCTTTTCTGTTCAGTTTCAAAACGGTTCATGTAAATATATGTAAATTTTCACTTAGATACAATCACAGGGCCACCAGCGTGATGCTCACCTGATGCTTTAGCAGGCCTGGCACATTCACGGGTGTTTTGACAACTAGAAAGGACGTTTTGTGCTTAATTATGCCTTTTTGTCAAAAGACCGATAAGAATACAGCAGTGAAAAACAAATTACTACGTGCAAAATATTCATTTTTTGATTTTATTTTTTAAAGAAATCTTCGCATACAGACGTTGAATCTTGTTTTTGCACTCCAGAAGCCCTCTTTGTTATTCTGCAAGGATTGTGGCGTTAGATTATGGACAGATGGATGTTTTGATCTTCCAGTATCACATTATGACAGAACAAAATACTGTCTGAAACTAAAATGTGTGCTGAGGAAGTGCGTAGACACTTCCTCTATGCACTGGTGGCTGAAACTGGTGCTGTTCAGCCACCACTTTGTTAGCAGAAATTGGTTGTGGCAGAAAAAAGTAAGTTCCTACTTTGTTAGAGCCAATGAAAGATGTTAAGAAGGATCACCAGGCTGACTTGGCCGGGATTTTCCACACCTTTTCCAGCAGTTTCTGATTGGCTCAGCAACGCCTTCTCCTCCATCACCACACCTCAGCCGTAGTGATGCTACACCTGTCTTTGATGTGTTCGTTCGGGCATTGTCCTGTAAATGATTCCATGTTTATTCCTTTATTTCCTCCCCTTTTGATCGTCGGGGATTTGGTTGCAGCAGTTAAAAGGGTTTTTCTGTTATGCAAAGATTGATCAGGCGTGTTTGAAATTCAACGTACAAAACCCAGAAGGCGGTCTCACACACCGGACAATGCTGACTCTGTCTTTGCATAGTCCGTGTACTGGGGAAATTATCCAAATAAATAAATCAGTCTTTCCAGTACTGTACATCAGCACAATAGTGAAACCAATCATCTGCAGATTGTTTTACGAAGATGTGCAATACACAGAGCTGTTGGTACCGCTAAAGAGATCAATAATTCTTACATTAGCTCAGGTTTCTTAAAGCTTTTCATTATCAGCCCATTTAAAGCAAACCACCAACCTTCTGCTGGAGAACTTGGCATCACAGTGTGCACCACAAGTAGTGAGTAGCACTGAATCCACATTTATGTGACGATTTGGGCTTTTAAAGACTGTGGTTTTAATCTTTTCATCAGCTGATGAACATCTTGTTACAGTTTAATGGTTGTTTGCAATAAATTTCTGACTCAATATTTCTGGTTTCATACCCATTTCTTTCTTTCTTTTTTTTTTTTTTTGCATTTTGAAACTTTCCTTAGAACCTTTTTAGAACCCAAAAGGCCAAAATATGAATTCTTCCAATTTTTCACAGCAACAAGGTCTTGGAGGTCATATGGGGTTGCTATTGTGAGCTGTAAAGGCAAGTAAAGGCCTTCTCTCCGTCCCGACTCAAAGGCGAACACATCAGTCCTGCGTTCTCAGAGCAATCTCCTCCACAAAGCAAACTCTATCAGCAAGCACCTCCCTTCAGGGCTGACACTGACTTCTCTCATCAGACTCCACTGGTGGGTGTGCTTGTGTGTTGGAAGAGGGGGAGCCTTGTTATTTCTGGTAAAATTGACCACAGAAGGTAAGCAGGCCTTGTCAGAAAGTCTTAAAAATAATGATTCCTTGCAAAATGTTTGATGAAAGCAGTGGAACTATAAAAGGTCATGCTGTTAATGATATGCGTCCTGGTGTGGGACTCAAAGAAGATTTAGATATGTTGCGGATGCAAAAGTGTAATCTTCCACATAAAGAAAACTGACTACAATGCCAATAGTTGTTTATCTAGCAGGTTGAGAAGGACTGCACCTGTCTTTATATGAGTAACTTTGATGGCAGTGAAAAAAATTAATAAACCAGTCTTTCTTTTGTTTTATAGTCGCTATACTTATGGATCAAAAACTGTATGCATCTGAAAATTCGGGGTTTTTTTTATTATTATTATGTAAGAGACCTGAAAAAAAAATGTCCACCTTATAAAAATATGGCAGCCGTTTAAAGATTTAGAAAATGGCACTTTTATGAACCTGCATAGTATTTTTGAGATTGGAGTTGTTTCAACATGGTCAGAGTGTTTGTAACACGTACTTCTTAAAATGCCAGATTTTTGAGAATAATTGTGACAGACATCTAAAGCGACGTACCTTCTCTCTCTCTCTTTCTGCTCAAGGTTGTGTCACTGCTTACAAATCGTAAATAACTATTCCAATTTCTAAGACATAAAAGAATATTGAAACTTTATAATCGTATTATTTCTCATTACAAGGAGACAATTATCTCATCTTCTTATAATAAGATAAAATAAGGAAAGTCTGGAAAAGACCATCATTTTGTGCATATCTAAGGCTTAATCTATTCGAACACGTGTACAGACTACTATTTAATTTGGGGCCATTCTTGACAAGTGAGTATTTTGTGCAAAGGCACGAAATGTAACAATTTAGTATTAAAACTCTGGCTGTTGTGCAGATTTCATATTTCCACTACAGAAAATGACGGTCCACTACTGTTATATATTTTTACCTTATGAAACTTTATTTTTTTGTTGTTGTTTGCTCACTGTGATCTCACGCAGCAACTGTGTGAGCCAAGGCTGGTCGTCTGTCACAGGCAGGAGAAGCAAACGCTGCATACAGATGGATGCTTCTCCTCCCTTGAGCAGAGGACGCATGAACAAGCACATCGGCGCCTCCAAGAGGCTGCAGGAGGAACTGCATCTCTGACTGAGATATGGTAAGAAAAAAAAAAAAAAAAAAAACCCTCTGTGTTAGAGATACAGAGGTACGTCAGGATTTTAGGGGTTAACGGTTTATATAGTGTCACTATTTATTGCAAAATGTTTCCATGATTGGATAACCATGGAAAAATTATGCAATCATCAAAACATGATTGTATAATCATGTTTTATCATGCATAATTGTGGAGGATTGTGCATAAAAATCTTGCATGATTGGTCAATAGTGAGTGCTGTTCCCTGGAGCTCGTGGTTTTGATGCCCGACCTCAATATTCAAGTTAGGCAGTTATCTTTGCTAATTGTCTCTTCAATGGTATTTTAACCATTGCACAGCAGAAACACCTGTCGTTGTTTTTACGCTGCCATGGACGTTTAGACTGAAATCGACACAACGCTTTCATTACATGTGCACTTTATTTAAGTCAAAGAACATAAAGAACGAGAACATAAATTACTGGAGAGGCAATGGGTCAAAACTTTCCAGAAAATTGGTTTGACTGAAACCATATTTTCCCTGAATCAGGAAAACTTCCTCTGAAGAAGACTTCAAATTCCCCTTCCGTGTCACCAAAAAAATAAAAACAACAACAAAAAAAGACTTTTCTTTCTTTTTGTTGTTCTCAACTATTTTCAGCAGTACAGAAAAGGATGGGGAGACAGAGGGGCACATGAAAAACATTGACATGACCCTGCCTGGGTGATTGGAATACTGCTTAACTAAGCTAGAGTACTAACACAGGATAGAAAACAAGAAAACAGGTACAGCTAAGCCAGAATGATGACTTGACGCAGGGGGACCATCACATCCCGTCAGCTTCTTTCAGGCGCTATATATCCAGACTTCATTGTAGTGATTGAAATCAAAGGACGACTCATAGTGAGCCCCAATAGAAATGTCAGAAATAAACTTCTTTCCTGCTTTAGTCAAGGCTTCTATGAGGATTCTTTTGTTTTTCATAGCAGCAGCGTAGCTCGGGATTCCGCTGTAAGACCTGAGGAGAGAGAACAGGAAAGTTCACGATTGCCTGCCCCAGTCATTTCTTCCAAAGAGCATAAAACCCCGTAAATTTCTTTTGGTTCAAGACAATGCACACAGAACACTGCTACGGCTGTCTTGGGAGGACTCTTTCAGGGTCCTCGAACCAAGTGCTGGGCATTTTCTTGTGGTTTTGAGAGAGATGATGCGGGAACGGCCCAGAATCCTAGCAGAGGAAGACCTCCTTCCAAGGTGGATGACCATCTTGGACTTTTAAGGGTCTTAAAGTGATTAGCATTATCTTTGACTTATGTCCATTTACCTTGGTTTCCGTATTGCCTGCTCCACCTGATTACACATGACAAACCTTGAAACAACTTTTTACAAGAATGTTTTCTAACTGGGTTGAGTTTAAACAAGGTAACAATGCTCACCGGACATAGATGGTGGCGGCGGGTTGGTGCTGCTCGGTGACCAATGTATTGATGGGCTCAGGCTTCGAGCTGGGTGAAACAAACCACGACAAGTAAATAGAAGGAGTCACATCATCTGTCATGGTTATCAGTGCGGGCCAGCCTGCAATGATGTCGTGACCTGGAAAAGAAGACGAAACCGTCACAGAAGAATTATGTGCAGATAAAGCCTCTTAAAGTGGAAATGCCAGTTTGACATCATGTGTTGTCAGCTGAACTGCAGTCTGGCTTCAGTGGTTAGCTCTGGAGTTTCTCTTTCTCTCACATGACAGAGCATTGCCTATAAAACAGGAGAACATTTTCATTGTCTAAAGTAATATATTTTGCCCGTACTCTCTCCCCCTGTCCCTATAACATCCAACACCTGTCTTTTTTTCTTTTTGTTAAAGAAGAACAGGTCAGCCATATTGACAGGCCAGACATATTGACATATTATTCAGTCAAAGAGCAAAAAAAAAAAAAAAAAAAAACAAAGTAACATAGATTTTCTTAGGCTTAAAGTTGTGACAGGTTGACAATTCAATTCAAGCAAAAGTGATAAAAAACCCACAAGCAAACAAACATAAAATTTGATTTGCATTATAATAATCATCATAATTATTATTATTATTATTGAGTTTGCTGCAGGCACAACAAGATATGCAAATTACTTCTCATCTTAACACACTTTGTAGGATATTTTATGGTCAAACTTGTTCCAGATTTTCCAATTTAAACACTAACTCTATGCATGCAAAACTTGTCTTTATATTAGATCTTTAGTGATTTGCCTTTTGGAAAAATTGATAAATTATCAATGTTTACTTGTGCCCCAGTAGGGGGCACAAGTAAAGCCTGGTGGCCCGCCAGGCTTGTAATACACTGGCGGTAAATCTGACCTTTGGTACTTTGACTTCATTGTTCTGCTTTGTGCTTCTGGTCATTACTTCCTTCACAATTTGTTTATCACTGTTTAAGCAAAAAGATGACGCTCTTGCTCCTGACTTACCTGCTTCCTTCTGTTTGTCGCAGAAAGCTCTCAGTGTCTTCATTGCATTCATGAGTGACGAAGCGTTGTTCTTCTTCAGCTTCGTGGTTATCCAGTCGGTTTCAGCATAGCGCCGCTCCTCAAAATCCTGCACACAGCAAGCAAATAGAAATCCTTTTTCTACTTATATTGAGAAACCACCAAATATTTTGGCTTTGAGCTTCCAACCTTGTTCTTCTCTACGACTTGGTATTTCGGACATGGCCGGTCACTGCAGGTCGGAGACTGGCTGCTGCAGGACGATGCCAAGACGAGAGTTACGAGTGTGAGCAACAGCTTCTCCATCTTCTCCTGACAGATTCTGCAGACAGACTGCTGTCGTCTGTTCTTTTATATGAAACTCATCCTCTTAAAAAAATCCAAACGATCGAGTCAAACAACCCATCCCACATAGTTCTGCGGCCCTGCAGGGAAGTCAGCTGTTCGCTTGGGTGTGTTTAACAATACCAAATGACTTCCCCATTGCTTGCATCTATCTTGGAAGCAATAAATTGAAGACTACGTGCAATATGCAAACTCCTGTGAAAGTTGCTCAGCATGATTTCGCCAACAACCTGGAATTGGCTAACCGGTGTGGTACTGGCAGATGTAAATACATCTGCAAACTATGGATTAAAATGAAAAAAGTTAGTACATGTTATTTGTGTGTGTTATGTCTTTTATCAGCTTTTCTTGAAATTTGACTTCTTGTTGTCAGGAAGGTGGTTGTCCATTAGAGATAATTTAGAAAGTGCAATAATATCTTAAACTAGTTGTCTTGGAGTAATTCACATTTACGCCCACTTCCAGGGTGGCCATATCCAGTGGTCAGTATTTATTTATTTTTTGGGGGATTTTTAATTTTTATTCATAGGATTTTTTTCATGTGAGATTAAAACTTGCAACCAACTACTTAGTTGGAACAAAAACAGCTTGTACGATCGTATTAGCAGATGTTGTATTTCAAGGTAATTCTGCTTCTATTTAAAAGGAAATGATCACCTGAAAGAAATGAATCAACAGCTGAACCTATCAATAAACTCATTATACCCCCAGGCATCGCAAATTAGTCCAGCACCACAAATATTGTATTAAGTGTATGAAATTTGTCAGTAGTTCCTTATCATTTTGCTGCTTTCTTTCATCCCTTCTAGCTCTTTTTTTGACTTTAGGTTCATGCCTTGGCTTGGGCTCCAAACCGGCTGCATCACATTCTGCATATTTTGTTGTCGGTGAGTCATCAGGGCCTGTTTTGTACTTGTAAAGGAGGTATCTTTGTTAGTACTGCTAAAGCATCACGTTGCAAAGAAGAAGAGAACTGTGGGGGAAAAAAAAGTTTGACCCAACATTCCAGGTCAGAGTAAACTCATTTTGAATCTAACCTGTATTGTTATGTTGAAGAATACGCTGAAGGCACTATGTTTCTCAGCTGACCTGGGAACGCCTGAGGATTCCTCGGAGGAGCTGTAATAAATAGCTTGTCGAGAGAAAAATGCGCCTCCCTACTTAAGCTGCTACCCCGGCGACCCCACCCCGGGGTAGCAGAAGAAAATGGATAGATAGTTTGTAAAATGGAATGTGTATAATTGAGGATTTATTTTTTTACATTAAAAAAGCTTGTAGGAGTTCAGGAAATCACTCTGAATGGAGAAAATGTTTGGATTTGATCAGCTGATGTGTTTTTACCCCCTTCAGCCACAACTGCTTAGGTTGTAAACAACTAAAGATTCTAGTTTTCCATCACATTTATGACACGCATTTTATTTCGTAACAATCTGCCGTTCAGAAAAATAAATCATTTTACTAGAACAAGACATAATTATTTCTGCCAACAACAGAAAGGTCTTCGAGTGAGGAGTGGGAGTAAGGCACAAAGAGCATTAATCAGAGGTGAAGTGAAGAGGCCCAAGGTACACAGGAAAAAGTCCAGTGTTAATTTAACTCCCACAGAGTTGATTTTAACACTTTTTCAGTGCTTATATAGTCCACTCTCATCAAGAGTTAAATTAACACTTTCAATATAGTTAAAATTTTAACACTTTATCAGTTACTTATTTAACTCACAAAACAGGGTTAATTTAACACTGTGGCATATACTGGATAACACTGATCCAGGAACAAAAATTTACCACTTTATTAGTGTTGATTTAACACTTTCAAGTGTTATTCATTATGATTATGATTAATTATAATAATTATTAAGAAAAAAAACTTGACACAAGTACATACATTTTGAACAATTTATTTTTGCAGCTGTGTTCCCAAAATTTTAAATTGTGGTACAATGATCAAACATTCATTAGAAATGCCATAAGTTTTGAATATCAAAAGAAATTTAAGTTCAGGGATTTTTACTAAATGCCTTTCTTCACTTTGAACAATTTTGAAAGCATGATGATGATCAAATGTTTCCGCTTGGATACAGTTTTTGACACATAAAAACAGGTCAACATTTTTTAGCCTGACTTACTCACAAGAGAGCAAAACGGACTGGTTTAGCAGCCTTGCTCTCACGTCCCTAACTCTGGGCGATTCCTTCATTTTGCCCACGTCAATGTTATACACTGTTGTCTGCAGAAATGTGTAGAAATTCATCAATGCAGCATCATAAGAGAAATTAAACACAAAATGTGCTTTGAATAGCTCATCAAATGTTCCAAGAGAACTGTTTGTCTGGCATGGGATGAGGCACTTATCCATGACGATGTAGAAGCTGTCAATCTTTGCTTTTCTGACGCCCAACAGCAAGGAGGTATGGCTGCAGACCCCATTGTCCCCGAAGATGCTCCTCTAAACTGCAGCATGGCTAAAATTAAAAAGATATACACCAAACATTAGAAACAAAACATACAGCTTTACGATACATGACATAAAAAATTAATTTAAGTATGCCCAGACATCTTCAAAGCTGTCATTCAAACATCTGTATTTATGCATGTCTATAAAAGGAAATAGACAAATAATTTTGCATATTTTAAATTTCAATTACCTTATGAATGACAACAAGTCTCTCATCTGCATCACTTGCACTGATTTTTGGAGACTTCTGTCCTCCTGGTTGCGGTGGAAGAAGAAGTAACAGCGAGGCCATTTCTTGGTCATAGCCTGAGGACAAATTTATAAAAGTTTTCAGCTATAATATCAGAACTTTATGAATACTCTGAATAGTCAACTATCTTCAGATATATCCAGGTGCTTACTAGATGTGTTAGTGAGGTCATCGCTTTGAAGACTTTCCGCTGACTGCACCAAACTTCTCAACTCAGGTGGAGAAGTGAAACGCTTAGCCTCCTTGATGACATTTGGTTTGAAGAACACATCCCACTTCTGCAGCAGTCTGGATGAGGTTTCTTCACTGAATAGGAGACGGAAGTCTTGATCAATCTTTAATAGCATGTAGAAATCAAACCATTATAACAATGTAAAAATCCACATTTAAAGACTTCAGTTGAACACTTACCAATCCTTTTGTGTCCAGGAACCCCGGAATGTGGTCAGGATATATCATTTCTTCCACTGGCATCTTTAATAAGCTTGTGACGGTGCTCAAAAGTCTCTCTCATCTTCTGAAAGATCACGGACCTGTCTGTGGTGTGGTTAAGCAGAGAGATGGCCTCCTGGCAGGCATTCCCATCAAGCTGTTTTTCAACAATCACAGTTGTCTGTATATTTGGGCCTCCAGATTAAATGTAATTGGTGCTACTTGATGGCACAAGAGATCCTCTTTGAATCTTCCTTAGGACCGTTTTAAGACGCCATGAAATGTATCCAGTGCTGCTTGCTGCATCATAAAAGTGCTCCTAAAAAAAGAACAAAAATTAAATGCAAAATTACAGTTTTGAGTCACAAAATAAAAGAGCATGATTGATTGTAGAAAACAAACAAACAAACAAACAAACAAACAAAAAAAACATTACATTGCCTTTTTTGGTGTATGGATCCTTGAGGGATGCCTTTGTCACTATTCCAAAGGCATACTTCTCTCTGATTGCTTTTGTGGGGAGGTGCCTAACAGCAGATTTTAAATTGGTGATTAAACCTTTTTTTCAATTATTATACATAAATTAAATAGTGTAAAAACATACCCTTGTTCATCAATCACGTGAGCCACCAGTATGTTCACCATTTGTCTTCTTGTGGCATCAGTTAGGGTTTCTGTAGTTTCATACTCCTGCAGAATTTCTTCACCACCAGACTTGCTTTGTAGGACACCTTCAACCAGCTATAAAATGAACAATAAAAAAAGAAAAAAAAAAGGAAATATGCAATATGCAGATGACCAAAATACGACAAAACATGTCTGGGCATACAAAACAGAATTTAGAGGCAGACAAAAATATTGTTACATTTTTAGCAGACACTGAGTTATCAGGATTCTCAGTTTTTTGCTTCTTGCGTGGCATCTCATCCATTAGTATTGTTGATGTTGATGCATTTGAGTTGAAGCTTGAGTCAGAAGCAGATGACCATTCTGAGAACTCTGAAGAAAGACAATAGACATCAGTTACATTCTTTGGTAAAATCTGTATAACAGTTGATTTAATGTGCTGTGGTATCTCACCATCATAGCAGAAAACTGTCAGAACCACATTGCCTTGTCTAAGGAGGTCACTGAATATTTCTTCGTCAACTTCAGTATCTGTTGCATCTTTGTATGTAACTTTGGTATCAGGTGGCAGGCAAAATTGTTCAATGACTGAAAAAACAAGGCAAGATTTAGAGCCTAATTCTGTAATTAGCTGGATTTTTTTAAACTAACAGTTACTTGATATTGATCATGTGATTAGCATAAAACATATTAATGAAAATACAATTTTTACTTACCACAAATGTGTAAAATATGTGTTAAACAGACATACATTGAAAAGAATAATGCCCATGCCCCACACAGATGATAAATAAATAACAAACCTTTCTCATGAAACTGATTAAAGTCAAACGGCCCTTCTACTTCCTCCAACTTCACATACTTTTGCAGGTCACCAAACTTTACATGGATCAGCATTTTATTTAAGCATGGGATAAACCTGGACAAAGCAAAATAAGGTAAAGGTCAAGAGTTCACCTCACTGTAACTCTGCTATTGGTGTCACGTGACTTCGGCTCGTTGACGCTCCGCAGAAGCTAATAGTCGTTAGCTTACATTCACAAGGCCAAAATTATCATTTTAAACGGCAAAAACGTATAAGTATATTTTTTACGAGTGTATGGTCTGACAAAATATGTTTTGTAAGAATTACCATTATAATAATATCAGGTGTAAGTGCTACTAGCTACCAGCTAACATGTTGTGTAAAACTGTTGCAAAATGGACATATTCAGCTGCTTTTCATTATGTGGTAATTAGTAGAAATAGTCAAATCACTCACTCTGTCAATGTGATAGTGCTGGACAAAATATTTAGTAAGTTGGACACTTACCGTGTAGAACAGGAGATGAAGAAAATGGAGCCGTGTTCAGATTGAAATCAAACTGAAGCAGAGGGGAGGAGTTTATTTATCTCCCAGCAGAGTTAATTAAACACCAACGCAATCAACTCTGCGAAATAACCCCAACACTGGGCATCATTTAAATCGCTAAATGTTAAAAATACACTTACTGAGTTAAAATGAACTCTGACACGTTTAACCCTGAAATTTTAACACTCCAGTTTTTGCTGTGTAATACAACGCCATGCCACACTTTTTAGATCTGCTGATGGTTTTAAATTTTAACTTATCTCATGTTATAAGTTTTATTTTCATTGTCAGTTCGTAATGTTTGTAATGTTTCTTGTGCACACACATTATTCTGGACATTCACTATCTTTTGTAAACCAAAGAAGGGTTTTATTTTTGCAACAAAAACAAAAAGAATAAAAAAATGAACAGAAAAACACTGCCAATAATTACCAATAACTTGGCCGATAATTAATAAACGACCCATGACATCATTATGTATAGTTTTAAGCAAAAAAAAAAAAAAAAAAAAAAAAAAAAAAAAAAAAAACAGAACAAAACGATGAACATTTTAGTGCTGCACTTTTTAATGCTGTCCACTAGATGGCGCCAGAAGCCCAGGCGGCATTAGCATAGAGGGCGGGACTGAAGCAGCATCCGGGGACAGAATTGTCATCACGAACACACCTTATCATCCCGGCTCTCTGGATATGAACCTGCAGCCTGCTCTCATTGCAGCCCCCCTTCCTCTCCCTCTTCCTCTTCCTCCTCATCCTCCTCCTCCTCAGTTGCTGGACGGCTGTAGTGCGCACTGAGCAACGGCAGTGCGCAAAAGGGGGCGGCACGCACCTGGAGGGGACCCGCCCCGTAAAAGCCGGCTCCAGACTCTGTTCGGAGTTTCGGGCCGGATTGCAGGATGATGCTCTGACAGCATGAATATAGCGGACCGGGTGCTGGAGCTGGAGCTGCAACATGGGCGTGGGTCGAAACGAGCGGGATGTCATTTCGCGGGCATAAGACGGTAAAAAGGAGGAGCGCGCAGAAGGATCCGAGTTGTGGTCTGAGCTCGGGTTCGCCACACGCAGCACTTTCCGTTCCCTGACCGGAATGATGGAGAAGGGCGCGTTGCAGCAGCAGCAGCATCAGCACCAGCATCAGCACCAGCAGCCTCTGTCCAACAGCGCAGAGCGTCCGGCGGAGGACGTGGCCAAAATCCCCGACGAGGAGCTGCTGAAGTGGAGTAAACCGGAGCTGGTGCGGCGGCTGCGCCAGACGGAGACCGAGAGGAGGGCCGTCATCGTGGAGCACGGCAATCTGATGCGTGAGGTGAACCGGAGGCTTCAGCAGCACCTCACGGAGATCCGGAGTCTGAAGGTGAGGAGGAGTGGGGAAGGGGGTCCCGGGGGCCCCCTCAGGATTTTAACTCGTTTAGTTACAGGAGGAGCGAGCGAGCTGTCAGGGTGCACATCTGTGTGGAATATAAAAATAAATAAATGAAACGCTGCACATATATCCTGCAAAAGTATTTACACCACTTCAACTTTTGAAAGTATTAGTCTACTTCGTGATTTTTCAAATTCTCCTAATGCAATAATAAGAGTCGTGCATCTGTTACAGCCCCATTTGAATTAAAGCCATTTGAATTGAAGCCAGTGTAAGCAGACGTCAGAAGCGGAGAGATGTTGGTCAGAGTTGACTGTTAGAGGCTGTGGAAGGTTGGAGGCGAGGGTGGAGGTCCACCTTCCAGCAGAACACCCAGCCTGAGCACCTTCAGGGTGGTAAGAAAGGCCTAGTTGAAGTCCAGACCTCAATCTATTTCAGAATCTATGTGAAGCCTTTGAAGTCCAATCAGGATGAGCCTCATCTGCTTTATGGAGAAGAAAGGTCATAATCCATACAGACTGTCGTAGACTGCAAATTACATCAGTAAGTCCCTCCAGTTTTTCACAAATCCTCAAAATGTACACAAAATCAACACATTCCCACATTTCTTTCCTTACCTGAAGTCAAGTTATAATCTGTGACGGCAAAAAATGAAGAGCCACATTTGACATCATTACGTTCGCACCAATATAATAAAAAATCCTTACAAATTAGCGTTGCAAAATATGTGATTTTAATTGCAAAAGCCACCAAAACAATCAGAAAATCCTGGAGCGACAGCTATTTATTAATATTTTAACAGCTTAATTGGTTTTATCAATACATTCTGGCACAAGTGGCCCTTTTGGAACATTCACATTTTTGATAGGGCTCAAAATGACACAGAGTTTGACCCGTCTGGTCGGGATGTTTGTGAGCTGGTAGAGACAAACCCAAAAGGATCTGCAGCCAGAGCTGGTTGTAAGTGTTGGCTCTGGGGGACTGGAGTTGGATTTTAAGATTTTCTCTATACTTAAAAAAATGAAATGCACTATTTTGTGTAAATCTGTGATGTAAAATCTCAGATATATTGGGTTGTATCGGTCGGTCCCAACTTCCTGGAAGGGGCATCGGCTGCCAGTAACTTCCTGTTTTCCATCTGCCACCTGTCACAATCATACCTGTCATTTGCCCAAATAAGCTTTAAACTCATAAAGGATCGGTGGAATTCAGTATTGTAACATGTGAATCAGTGTTTCCCCCAGGGTGTTATAAGCCTGGCGGGCCACCAGGCTTTACTTGTGCCCCCACCAGGCTAAGCATTGGTTACTTATTAGTTTCCCATCTTTGCATTTTTTAAGACTTTATAGTTGGTGTTCAGGTGTTAATCTGAACTATGTTATCTTGGTAATTATGTTATCTTTCAATAACATAATTACCAAGTGATATTTTCGAATTTTCTGTCAATTTTAAACATTTTTCACCTCAAATACACGACGTGCCGCTGGATGAATGACTAACTTAGCGCCCAGCCACCAGGCTTAGTGAGTTTTCTCGCTAAGCCTGGTTTTGTACAAAATCCCTATTTGTACAAAACCAACACGACAACACAATAAAGTCTATCCATTTGAACATTGCATATCTTGTCATTGTAGTGAATTCAATTGAACATAAGTTGAAAAGAATTAGCAAATTATTGTCTTGCATTTTCATTTATGCTTTACACCGTGTTCCAACTTTATTGGAGTTGGGGTTGGAATAGGCCAGTGGCTGTATCACGACAAAGAGGCAAAATGTCTACTATTGGCTGCTTCCTTTCTGATGGTTTTTTTTTTTCTGTAGGTTGTTATTGATTCTCTATCTGGACTTATCTTGAGAAATGTCAGAACAGATATTTAATAGTTGGATCAGATATTAGCCGCAGCTTCAGTTTCACTTTAACAGTAAAATCCAACATTTGTCCTTGATCATTTTACCCAAACTGTTGAAAAGGTCAAACAAAATTGTCACTTGGATTTGAGAAAGTAGCTAAAAATATTAAGGCTTGTCTGTCGTCAAATGATCAGTCACAACAGAAATGTGCATGTCATTCTCTGCTTATCTGCTCTCTATTTGTGTGTGTGTGTGTGTGTGTGTGTGTGTGTGTGTGTGTGTGTGTGTGTGTGTGTGTGTGTGTGTGTGTGTGTGTGTGTGTGTGTGTGTGTGTGTGCGTGCGTGTGTGTGTATGCTGGATTTATGTAAACCAGGACGTGAACCAGAAACTGCAGGAGGACAACCAGGAGCTGCGGGATCTGTGCTGCTTCCTGGATGACGACCGGCAGAAGGGGAAGCGGGTTTCGCGGGAGTGGCAGCGCCTGGGCCGCTTCAGCTCGGGGCTGATGAGGAAGGAGGTGGCCGTCTACCTGCAGAAGTTAAAGGAGCTGGAGCAGCGGCAGATGGAGGTTGTCCAGGAGAATCTGGAGCTGAAGGAGGTGTGCTTCATGCTGGAGGAGGAGCGAGCCGCTGCCACAGCCGGAGGAGGGGCCCACACCCAGGGAGATCCCGGCTGCAGGAGCTCAATAGACAGCCAGAACAGCCTGTCTCAGCTCGGAGGGGGCGGGCCTACACCTGGCTTGCTGCGTGACGTTGGCGATGGGAGTAGTACCTCCAGCGCAGGAAGCACAGATAGCCCAGATAAACCCCACCACAAGTCACCTACTCTGAGCTCCAGTGCAAGGTCCTGGGAGAAACACAGAGATATGTGTGAATCTCCAGATAGGAGAAACAACTCAACCCCCGAGTACCAAACCTTCCCTCAGTCTTGCCGCCCCCGTGGTGGGTCCGTTATAAACCTAGCACCCTATGGATTTGGAGGACCTTGGGCTGAGAAAAACAGCAAATCCCCCACCAGGCTACCTTGTGACTCCAACTCCAAACCCTCCAGCTCTGAGCTACTAGCTCCAAAACAGTTTCTGATGTCAGGGCACGCATCAGCAGCCTGCATGAAGGGGTCGGCTAAGTCCAGCCCGGAGCTGAGTCAGAGGAGGTTCCAGGGAGACAATCTGGGGGCTGGCTGCAAAGGTCCTGAAGCTAAGCAGCCCACATCAGGGACCCTGGAGTACCTGAAGAAAGGCCGGGTGATTGTTGGGAGTCCAGAGTCTGTGCGGCACCACCATGATTACCATCACAGCCCTGGAGGGGAGAACAGCAAGGGAAGGCAGAGCGGGGGGTCCCCGGGCAGGGAGAGGGCTCAGAGGAGGGCTATTGGAGAAGAGATGAGCCCCCATCATCAGAGTTTGTACAATGGTAGGCACATTCACTCTCAATTCAAATATTACTATTACTGCTAAATTATTAGCACAGATTGCTATATTTATCATTAGAAGAGGTGCAATAATCAGGATTTTATATATAGTTTTCTCAGTTTTTGCAAAGCTTCAACCTGCCAATGCTAATATTGATTGATCCAGGTGTAAAGGAAGATATGAGAATACATTTATTGTCTTTTCTGCTATGATGGCCATTAATTCTGAATGACAAGATAAATAAAGCAAAACTATAAAACATATATATATATATACACATATATATATGTGTGTGTGTGTGTGTGTGTGTGTGTGTGTGTGTGTGTGTGTGTGTGTGTGTGTGTGTGTGTGTGTGTGTGTGTGTGTGTGTGTGTGTGTGTGTGTCTTCACGTATATGCTGATGGTCAAGTTGCACTCCTACAGGAATACTTTTCTCAGCTTTGTCTCTGCTCAGTCAGGAGCTGAGAGAAACAGCAGCAGCAGCCAGGAGCTGCTTACACATGCACATTATTGCCCTTGTGCCTTGTTATCTTATACGTTCTGGACTGTGGGAAAAAAATTAATGAAAAAATAACAGAACAAGAAACATATCGGCCTTCTGAGGAGTCCTTTCTTAATTTTGAAGCACAGAAAATGTCGATCATGGCCAGCAGCTGATGGCAGTTTGTCAAAGCAGAGCCATGGAAATGTCTCGATAGCTGCCTTGCAAATGGTTATTGTGAAAGAATGGGAGCTAAACATGGTGGCGCGTTTAGATCGTCCTGCTCGTTTGAACCTTAGTGACTTCAATCGACTGAGCCAAACATCTAAAACAACATACTAAAATATGTGGAAATGATATTGATCATCTTATGACATTAATATCAGTCTGCTTATATAATAACTGGAGTGAATACTAATCTGTTGTCATCATGTTTTCTGTTGTAGTTGCAAGTAAAGATGCATTCTGGAACTAGTTTTTGACTGGAATCAGACATGTTATGTCTGACTGACCAAATACATGAAAAAAGAAAAATCTCTTGCCAATCAGTAAACTCACCATGTGGTAAATTGGAGCTACCAGTTTGCACTGACAGTCGCAATCGTTTGTGTTACTGTTGTCACTAAGTGGAAAAAAATTCAGGAAGTTAAAGCGAAGTAACTTCAGAGTCGCTGAGTTTCTTAAAAATGTTGGAGGCTAACGGTACTGGTTCATTCAGGCTGCAAGCCTTCATGTCCTTGGACAAGACATTTCACCTGCTGGTGGTGGTCAGAGGGCTAGGTGGTCTGCCTCAGAGCAGCTGTGGCAGACGATGATGCTTACCACCGTCTGTGGACGAAAGGCTGAATTACCGATTCAGCTGTGAAGCACTTTGGAGTTCTCTGACGTGTTAGATCACCACATAAATGCCTTTTACCATTGAACGTTATTAAATTTCTCTTTTCATTCTAAAAGGGAAGGTTGATTTGGTCAGGATCAGAACTAAAAGTTCAAAGCTATAAGAAGAAAATAACAAAGAAGAAAACCGAAAGTTATGACAAATAGATACCGCAGAAGACTCACGCCAAACGCGCTATGTGAGTCAAAAATGTGTCTGACGTTGAATCCAGATGCCTGACATTTTGCTCTGCACTTACAGTTTCTTGCATCTGGATCTATGACTACCTCACAAGCAGACCTCAGTTTGTGAGACTAAAGGGAAGGACTGTGTGTCTGACATCAAGACGGTTAGTAACGTAGGAGCACTGCAGGGCACTGTACTCTCACCATTCCTTTTCTCTCCCATCATTGGCAGAAATACTCAGATGATTCAACAATTGCCAGGTTATCAAAGATGGACAAGAATGTGAGCACAGAGTTGGTGGACCGCTTGGAGGCATGGTATTGAAAAAAATAATAATCTCATGTAGAATTCTGGATAAAAAGTGTTAAATCCTGTTTCCGTCATGGGAGAAGAGGTGGTAGAATATAAATATGACACATTTTAAGATTTTCTCTACACTTAAAATAACTGTCATGAGTTTTGAATCGAATACGAGTTAGCATTTTTTTTTCCCTTTGGGATCAATAAAGGACTATTGAATTCGAATTTCTTTTGGGAGCATCGTTATTGTAAGTTTGTTGACAACTGGGCACATAAGCTTCTAGAAATGTCCTTCCAATCAGGTTTAGAACGTTGCATCCAGGGAGACACAGGAGCAAATGTGCCTTTGGATGTGCTGCCTAAAGGCACAGCATGAGCCTGGTAGTCATGTGCATCTTCAGAATAAAATCAGCTTCCAGATAGCTCGCAGTTGCTCTGGCATGCTGCACATTTTCATTTAATTCTGTCTTTTCCTATCTCTCACCGCTGTCGCCTCGTGCTTCACAGTAATCTGTTTGGAGCAGCGTGAAGCACAGAGCCAGACGGATATCGGTTCATAACCTATAGACCCTTGAGAATTACATCAGCTGTGCCGTGCTGCTAAGTAAATTCCCAACGATGCTCGCACATCTCCCTCGGTCTCAGAGCACCATCACCGCAGCCATAGATTGGGAATGAGTGCTGAACGTGTGTGTCTGAGCATCGGTTGTTCGTATTAGAGTTCTTGCAGCACAATGTGAGACATTCAGAGGACGATTACAGTTCGGAACGTGCAGTCCTTTCTGCTGTGGAGCAGGGGACAGGAGTTGTTGATCTGCTTTATTACAAAGGCTCTTAACAAGAAGTGCTAGGCCATTTCTCTGTGAAGAAAAGTGAAATTACCAGGCCTTGCCATCTAAGCAAGGAGTAGTTCATAACAGGTATGCCACGACTATTTTATTTTTAATAAAATAGGTTATTAAAAATGCAGTGAAGTAACTATTGGACTGGTAGTGTTGAAGATAAGTTTTCCCTGTGTGGGGACAAGCCATCAAAAATGCCGGAATGAAAATAAAGGATCCTCTAGACTCAATACATAAAACGGAAATATTGAATTATTTCTTGTGCGGCCCGGTAGTAATTGGACCACGGACCGGTACCGGTGGTTGGGGACTTCTGCTGTAAAGCATTTTGATTAGCCTTGCTGCTGAAAATGTGCTACATAAATAAAATTACCTTCACCTTTACCTCTACATCCCCTTCCAACATACTTAGTACACAAAATGAAACACCCAGCGTAAATATTTTATGAAATGGTTTCTATCAGCAAAGAGTGAAACCATAGATGTGAATCATCGTATTAACAAAATCAATCATTGTCCAACATATATTGCATTTAATCTATAGGTGTCAATGGTTTTCTATTGCCTTTCAATATGTCCATTGCTCCTGCACAAGAAGATACCCATCTTCTGATCTTCATCTGTCATCCTTCCTGCTTTCATGTCTTTTTTTCACATGGCTCTCTTTCTTAGCGACCCCACCTTTGAGAGCGGCTCCTCTCCTCTCGGTGCCGCCTTGCATGCAGCTAATGTAAATCTTAATCAGGAAGCCTCCATCACAGTCCAGTACCTTTACAAATGAAGGGTCTTTAACTTTGAAGGTCTGTCTCCACTGCAGTCGGTGTGCTAAATAATTCAATGGGCACCAAGTAACTTTCCTTTCTTCTTCTGCTTATAACAGTTCGTGCTTTTACGAAACAATTGACCTTGAGATGAGGAAAGACAAGACTATTAGCCTCCAACACGTATGTCAGATTGAAACAGTGGTGGTGCTGAACTACCCTAACCTCCACCAAGATCTGTCCCCGGTCCCCACCCGTCTCACTAACTGGCTCAGGTTGTTCTGCAGTGGCCAATGCACTCTTGTTTTACAGGCTTGCAGGCACAATGGAGAAAAGACATGAATGAAGCGCCGTGATCGATGTGTTGATGCTGCTGGGAAACCACTGCACATAATAACCAACAACATAAGCTCAGGCGCCGAGGTCAGTTCTGTTAGTCAATGACATTGTTCTGTCATTGACTAACAGAACAATGAATGATGCTCCACTCCACAGCGCCACAAGACACAAACAGTGCTCCACAGCATGTTTGGATTATTTCAAAATCAAAAATAAATTTTTGAACCCAAGGGGAAATTAACGAAGTTGTTTAATGATTTAAAGGAATTTAATTTGTTTTGAACGTTAATCTAGACATGTTCCTCCCCATTAATTTCCTTTTGGACTTGTGTGATGAGGCATCAGTTGATTGTCCTCGACCAATCAACTGATGGACGAGGACATCAGAGTAATTTGTGCTGCCTAGTGGTTAGTTTGGCTCAAACAGCAGCAAAGTGCATGGTGGGTGTATGCATACAGTGAGGCACAGACACTTGCATGTAAATGCAACATAGAAGCTGCGCTTCAGTTCTGTAGCTGAGGCCTAGCGCAAGTGTAGTTTATGGACGAAATGGAAAATACATTTCTGGTCTCAACAAATGGGTGGCAGAATGCACCCTGGGATTTACATCTTGTTTCTGTGTGTGACAAAGATGACAAATTTTCAGTCTCTTGTGTGGACACAAGAAAGAAAGTCAAGTGGCTCATCAAATGCTTATAATATGCCTAAAAATGTTATGTAATATGAGTGACTGTGTGCTCATGGTGTGTGTGTGTGTGTTTCTATTTCTGTGTAATTTATGATTGGAGGTCCTGTATTAAAGACAGACATGCTAACTAGGCCAGCAGCTGCTTCCCTGCCATTTTATCTCCCGTCAGCTTTGAAGTCCCTTTTTATCTTCAATTATGCCAACCCCAGACCTGCGTTGACCACCTCACACACACACACACACACACGCACACATGCACACACTCCAGTCATACACACATGCAAATGCTCCAAATGAAAATATCTTGGTAAAAAAAACGAACAGATGGGAAACAATAGTGTCCAGGTGTCAGCCTCAAGCATGTTCCTCTGTCATGTATTCAAATTAATGCCGTGCTGTATATGCACTTTGTATGAAAGTGTGTCTGTGAAGGATATGAATTGGACTCGTCGTCCTCTTACTAGAGTGAATGTGTCCTTTGATGGTGGACTGAGTGCTTCATCCTTATTTAAAGACACAAACCATTTCTTCTTTGTCTTGGTGCTGTTTGATGAGATCTGCTGAACACTTTTATCTGGCCTGTGTGCAGTGATGTGATTCATATATCCTGCAATAATTCCTAACAGCTGCAAGACTGTGTGAGTGGTCGGTAAAACTAGAAGAGTGCTGTATGAATTTACCATTCAGTCCTGTTATGACTGCATACTGTGTACATGTTGCCTGAGTTTACTTGTGAGATGTTATTTGTGATAGCACCTGTCCTTGTGTTAAAATAACAAGAACGAATGGAATTCCTAGAGATAGCAGAATATTTGTAGAAAAGATGTTAAGTTACTTAGTAAAAAACGCAGCAAAACAATCTTTTCCATAGTGAGTGAATGTTCAAAATGTTCGTTCAGATGTCCCAACTTTCGATATTCGACGTTCAGACAGAGTTCGTCCTCTTCTTAAGTCATGCCTGTTTCTCCATCTATCAATGTGCTTGACAGACACAATAAGATGCACTGAAGCAAAACAGAATACACAGCTGTGAACCAGACCATAATCCTGCCCAGTATAAGAGAGAGGGAGACAGTAGAGTGTGTCTCTCTGACAGGCGAGACCTTTGGGACACAAGCAGAGGCGTAAGCAGGTCACCGAATGAATAAGAGTAGGCTGAGTGTGTAACACATGGATTGAGTGGTGGAGTAACACAGGTTCATCCAGAGAACCTTTTTACTTGTCAGGCTACGTTTTGTTACTGTCTTCAATCGGAGCTGTGACACATTCTAATTGTTGCTTGTGGTGATTTTTACAGCACTGGTATCTGCTGGCTGCTGCACCAATTCCTGTCGGACTGTAAAGCTTTGGGACAGGTAAGCCTTCTCCACACTGAAACACTGAAAAAAAATACCACGCAATAGAAGTTATTTAAAACTGCTTACACCATCCGGTTCATGGTTTGATAAAGGGTAGACTTTCCCTTTATCTAAAGGACTGAGACCTCCAATACCACATGTGAGAAACACGCTCCCACGATCATGTAGTGATTCCAACTGGCCACACGATGGAGCCAAATCATCATCTATCTTGGCCACTCAAATTGTGCTTAACTTGACTTCTCTGTGTAATTTCTATCAACTTTAAAGGGTTTCATCTTGATTGTGACTCATTGCCACAAATTCACAATTAAGTCCTTTTTTTTAAGATATCTTAAAATAATTGAATCCTGCACCTCCAGGTCAGTTGGGGGTGCAGCTTTGCAGTTTCTTCAGTTGAAACAAGAAACAAGAAGAACTGCAACAGGAAGTCTTATTTTTTCCAATATGGGAAACAAATTGTGGTGCTTTTCTTCTCCAAATGAAAGGCCATCCACTCCTTTCTATTCTTTTGAGTAACAATATGAGTACATTTCTTGGTTCTTTAGGATTAAAAGTCATTATTAATATGATTCTTGTCATAAGTTGAATAACTTTTGACATGCTTTATTGTCAGTATAGTTACATCTTGTCTGACTCTGTCTCCAAATAAAAGAAATGACATTTTTGAACAGGTGAGAATCATTTCCCTACTCTGTTGTAGTAGCCTTCTGATGGAACCAAATCCCCATGTACAATTTGAGCCAGCAAGACATCTAACATTATACTGAAACTGTGTTTCAACTGAGTTCTGTGTTTTGAGGCCAGTCCATTTCAACTTTAAACTTTAAAATAATGTAGGTTTGTTCCCTCAGGCCACTTGGGGTCACAAATTTGAAGCTTCTTTAAAAAGGAAGAAATGAATATTTAATGTGCAGTTAGTGTTATGGGCAGAACATATCAGCCCACTGCAAAGACACAACCCTGCTTTCTGTTGAGTCCACAAATACGTTGAAAACAGTTGTTTGTTACCTTCTTGTCTTTCAGCTTTGACGCCTCCTGACCAGGACACGCCTGTTGATCTGATGCTGCTCTGACAACACACACAACTGAGACATGTGTGTTGTCAGAGGGGGGGACGGACTAACGCTTAACGGGGTGGATAAATAGTTGAAAATGAATCGGCGTCAAACAAAGACGCTGAAGAATGAAACACGGCCCCTGAGAGGTGAAACTCTGGAAACACACATTCTGCCCTTTCTCCTGTTGCTGCTAATGCTACTATGCACGACGACGAACAACGATAGATGTTGTTCGTCATGTTGGATAGGTGAGGACTTATCCCTCCTTTGCCAAAAGAAAGAGAAAGAAGTGACTGAAGCTGCTCAGAATCCTTGTTGCCAACAATATGGTTCTACCTCTTTTGAAAGAGAGCATCCTCTTAGAAGACGCTCGGTACGAGAAGCAACGTCTGATACTAGCACTGAAGGTCAAAAAGAGCTGGCATTCGAAACACTGAAAACACCCAAGTCCTAAATGTGGCTCCTGCTTTGGAACAAAACATACTTTTAAAGCACAAACTCTAATTCAAAGGATATTTTCTCTTGCTATATTGGCCATCATCATCAGGCAGGTTCAATACTTTTGTCCTCTAACAATAGATGATGGAGAAGTTGGTGCAGGAGCTTTCAAAAAGACTGGCGGTGTAAGGACAGGGGAAGTGTAAGTGTGGATTAGTGCGAAGCTCTTATCTTAAAATCATAAAATATTGTTCAGCAAAGCCATCTTGCTACTGTAATCAATCAACCCATTTGTAGCTTGTAAGCAGATCCTTAGATGCAGCCTATAGCTCACGATGCTCCTTAAACATATTAATAGAGTCTTATTAATATGCAACACTCTGTGGCTATGTTAACTATTTTATTGTTCATAAACCAATCTGTCTGATAATGTTAGTATACATTTTAAGAATTCATTATTTTCCTAAACATTATTGGGTATTTATTACAACCCAAAAAAATGTATGTAAATTTGGAGATCCATCCACACATTATGTCAAACTCTACGAGAGACTTGGTGGCTACGTCCAACAGCCAGAGGAGGAGAGGCGAGGTACGCCCTGGACAGGGTGAGAGTATTTGGTGAAGGTATTGATTACAGTGTACCCACATTTTCAGGTTTGGTCATTTACGGGCAGTTCGGTCAAATATATGATCAATATGCAGAGCGTGAATGAATAAGACATCTGATGTATACAAATCTACCAACTAATGAACGTGAGCTTTCCTTTTCAATTGCAGTATTGCATACACTTATACCAGGATGACGACTTCAATATAATATTTGTGCAGCACATATTGTGATGTCGATCCTATAGAGCAACTAATAAAATGAAAGGTCATGATGAAGGGATCGAATGTTCAAAATGTAATTCAAAAGTTTACAATTTTGATCTCTCAAAGAGGATTTCAAAGCCTAATTTTGGGACTAATCTCTTAATCTGAAATAGGGAAGGAATTCAAAGTCTTAAAATAAATTGGACCCATTAACTTCCACCACCAGAACCACCGTTGAAGAAAGATCTAAAGTTCCTGACTGTCGTCCAAAGTTGAGTAGTTTACTGTCACTTAAGGACAGTAAACCACAGCTGCCAATTGCAGCTTTACAGAAAAATAGACAAATTTGCTTACAATAAAAGCAAAAAACATTTTTGGTAAACAAATCTAGAGGATGACCTGTCGGCATGAGGATAGCTAGTAAGAAAACTTTATTGTTTTCATACATTCTTCAGACTAGAGAGGAGAATAAAGATGTCAACATTTTTCTGTAACTAATTACTTTTTCCATTCACACTTTTGGAGGTTTATGGGCTTCGTGAGAATTAAAGCTGCAGTACGTAACTTTTATAAAAAAAAATAAAAAAAACATATCCTCACACATTTGTAACATGTTTGGGACAAATAATCGGTGAAAAACAACCGAGCTCCTCTCACGTCTCTCGGTGCTTCCAGTGTTAACGAGAAACAACTAGTCAGAGCGAGGAGGAGAGTCTCCGCTTAGAGCTGTCAATCATCGCTCCCTCGCTCCCCTCCTTTCTCTCCGCTACAGTTCAGCTTCAGAGCCTGTTGTGAATGCTAGGGACATTTAGCATGGCCACCAATGACAGCGGATAAACGGTTTTCTTACATAGGAGAGTCGTTTCCCCGCCATTAGCACATTTAGCAGCGCATTCATGGGAATGATTGGCAGTGCTAAGACACTCCTCCTGGCTTTGAGTGGGTGTTTTTCACTGGGACTGGGTGCATTTCTTCAGACAGAAATAGCAGCACAATCTTTTCACAGATTACCTGCGTCATATTATACTGCCACAACATGGTGATAATTACAAATATGTAAAAATCTTTGATAAAAGTTACATAGGGCAGCTTTAATTAATTCTGAGGAGGTCACGAACAATGACCTTTAGTAATATGGGAATGGTAGTGAGATAGGAATACATACCCCTTCAGCTTATGACCTGCATCTGATCTCTGTTCAATTCTTATAAAGCTGCCATCCATAATTGTTACTGCTTTATTTATTCCCTAAGCCTAACTTCATACTTTCTGGATGTCAAATTCAAACCATATGTATTTTTGTATAGCACAAGTAGCAAAGGATAAGTACAAAGTTATTCTTGCAGATTAAAAATGAGGGTCGAAATCACACCATGCAATTTCCACCAATAAAATGAGACTTTCTGATAAAGTCATAGTTTGTGTAAAATGACCAACGCAGAGCTGTTCCACATAATGAAATATAACAAATATTACCAGCACACGTTACCTTCAGTTCTCAGAGAATGGATGTGAGATTGAAAGGTGTGTGTACGACTTCTACAAATGTAGCATGAAGTTATGAGCACCTTACTCTGCTGTTTCCAACAGGGTTATAAATTTGTTTGGAAATATTCTTTTTTTTTTTTTTAAATGAAGATCTGCTCCTACGTCAACAGTGCTGCAGTATTATAAACTTTGTGTCAGCTCTCATTTCGTGGTGCTGTGCTTGTGTGTGCGCCATTTTGTGCACCTCTGGGTCAGTGACAATGTACCGTCAGCGACGTTTTTATAAATAGCAAGCAACGCGACATGTAACTGGACAGCAATTATCTGTTGTGCAATTCAGCGTGTAATTCAACATGTTACAGTTCATCTTTTGAGTTACTCTATCTTCTACTTTCATTTATTTCTCCATTAACTCCTGCTTGTTGAACAAAAGAGCGCAGCTCTTTCTTTCGAAAAAGCGAGATTGTACAAAAGTTCTTTGTGCTGCAAGAGCTTTGCTCAAGATGTTGGTTCCAAAAAAGAACACCGTGCCAACATATTTAGAACTCTGTAAGAGTAAAAAAAATAAATTGCAGCATATATTCCTTCAGTAAATTTCTTTAATGAAGGTTTGAAATCCACCTTGTGGAGAGGCGTTTTCGCAAAGTGGGGTTCTATTAAGAGACCATGAACAGTAAATATTCTACCTGCAGTACATAAGCCAGTAGCTTTTTCATCAAATTCAGGTAGTAAGAACACATGGGGGAAAAAAGAAATCCATACTCAGCCCCGATGTGATGAAGTTTGCCAAACCATTTAAACAGGCATCATGTCTGATTACATAAATGTCTGTTATTCACAGCAACCATCTTGGAGCGTATATTGATCTGCCGAAAAGACACTCTCACTTCATGTTGCTAGACAGAACTGTTCCTATTTTATGAACTATTTATTTACATGACATGAATAAAAAATACGCTTTATCGCCAAGTGTTTACTGTTAGAAATAAAAGAGCCTTTCTACCATAGGTGAGACTCTTTTTCAATGTGCGTCGACACATGAAGGTGTGAAACTTTTTCTGGCAACAGAAAAAGCTGCAGAGGAGAAGTTTTACTGTTTCAAACAAAACAAAAACTAGGTGTCTCTCTTTGCCTACAGTGCGCATAGACTGCCAGGTCACGGACTTACTGGTCAAAAACTCTTAACAGAGCCCCGCTTCAATATGGCGAAACAGTGACTCAAAATGTAGCATGCCTATTATTAAATTAGCTTCATTTACAGGAAGACTTTGTTGTAAACAGGCTTCTGTGAAATATATGAAATATTTATCGACAGTCTCTCCCATGCACTTTTGTCCCCATAAAATTCTTCACCTCGCTTTGCGACAGAACCACGTTGAATTTTTCCCCTCGCTGGGATCCATGTTGGATGAATTCAGCGCTCCACACAGAAACGCTTCTAAAGTCTGAGCCTGTGATTTATTCATTTGACAGATAAAGCACAGCTACAAGTTATTACGGCCAAGAATAATTGGCCTTAAGTCTTGGAAATGTCATATGACAGGAAGTAGCTTCTAAAGCACCTAGTTTTCCATCTCCTGAAGAAAAGGCAAATGGTTCATTTATTTATAAGCGGAAGGTTTTGAGGCATTTTACACTGAAAAACATAATTCTGATCCTGTCTGGTGACATTGATGCGTAGTTTTGAGAAGGAATGCGACGTTTTTGTTGGACCATGTGAAATCATTGACAATAATGTATGTGCAGAGACCCGTAGATAGACGTATAATCCTGAGGCAACACAGTATAACCTTCTGACTCTGTGAAACGTTGTTTTTGTAGATTTGGTGAAACAAGCAGGAATTACGATATATATTGAAAGACATGTTTTTAAAGTTTAATAGTAGTAAATCTGCTTTTATATAAATATTTACTTACAGCCATTATTTTTGACTTGTTGGTATTATATAATCACAATTATATATCCAGAGATCTATGTATGATATATGCTAATAAACTATCTTTATGTAGAAAATGGCTCACTAATTCCTAGTTATTGTGTGTTGGTGTGGATGTGTGTGTAATACACTAAAGATAATTAACAGGAATGACATTAGAATGTTATTGCAAAGATCAAGACATTATATAGATTTTTTTTCCAAGTATTTTAGTGGTTTCAACCCCTTTTTTTCTGTTAATTACAATGTCATATCTGCAGTTAATGAAAACACATCATTTCAAACTTGATGCAAGGTGTAAAGTTGCAGCAGCTGGATCTGACCCAGCATTTCTAGACTCCAGTCCTAAAACCCTCCTGTATCTATTCAATGACTGCATGACCTCTTCTGCAGCCATCAAGTTCTGCAGACTTAATATTTAACCTGTATGGTATAGCGACTTTCCTAATACTTCTGTGTCTGACTTTAAGCCATGTTTGTCATATATGATTTTGAGCTACCTGGAATATTTTCTGTTTCTTACAGCTGTTTAAGCATCAAAAACACCCAATAATGAGCAGAAAAAATAATCAGCCTGTTGTTGGGGGCAAAAGACATATTGAACAAATAATTGCTGGAAGTACATGTTTTATTTATTTTACTAAAAATATATGTGCATTATATACAGACAACAACAAATGATGTACATAAAACCTTTGGCTTAAAAAGAAAGTAAATCTTAAAATGTGTTACTGAAGAAACTTCTGAGGTAAATATTTGCCAACTTGGGAGACGAGCTTTTAATCGGCAGCCTTTCTGGTTGTATGTACATCAGCTCCATCTCCATGTCACAGACAGACAGACAGAGGCATGATCTGGTGGGTAAATGATAACTGGGAAACGAAGGAAAAGTATCATTCAGTCCAAGATGTTTAGAAGGTCCTGCTGGACAAGCACTGGTTGACTACTTCCAACAGAGACGAGTTCTCCAAAGCTGCTGCTACTCTCTCTTTGTCCGCCAGCTGTTTGTTTACTGCAGATGGAAACAAAAAACATACATTTCTGTCCTGTTCAGTCTGCTTTATGTGACAAAAGGAGCATTTATCAAGTTTTGAGTGGAAAACACTGCACAGAACAAAGCCAATCCTTTCAATAGGCACCCATTTCAGCACTAAAAATCATTTGTATTTGTCCAAGGGAAAACTGCCATTTTACCTAGGACTCTCTCTACAATTTGATATGCACCTGCATGTTCAAACATTTGATGTGCTTTGCATGTTTCTACCTGCTTCTTCTGAGGCATGAGTTCCAGGAGTGATGTGAACATCAATCTGAGTAGTGAAAGAAGAAAAAAAGATATTTTAAAAAATTCAGATAATAACACTGCAGTGCATTTTCATTTACCATAAGAGCAGGTAATATTTAATGTTCATCTTCTATATCCAAGCAAACTTACTTTGAACCTCTCCGGCAGGGAGCGCAAAAGCTTGACCTTGATGGACAGACCAATGAGTGTTGCCATGCTACAGTGGGGGATTGTGGGAGTGAACTCGACACTCACAGTACTCTCCGTATCATTGACCTGAAAATAAACACACACACACACACACACACAAACACATCAAAATTCAACTTGTATTTGTAAATTCACTCAGAGCAACAGAGGAAAGTACTTTGTTGAAGTTAAAGATTCTTCTACTGGCACACCTCCATAATTTGTGGATCAAATCAATCCTCATGAGAAAATACCAGTCTGGAATCTAAAGGACTCTAAGGATCTGTGGTCAGTAGCGGTACTGCGCTATGCTATCATCAGCTGCGTTTCTATGTGTATTAGTTTTTTACTAATGCTGAAAAAACATAATGTGATTACATTTGGTGCGATTATATAAGAAACTGAATGAAAATTGTACATAAATAATTTGGACACACGACGAGTCATTATGAACCATGGCAGTGACGGATGTAAACAGAAGCTGAATAAGAATTGAGACACGAACCTGGACTCGGACCTGCTCCACCACGTTCAGCTCCTCCAGAGACAGCGGATGCTCCGGGTCGTTGATGGACCGGATCAGATGTAGCGCAAGTTAAAGAACATCAAACATTCACTCTGCATGACTGAAACTGTTGATTTATTCTACTCTTATGCACCCAATAATATAAAAACAGGCACAAATATGAGTTTTATCTACTTTAGGAATGTTCTCATTTTTTTTTTTTTTTTTTTAAGGATATCAAATATCTCCCTGTCGTCGATGGGGTCGTGAACGTCTTCGTCCTCCTCGGACGCTGTTAGCATCCTGTCCAAGGAGCGCTGGAAGACCACCGGGTTCGCATTCTCCAGTTGGACCCCTCCGGACATTTTCACCTAGATTTTATACGCCTTTAAAAGGACAAAAATATATATAGCTAACCCGCTGTTACTGCGTTGTTGTGCTGGAAAGAGCGACCTGAGCGAGCACTTCCGGGTTCAGCGGAAACACAACGTCAACGGGAGCGTCTTAAAGGGACAGTAGCCTGAGGAAAGAAGATGCGCTTCAAAGGTGTTCAGAGGTGCTGCCGCTGTTTCTGATTTTAGCTCGTTTCGACCACAAACAGCACAGGTTTACAGCATTAACTACACACATAATATAAAATAATCATATTTATTTAATTAAATTAAATGCCTCAATAACAAGCAGTGTAAAAAAAACATTTAAAACATTTGATCTATTGTTATTATTATTATTATTATTATTATTATTATTATTATTATTATTATTATTATTATAAAGCAACTGCACGTACCTTGCAAATGAATGACTGTGTAAAAAGAAATTTGTGTCTCTGTTCTACACTCCCAATTTTTTTTAGAGATGTTAATCTCTATTTTAGATTAACCAGGATTGATCACGTTGTATTTATGGCTTGAACTACATGGTGTAATTTTTCCGTTTCTCCTCTAGGTGGCAGAGTCTTTTTATTCTAGCCTGACACACACATATTACAGGAAAGATATGCTTAACGCATAAAACCACCGTCTATACTTGCTTATCCGGGGCATGGACAGTGTAATTTCATAAATTAGAATATTATTGAAAAGTCCATTTAACTCAGTTCAGCAAGTGAAACACGTTCCACAAATTATTTATGCACAGACTTAGGTCTCCAGCCCATATTTCTGTTAATTATAACTTAAGATTAGACTATTATATAGGCCAATAAATCAGCATTCTTAATACAAAAAAATGATTTTTCTCTATCTCTCGCTCTCTTTTTTTTTTCTACCAAAAACTGGATGACAAAAGTCATCAGTCTGGTTTAAAATTGCCCTTTTCTTTTCATGGACAATTTTGCTTACAGAGACTTCATAATTCATTTTATCTGTAGTTTTGTTTATTTATTTTGGATGTCTTCCAGTTCCAGTTTTATCCCTCATGCCATAAAACAACAAAACTCCTATTTATTTAATATTTTATTGTATATATTTATATTATATTGTCTGTCCATCCATTTTCTAGCATCCTTGTCCCTGTTGGGGCTGGAAGGTGCTGGTGCCCATCTCCAGTGAACGTTTCAGGTGAGAGGCGGCATTCACCCTGGACAGGAAACATTAATAGTTATTATTATTACTTCTTTTATTATTATTAATATTATTATTATTATTATTATTACAATTTCTCTATGTCCAAATATTTATTAGAATTTAACCTATTGGATCTTTGAGAATGTGTTCTTGCGTTCCTGTGACATTACCATTACTTTACTTTATTTCTGAGAGCACAGAGATCAACAAAGTCCTGCACAATCTGATGAGAGTCAGACACTGTTTCTGCAGTTGAGCCCAGAGCAACACACCTGATGTGCTTTTAATGAGATCACAAAGCTGGTGACGGCCGGTGCACCACCTGAGATATAAAAAGCACCAGCAGTCGTCAGCATGCGACCTGCTGAGATCAATGTTTCACCACCTGTGACATTTTAGCATTTATTGGAAAAGATCGAACCCTGGAGAGATGTAAGGTTTTGACAAAGTTGGTATTTTAAACACCAGACAACTTCGCTGACCACTTTGTGGCGGGTCTTTGTCAAGTTTGCGCTGAGACAAAAACACGTGTGTTTGTTGAAGTGTCTCAGTTAAGTGTTCAAATCTCCTGAACTTGCTGAGATTTCGCCATACGACAGTCTCAAATGGCGAAATGAAAAAGGTAATAAAAAGTGGAAATCCAAAATGAAACTGGTGACGTTCCTGTTGTTATTTATCAAAAGCAACTCTAAAAGGAAATGGTCTTTTAGCCTTGAAGTTTGTTCAAGGTAAGTGAAGCATAGAAACTGAAAACATGGCAGCCGGTTGAGTCAGACCTGTTGACTCGAAACAGTCGATGTCTTTTAGGTGACTGAATGAATATCACACCTTCATCACCATTTGTCAACACTCTAATAACTCAACCTCTATCTGTAGCTCCTTTTAAGTTTAAGTCGCCAGCATCTGTCACTTCCTTGTGATTTAATGAGCACAACCAAGAGCCTCCAAAGCTTAAAGAGCACAAAGAGTTCTCACCATATCAAAGTTCTGTTTCAAGTCTCAGGATTATGATGTTTTCGAAGAATTTCCTTTTAAGTTGAAGGTGGATCCTGGAAAATCTCTACGTTTTTTGGTTGTTTTTTTTTTGTCCCCCTCCCATAAAGCATCTTATCCCTTCAGAGGGCTGGGGACTCTTCAAAAACTCAAAAGTTCCTGACGAATAAGAAAGTTTGGGAACGATAAAAACCAGGTAACCATGATGAATGATGGAGAGGTAATGAAGTGCAGCGGATCAGGTCTTGCTGGGATGTTTGCGGTTGATCTCATTAGAGATGAACTCACATCTGCTCTTTCACAGCAGCGCTATGGCAACGCCCGAATGAGGGTGATTACGACACTTAATTGACAGCGAGGAGAAAAGGCAGAGGCGCATTTCTAACACTGTTCTAACTAAACAGGTTTTATGCTCACCACCATTTGAATGGTGGTCCACAAAAAATGTGAGACACTAATGAAATGCTGCAGTTGGATTGCATTACACACACTTTATTCAGTGCAGATATTTACTGAGCTTTAACTTTTAACTGCAGGTGGGAGAAGGCGTTTTAGGGTGAGTGTTGCTTTTCTTTTTCTTCTTTTTTTTTAAATAGGTGGGAACCCTGCGTTGGCATTAAATGACAAGAAAATGCCTGTGTGGTGTGACAGCAAAAAAAAAAAAAGGATGAAAAGAATTCAGTCCACAAAACTTAGTGTCAGTAACTTTTACACAATTGGTGGCTGAATCCTGGAAGGAGTTTCAAAACTAAAGCCACTTGCAAGACCACATGATTTTATTAAAAAATTTTTCCCAATTGGAACGTTTGAAAGTTGAAGAAAGGCTTGTCAGACCTCACCATGAGAAAACAAAACATTGAAAACATTGAATCCCCAAATTTCATCTAACATAAGAGTTTTCTCTACAGATTTGCAAAGTTAAAAATGTTTGAAGGACAAACAAGTCAATGCTACCTTGTTTTGCTAATCAAAGGTGATGATGAGGGACATTTTGACAGCCCTGGTCAGATTTCTTCGCCCCACTAACACTAGAAAGTTGTACATTAACACCTTTAAATTAGTAATCCGTGGTGTGATCATAAGATTCTTTTTACTTCAGTATTTCAATATGGATGTTTTAACCCTCCTGTTGTCCTCGGCTCATGTCGACCGAGGACAAGCCCTTAAAAAATATTTTTTTCAATTGCAGCTGCATACAGAAACGTTAACCCTGGAGCTGGAGCCTCTGATGCACAAAGACCTCCATTACTGCACCATGCAGTTGTAAGGCTGCGTGTTAATTCATTTTCCTTTATACTCTGCTGGTTTACCACAGTGAGCTGCTGGTGGTGAGGGCCTGTCCAAACACCTGGTGATTCATTTTGGTGACAGAGACGGATTCTATTGCAGAGGAAGGACTCAGTGCCGCAATTTATTTCAGCTTGTAGCAATTATGTGTGTTGCCTCGTGTGAATACAGTAAGAGACAGTAGAAAAGAAAATCTCCTGGCACTTATAGCCGTGGAAATAATGTATCCATAACTTGTTCAGACATCGTACTGCAAGCTCTATCTTGACAAAAATATCTTTTTGAATGCAGAAATTCTCTGCCGTTCCAGAGCAGATCACTTTCAAATTTTAAACTATTGGAATTTGCTTTGTTTTGTTCCTCTATAATTGAAATTGTTATTTAAAAAAATCTGCCAGACCTTTTTTTATTAGTAAATTTATATATATATATATAAATATATATATATATATATATATATATATATATATATATATATATATATATATTCTCTCTTTGTGGGAATGAAGCTAATTTACAGAGAAACTGAAAATAAAGAAGTGGAACCCCTGACAAACTTTCCACCTTGTAAGATGGTACATGATGTAACATAAATCCCATGCTCCAAAGTAATCATTATCTAGCAGCAGATTCATATTTTCTACTCCCTCTAGTTTTCACCAAAGTGAGATTTTTTATTTTCCAGCTTAACCCCCCACCCGCCACCTCCACCACCACCACACTCCCACCCGTCGTTCACCTCAGATGGGTAAGCAAGGGCTCGAATCGTTAAAGCTCTGAAGCATCCCGGCATGGAGCCCTACACCTAATATCACGCTTCACTATGTGGTCAATACGCGACAACGATGTGAAAAAGCCCAGAGTGCTCCCTGAAACACCAGAGGACGTAGTTTAATTCACGCGGCCGCTCGCCGAGGTCAAAGTCAACAGGAGCAAATCAGCTCAGGTCTGGCAGACAAGTGGAAGAGCAATCATTTCAGTCAGTGAGGCTAAAAGACATTCAATTTGAAGAAGAGCCAGATATCAAAAAGCTGCAGGCAGGGGTCCAGCTGGCTCGACAGCTTTTGGATTTTGATGTCAACAGCTGACATTTTCCAGCTTCATTTACACATTTACAGTCAGTATTAAGCAAGAAATTCAGCCGAAGCTGAAAAGTCGGGCTGAAATGCTAAATCTTCTCTACCGGGGTTCCTGCAGGTTTCACCAACTCACATTTAAAGCCTTTTGAGACCTTTGTGAATGAAATTCTAGACATGTATAACTATAGAAATGTAAAAAAGATTGTTACGTATTTTATAACGTCGTAGTGCCAAACTTTTTTTGCACAAAACACATGCAGCATCCTCTGGGTTGGCAACAGAAACATCAACCAGCCAATGGGCGAAAAGTTTATGAGAAAAGCCAGGAAGCCATTAAGGGTATATTAACAGACTACCAGGTGTGACTTTAAGTTAAATTCCTTTCAAAAATGTTTGAAGTGAAGCGGGCTGACAGTGAATATTTATTAGTAATTAATTAGCAACGGTAGTTATTTATGAATGATAAAACAAACGGCTCTCCATATTTCTTTAGGTCATGTCACTTTATTCTCCAGAGATAATGAAAAGACTTCCTAACATTCTTTCGAGAGAGCTGAATATTTAATGGAGAGTCTTCGTTATTTTCTTTCACAATATGCACAAACCTGGTTTTTAAACGCTGAGAGCAGCACCATAACTCTCTCCATTTCATCGATCTGATGTCGAATTATTCATTAGGCTGGTCGCTCCGAAGGTCAGATGAAATAGACGGACAACTATTGTGGTCAAGTATAGCAAAAAAAAAAAAAAAAGAATAAATAAGTAAATAAAACAAATAAATCAATAGTGAAAACAGAAGTACCTGTGTGAAATGAGCTGTAACAAATGACGGTGGACACACACTGCAAAGTCTTCGTGCAGAAAAGCTCTGCTGTTTGTAACATTGTTTGGCAATAAATCAGGCGCAACACTTCAACTCAAGAATCAAGAGGATGTGCTTCTCTGAGGGGTTTTAGCTCTAATGGCCAAAAAATAATGACGAAATGTAAAACTGCACATATCGAAGGGAACGCTGCAGTTCCACCCGAGGTGACAAAAGACGGAAACATGACGGTTTCACCTTGGCTGTGAAGGAATTTGAGTTGTGTTCCTCTAGCACTTGCTTTTCTGTAACACAGTGGCGTTTTAAAGTGCTTCTCAATTTGTGGTCGTTTTATGGCTCTCTGGTCTCGTTATTCCCACTTTGTTGACACAAGCCGTGATTCCAGAAGCAGCTGCTCTGCCTCATGACAGCATCTTTGTTGTCAGGAAGGTGAACACGTCCAGAGAATAAAGAGTACGGTTGAAAATGGGAGGCCAGTGAGATATAGTGAAAGCAACAACAGACTTGTTGAAAACTTTGCTGAACTGAGTGCTGGACCCGAAAGAAGCAATAAAAAAATGGCAGATCGATACACCAAATGGTTATTTTCTCCATTAGTCATTTAATGGCCGAGATAATAGTGTTTCATATGGGACATTATTGGATGTCTAATGAATCTCTGACTTCCATTACGTCTCAGATTAGAGGACAAAGAGAGACAGAAATGAACGTTAATGGTTCATATAAGATTCGCTCCGAAACGTCGCACATTTTCTCACATCACAACCTTCAAGGTGTGTTTAAGAGCAGGGAGGCGAAGGAGGGACATCAGGAAGACAATTAACTCAATACAAGTTCATTTGTTTAAATCACTTCAGTAGCAAGGCTGAGCAAAGTGCTGTCCATCATAAAAACATAATGCAGTCAAACATTTTGAAACAAGCAATATGTATTACAGTTTGTCAAATACCATCATCAAAATGATCAATACAATTTGATTAATGTTCCACTTAATACTAATCGACAGTAAACTGGTGGATTTTTAGCCTGGATTTAAATGAAGTCGGTGTTTCGGCTGTTTTTCAGGGTTTTGTCAAAGGTTGTTCCAGATTTGAGACGCATAGAACCTGAATGCTGCGTCTCCATGTTCAGTTCTGGTTCTGGGGACACAGAACCAGAACCTTTAGCCCAGATCTCGGTGTGAACGTCTCCCTGCACTGAGGGCAACTGTGGATTCCCTTCTGATCCTTTGGATCCCACTGGGTCTTAATACACTTCACACAGCAGCTGTGTCCACAGGAAGTAGTCACCGGATCCCTCAGTAGATCCAGACAGACGGAACAGGAGAAGGTTTCTTTGTCTAGCTGACTCTGCTCCATTTCCGCTGCGTTACTTTCACTTCCTCCTCCTGTTCAGTCAACCTCCTGCTGTGATTAACAATCAGAAGCAGCTGCTGCGATGGATATGATTGTTTGGTGAAGGAGTAATGCAGTTTTTCTAAGACAAAATTAACGTTTATATTCAAATTTTCTGTATAAAGTCAGCTCGGAGAATATTTTTGTCACTTTTACAAGTAAACGCACAAAAACTCTCCCCGAGTGCTTTTTATTTTGAGTGTGCCAAAAACTTCCTCCTAAAAAGCCATTCTGGCCTTTTTGATTTTTGGACCTTATTATGACGCAAGAGTAGCCACAACAAATTGGGATCAGTCATCCGTCTTCTCGTTGCTCATTCTCTCCACATTTTCAGAAATCCTTCCTCGGATTTCTAATGCAAAAAAAAACATGAAAACACAAGAAACCTTTTTGCATCAACTATTTACATAATATTGCTGCATGAGCGTGCTAATGAAAATGGCAGTCGACGAGCACAAATATAATGTAAATGCAGGGAGCATTATGGAGATGCTTTCAGACCCTCACTGTGCACAACATTTTCCCAATTAGGGAGAAAAAGTTTTCAAACTATTTAATTCTATTCTCACTTTCTGTGTTTTGATCAAATGCAAACTCTCAGCATAGGCCACAGGTGGTGGCGTGAATGCATAGTGGAGTCAGAGTGCAACCTGCCCGCTTCATCTGGTGTGTTGAATAAAATTGAGTAATAGAGGAGGCCCAGCAGGGGGCGCTGCAATGGGGCTCAGATCCAGCAGCAACACCAATTCAACACAAGCTGAATTTAGTCAAATATCGACGAAAGTTCCCATTTTTGAAAAATATATTCTAGCACAATTTAGATTTAACACCATGTTTTATGTTACATTCTTGCGACAATTTAATTCTGAGATTTAATGAGGCTGGGGCATGTAACTTAGTCAGTTCTTTCTCACAGAATAAGCAGCTTTCCTGTATTGCTGAGTTGTTTCTCTGCCACCAGCACATTGAGCAGCAGGTCGACCGACTGGCGCCAAGTCCCGCCTCCCGCCTCTGATTGGTCGATTCTGACAGGGAGCGCGGCACTGAAATGAGGTTAGAGGAGTTAGATTTTTCCACAGATAACCTGTCTCAGATTATACTGGTACAACCTGGTGTCAGTTTTAATAAAAATGTGAAAAATAATTTGGTTCTTTTTAAACATGTAAAAAAAATAAAAAATAAAAGTATAACCCAGTAAACTGATCCACCGTCATGCAGCAGAGATGGGTCTCCGAGTTCCTGCAATGGGGGTTTTTGTGGTTAAAGTCTGTCCGTGCGCTCGGTGTGACGGTGGTGCGTGGACCCCACTCTCTCTGCGCCTCTGCTGCCCCCTCAGTCTGCGGAGAGCAGCCGCGCAGACGAGGCTTTCACTGGGACTTCTGACTCTTCTGCCAGCAGCAGAGAGGGAGAGCAGATCATCAACGCTGCAGCTTCACTCCGCGTCACCATGAAGCCGCGGGCCGCGCGGCTCGTCCTGATGCTCGTCAGCTGGTGCGCGGACATGAACGCAGGTGAGCCCAGACGTCTCTGTCGCTCCATCAAATGACTCGTTCCGGGGCGTTTTCAAAACTTTTTTTTCATTTTCGTGTCGACATTAAAATTTGAATTTCTGCACGTCTGTTAGTTTGTTTCCTGAAAGGGAAAAATGAAAAATGAGTTGATTTTTTTCCTCCTTCTTCTTCTTTAGTATTTAATGTCTATTTAATTTTAAACATATTTTCCCCTGCCAAAACATTACAGCAGAGTTTGAAGAAGAAAAAAAAAGGATGTGCAAGAATATTCACAGAGGCACAATAACTCGCCAGTCGTCAAAAACAAGAGCAGCTGACGTGACCTGACTCAGATTTTTACAGTGTGTTGTGATGATGTGCAATCTAAGCCCTGATTCTTGAAAAACAGGGACCTCATAAATATTAAACGGAAATAAGAAATGATATTAGGCACCTCTTCTAGCATGTGCAGCTCTGCAGAAAAGATGTCATGTCCTTCCATCTAAATGTGAAATTGGGCTTAAAATTGAGAAAAATGTCTGCATGAGGGAAACTAGTGATGCTTTAATGTGACTGAAAGCTTGTTGGAATTAATCCAATAGGCTGATGTTTGTTTAGGATGCATTTGAATGGGAACTAAAGGATAGATGCTGATTTAAAATCTTGAATATCTTTTAGAAAGATAAATCAGTAAGTTAATTCTTTCACATTCAAACAATGCACTGCATATCTTATGTAGATATAGAGTAAACAGAATAGAAATAAGGTGGATTTACATTAGAGAAAAGATATAAAAATACAAAAAAGAAAACAAGAGAAGAATTAAAGTTAAGGTTAAGGTTAAAGTTGCCCTCAACTCACAGTCTAACATGACAAATGCTGTGCAATACATATGATGGAGGTTTCCCCTATTGCATTTTAAGCCTGGCGGGCCACCAGGCTAATCTTTCTCATTTAAGTTTTTTAAATGTTTGCATTTTTAAGACTTTATAGTTTTAATAACACATAATCATCAAGTGATATTTTCAAATTTTCCATCAACGTTAAACATTTTTTAACTCAAAAACACAACAGGGTGAATGACAGGCCTAGAGCCCAACCGTTTTCTGGGGGAAACCTTGGATTTATCAATATTATGATAATTATAGACATTTTTTCTTTTTTTTTTTTTTTTTTTTAGCAGACTACCAGGTGTGACCTCGATATACAAAGGGCACATTATGAACAAATACGTCATCAATGTGTGGCAATTAAATGAGCACAAATGAAATCCTGCTCTCAGTGGAGCAGAAAGTACCTTGAACAACAAATGCTTTTCTTTCATCTATTTTTCTGGCCTGGATGAAGACTGGTGCATTACTCACCATAAGGGCAATTCTGTCAGAACTTTGCTTAGAGTCTCTATTTGTGAGAAACTATTAAAAAAATAAATAAAATAAAAACTTGATTTTGCCTAAAAAAAAAAAGACTGAGTGCATCAATGACGTCAAAGCGTTACATGAAAGAGGCTGGAAAGCTAATGCAGTAAGCAATCCTCCGAATAATTTCATTTTTCTTTTTTAGGTAAGCGTCACGGCACCAACAAAGTGACAAAGTTGATGGTTGTGTGGAGAAAGTTCTGCCTTTTAGCTCAGACTAGCCACAACCAAAGCCCATCTACTCAGACGAAACAGAACAGGTCATAATTGTGAGGCAGGACATTCACTTCAAAAGACGTTTTGTCTTCTCACTCAACTCTCTCGACTTCAACGGCGGTGATGTTATTTTCTCACCGTCTTTGGTGAAAAGTGTGTGTTCTAATCACAAGCTAATGACAAGCTGATATCACAGCTATTGTAACCTCTGTCTCTCTTTCTTTGTCTCTCTCTCTTTGTTTCTCTCTCTTTGTGTGTGTGTGTGTGTGTGTGTGGGTGTGTGTGTGTGCGTGCGTGCGTGTGTGTGTGTGTAAGGTGTTTTCTTGGGAGTGGAGTTGACATCTTCAGACAAGTGAATAGCAGTGTGTGAAGACGATCAAAGGTGTTGTGTTTGTATGCTCACCAGTCGCGGTGTGTGTTCAGATAATGAATTCGCCGATTATAAGAGATGTTCATAAAGTAAAAGTGGTTGAAGCTTTTCCACATTTTACCATGTTGCAACTGCAAACCTCAATGTGTGTTATTAAGATTTTTATATGGTTGACCAACACAAAATATTGACATTTTTTCAGTCTGGAAACTGTTGTGTTCAGGGTTGTGTACAGAGAGACACTAGGTGGTGATAGATCACGTGTCTTTTATCATCTAATCAAAAAAGTAGCCTTCTGAAATCTTCTGCCGTGTGTAACTTGTGTTAAATCTCACACTACTAAGGTTTACATTGGGATTATTTAGATCAACTTTGTTAGCTATTTAGATGGAAACTTAAATGTTAAAAGACTAAAAGGTAAGTTAACATTTTCAATATCGGCCTAACTGTGTTGGACCTTTGGTTAGGTCTAAGGTACAGGCTGATTTTTATTATGATATGACAAAATATCAAGCGGTAACAGACGGTAAACGTGTTAGAAAGCGCCACGTCATACTTCTTCTGTTGACTGAGGTTGAACGGTGTGTTTCAGATGCCATTGTGTCAGCACTTTGCAGATAGGGAGAATTTGAATGTGATGTGAAATTGTCAGGTATAACCTCGCAGCGAGAGAACCTTTCAATAAAGTTTAAAAAAATAAACAAAAAGTAGTTCACAGTAAATCCCTTCTGAAATTGTCTCCCCCCCCCCAGGAAAGACAAAACTGTGTGAAACAAATCTCGTCTGTAGCCAAACCGAAACACACAGCATGGCTTTTTATTACAGCTGGTACACAGGCAGAGGGATGATAGGTCCTGCGTTTCTGTCTGCGAAGCCACACAGCCTTCGATGTGAAAATGATGAATGTTTTATGAGACACGGGAGCGCGAGGTGGCACCGGCAGAGATAAAAAGTTGGAAGAAGCTAAAGAGAGGCTCTGATTTTGCCTGCAGTGTCATTTATAAAGATTTGTGTTCAGACAAGGGAAGCTGATGAAGTGGAGGCAATCTGAGCGTAGCCGGGAGGATAAATTAGCTTCAGGCAGGAAGGAGTCTGGAGTTACTTGCTAAACGTTAATGAGTTGCTTTCTGTGAAGAGAAGTCTGGTTCATTTTTTGGACAAACTTTCCCAATGCTTGAAGGTTGCCACAATCATCTCTCAGTTCTACATGAAACTGGGGTTTCCAGCTTTCACACCATTCAAGAAGGATGGTTCTGTTCCCAGAAACAAACGTTTTTTGCACCAAGATGGGCCGAGAGCTCTTTCGGCAAGGAAGACATTTTTACGTCAAAGCAAGATAAAAGCCAGATTATGGTTCTAAAATAAAGACAAAGATCTTAATTTTTGGAGACAAGGGGGACATTTTTGGTCAGAAGACAGCTACTACGTTTGGGGGAAAAAAGGTAGAAGTTAGCAAATCTGAGAACGTCTTTTCCATTTCTGTAGCAGCACCATGCTGTGAGGGTATTTTGTTGTAACAGAGACTATAGAGGAATAGAGGATTGAACAAAACTTTCTGTGAAAAGTGTTGAAGAAATATGTCAATTTCACACAGCGTGTGTAAGTATCTGTCTTCAAAACAAGAACAACATGATGCAGTCTATGAATGGGAATTGATGTACCTGTGATATGCGACTCCCCCAAATTATTCTTCTTGTTTTTGTAAATGGAGCATCTGTTTTCTCTGATTCTCCGAGCTGCTGTTAGATCAGGTAATCCTGAGTGCAGTTCAAGTGTCATTAGTCTCCAGGCCTTCGGCTGACCCTGAACATCACACAGCAAACGCTGGACAGAAGCCAACAATTTGGGATGCAGCAGAGACGGTGTCTGACAGGTGGCTCAACGAGTCTCCCAGTGAGTGGAGCAGCGGAAAACATGAGACGAAACCTGCAGTGTTACCGAAACGTTCCCAACATCAGACCCCTGCAAAGATGTTTAGTTCAAAGAAAATGTTGCGAGATGTCTAAGACTGTTGTAGCTGCACGCGACTATGTCAGCTATTGTTATGCATCACCCTGACCGTCCTTGAGAGGTAGAGATGTAAAACAATGAAGAAGCAAACCTATAAGTTTAAATATCTAAACTACAAAAAAAAACTAAACAGAACATAGTCTTTAAAAACAGTGATAACAGGACTGCAGTAGCCATGCGTATTATAATTAGATAGCTTTGTGGCTCAGTCCTCTAAGGTTTTATGAAAAAAAAAAATTCTTCTTTTCAAGTTCACCAAGGAAACTGGTATGTTCTGATATTTCTGATTCATAAAGAATCATGCTTTCAACATCCCAGGTCGGTGTTTCCCTCTGAGCTGAAGACGTGTGAGCTCTATCATGTGCCTGGAGTTAGCTGGAGTCCTGCTGCGACTCTTGACAAATGATATTTGGATTCAATGACTGTTGATCTAGAACGTCACCAATGAAACAGTGATTTTGTAAAACATTTTCTAATGTTTATGTTTTTTGGGGGGGTTTTTCCTTGTGATTCTCAGAGACATGTCACAGGCCGCTGGTGTCGAGTTTATCACCGTCGTCATTCAGAAGCTCCTCGCAGCTGTCCAGCAGTCATGGGCCGGGTTTTGCTAAATTAAATCGGAGAGAAGGTGAGTGACGTCACTGCAGCCGTTGTACTGTAAATTATATCACGGTGTGGTTATTAGCTATCAGCGCTTTAGCGGAAGTACGCCCACCTCTGATAACTAGACTATGACATCGTAACATAGAGGCCACACTAGACAAACAACTCAATACCTTAAGGTTAACCAAACGGTGCGTTCGCACCAAATGTACACTATTGTAGCTACAGACGGGGAGCAGCTTCTCATGCACATAAATGTGCAGCAAACATAATTCCTGACAGACCGATGGAGGTTTTTGTGTCTCTTCCTTCAATAGTTCTGAGTGTTGCGACAGAGGGGAACAGGTTCTCCAATTAGTTTGGATCATTTGACGCAGCGCAGTCAGTGTGAAAGCGAACCGCACCAAAATGTAACAAATGTTGCAATTTCAGTCCCTAATCGATCCGAGTCTATGTGACCGTCAGGTGTGAAGGCGCCCTAAAAGTTTTGTTCTGAGTGTCAAGAAAAGTAGAAAGTTTGAATGTTCTTTTGGATCAATTCAAATACTAACTTCAGGTAAGTTCAAGTACTTGTAATCCAAGTGCTGACTCCTTTCCAGGCTGGCTTTTCAATACCTTCACAGATACAGAAAAGAGGATAAAATTTTGCCAGTAGTTCAGAAGAGACGTATCAATAATGCCCCACAAACTCAGGATGTAAATCGCTGTACATCTTTTGCTTATGCTTTTTAAAACCCTGCATGTAGATCACTGACGCAGCTCAGTGGGCTGCTGTCCTCAAGCCAACTTCATGCTCCTCTGCTCTGCAGGATGCTGACATCTCGCACTGTGCTGAAAGGGAACATGCTGAGATTAAACATAGTTCAGGCTTAGTTGGACACCATAACACCAAAATGATCAGAGAATTTTTTTTCCTTTTTTTTTCTGTTTAAGGAAAAACATACAAACCCTCAGATATGTGCTGAGCAAAATAAGACTCCCATCCACTCGTGGTCCTGTTGTCACATGTAACATTTAGGAGTTTTATATCAATAAATAATTGCTGCCTATTGAGTCCTTCACTACATAAGCTCTTTAAAATTCCCTGTGTGTTTGCAGTGGTTGTGTGCAGAGAATCTCCCTGCTGTTTCTGCTCCACTGACCATGACACCTCACAGCATGTGATGAGCTTCACTTGGATTCAAATTAGCCAACTCCTCATGATTTGATTGTGAGGGGGGAAGACGGCGGTGTAAGGTTCCTCATTTGTGCTGCGGTTTGTGTTTGGAAAACTGATAAATAATGAAGCCGACGTGGTTTTGCTGATTCAGTTTAGAACACCTGCAGAAGCGCTCTGAAGTTCCATATCTTTTATCACTGGTAAAGTATATGAGATGTGTTACAAAGAAATAAACTAGTCGGTGTTATTTATGCATTGCCTGGTGATTTAACCCTAACAAAATGGACCAACATTGCAATACCTAGAATTGCATAATATTGAAATAATCACAAGCTTAAATCACAGATTCAGACCTCATGAACATATCACCACCAAAGTTGTGCTAGATGTGTCGAACACAAATTAGATCAATCGGATCCTGTATCCTGTTGGATCGCTCAACTGTGCCAAAGTCTCAGCTACTTAGCCGTGGTATTAAAATAACATGGAGGAGTTCACTGTGACGTGAAGGAGCTTTCTTTTTGCCAAATGAGCCAAATTTGGATGTATAAAAAGCAATTAGAAGGGTAGGACAATCACAGGGTGAATACCTTTGACAGACAACACTTCTCATTTCAAGTTTACTTGACAATTATATAGAAAGCAACATTTTTCCCCCCTTCAAAAAAAGTCATTTTGCGACGTCAATTTCATTCCACCTGCAGCTCAATAGGAATTGAGCTGCAGGTGATTTACGACAGCCTGCGGCTTCCTTGAAACATGGTTGCCCTTGGAGTAATAGCAACCTTTCAAAGAGTCAATTCCATTGATCGATGTTGCTGCGTCTGCTTCAGCGCTAACAACCATCAAAGGCAAATAGTGGAGCACTAGGATCCACTGGGCAGAGACACGCTAATGACCATCAACCAGTCTATAACATAGAGGACCGCCGGGTTGAGACAAATGGAAGTAAACAAAGTTACTCCTAAATACGTGGAAAAAGACAAAGTTGTTAACTTTAAGAAGTAATTAAGCAGTAAGACTTGATTGCATGTCTGTGTCTACATGAGTAGGAATTCTTCCTCGCCAGTGAGTGAAAGACTTTTAAATGTACTTGCTGAAGTACAATTTAGCGTCATCGGGTCACTAATGGACATAATTGTCTAGAATTTTCTCTCAGTGTTTCAGTATATCATCTTTTGATTACAAAACAAAGCCGTGATCTTTTATATTTGTGTTTAACCAGAAAGAGAAAGAAAGCAGACATGTCTTTATAGTAAAATTGACGTTTTTTTCTAGGTTTGCATCATGTCATAATGTTGCTCCTTCATCAAAAACATTCCTGCTGTGTTGCCTTGGTGTCTGGGATCCTTTAATCTCCTGCAAAACGTCTGTGCCGACGTCGGCCCGCCTTTGAGATGAAACAGTTTCCAAGCTTCCGCCTCACGCAACACCCCTCTCTCATGGCTCCACCTCTCAGCTCCTTCAGACTAGCCAGTAGAAATTAGCAAACACCTGGTGGAGCTGCGCATCTGCTGAGCTCATGATATGAACTGCTTCTCAGTGCAACTCTGGTAAAAACACTTAAGGGTTAATAGAGGAGCCATTGTTCTGACTTCCTGAAGACGGAGTTTGTGACGATGCTCTCATGTCCAGGGAGAGGAAACAATTGCAAACCTGTACATGGGAAGGACAAACGTTTTCAACTTTTACCACCTCATCTTAACTCATAGTGTTGAGAAATAGCAGATTCTTCCCTCTCTTGTTTCTGCTGCAGGTGCTGGAGGCTGGTCTCCTTTGAATTCAGACAAGTATCAGTGGCTGGAGGTCGACCTGGGAGGGCGGACGCAAATCACATCTGTTGCTACGCAAGGTCGCTATGGGAGCTCTGACTGGCAAACGTCCTACCAGCTGATGTTCAGCGACACGGGACACAACTGGAGACAGTACCGATGGGAAGGACGCATCGGAGTGAGCTTATTGTTATGCAGCAGTTTTTCTCAAACCCATTGAACCATCTCTCATGGACTTAAATAACAATGAAATAACGCAATACCTTAAAATAATCACCTGAAATGAGAATATTATCCTTTTTACACACTTATTGTCACAAACGTGTCAACAGATTCTGAAAGTGTGGGTTCAAAGCTTTCCAATGGAAATTAAAAAAAAAAAGACGTTCTTTTCTACCAAGTGTTGTGTGCATTAACATTTAGGCCTATTTGTAATTTAGAAGCACAATTAAAGAAAAATAGGCTTGAGTTGCTGTGGCAGAAACAAAAAATATTCTTCTGCACCATTAAACATAACAAAATATACACCTACTTATTTATTATTTGTATTTAATTTGATCATTTTTGCTTCAATAATAATATTAACAGCTTTTGACGTGTGAGCTTTGACGACCACTGGGGGCGCCAGGGGACCACAGTTTGAGAAAGGTCATTGATTCAGCACAGGATTTGTGTAAGTGCAGGAGCAAACCGCCAGATTTCTGCGGGGTCCATGTCGCTATACCAGAGGCAGTGCCAGCCTGTTTGGCGCCCTGGGCAAACCCCCTCTCCAGTGCACCTTCTGCCCCCCCTCCCATCCATGAAGTTGTTGATGCTGAATTAACTTTGTAGCTTAAAGACTATGGAAGAGGAACAGGGATGGTTTTTAGGCTTTCAGATCCTGACGATCTCACCTGCAGCATGCCGATGCAAATCCAGGGTTTGCAAAGTTTGTCACGACTTTCAGGGCTTGGAGTTGCCCGCTGAGCTGCTCGTCTGTCATAACTCCTGTAAGACTTCCTTTTAAGCTCAGTAAGGCTGCGTTTCTCTGACTCGCTGCTCTTCTCACCACCCTTGCATCTCCCATTGCCTTTGAAGGAGTCTGAGAGCCGAAAATGGGGATTACAGTCATTCCAAGTGTTTCTGAACTTTAGCTTTCTAGTAGTATGGGAGAGATTTCACTGCAGGAAAGAGGAACATGCAGACCAGCTTCACCAGTATAAGCACCAACGAAAAGCAAACATAATGTGCCAACCAGCTGAGTCCTAATGTGTTTTTGTAAGAGATTGAAAGTGTAAAAAGTGGAATTTACTTCATACTGTTTTTCTTGAAGGCTTATTGCTGAAAGTGGTGCAGTTTGGGATGGGAGGAGTCTTTCTAATGCATATAGAACAACGTGTAACAAAGCATGAAAAGCATGAAATTCAATTTTATGCAAAAACAAATAAATAATATTGTTTTATAAGTGTTAATGGGCAGTATGATGTGTTTTCCAAGTAAACAGTGCCCTATGTTAGCACAATCAACAGCTATGTTCTTACCTTCAGTTATAAAAAAGCTGAAAATCAATGTGATTGATGCTCCTACCACCACATTGTGTCTGTATTTATTTTTTTTTAATATTAGTTACAGCTTGTAGAGTGTTTTAAGTTATTTTATTTAAACATACATTTTTCTAATATTTGTCTTAATGGTTTACTCACACTTGTTTTTTTGTTTGAGGTGCTACAACTACAGACCACGTTTTTTTTTTGTAAGAATTAAATAAAAAAAAAAATTATATTTTGAACATCCTTTGCCCTTGTTTGAGTCTGGTCCCTCACAATCAAGCAAGATTTAAAAGAAAATCGACTTTGTCATCCAGCATCTAGAAATTGAGCTCCTGTCGCTTTAAGAAACTCCTCCTGCGTCCGAAACTTGTGTTTTCTGGAACACAAACATGCCCTTCCTTTTCAGTGCAGGATGCATTTCTTTAATGAAAAGGTTACAACATTTAATTTTCCTTTGGGATCGACAACGCACTTTTGAATTTAATTGAAGATCGGAAGTATGCAAATTAAGTACTTCACAAATCAAAAATAATGGTGAATCATATTCAAATAAATAAATAATTTGCTAAAAGCTTGTGTGAAAAGCTAGAACTGCAAGCACTAAAGAAAAGGTTCCAACCTCTTAATATTGATAATACATTTTATTAATAGGAATCTTTCTTAGGATGCAAGGTGACCTTACATCAGGGGTAGGCAACTCCAGGCCTCGATAGCCGGTCTCCTGCAACTTTTAACACACCTGAGTCAAATAATGGGTCATTAGCAGAACTCTGGAGAACTTGATTGCATTTAGGAGGTGATTCAGCTATTCGAATCAGCTGTGTTGGACCAGGGAGACATCTAAAAGTTGCAGGAGACCGGCTCTCGAGGCCTGGAGTTGCCTACCCCTGCTTTACATCATTTACTGACTACATATTAGGATAATATGTCGTTAGTCTACATGTCGTGACATATGAAGCTCTTTCTCATTGTTGTTGTTTTGCAGGCCTTTTCTGGGAACAGCAATGCAGACAGTGTGGTCCAGCACAACCTCCAGCAGCCTGCCGTCGCTCGCTTTGTCCGCGTCGTTCCTCTCCACTGGAATCCAAACGGTCGGATTGGACTCAGGCTGGAGGCTTACGGATGCCCTTACAGTCAGTTTCCCCCTATTCTACTCTGAAGCCTCTCTGTGCAATATTCATCCATCTGGTGACGTTTTGTTCATATGTTGACTTTATGTATGTTTACCTCTGTTTTTAAAAAAGTCAGAAAACAATTCGTTCAAACCTTTTTATTTATATTTATTTATTTATTTTTATTTCCAATGGAGTAAATATTAAACTTGATCAATTTTCAGAATAGCAAATGAACTATTAGTGTTTTTTACATGCTGGATTGAATGTTAAAACTCTTGTTTGTTAGATTTGTTAGTGAATATTAAAATGCATGTGATAATTAATAAATGTTTATGTTGTAAGGCCTTAGGAAAGTCATGAGAGATTTGAGGCTTAACTCAGACGTCTAAGGTTTGTTGAAGTCAAAACGTTTTTGGCTTCACGATGGAGAGCTCTCCAGAAAATGCACAATGCTGTGAAACTTATTCTTGTATTTCTCAAAAAAGGCGAAAAAGAAGGCAGAAAAAATGAACGCAAAACTTTGTCAGTTCTCCACTCATGTTGAAAAACTCAGTTTTGCGAAATAAACCAATTTCGATATGGCCCAAAAAAACACCCACCTCAGCCAAGTGCCAAGACTTTTTAATCAAACAACAAGAGTCTTTTTTTTTTCATAATTTTCCCACTTTCAGTAAGCTAATTCATTTTCAAAATGTCAAATTGCACATTTCTGTGGTCGATGGAGACGCAGCTGCTGTTGTGATCGTCCTCTTCCAGATTCTGCCTCGGTGAGCTTCGACGGCGACAGCAGCCTCGTTTTCAAGCTGAGCCGAAGACCAAGACAGACGTCCACTAACGCCATCCGTCTGACGTTCAAAGCCGTGAGAAACTCTGGCTTTCTGCTTCACGCTGACGGACAGAAGGAGCTCGGCCTCACTTTGGAGTTGCAGGACGGGCGACTTCTGCTGCTCCTCAGAAAAGGTACGACTCCATGGTTGAAACTCAAGTCTTCGACAGTCATGTGTCCAAAGAAGGTTCCTTTTCCTTTGCTGTTTTGTTTGGTTCCATTGTGAATCCAATAACAATTACAGCCAGATGAGAGAAGAATGAAGAGGTTGTTTTCTAATTAAGAAAAATTGGAAGCTTGGCTGGTTTGTGATTCATCAATTTCCTCCCTTCTTGCAACTGCAGACACTGCAGGTCTACCTCAGGAAACCATCTGTGGGCCGTTTCAATCGCTCAATCCCTGCCTTTCTAATTCCAATTCATTGACTTTAAAAATCACATCATGGGCAACGACTGGCTAATTTGCAGCTGTGTCTGCATTCCATTTGCATTAGTTAGTGCAGGTTTTGCTTCAGCTAACCCATTAAGGTCACTCATTTAGCCTCAGCAGCCGTCAGAAGTCCCTTCGTTCCACTCTGTTTGTCCAGGCTGCCGGAACAAATATCCAGACTCATTGAGGATGTAAAGTACAATCCTGTGGATGCAGCGATGCACATTTATCAAAATGCCTCAGCACATATCAGTGTTCACTTGCACATGTTTGGGTCTTTATTTTGGCACTGTGATTAGTGCGGTTGCAGAAGTGTTTCTGTTGGATTTTCACTTCACTGCACAAACAAATCAAAACATCTCAAAGCCGCTAAATCAATGTAGCTCACAGTAATGACATTGTCACTTTTCATTTAGCACCTTTGATCATTTATCTTTCAATGAAACCAGATAATAAGATGAAAATATTTTAAAAAAAAACAACAACAAAAATCTCTCCTATGGAAGCAAAAGGTTAAAGGTCATGACTCATTCTAGCTGTTGCTGAACGGTGGACTCAACGGGATTTTCAGGAAGGTGTCGTGTTCTCGCCACAGAGTCATAAACACGTTATTCTGCTTTTGTCTGCACAGCAACATGCTCATGTGGGGAAGATCCACCTGTGTTTGAGTCACAGCCGAGCTGTTTGGCTCTGGAGACCATAAATTATTTCTGCAGAGTATAAAGTCTCTCGGCTTTTGAGTTTCTTTTTGGGAGCAGAAAGTTGAAAACGAACAAAAAGGCCGAGTTTGACAACATTCAGTATCGTTAACATTGGTTCGTTGACACAAAAGGAGGTTTGATTTCAGCAAATTAGTTTTTTGCTCTTCTTAAGCCACTTCAGTTTTTGCCCAAATTTGAAAAGGCTTGCTTCCTCCAAAGAGACTCTGTGACATTTTTTAATGAATCCATTTCTCTTCTTTTTTTTCTTTTTTTGTAGATGAATCTCATCAGTAGTGTGATATAAACAGGCAACATACTTTGTCTGTGTGAGTAGCCAACATAGCACTTTGAGACTTTTGTTAATGAAAAGCTCCTTGCAAATTCAATTCACAATCATTACTCTGCCTTGTCTTCTGGATCCTCGGGCTCGGCGCAGGTGAAATTGTTTCGGGTTCACCCCCTGACTCTTTTGCTGCCATAAGCCTCTGAACCTAGTTAGAAATCAAAATTGAATTTTTTGTGTTTTCTGACCTCTGCAGCAAAGGTGCTTCACTTTGCATCTCAGCAAACTCTTTCAGCCTCCGGGGGACGCGGCAGTGTGAGTGGCTGACAGAAAATAATGTGAAAACCAGATTTAAGTGCAGATTTTGACTTGATAAGGCCGATTGTCTCAAAAGTTTTAATCGCCCAATCTTTTCTTAAATCCTGCTCTTCTTTGTTTTGCATTTTGAAAGTCTGCTGACAACCTGGCTGTGATCAATTGCACAAAATGAGACTTTTTTTTTAAAGATTTTAGTTCAAGAGCATGTTTGGCATGTCTTATATTTTGTGTAATTGAGGTTGCATTTGAGGCATAAATTATGACGTGTATCTCTAACAGCGTAGAGGAAAGATGTATATGTTCACTACTTCATACATTACAGACGGAAATCTTTAATGAAAAACAATGCAAAGTACAGCAGTCTGAGTTTTATGCACAAAGATGTACGTAGGTAAATTCTGCGGGTTCTATATGTGAGTTATTGTGTGGGATGAACATCTTCAGCCTTAGCTTAGTATTCAGTTGGCACTGGAGCATAAATCCAGCTTTAGGAGGCGAGACAGCACTGGAGAGCACAGATATGGAGGAAATGGAGAGATGGAATATTGCACATTTAAAGCAAAACGAGATGCCGTAAAATAAAGAAAAGAAAAGAAAAGGAGAACCCTTGATTTATTCGCTCACACAAAGCAGAGAAGGTCAAGTTTCTATCAGAGGTTATTCGAAAAGTCAGTCTAGAGATTCCAAACTGAACATGAAGTTTCCTCATTAAGCCTGCCATCCTGAGCAACAATACAAAACTTTCATATAATGGGAAGTAGAGGATGAAAGAAACAGAAAAATCATCCCAGAAACAAAATCCCAGAATAGGAAGAGGGCTCAAAAATATGAGCGATAGCGTTACCAGGCAGTTTCTGAAGAATTAAGTCATTCAAAACAGCGAATGAAGGTCATAAAACGGCAGAATTATATTTATATATAGTATATGTTATATATAAGTCCTCAAGATCTTAGCATGAAAATATCCAAATCATTTGGAAGAAGCATGTTTGTCACTCGTAGTTAAAGACAACCAGTTTTCATCTCTAGACCTCAGTCTGCTGATTATTAATAAAACGGACATCAGTCTTCTTCTCTCTGTCTCCCACCACGTCTTCAGTCTCTCCCCTCCTTCTGTTGTGACAGATCAATATAGATTAATGATTTAATACTTTCAACTTAGTCACTCTCCATATTTTATTCTTTCTTGTCCAACGCAGACAGCAGGTCCCATTTCAAACAATGTCTCTGATTCATATTTAATGAGTGAGTGCATTTAGCCGGGTCTTCACCTCAGTGTCTCAGCGCAAAAATCTTGTGCTCTGTTGGCACTTTAGGGGACACTTTGAGAGTCAGCGGCGCTTCCTCGTTCATTTATTCATGCTCGTCTGCCTCTTTTCTCACCTCATTTAGTGTTAATCACGTGAAGTAAGTGTTGGCACCGGCTTCCTCTGAGGCTTGAACAGCAAGAGAAGATGAAGGCCTTGTTCCTGAGACAAGATCCCCGGGAGAAACATGTCATTTTTAACCCTTCACTTTCACTTAAAAAAAAAAAAATATATATATATATATCCAGAAATTTGTAGCTTGAGAAGTTATGTTATGACACTCAACAATTTGTTTTTCACACTATGAACACCTTACAAACAAGGATTAACAATTAGGGTGCATTCACACCAACCCTGCTTAGTCCGCTTTAGAGGTTGTCGTGTCATTTCCTCCAGTACTACAGCGCCTCTACAGGCTTGGGGGGTGAACAGGTTTTCCAAAGGATTTGGTTTGTTTGACACAAAGCAGTGTGAAAGCAAACCACATCAGTTTAAAATGCAATAAATGTTGCTACTCTAGTCCCCAGTCGAACCGAATCCACCGAACTATCAAGTGTGAAAACAGCCAGTCAAGCTCTGTGTGTATTTGATGTAATACATTTTTGTTGTACAAATGCAGTACCCTAATTGCCTCAGTCCATGATCAGAATCATCAATTGCTCTCGAATTCTAGGGAATAGTTCCAGACAGAGTCTTGTGTCTCTGGGCAGCTTGTTAGACGACCAACACTGGCATCGTGTCGCAGTGGAGCAACGCGGCAGTCACCTCAACCTCACCGTGGACGACAACACAAAGTGGGCGGAGATCCCAGCGTGGTTCACCCACTGGGATTATGAGCAGGTGAACTTTCAAAATGTGGCTTTATGAGGTGTGCATGCAAAGTATGCTTCCAGTGCAGCTCATGGTTGCATGCTGACATGTTTTTCCTTTCACAGATGACCGTCGGAGCAGATCGGAACCTCGGCTCTCAAAACTCAAATAGAAATTTCCACGGCTGTGTTGAAAACCTTCTCTACGACGGCCAGAACCTGATTGACTTGGCTAAACGGAGGGACCAGAGTGTTACTGCCATGGTAGATATACTTCCAGTAGATTGGTGGAAAAATTCTCATTTTACCTTTAAATGCACAAGATAAAGGATATATAGTTAAATTGCTTATCAAAATTCATTTCAGCTTTATTCACATAGCTCACAGCAACTGTTGTCTCAACGCACCTTACAAAAACAATCATTTGAATTCAGTCACACATTTAAATTAATCCTAGTTATCAAACAATGCAAATCGCTGAATTCATTATTTCAAGTAGTTTAAGAAGTTTCTAAGAAAACCCAGCAGCGTCAAGACACACATCTAGAATAATGCAAGAAAGTAAAAAAAAAAAAAACTTTCAGCTCATTCAAAGTTGCTATTTGTGGTACCAGATACCAGTTCTTTTCTCTTTTTAAATAGTCGGCAGAAGCACAAATTATGAAATGCTGCTTCAGGGTTACGATTATAGTTCTAGGGTTTGGCATTAACTAGTAATGATGAGGATTGTTTCTAGGCTTTAAGCTACAGAAATGAAAGAAAGTCAATGGAAAGTCCCTGTGAAGCTAAACAACATCATGTGTGCATGTGTGTGTTTGGTTATTGGATTGGCTCAAACTGCTTTGCTAATCCCACACAGAGCTTTGGGAATTAATCAAATGTTGCAGCTTGACGTAAAAAAGGACAGCTGGTCTTCCTGCTGGATGTGGCGCGTCACATTTGTTGCTCTAGCAGAACCTGTGCAGCAGATACGATATCTCACGTCTAAAAGTAGGATAATCAGAGGAGGAATGTCTTCCATCAATTTTCTCAGCTCTTCTCCATCATGTTTCTCTCTTTGTCTTTTCCTCATCTGACTCAGGGCAACGTGACGTTTTCCTGCTCCGAACCGGTCCTCGTCGCTGTGACGTTCACGGGCCCGTGGAGTTTCCTGCGGTTGCCTGGGGATGCAGGTCTGCATTCGGCGGGGATCTCGCTGGGGCTTCAGTTTCGGACGTGGGACACGGAGGGGCTGCTGCTGACCTTTGATCTCCCGAAGCGAGACGGGACGGTATGGCTACACCTCAGAGATGCCAAAGTACTTCTTCAAATCCACAAGGCTGGAAGGCCCCCTGTGGAGCTAAAAGCAGGTCAGTGTGGCCCCCTACAGGGCTCAATCCAGAGTTTATTGCTTGCTTGCTTTGGAAAAAGCGTCCGGTATGAGCAAATACTCAACACCAGAATGAAGTGGAAGAAAATCCCCAAATATGTAGATTTGCTTTGGCAACTCTGCTCGCCGTTTAAACAAATTTTTCAGATTTAAAATAAGAGTCCAGAACAAAACAAGATATTTCACATATACATATAACAAAAGCCTTGTTAGCAAATATAGGAAACTTGCACAAAGACTTGCTTAAGGCAATTCATGCAATGTGAATAGTAAGGGACCAAGAATTCAGCCCTGTGGTACACCAACATTCTCTTTCTACCGACAGTTTAAGAAGAAAAAAGTGATTCACATACTTGAGGAATTGTATGTTATGTAACGGAGAGAGTGGATAACGCAGGTTGCTTCTAGACCTTTCACATCCACATGTATCACATGTGCATCTGGAGGTTATATGAATTGTTTTTGTCACAGTAGAAAGGTGAATAATTGTGAAAAAAAAACATGCAACTGCAGGCTCATGCTTGAATGACGGTCAGTGGCATTCGGTGGACTTGAAGTCACGACAGCATCTGACCGTCACAGTGGATGGGACTGAAGTTGCCTCTGCAAGCCCCACATACCCCATCGCTCCAGGAGGGCAACTTTTCTACGGCGGTGAGCGGAGCTATGCTTCCTTAATAATCTTTTAAACATGGCAGGTCTGACAGGTACAGCGGTTGGCTTTTATTACTTTAATAACACAAACATTTCTGTAAAGACTATGTCAAAGTTCTGGGTATTCCTGATTTTTTTTTTAGAATTTGCCTTGAATGGACCTTTAAATTTTCAAGCAGGCTTCCTTGCATTTTTTTTAAGTGGTCTTGCGCAATAGCAGCATGTATAGATGACACCAATCGAAGCATGAAAGCTGGCACAACTCACCAGATGAACAATCATCCTGTCTCAATGTACCAGGGAACTTTATTTAAACTAGATTTCCAAGGAGTTGCATGGAAATGATTCAACATTTATTTTACTGCATTAATGCACAAAAAAAAAATAATACAAAAAACCCCACAAAGATGACATCGGTTGGGGAACATAGCTCCAACAGGATTATTTTCAAAGAACCGAAGTTTTTTGGCCTGATATCCACTGATGAACTTTTCTTATGTGCACACTCTGCAAAGCATGCTGTCAAGGTTAGCTACATGTTCTGAAATAAGTAGGAGAGAGCTCTGCGAGACCTTCAGAGAAGCCAAGAGTGCTCTAAAAGAGCCTTGTGCTGTACAGCATGAATAAATTTAGGATTTTGTTTCATTTTAAGGTAATTCTGAGGTGTAGATTTTAAGGTGCCATTGCTGACATCGCCTGTAACAGCTGCAGTCATGCAGAGCGACTCAGATTGTTTCGCTGACAACTGTGGTGTACGATGATGGAGAATCAACCAGATGTTCAGATTTAAACCAAACGTCAGGGCGATTTCATGCTTTTCTCTGGACTTCACTGAGAGTCATATTGAGTCATGTTTTACTCCGAGGTTGCCCGGCCGACGGGACGGGCCACCCGTGCAGAAATCCCTCCAGTACTTTCCACGGATGTATGCGTCTCCTGTCGGTGGGAGACGAACTGGTGGATCTCATCGAGGTCCAGCAGAGGCTGATGGGAGATTACAGCGACCTCCAGATCGACATGTGTGGCATAGTAGACAGGTGAGGAAAAAACGTCATTTACATCGAATGTTGTAACATTTCTGCAGTCTGATTAACAAAACTGTTAACTCCTTTAGTATTTGTTTTACAATTGCAATTTCAAAAATCCAACTGCTTTTGAACTTATTCAACTTTCTATGTCCGAACTGCATTAAAAGAAACAAAATCAATTTTCCTGGACAATTGTATGCATTGTGCAGTTAATTGAAGACTGTTTTTGTTCTTGTATTATTATTGCATAGTCTTTTAATTCAGACTATGGGACTATGGGAGGAGTCAAATAGCTCATTATTGAAAACTCACATGTTTTATAAATCTGTCATAATTCGGTTTAATGACATTTTTCTCCCATCTGAGGCGACTGATCATTTTCTTACTTCTGCCTATGCTGCTGAAAATGTCAGGACAAACTCTCCTGCAGGATTTTGCTGCTTTGTTACACAGAAACCTAACATGACATTTGACCTTTTCTGAATCATTCGGTAAATATTAGCGATTTCGTCTTACAATCAACGTCTGATTGATCATGTGTGTGCTGAGTTCATCGGTGGTTTGACATCTTGGCTTATGAAAAAGTTTGGAGGTCATGCAGATAAACAAGGCGAGAGTCAAATGGAAAGATCTTCATCATGCATGTACTGTAGCTAAATTCAAAGGTGGGGAAAAAATAAACCTAAAAGACAAAGAACATGTTTGCTCGACTGTTCGTAAACTAATTTAAAAGTCGTTCACGTCGATTTCCATGTCCACAAGGACAAAAATAAGGCTGAAGCTCTAAGTATATATAGAACATTGGCTTGGAGGATGATAGTATCAGCACATATTTAAGTTTACTAATCAGCCTGGACCGGATGATAACCTCTGCTTCGTCTCCCCCAGATGTTCCCCGAGTTACTGTGAGCATGGAGGCAGCTGCACTCAGTCGTGGAGCACGTTTGACTGCAACTGCTCCGGCACCGGCTACGGTGGGGCCACGTGTCACAGCTGTAAGGATGTGTTGAGTTCTGTTGCTTAGGACAGAATTCACTTGATGTGGGAATGTTTGCATCGGATTCTCCATGTTTCCTCTGAGGATGACGAGCTCTGATGAGCTGTCATCCTCAGAGGATGGCATCAGAACATGAAGAACTTATATATAATTTAATATAGAATTTATATATATATATATATATATATATATATATATATATATATATATATATATATATATATATATTTATTTATTTATATTATATTATTTATTTATAATCTCAGCAATATACGAGCGGTCCTGTGAGGCCTACAAACACAGAGGCAACACATCGGGGTATTATTACATCGACGCTGATGGTAGTGGACCCATCAAACCACAGCTGCTGTTCTGCAACATGACAGGTAGCTCTCACACACTCACACACACACTCACACACACACACACACACGCATCCAATCACAGTATGTCATCACTCAGGTGTCCAGTCTCTCTTTCTACAGTCAGCGTTCCTGCCTGTCCTGGATCTTTAAAGGGAATTTCTCACTCAGGCAGAATATTAAAAAAAAATGTGTGCTTTTTTTTTTGTTGACACAGAAGACAAGACGTGGACAGTGGTCCAGCACAACAACACAGAACTGACCAAAATCCAGCCGTCCAGAGAAAGAAGCCAGCATCACTTTGAATACGCTGTGGACGAAGAGCAGCTAATGGCGACCATCGGCCAATCAGAGTACTGCGAACAGGAACTGGCTTACCACTGCAGGAAGTCCCGCCTTCTCAGTTCGCCAGGTGAGGTTTGACAATCAACTACAGCAAGAGTGCGAGGGAATCGGATGAACGTGAAGAATGATTTCAGTGATCTGATTCTGATTTTTAGGGTCACGGTTGGATTTAGAAACAATCCAGAGATTTTGTTTAATTTCTCTCAGTTTATATTCAAACAAAATAAGTTTGGGCATAAAATGACCCTTTGCTGGGTTAGCTTAGCTGCCTAGCTTTATCGTAGATTTAAAACAAAAAAATTAAAAAAAACTATTCAAAATATAATTTTACAAAAGATTAAGCAGACTAAAAATGATTTTTGAGCATTTTGAGTCAATTCAGAATTTCCACGACTAAATTGCAATTCTGTATTTATTTTCTTCCTGCACCTCTAATCTAAATTGGCCCAGATTTGCACATCACTGCATCCCTATAAAATATCAATGACAAATCATTTCCAGACGTCTAATAGCTGTCAGGATCACTGAAAGTTTAAGGACACAACTCAAAGAGACTTTCAGAAGTAGAGCGGTCAGTCTGATCCCGTCTGTCCACCCTGTCCGTGTGCTTCAGAGGGCGGTCCGCTCAGCTGGTGGGTCGGAGGGCCCGGCGCGGGACAAAGGCACACCCACTGGGGCGGGGCCCTTCCAGGCAGCCAGCGTTGTGCCTGCGGTCTGCAGGAGAACTGCCTGGACCCCAAACGCCACTGCAACTGTGATGCTGACCGCACTGCGTGGTATTTTTACTTTTTCAGGCTTTTTTTTTTAACACTCAAAATTTTCAACACTTATCCAGGGTTTTTCCTTGTCAGATGGTGCATGTTGGTATTTCTGTTAATTCGGTCCTTCTTCTTCCCGTCCACCGACTCTCTGTCCATCCAGGTCCAGTGACTCTGGTCTGCTGACCCATAAGGAGTCCCTGCCTGTCAGATCGTTGGTACTAGGGGATGTAAAGAGACCAGGATCAGAGAGCTCCTTCCAGGTGGGACCTCTGCATTGCTATGGAGACAGTAAGTTAGTGATATCACATCATAGTACAGTGTGTGAAGCACCTCGGTTTTTATATTTCCTGATTTCTGTTTTTGTAACTAGTCTTCGTTTTTGTCCCGACTTTTTAACAGAAAGTTTCTGGAATGCTGCGTTTTTTGCCAAGGAAACGTCGTACCTTCACTTTCCCACCTTCCACGGAGAGCTGAGCGCCGACGTCTCGCTCCTGTTTAAGACCACCTCATCCTCCGGCGTCCTCCTGGAAAACCTGGGCATCAGAGACTTCATTCGACTTGAACTCAGCTGTGAGTAAAATCTGAGGAGTCGGATGGCAAATCCCGACTTTCCTGCGATACGAGTACAGATCGAGGAGCGCGGATCATCCGAGTTCCACCGGGATCCTGCTCAGCGGGGGGTGATGGGCTCACATCAGACTCAGGCTTTCTCATCTTTAAAAGATGCTTCCTTTTATACCGCGTGTGGAGAAATCGCTGAGGGTATAACGTATTGAGACACCTGGGTGTGATGTAAGTCCAAACTTAACTGTGACAATAATTTTGTGAGAAAGTTCTGAGACAGTTTTTTTTTCTTTCTTAAAAAAATAGTTGAATGTTAAATTTGATTTTGAAGAAAATCTGTACAATGATATAAAAATGAAAAGCTAAAAGCATTAGCTCGTATTTATGACCATTCTCCCAGAAAAACATTCATAAGGTCAGACTCGTTCTCCCAGTATGGACAGTAGGTTATGTAAGGTCCATATGAGCATTCGTTCAAAAATGTAAATAAAACGTATCACAGAAGCCCAGCCATGTTTTGGTGAGAAACAATTTTAAAATAAAAGGAGTTTAGATCATCTGACCCCTATTAGGGTCAGGAGGTGCAACACAGAGGCAAACAACCATGCACACCTAATAACAATTTAGAGACCAGTTAACCTGATAGTCATGTTTTTGGACTGTGGGAGGAAGCGGGCGTATCCCACCATGCACAGGGAGAACATGCAAACTCTGGGCCAAGAATCGAACCCAGGACCTTCTTGCTGCAACGCAACAGTGCCACCAACTGTGCCACTATGCAGCCCAGAGCTGAGATCAGATTCTGAAAAACATCAAAATCCCCTTAGCACCAAACATTTGCGCTTGGCACAGTGGTGTCAGGCTGGTACTGTTCTCATGTACCAGCCTGATGCTCGTTGGATCATCAGATGAAGAGACAGAGCTTAGATCAGACCTAAAAAACACAATACGTGCCAACTCCGCCATCTCTCTTTTCACGTCTTTTGGTCAAGCACTAACACTTTTTTGTAATACCGCTCAGACCGCATTTAATTGGTAGAATATTTTGTAACTGGGCCTGAAATTCACACCGTTTTTTAAAGTGAACAGTTGTTTCTTGCAAGAGCAGCTTGCATGCCAAGGCGCTTGATTTTACACCCAGTGCCCAAGGAAGTAGAGGGTTTAACGGCGTACATATCTGTACATATCTGGACTCGAAATATCCAGTGGAGCCTTGTCGCGCTGTATGCTTTATGTACAGAACTAACTGCGCACTCCATCATTCTGCAACGCAACTTCAAAGACATAAAAACAGAACGGAGAGGACTCCATGCTGATGTTAAATTGCTGTTTGGGAGCATTAAAGTTTGTCACGCAGCTACAGTGGAGAAAAAGGTTGGACCAAACCTTTGTGTCAATGTTTTGGAACAACGGCAAGTTACGTCTAAACTCAACTTAAATACTTGTGATTTTTACATACCATTACACCCCATATGTGGAACTGACTGGGACTCCTAAATGTGATTATATGGATTGTCTATCAAATATATTCTATATTGTTGTCAAGATAGTTTTCCTTTAGGAAAGACTTAACTTCAGGTCAACATTGGTGCAACGATATCACAGAGATCGGGGCGATTTTTAAGAGTATAACTTGGTGAAAGCTCTCGTTTCGATTAGAAAAATAGTTCTCCAAGATGTTGAATCAGGAAGGAACCGTCTAGCTCCTGTTCAGCAGGTATCTTTTCCCGCTCCCTCTCTGTCACAGCCTCCACGCAGGTCGTCTTTTCCTTTGACGTGGGTAACGGCCCACTGGAGGTAAGCGTGAGGGCCGGCGTCCCGCTGAACGACAACAGGTGGCATCGCGTTCGAGCCGAGCGGAACGTGAGAGAGGCGTCGCTTCGCCTCGACCAGCTCCCCGCCGCCACACAGGAAGCCCCTGCTGACGGACACATCCGCCTGCAGCTGTACAGCCGATTATTTGTAGGTCTGTGAAACTTAGTCCCTGTCAGGAAACTGTAAAACCGAATTTGATGCCAACTTTTTGCAAAGAAACTGTTACAGCTTTGGTTGATGCCTGTGGCTATCAGACACTTTTGTGACTACTGGTCTCTGTAGCAACATAAGGCAATGCTGTGATTGCCTTAACATGCCTCTCAGGATTTTTGACAAGAATGTGACCCCTACGTTTAACACGACAAAATGGGGGGGAAAAAAGCCTTAATCCAGCTTTGCTGCAAATTTTAAATCTCACAACAGTTTTGAGCTCGACAGTTTGGCAGTGTGAGACGGTTACAACACGCAGAGCCTGAACTCTGTGGATTGTAGCGGGAAAAGTTACGGAGCAGCAACTTCCCGGGTTTAAAATCTGTCCAGACAGCCAGGACAAAGCAAACTGTCAGAGCGAGGCTGATGACTCACCAGGATTTATGACGGCAAATCAGAAAGGTACATGAATATCTGAGACACTTCCTGAGATAATCCACATATGGACAAATCAGCTCTGATATATTTTACAATGTAAAAAAATCATCTCAAAGTTGCTCAGAGGATTACTGAGAAGTTTTTGTAATTCTACTGAAAACTGTTGCCTCTGAAAGACCAGCTTTTACATTTTGTGTATCTCCTCAGGAGGCACTGCTTCCAGGCAGAAGGGTTTCCGAGGATGTATTCGCTCCCTGCAGCTGAACGGTGTTACTCTGGACCTGGAGGAAAGAGCAAAGGTCACCCCGGGGGTCCAGGCGGGATGCCCGGGCCACTGCGGCACCTACGGTGGGCTTTGTCAGAACCAAGGCCGCTGTGTGGAGGGAGCCAGAAGCTTTTCCTGCGACTGCAACTCGTCTGCCTTCACTGGAGCCTTCTGTGACCAGGGTATGCAGACTTCGTCCAATCAGATTTGGTTTTGTGGCATGGCAGAAGGATGTGGGGTTGATAGTTTTACCCGAGCTTAGGTCAGTCACCTTCAGCAGGCTGTTTCAGAGTGCAGGTAAATGTGTTACTTTCTTTCTTAATACATTTTCTATCCTGATAAAAATGATTTTAGAGTAGTTTTATATGTAAAATGGCAGTATGAAACTTCTATAAAAAATGTTTTCCATATTCGATCAAACTGTCACCATATGAGACTGATTATCTGAGAAAATATCAAGCTGCTCCCTGAGCGACCATTCACATTTCATGAAACGCACAGCTCCTGATCAAAGAAACAGCCAATCAGAGCCAGTTTTCAGTCAATTGGCAGTCAGTCAACTTTGGGTATGTGGTGCTAAATATGCAAATAATGGAGAAATAACTTGGGAAGCTGTTTATTCATCATAATTAGCTGGTTATCTAGTCTGGGCCAAAATGACGTCTTGTTTTCCCAGACGTTGTGAAAATACCAAAATGTCTTTCTTCACAATATTGCAATATGGTTGGTGGGACTGAAAGGAAAGGCATGCCACACTTTTCAGATTTATATGTCACTTTATTTTATTTTTTATTATTTTTTACAGCGTCCTGAGATTCTGTCTGTTTTTGCTGCGTAAACAAACTAACTTGAAAGAAAATTGTACTTTTAGAATAATCATGTGTCTTTTGTAGCTTTTTTTTTTTCTTTGTGGGGAAAAAAAACAAGATAAGTTTAGTTACAAACAACATAAGGAAGTGAATGTGTTTCCTGGAAGTCTTCTTGTGCATTTCTAACCAGTTTTAAACAGTAATTTGGCAAAGTGTCTCTGGGTTTCGACTCATCTGCTGGGTTTGTGCTAATTAACAAATAAAAGGCACACTGAGCCTTGACAGCAGCTCAGCCTCATGTGTGTCGGATAATTAACCGATCCCAGCTGTGCAGCTTGTTGGAGCTCCACAGGTAAATCAGAACTCTGTCACCTGACTGTGGCGTAATGAGAGACCCGGAAAGGAGAGGGGTTTTTTTTATCACCCGTCTGGTGAAAGCTGTTCTTTCACCAGATCTCTAATGAAGTGATGTCAGCAAAAGATATGAATAATGCATAGTTTTTCTTGTTGCAGTAGTTTTTTAACAAAAAACAAAACGTATTCCAAGTCAGAAGCCGGGAATATTTTATTCCATTATGCAAATTGGATGCTAATGAGGTACTGATTAAATAATAACGATAATAATAATAACAAAGACGCAGCATTTGCATGGATCTCCCTATTAGACAGTAAGTGATGTTTGTTGACTTTTGTTGTTAAAACTTGGGCATGAACTCGCGCTTAAATACGAATTCATAAACACAAAAGCTAAATTATTATGTTCTAAAACGTGATCAAAGTGTTGCCTCTTAAATGCCCTTTTCTGCATTTTTCATAAATGCATTTTTCAATGCATTTTTCAGAAGCTGAGAATCAATGTTTAAACAGGAAGTGAGGTTTTAGGAACCTGGACAGCCTGTCTGAAAAGGTTGGAGGTACATTTTACTTAGAATTAATATTTATAAAAGGGAATAATCAAATGCAAAAATACAAACCTGACATTTTAATCAAGTGGCATGGAGCAATAGCTTCCAAAGTTAGTATTGAGATGCCAGTTGGGGTCTTGAAATGAACATAAATATCAAAAGGTTATGATGAGAAACATTTGAATTTTAGAAATGTTGTAGAAGATTAAAATAATAGTAAAAACACAACTTGGGAAAAAGTAAAAGCCCCATGTTGGCCGATGTTACCTGTTGATGCTGACTTTCTTTTCTTTGTTCCACTTTTCAGCTGAGTTGGTGAAATTTCTTGTTTGCTCAACACCTGTCTCAATAAGCAACAAATCAAGTAACTGATCAATTAAAACAAGCTCAATAATAATAATAATAATAATCATGTCACATGGAAATCAGTCTGTTAATACAGTGAGTTCGCCCTGTGACAAACAATTTCATAGAGCTTCTCTTAAAAACTTTGAATGCAACCCCCCACACCCCCCGTCTCACTCAGGTAGGACCAACCCAGAATAATAAACACCAAAAACAGTCAAATCACAAGTTCTTGGTTCTGTTTGCCACTTCCTACACAGCCAGACTACTGGGGAGTCAAAGCGTCCAGGAGAGGGGTCATCAGGAAGCACTGGTCAGCCAATCAGAAGTGGATTCTGATTTAACTATTGCAAAACATTGAAAAAAGACAAATATACTGCCAAATTTAGACTTTATAGCATTTGAGTAGGAGTTTAGGGAGGTGGTCTTAGTTACAAAATTATTATTTATTCCAGCAAACATTACTGGATGGTGAATAGAATCATGCATGGTTTTGAGAAACTGAGCTAAGAGTTTATTTCTGCTAAATGAAGATCCGCAGTTAAAAAGCCGTACCACAAAACATTAGCAGAAAATGCAGACGGCCTGTTCTGCAGTGAGGCTTTGTGGACCTTTTCCCTGCAGACGTCTCAGTCGCCTTCGAGCCGGAGACGTCCCTCAGCTGCAGCTTCGAGGAAAACCTGGTGAATGAGTCCAACAGGAGCATCAGCCCCCCTTCGCTCCCCTTTCTGCCCACCCTGAACCCGAGAGCAGAAAACATTTCCCTGAGTTTCAGGAGCGGCCAGAGTCCTGCTTTGTTCCTGTACGTCAGCTCTCGCCGCAGACAGTACCTGGCTCTGCTGCTCAACAAGCAAGGTGAGAGCTCTGGAAAGTTTCGTTAAACACTCCCCAGCTGTCACTCAGCAGATGTGGATCTTTAAAGTTACAAGAAGCGCTTGCAAGGTATTGCTTTTAGGCATTGATTGCAGGAGTGAGCAGCCACAGTTTGCACTGCACTGAAAAACAACGACTTCTTACTGCCTTTCTTCACTAATAGCTTTTGTGGAGAAGGAGGAGGGAAAAGGGCCATCGCTTCATAGCTGTTAATGGAGCAGAAAAATACACTCTGGGTCGAGAACATTTTCTAATTTCACACGTTTCAGATGGATCAGCGACCTCTTAAACTCTCAGAAGCCAAAGCAAAATGTGTTTGACGTCATTTTTCATAAGCATATGAAAATTTTACTTGTTTTTATATGTTAAAATCTATAAATATGTGCATCATTTTTTCTTTGCGACTGTAATCTATAGTTAAAAGTGTAAGTCACAGGACATTTTTTTGTTTGTTGGCTCTAGTGGCCTTTAATTTAAAGAAGCTCAACAGGAAGGAGGGTAATGCGGCAAATGTCTCCAGGCCGGGATTCGAACCTGCGACCACCAGCATGAGGGCTAAGGTCTCATCATGTGGGTCGCCACCATAGCACCAACGCAGGACACTTACAAGAATCCTGGAAGGCAATTTCCAAGTCTAAGTTAAAACCTCCATCTTGAAATCTAAAGACAAACACGAGGTGAGACGTCATGACGTCTCCAGCCGCCAGGAAGCTTTTGCCAACCGCCAGCCGAGCCGCTGCTGTTTGCGAGTTGCGCCGACGCCTCCTTTGATTTGTTAATTGCTCTGCGTGAACACAGTTGGCTTCCTGAAACAAGACACTGGCAGCGTTGAATTGTTCAAATGAATTAGCAGGGCTGCAAGTGGTGAATATCTGATGATGTGAGAGTGTGTAATTGCCTTTGCATTTGTTCGTTTGCTCATGAAAACACAGCTGACTGCAACATTATTAGTCTCTAAATGAGTTATCAATGAATTTTTCAGCTTTTTGAAATTGTTCATTAACTGTGATTGTGCTGGAGGCTTGATACACAAGTTGATTTGATTTTATTTTTTTACATTCTTGATGGGTTTTAATTTTGCCCAAAGTTCAGCTGGTGGACAGATGGATTATTATTGCACAGCAAATCCTAATATACTCCACCACCGTCACACGAGACCAAATACGAGATGATTGTGCAGACAAACTGTTTGATTTTCAGCAAAATGGGAACAAAATAATAACTGCAGGTGAATCTAGGGCCTGCAGGAAAAGCCGTACGTAGAAATCAGGATTTGTTTAATACTGAATATGACCATCATGACTGTTTTTGTCCCAATACTGCATCTGCTTAAGTCTCACATTAACATCACAACATGCTGTTCTGTTCACGTTGTGTGAGTGCAGAACAGCTGGAGGTGAGGTACAGGCTGGAAAGCAGCAACGAAGAAGAAATTGTCAGGAGCAAGGCGAGGTCCCTGGCTGACGGACGGCCGCATTCCGTTTCCGTCAGCAGACTGGCCGACTCCGTCACCGTCCAGGTATGGTGTCATCCTCAGAAGCTCTGGTTTTAGCTCGGCCGTTGAACTGACTGGACGATGACTTTAGCGGCAAACAGAGCATTCAGCCGCCCTGATTGTGTCATAGGCAGCTCGACAACTGCAGTCCTGTGACGTCTTCTCAACCAGAACTTTGCAGAACTCTCAACCCAAAGCTTCTCCGCATCACCTGAAGTTTTAAATATTTTGTGTTTAGACAAAAAGAAAAAAAAATTAAAACTTTTCAGGGATGAGAATTATTTTTAGCATTATTCATAGACTAAAAACTTTAATATTTATCTACAGTGCTTGTGTTTCTTGATATTTTGTTTTTTGTTTTTTTGTACTGAAATCTGCCATTTCCTTCCAGGTTGACCAACATAGCAAAGAGCATTTCAACCTGACCTCCGGTGTTGAATTCAGTGACATAAGGTCACTGACTCTTGGTAGAGTTCACAGTAAGTGACTCAGCTGCACAAACATACAGTAGATGAGACAGGTTGGTTCATTAATCTGACTAGTGGTTTGTAAGTTAGATACTAAGGATTCAATGTATTTATTTATTTATTTTTTATAAAATGCCTCAAAACTCCGACCTTTTCTTTTTGTAATCAATTTACTGTCTGGATTTGAAACCATTATCTCCAGCAAAGAGATACACGGAAACATCAGGAGGAAAAACCGAGAGAGGAAACGGAGGGAAAAGTGCAAAGACTTGCTTCCAGGGGACAGAGAAGTGATGGAGTTTTTAAAAAAAATAAAAAATAAAAATACAAGAGGCTTCCTTTCCTGCATTACAGCACTGCAGTTAATAATGCAATCACTAGGCTGCATGTCCTACTAATCCTGTTGTTTTCAGACATATCAAACTGGGCTTGTTCAGATCATACTAACATTTAGATAGCTCTCCTTTATTTCCATTTGAAGAACCTAAAATTAAACCAGACAATAGTTTGTCCTCCGTTTCGCTGCTCGTCTCCACAGACTCTCAGGATTTGGATCCGGCGCTGGCTCGGCTCGGCTCTCTGGGTTTCGCCGGCTGTCTGTCTGCTGTCCTCTTCAACTCCTTCAGCCCTCTGAAAGCCGCCCTCCTCCGACCACGCGCCAGCTCCGTCCTCGTCAGGGGGCCGCCCCTCCGGTCCGGTTGTGGCCCCCCTGCAGCCGATCCCCACGCAGCGGAAAACACACACCGCCGGCCAGGTCCGGGAGCGGGGGATCCTTCCTGTCGTTTCTGATTTTCACTGATCATTCTGACTCCAAGCACTTCTCATACTGATGGCACAAGATATCATTTCACTTTTCATTTTTAATAAATGGGACTCTGCCAGAAAGCTTCTCGTTACCATTTGCATTCGTGTCAGTGGCTGAGGGATCCGACAATAATATCGATAACAGACAAAAAACTTTTTCAAACAGCTGTCATTAGAGCTCTTACCACTTATAATCTATTAAAAATAAAGAAACAATTAAAGAATGCAGCACATCTGTCAACATTTTGAATAATTAATACCTAATCCTAATCCCATCTAAATGAAGGATTATTTCAGTTTGAATTATTTCTCATTCATAATTGTGTTTGTAGTTTTCTTGTTTTAGATGTATTGTGTGAATTGACTGCATTTTTTGAGGTGGGATCCAACGATGCTAATTAATGAGAACTACATAAAAAAACAACTTCAAGGACAAAAGAGTCAATCTGAAGGGACACTAACTTCTTCTTGAGGATTCAGGCTGTGTGTGGTTCTTGGAGGGCTGATCATCCTTTCTGTTGATCTCTGAATGAATGAATGAATGAATGAATGAATGAATGAATGAATGAATGACAAATGTAATGTTTCTGTTTGTCTTTCCTTCGATTGTTTTAAGAGCCAGTCTACTGTCTTGTACCTAAGAGAATGAGGATTTTCTTAACTTTAAGAAGAAAACGACTTCATCTCATACACATGCACTTGTTTTATTTTCTATCAAATGCATATTTGTTGTTCAGTGATGTGCTTCTGTTCTCTTTTGCTCGCTCTCGTCTCCTTTCTACGATCTGCTCGCTGCAGACCAATCAGGGTCGGCAGGAGGAGGCCAGCCGTTGGTGAATGCCCTCAGAAGCGACTCAGCTCTCATCGCAGGTACTGCAGCAGAAACTCCTTCCAGAGTTGCGCTCCTATCATCGTCAGTCATGAGACGGGACATGTGCGATGGCCGGCTTTACGGTTTGGTTCGATACGCTTCACCTTTGGCCTTTATCTCTTTGCGTTTTAGGCCTGACAGCAGTGGGGATCTTTGCGGTTGCGTCCGCGTTGGCCACGCTGATCCGATTTCTACACAGAAGAAGCGGGACGTGCCAGAACCAGGAGCTGACGAAAACAGAAGACGGCGACAGACTGCAGTTTGCCAGCCGGACCGTCTCGCAGTGCGGTCCGACTGAGAGCCAGAAAGAGTATTTTATCTAGACGCCGCCTCCCGGACGGCAGACTGAGACACTTTGTAGTTCCTCGGTGCTTTGCACAACAACCTGATAATGTGATTGTGATTTATATGCAGTTTGTGAAGTTGAGCAGTTGGAAAAGCAAAGCGATGCCACCGCAGTCAGCTGTGGATGGATAATGATGTAAATTTTAAAGTGTCGACTGCTTCACTGTAGAAACGATAAATCATTTGTGGTTGCATCCGGAGTGTTTTATATAATAGATGTTCAACCTTTGGAGGCCGGAAGCCTGAGAAAATACTTTAACTTTGGCCTCTTGCTCTATGAATGGCTGTGAGAAACGTATGTGCTTGCAATAATAATTTCTTTTTTTTCTCTTTAAATGTTTTTAAGGCAGTATAAATAATTTTCTTTTGAAATCATCTTACTTTGGTCATCTCTGTAGCAGGTGTCAGGATTCATTAAAATAACTAAGGAGTGTTTTTATGCAGAAACAAAGATCATGTTTAAAACTGACAAACAATTTTTTACTTCAGGAAATGTTTTGTTTATGTTTTTTTATTAATAACATTTTTAAAAATATTTTGAGCATTGTTGTTGCTCTTCCTTTGATTTCTCACAGACGCTTCATCATCTGTCTGAATCATCGTTTAATGTGTTTTCATTCTGTACATTCCACACCTTGTTAAAATGACGTTATGATGTAAGACAGACAATATGTGAAAAAAACAGAGCGCCTCCGAATTCAGTCTGCCGCATTATGAATTTCATATTTACATAAAACAATTTTGCTGTACCGTTTGCATTGCAGCCCTGGAGACCGAACAGAGGTCACCAGTTGTTCACGACTCAGTCTGCCTGGACAATAAATTATTTAAAAAGATGCTTTCCTTGCATTTACTTTGCAAGTCAATAATTGTGGCAATAAATGCTTTATTACAAATACTTTCACACATAATTCATTCGCCCTGTTCAGTTTGAGAGAATGATTGGAAGCAAGCGCTTTGTTCAGCCCTCTCAGCGTGACGCAGATGTCACGGTCGGACCTGTCAGACCGTCGGTTTCAGAAATCACACACATAAAAACCAATCAACTTGTGATGCACATGTGGGGTCAGTGCGACCCCGGCTGGACTTCACACAGGGTACAAATATTGTGAGGTTCAATGACCTCATTTCTGTAGATCAAATAATGTGTTGGTAGTTTTTTGTGTCTTTGAGTTTTCAGCAGCTGTTTCTTGGAATATAAAACATCGATGTACCAATTTAAGGCAAATATATGAGTAAAGAAAGTATAGTATTGACATTAAATTGAAGGAAATGCGACCTTTAATTTAGTCCTTCTTAGCTCTAATAAAAATTGATTAGTCATTTCTATCTTAAAGGAAGTATCAGAGGTATTCTCCAAAAACCCAACAGCCACAAATGTCAAATTAAAAGAACTTGTGTGGGCAGAAACCAAGCATTTTCATTGAATAAAAACCAAAATAATTCTGGTTACAATTGGTCAGCTATTGCTATAACTTAAAACTTAAAAAAAAAGAAGAAAAAAAACTAAAAAAGTTTAGTTATACATAATTATTATACATGTAATTATAGATAATGCATATATCATTATAGAGCCAAACCATGGCAACATAAAAAGTGTCTTACATTTTTCCCCTGTTTAAAACTGACAAACCAAAACAGGATACAATATATTATGGTTTTGATGGTTTCCTATTATCTTTCATTGTCTAGAAATCATTTTTTCCCAGCAACATGAACTTTGATTTCTCATTCAGAAACTTTAAAAGTTCACGTCGTTCCTCTGTTTTGCCTTTCAGACGTCTTAGTTTATCAATCTTGAAACCCTCTCAATGACAATTTTAGCCAAAATGGTTTTTCTAAACAGTATTTGCATCAATTTTTGCAAAAAATGTGTGCTATTCTTGAAAAGCAAACCCATAAAACGTTGTCTGGGGGCTGAAAAGCAGACAGCAGCCCACTGCACTGCAAACCTGCTGGTTATTCCACCAAATACTGATTTCTGAGCAGAACATTGGTATTGTTCCTAAATGAATATGAACTTGTTTTCTTTGCGTTATTTGAGGTCTGCATCTTTCTTTGTTATTTTTAATCTTTTCTCATTTTCTGCAAAGTAATAGAAAATGTTTGAATTTTGGGGACACGTTGTCAGCAGTTCATAGAATAAAAGGACAATGTTTATTTTTACTCAAATATCTACCTATATAAAGCAAAACCAGAGAAGCTGATCATTTTAAGTGGTCTCTTAAGGCCCAGAGTTTACTTGCTTCTATTTGCTCATGTCAACTTCTAGATGACAAAAGACAAAGTAATAGTCTAGAAGATCAAAATGTTGAAGCTCTCGTTCTGTCACATTCTTTAGCCTCCAGCACCAAGAGCCGAAACAAAAGCAAAAAAAACAACAAACCACAGCTACAATGACGCTCTGATTTCATTTCTGGTTTTACGACATGCTTTGGTCTGTGATTATTTTTGAAACATTGTGATTTCCCGGAAGCCTTTCACTCAGCAACCGCTTTAAAGATAAAGATCACCTGAGCAAACGGATCATCTTTAAAGGTTGGTTTGAACAAGACGCTTAGAAAAAATGTTTCTAAGAAAGAAGGAGCTCAAACGATGCAAATATTTGTATATATTTGGATTGTTTGTATTGAATATACAATTCCAAATATGTACAAATATTTGTAAGATAAATGAAAGCAAATATATGGGTAAGCAAGACTCATATATTCTTTCCTCATATATTCTTTCCTCACGCCACAACCAAAGAAATAAAAGTCGACAACAAGAACAAATCCACACTAACGCAGCAAAGCTCGTCCAACAAGCTTCCAAAATCAGCGGCATGAGACTAAAATCCAGAAACATTTGGTAAAACATTCTGCAATGAGATAAAACTTTATGTGAGATGTGTTACAACTGCGTGAAACTAATATAGATACATAGTGACCCCTAGTGATGGATGCATGAATGGACGGACAGACGGATGAATTATTTGCAATGCCTCTGGTTTGGGAGCTGGGTTGAGTTTTAAGTTGCTTTGAGGCTGGAAACTATCAGTCAGATCTGAATAAAATGAATAATCTTTTTTTTTTTTTTAATCAAGTCCAGATTCAGATTTTCTCTGAACTCAGATACAAATCTGGGTCACAGACGAATATCAACACATGGGCTGCTTCTTTTGGTCACATATGAAGAAAGCCCCCATCATAACTAGACACTTTTACCAAACCACACCCAGGTAAATATTTACCTTGGAAACATAGTTGTGAGGGAGAGCGGACGTTTCCTGGAAGACCAGATTACAATAAACCTGGAGTTTATTGTAATCATTTGGACAGGCGACTGACACAGAGAACAGGTGTTTCTCTTGATAGCTGACTCATGCTGTTGTTAATTATAAACGTGTAACAACTCCCACTTTCACTGTGTAAAGCATCAGACATTAATTTATTTGGCAAATCAATTTGGGCGTGAAGCAGGTTACAGCACCGTTACGTAAACAAGCATGTGTCATCTGATCTTATCATTGGTCAATAAAACTTTAAGCTCTAGTTTATGAACTGAGGCTCTTTTAACTTAATAATTTTCACTTCCTTTGCTTCTGATTTCTGCCGGTAAACAGATTTTGAAGGTGTTTTAGGAAAATCCCTTTTAACTTCCTCACTGGTCCAGTTGACCGTCTTCACTTCATCTCCCCCCAACATTTCAAATCCCAGTGGAAAGTGTTGACTTCACCTTGAAATTCCTCCACATTCCCTTCATTTAAGCTGAATGTTTGTTTGTGGGACATCGTGGACTAAGAGGTCCGATATCAGCAAGACTAACAGGGCTTTGGTGTTGTCTGAGCAAGTCTGATGATGAGTCACAGCAGAACTGGTTTTATCTGAGAAACGTCGCTTGGTGTCCCAGAGCTCCTGGCAGGTTTCTCTAAAGTCCAGCATTTCCAAGAAATGCTCACTGAATGATTCACAGAGCCTTTGGCTTTTTCCTCTTTTTTCACCTTTGGCATTTTCTTTCGCCACAACAAAAAAGATTCACACCATCACACTGCATGCATGTTTGTTACAGTTTGTTGCCGAGGGATTTTCACTTCCTTCGTAACCTGCTTTGTTTTGATAGCCCTGAAATGAATTAAAATTCATTCAGAGAAAAATTACAGGTACGTGTAGAAACAAAAGGAGCAAAGAAAGAGTCTGCCAGTAGCCTCATCAGCTGACTGAATTAATGATGCAAACCACGAATAAAAGTTGCTGAAACAGTCTAAATACATTTCCACACCATACTATTACAGATTTTTATTTGTAATTTGTTTTTAAGCTTCTTGTCGCCGCCACCCCATAGATATGTAACACCTTGTATTATTTAGTGAAGCAAAATCCGTAAACTAAAACATTGTTTATGTAAAACGTATATTTGCCTCACCAAAGTTTAATCTGTTCAGAAAAACACTTTAAAGAAAGTAGAAGCAAAACAATGAGGGTCAGTGTGAAAGAAGCAGGGAAAAATGTGGACTTATAAATAATAATAATAATAATAATAAATAATAATAATCTGAAAAATACAGTAAAATTAAGAAACAACCAAAACACAAACAAGACCGGGAGTTTCTTGACCTGAGTCTTCGAGTGCTGCAGTGCAGAGGCAACAAAGTTCAAGTTTGAGATTTAAAAACAAGCTCAATTTAAAAATCACCGTAATCAAATCATTTTATACATTCGTTGTGTGCTTAGACAGTAGAAAAGGCACTGACACAGAATTAAAAAAAAACACTCCAAACAATCTTGACACATATTTTAGTACGGAGTTCTTTGAGCTGGTGAGGAAATCGTTGATCCATTTCATGTAGAACGTCATCCAATCCTAACTCACTGCTACATGGCTGCTGTTTATGTCCAGAGATCACCTCCTCAAATACAGCAAGAGAAGACCTTCCCTCCACCTGACAGAGTCTGCAGAGGCTGGGACGATGCCTCACATGCTTCTCGTGTGAGGTATTCAAATGCCAGGATGTCCCTTCCGTTAGAAAAAGGCACCCAAAGGCGTAGAGTCGTCCCACACCAAGCTGCGACGGTCATGTGACGGTGGCTCTATACAATGACCATCTCCTCTTGGTTCAGATTGATTGGTTTCCCTCCAGTGTAACGTTGTTGTTTCAATCTGCATGCAAACAGGAATGACATTTTTCTTCAAAACATGCAGCATCGCAGCGGTGAAGGTTAGACTGTGAACAATTGGAGATGTTGAGGATACCTGCAAAGTTTGGCTCTGCAGACGAACAGAATCACCAAAATCACCAAAATCACCGACAGGATAGAAGCAGCAATGATGACCTGCCAAACTGATGGGTTTCCTAGAAAAAAAAACAGACGGACTCAGACAATAGATCTATAACGCCTCAATAATCAGAATAAATGGCATTTCATAAAACTTGTCTGGAACTTTGGAAGGCGAAGATAAAAGCCGCTGACTCAGCAACCATTACATTGCGTGAATAAAGAGTCATGCAATTGTTTTGACAGATCCAACCAACCTGGTGCTGCAGGACGTCCTGCGTCCCTCGTGCAGTTGACTGCAAGAACAAGAACAAGAACCTCAATTCTTGCTTCTTTTTTTTTTCTTTTTTTTTAAAACAGAGTCAAGTTTTCTGACTAAAACACAGTTAAATTGTTTTCCACCTTGCGCTGAAAAAAATCTAGCAATCTCATATTATGATGAATCAAATATTGGAGCCTCTCATTTAGTCCAAATTTGATAAATGATAGAAAAATTCTTCGCACTGTTATCAGTTTAATTGTAATGGCTTCTGGCAAGTGATTGAGGTGATACTGCGCTTCAGGAAGTACAGCTATGAGATTGATTTGGAAATAATACAAGAGAGGACAAGGAATACCGGTTATGAAGGTATTTGCCTATCAGTCTGTGAATCTGCTTTATTCGGCTTCTTTATATCTTTGACGTGAAAAGAAGCAGGCAAATGCTCACCATGACATGTTGCTTTGGTAGACATCTGTGTGAAGAGAAACACGGAGCGAAGTTATGGAGTTATGGAGATTTTTGTCCATAACTGCTACCATTTGTTTCAAAAACGAGCCGTTTTTCATACCTCTGACATGCAATCCCAAGAGTACACTATTGTCTCGTAGCAGCCATGTGTGTGTAGATGTGTGCTGTTGGAGCTGATGATATTCTCAATTTCGCCACCGATGTTTGCCATAACATGGTTCTAAAGTCCAAGAAGGAAAATGGTAAGACTGAGTAGTTTACATGGACGTGGCGTTTGAGCTTTTTAACGCCAGAAGGCGTTTGCGAAAAAATACATTCTGAGAAAAAACTGCAGCACAACAAACTTCTGCTTTTTTTTCTACAAGATGTCGAAAAGGTGCATTTTTATAACTTACTGAGCTGTTGATCCAAGAAAAGTCACAATCAGAGCCTCCGACGCCGTAGACGATGTAAACTGTGCCGTTGCTGGTTTTCATGGCAATGCAGCTGGCCTCCTTGGAGAGGCAGCCGCGAGCCGCCGAGACTGAAAGGACAAAAAAGAGAGCAAGCAAAAAAAAAGTTCAACTATTTATTGAGCTACGGCAGATCAGTGACCTTTGACAAAACATGGTGTGATGCCATACAATTGCAATGAATATTGTTTTCAATGATGCCATTGTTGACCAGGACTAATGAAGAAGAAAGGCATTTTTCTCCTCTTTACACACAGCAGTAACATATGTAGAAGCTAATGTTCCAAAAGCAGCACTTAGTGCCAGCAGATCTGGAGTTAAATTATCAGTAAAGCTAATAATCCTTTTTTTTTTCAGGTGAAAAGGATCACATCTGATTAAACAACCTCATGTCACTTCCTGATGTAGTCAGGAGAAACACTGACCCCCCTTCCACACTTTAGCTACACGTTTATAGGGAATCCCTTCTTTGACTACAGCGGGAAATCCCTGAGTTGCTCAACAGCAGGTGATGCCTTGCAAAGGCATCCATAATCATCTTTGGATGATTTAAAGAAGGATTTCAGAAAACAAATAATTTTACAATAAGAAGTTCAATTGCCTCTCATGTAGTCGCATGTGGTTGCACGTATGACCACAAACATGGACATGTGCATGTGCAAAGGCAAATAGTGCATCATAAAAAGAAAAAAAAAGAGAAAGAAAAACGGTGTGTTATTAATAGTCCTCTTACCGACAGCGAGGAGCTGAAGCAGGTATTGGATCGTCATCTTTTCACTTTCTCAGAGAGCGGCTGGTTCGGATTGATCCTGCTATGTAGGCGCCTGGAGCGCAGCGTGAAAACTGATCTGCATATCTGAAAGCTTGCGGGTTTTGACAGGGAAGGTGTGGCCTAAATCTAGAGCTGAAGACGGGGGGGAATTCCTGCTCCTCCCCCTCTCTCATGTGATTGCATTGAGGGAGGAGAAAACTCACTTACAACCCATTCACTCATGATGAGAAATGGGTTGTAAGATGTTTGGTGTAACAAACTGACTAAAGCAACAGGAAGCAGAAAAATAGAGCTACATCATGTTACAGTGTGAATCTTTATCGCCCACAAATATGCAGCATTCAACCTTGTTATAACAATGTCACAAACAGCAAAAGTTATGGCTCCATATTCAGCCATAAGCTTAAACATCATTTCATTCTTGACAAGTGTTTTCTATCATTTACTACACAAATAAAATTTTGTGCACAGAACTTCTGCTTTAGTAGAACTTCTACTAAAGCAGAACTAAACCCATCTAAACCCATTACCAGAACATGTCCAGGCCTGCCTTTGTACCCAAAGACTGTCCCTATGCTTTTTATTATTCTGATTTCAGTATTTTATATGTTATACAGACTTGTAACTCATCAACAAAATCACTTTAATACATTTCTTCAATCATTATTTCTTAATACTTGTTACTTTTGATTCAGTATTTATACTTTCAACTTATGATTCCTTGTTTAACTGATTCATATAATTATTAACAATCAACTTCAGAATTTACTTATTTTATAATCACCAATACTTCCAACATAATACATTTTTCCATAATCAACATTAAATCAGCATGCAAGATTACTTCAGTCTCTCAGGCCAGTTATGATCTGTTTTCTGCATGAACCTGGACAGATCTCACCTCCTCATACCAGTTTTCACAACACACGTCTCCTTATCCTAAAATTTGAATTCATTATCAGTCTGAGGAAGTGGAAATAATAGCTGGCTGCAGAGCTGTGCTTGTGGCAACGGCGCAGGCAGCGATGTTGTTTCACAGAAGTGAGACCCGGCCACAGCTGCAGTGCCGTACTTTCCTGTTGATGTGGTGGACCACTGCTGAATCTATTGCAGCAGAGGTTAACACACGTATGGAGTCTTTGTGGTGAGATTAGAGCTCCTACCTGGTGAAGTTTTACAGTTTCTTTCACAGAATTTGCCTGCAGAGCTGGGCTTTTGGGGGATTTACTGCAGACTGAGCTCTTCTCTCTTGCTTCAGTCTGTAAAGAGAAAAAACATTTGTTGATCTCAATAATGTTGATTGAGATCAACATTATTTCTTTTGCTCTTTTGTGTTACATTGACTTAATTTATATATTGTTTAACTTAAATGTCTTCTCACTCTCTCCAGATCTATTTTTCTGTCTGACCACGTTCAATTTCTTTTGAGTTATATTTCATATATATATATATATATATATATATATATATATATATATATATATATATATATATATATATATATATATATACATTCTGATAAGATCAACCATACGCTTGATGTCTCTCTTATTTGAAGCTAAATTTAGAAATGCTTTTGGCCGGTTCTTTAAAAAATAAAAAATAGTTTTAATGATAGTGTGCTTACAGATGTTCCTGTCTGTTTAGAAGATCTGTTTTCTCCCCAGGGGGTTTCATCCTCACCTGCAGCTCACTCCTCTATGGTTGTCTAAAATCCCACGTGACAAGATTTCATTACTTATTTGTATTTTATTGGCATTTTCCTATGTGACTTTTTCTTTTTTTCACAAAAAAGAGAAGAAAACTATAAAAAATAGCATGCAGAAGGGAAAAACATTTTAGTTTCACTCCAAAATCCCAGTTTAATTTCTCTCTCACTGTCGAGCGGTACAGAACAGCAGCTGATTTTTTTTTTTTTACCTTTGCTGAGGTAGAAAACCATCCTGACTGCTTGTTTCTTACCAGGAAAATCTGAAATAAAGACACTATTCTGGATTTCACTGGCTGCAAAGGCTTGTTGACTAATAACAAAGATGAGGTCTCGTTTCCTGTGAGGACCCTGCTCGGTGTTTTTCAGCTATATTATGGCTGATGTGGGTCACACATCGATTCTCACAAACAGTCTGACTCACGGTAACAATCCCCAAATATGGTTATGCTCAGATCACTTCCTGCTGAACAACTTTGGGTTGTAAACGATTTAAACTAGTTACAGTAGAGCCAGTTCAGTAAAGCTTATGTTTGTGAACATAATAGGTGTTTACTCAAGTAAAGTTTCATTCATTGTTGTCTTCCAGTTTCAGAATGTCTTTATTTCATTTATTTATTTAAACACATTGTTGAAATACCAGCAGATTAAGAGGCACATCAACAAGGAAGGAACAGGAAGTTATTAAGGGACTATTAATTTAACAGGCTTAAATCATGTATGTCACCTTGCTTTTGTTCTGGAAAACCTAAAAGTAGAATTACATTACATGCATCACAATCAGACCAAGAGATTTTTCCTATTAGGTATAACTGTTTAAATCCTTGTTGACACAAACAGCAAAAGTAGCCGTTCATTGGAACGTCATTCCAGTGAGTGTTGCAATCACCAACAGTGAGGTAACATGAGCTCTGCTATTTTAGGGGCATTTTTCTTCCCGTTGTCATCGTCTTTTATTGGACTATTTTTTTGTTTTGCTTTGTTTTTTCAATTCTGGACTTTTATGTATCATATCAAACACACACACCTGTTTGTCTTGCTGCCTAATGTGAAACAGAACTCGCACTTAGAGCACACCACACCCTTTTTCCACTGCAGATAAAAAAAAAAAAAAAAACACCTGATAACATCTCCCACTGGTGGCAAAGGCAAACAAAGCTCCGCCCTGAGAAAGCCTTAAAAGCGTCTCGATACGACATTAACACTTTTTGGACTTTTACTTAGGTTCTTATACCTATCACACCAACCAACCTCAATGTGTATTAGTTTATGTGGTGGATCATGAGCAATAAAATGAAAATAATAAAAGAGAGCCATAAAGATCATTGCAGCAATTACTGCAGATAATTCATTAGTGGACAGTTGTAAAAGGAGCCTTTGATGTGCTTTAATGCACATTAATAACTGTTCAGTGGAATGAGGCAAAGCCAGAAGCAAATACAGTCAGGTTGCTGCAAATCTTTATCTGCAGCTCAGTTTGTTATAAAAGTGGATGATAAAAGCTGAAAGACAGAGAGACGTGATAAGGCTGAGCTCACACCAAATCTTAACTTGTACGACACGCCTTGTTTCATTCAGCTACCATACCAGGCCGACCTGCATGAGGAAAATCCCGACCAGTCAAAAATTTCAAATCAGTAAAAACAGCCCCTCCCTGCAGTCGTACCTCAGTCAGCTGACAAAGGAACGAGAAGGAAACTGCGACACGACGCGCAACAACAGCAACAAAAACATCTATGTTTGTCTCACTGTTCTAGCTCTGCTCCTCTACGCCTGCTCTGTCCAGAACCAGAGTCTGGAACAAATCGGGGCAGTTTCCCCAGAAAACTGCTAAACAGCCGAAACACTGAGCTGGGAGCATTTTTGACGTGAAGCTAAATGGTGACAGTGATTCAGAGGGTTAGGATTTTCTTTTTTTGTGTGTGAGGAAAAATCAAATGCATTTTAATCCGAGACGTGTTTCAAACCAGGCAGGAGAAAAAATTTATGTAAACACAGAAAAGAAGTAGGGACCAAAATAAGTACAGTACAGTCAAAACACACACGTCCACACACACACACACACACACACACACACACACACACACACACACACACACACACACACACACACACACACACACACACACACACACACACACACAAATAAACAGTTCTAAAATTATGACATTAATACTTATTATTAATTCATATGGTTCACTGGATGCTATTGTTTTACTAAGCAGAAAAAGAAGCTCAAAAAGCTGCATGCAATAAACAAAAATCTGCCACTCATTCATTTCTGAGCTTAAGAGTCACAAAAAGAAAAAAACTCACACACCAATAAACAAGGTGTGTGAGAAAGTTCTGCATGAGTAACTCAAATCTCTTGGCAACAAACTGTGTGATTGATCGATCACGTCTGCAACACATTACTCAGGATATTTCTCGTATATTTCTCAGTGTAATTCTTGTGTAAAACAAGACGTACTGCATAAGTCTGGTTTGCATAAGCACAAATATACCAGCTGCTTGGTATATTCCTTGTACCAAGCTTTACTTAGTCATACCTGTCACTAAATGTAAATCATCAGTAGAAGTTGACTAATTTCCTGCTTCTTGGCTCCCACAAATGCAGAGAAGCGTGCGTTTAGTTAAAAAAAGACTATGAAGAATCTACAAACTGTTACTCACATTTCCGACAGAGGGATAGAAATAAATTACTGTCACAGGAATAATGAAAGTGGGTTCTACTGATGTGGGGGATTCTGAGAATCACCAGTCAAAAAAAACATGTTTGCACACCACGGTGCGGTGATTCGCCGGGCCGGCGCTGCTCTGAGCGCCGTGTTCAGAGCTCACCGTGGAACAAGGCTGCTTTTGCTTTTTCTCTTAAAGTCTTCCTTGGCTTTCAGAGACTCCCTGAATGGGTTTCAGAGCTATCAACAGAGCTCTTTACGGCTAATTGTATTATATTCTTCAACATCAACTAAGTATGAAGCCATATTGTTGAGCTGATGTGCAGCAGATGTGTTGTCGTGTGCATTCAGTGAAGTTTGTAAGATGTTTTTTATGCACATTTTCAATTGTTGCGGGTTTGGAAAAAGGAAACCGTGGCAGTATCCATCTCAGTAACGGTTCAGATGATGTTTTAGATTATTATTGTGATTAGAAAAGGACTTTGGGTCTTAATAAAGAAATACCAGAGATGATCCAAAATATTGCTGCTTTGTCATATTTAATTTAAACAGCACAAAGTCTAGACATGTACTTACAGGCTACTTCACACACACAAGATGCAAAGACTAAACACACATAAACATAATCAGGAATTAGACACAGCTGGGTCGAATCAGAGATTTCAGCCAGAATAATCGCACTAATAAAGACAATAAACTTAGAACTTTAAATTGCAAATTTAAAGCCCTAAAGAAGCTGCTTCTCGGCAGAAAGAAAAAAGTGTTTGCCCACTTCCTGTGAAGAGATGAATATAAGGAGAAGCAATTTGACATGAGTGCAGGATATTCACCCTTGCTCCTCATTGTTCCTCCGTTCTGATGCAAGATTAAAGTCGAGCTCAATATGGGAAGTTCAGATACGAACAGATTCCCATTTCTGGAAACTCGCTGGAGAAAACACACGCTGTTTCTAAAATTAGCAAGTCATCTGGAACCGTTTCAGCTTGATATTTGGTCACACTTCTGGTAAAGAAAGAAAAAAAAATGTAGCCCTTATTTACACTGGTTGATTCCCTGACAGACACCTGACAGTTCAGCGCAGTTTCTTTAGGCTGGAGGCTGGGAAAGAGGAACTTGTACGCTGGCAGGAACCACAGCGCAAAGTTATCAGATCAAAGGTTAATCGTTCTGCTGACTAAAGAGTTAGAAACAGCTGCTGGACAAACACAATCATTGCTAATTTTTTTACTAACGGGAATTATCTTGAACATCATTAGAATATTGAAAGCTGACGAAATGAGATTGGGAACAACAAAAAAGTCAACAAATGAATAACCTTTGGACCATTTTCTCAGATTTGTGAAATTAGAGTCAGAATTCTTTTTCTTTTATCCAGTTGCACTAATTTCCTAAAACAAACATCATTTTTTGGGTTTTTTTTTTTTTTGCACCTCACAGATTTCCCTAGAATGAGACAGCACCATCCCCCGCTTTACTGGCTGTGTATGCATGGGCTCCTCGCACACAAATCCACTTCCCCACCCACTTCCTGTAAACCACGGGACAACACTTCAAGTCTCATGCACTTGTCATCTTGAGAGACAGCAACATATCCAGGTGGACAAAAGTAAAATTTACTGTTCAAAGTTATTTTTCAGTGGACAGTAAAACAACTGGCCTTCACAACTGACTGAAAGTGTTTCCGCGTGAACTCAGGTTGGTGAGTGCAAGTCACATCACTTATGGGACACTCATTCAGTTTACCGTTTCTAATTGTGCAGCATCAGCATGCTGATTTTTGGTAACGTCTGACACAAGTCATATGAATACCCCCATACACACACACCTACACACACACACACAGACCCACACACACACACACACAGCCCTTTCCAGGAAATCATCTGCTTTATTTTATTTTTTTTTTGTGACCACAAAACGTACAGCACACACAACGTAACGGGAAAAAAATGGGTGTGACTGGAAGGTCTTCTTTTCTTCTCTCTTACCTTCTGCATTGCAAAATGTTTGCAGTGGCCACTGAAAATTCCCAACCACAGAAGAAATACCGATCAGATCCTCACACGAATAATCAAATGAATATGAAGCTGCGGGTAACTGATTGTCATTTGCAATCAACCTTATCTCTCCTGCAGAAGAATAAAGATTTAATCAAACGTCCTGAGAGAAGCAGCTTCTCGGCAGGGGGGAAAAATGTCTGCCCACTTCCTGATTCTTACGCTCTTTATAAAAAAATTTTTTGGCATGTTTGTCACACTTCAAAGTTTCAAAAGCAGTTTCAAGTATTAGTCAAAGACGTGCATGTGCAATGCAAATGAGATGCAACTAACTTAAAACGTAGGTGTTTTTCACTGTTATGGGGGGAAATAAGTAGGTAAGTGAATAAGAACAATCAACCTGAAATGCTTTTGTTTAAACGGTTAAATCCTGGAAACATAAAAGGAGTTGTTAGTAGCGTTCTCTTCTCTGATACATCCTGTTAGTCAGCTCCTTCACGATAATGACTGAGGTTCTTGACGGCGTTAATCCCAGTGGAAGCTCTGTTTAGACTGTGAATACAGAGTGAGTGCGTAAAGTCAGAGGTTCTACCCACATGTTGAATGGTTTGCTGCTTGGACCCAGGCCAGGCCATTGTTTTTTCAAGTGAAAGGATGAATCAGCGTTGTTAGAGGGACTGACGCGTGTCGGCCATAAGCCCTGCTGGCTTATCTGCACCGTCGTGTTTCTATTGTTCTGCCTCTGCAAAAAGTTGCAAACACTTTTTGATCTGGTCTCGATCTTTCAGTGAATTTAGCAAAAGAAGAGAGAGGACAAAGAAGTGTCCAGCAGGTCATGTCCTGTGTTTTTTTGTTTGTTTGTTGTTGTTTTTTTAGCTTTTACAGTGTTAAACCCTCACGTCGTAGAATGCTGCACCTGTTGCTGTTTATATTCGGAGTCGCATAATCTCTCTAAGTGTGACATGAAGCAAAAGAAATGGTGGGCGTGAAAGCCACCACAGAGCTGTCAGAGTGGTTATTCAGGCCTGACGACATCAACCACACACACACTACCTGGGACAAGTGTGTGTGTGTGTGTGTGAGATACACACACACACACAAAGCACATCTTATCTCATCTTAGATTACTGTGACAGATTGCTACCATAAGAAGATCACAGGCGAAACATTTCAGAGCAAATGCCTCTGTGCACATGAAATAAGATGAAACTTACATGTCAAAAATATATGAGAAATAAATCCTTAATATTGATGAGAATGTATTAGTTATTACTATTGGGAAATTAATTCACTTATAACAAGATATCATTCCCATGTTACACGTGAAATGATCAGCCCATGCGACTAAAACTTTCTCATCGATATTAAAGTTTTTTTTTCTTTTGCTTAAAAGCTTGTATTTCTTCCTGCTGCGTTATGGGTGAGTAAGAACACTTGGAGCAAGACGAAACCAAGATAAGAAAGGGAAAATTCGCTCGCTTTCTGTGGACAAAGGAGAGTGCGTTACTCAGACCAGCTTTCATAGTCATCTTTTTTTCTTTTTTAAATCATAGAAAGTCTTCAGCCACTTCTCCTTTGCTCATACGAATCAAAGCACACTTCAGGAACGTCCCTTATGTGCTCATGTGAAATTATGTGCTTTCACGTGCAAAATTCGACACTATTAACTAAACATTTGCGCATGCACTGAATTATGACAGATCTGATTTTAAACAGTGTCAACAGTTTGCTTGTTTTAGTGCCAGGATTACTCTCATATGAACCGGAGGACCTGGCTTATCAAGGCTCAGATAAGCCTTCAGTAATACATTGTACAAGCGATATATTACTGAAGGCTAAAGACAAATACAATCAAGGCTAAAGAGCATTACTGAAGGCTCAGGTAAGGCTTGAAGGAACACATCCTCTGGCTACCATTACCAGTCAGGGAAAAAAACCCAAAAAGGCCTTAGTGTGTCACTCTCAATGGCATAAAACAATAAGGTGTGTAGTTTTACGGGTTTACAGTGTTTACTTTACACCATGACAAAAGGATTAGAGAGAAGAGCACATACCAGCATTCTTTAAAAAAGACTAAAATAAACACGCAGTTTCACTGCCTGAGATAAATCAGGTGACACTAATACCTCACCTAGGCCTCACTGATGAATTGACTAAATGAGGTCAAAGGTCACATGGCACATTGAAACAATGTCATCTGCTTGATGTGGCATTGAATCTTCAAAGATCTAAAAGAGATCTGAACACACTTGTAACTGTGCATTGTTATAAAAGGTTATGCATGTCATCATTTTTCTTTCTTTTGTTGTTTTTATATATAATAAAAGGACAGATTTAGACAATCCTGTTTCCCACCAGCAACAATTGTTTGCCGAGTGTCATTTTTCATCAACGTGACCGACATAAAATGTAATAATTCGTAAATATCTTGTGTTTTGGAGGTCCAAGGATTGAAATGCTTGCACTTATTCAACAGGAAAAAATTGCGGATTAAACAGGTTAGTCGTCAACACTGCGACAGCAAGGTAGCAAGAGCTACAAAAAATTACATTTCATGGGTCAGTAAAAAGTTTTTCATTTCATAAACAGGTTAGATAAATTGTAGTTTAACTTTGTATCAATCGGTGCTGTGTTTCAGTTCAATTGACACGAAACTAAAGCGACTCACACACATCTACTTTCTGACAGGTTATCACCGAAGCGGAGTTTAAATTAGCCAATCAACCATCGCTTCTTTATGATTGCAAGAGAAATATCAGTGTTGAAAATCTCAAAAGCATCAAATTGTCATGGACTGGATGTTCTGCTGTTGTGTTTTTCCGATGATGCTTTTGAGGACTTCATAAAATAAGGTAATAAAAAGGAAGCTATGACTACGATGATTCTTGACAAAAAATATATTACTGAATTGTGTAAATGTGTTCAACTGCAGGCAAGCAGTGAGCGAATAAACAAACTCGTTCAATAAATTAGAATATGAAGGAAAAGTTCATTTTTTAGTAATTCAATCACCAAGTGAATATGAACATTCTGTAGATTAATTACCTGACTGATGCTTTAACACATTTATATATTTTAGTATGTTTAATACCTGCTGAAAGGTTAATTTAGCAGGTTATCTGAAAGTCTCATCAGGATTTGTACCCTAATTTATTGAATATTAGGGTTAATTGATTCTGTATGCAACACACAGTTACGCCCTGGACTGGATTTCATACTTTTTTCAAAGTAGTGTTTAAACTGCGCCTGAAGCACACCGCACTAATCAGGTGTTGCGCAAACAAAGAAACTGACAAAATACATTTTCTGTTTACAGTATGAACAGAAACCTCTATGCCACCATCACCACAAATCATGACATCATGACTCTCACCCAAGGGTTGCTAGAGCGTCCAATAAATGAACCATCACAGCAGAACAGAGACACAGGCCTTCAATGCATGTTAAAACACGTTAAATACATGTTAAATACACAAAAAACAGACAGACAGAAGAAGTTTGTGTCTTAAAAAAACAAAGAAGAGCTTTGAGGAACTGAATTAATGTCTGATTAAAACATGTCAGAGCATAACATGCCCTGTTCTTTTAAAAAAATCCCCCTCTCTGATTCATGTCCTACCACTTCCCTCTTATCACTTGCTAAAGTAAAAAACACTCTTTTTTTAATGAAGATGATTTCTGACAGTTTGACAAAAAAAAAAAAAAAAACATAAAAAAACCACTCCACTCAATTTGAAGTATCGTCTTTTTAAATACTTAAAAAGTAAATGTTGGAGCAAGGAGCTGAACCTAGTATAAAGTGCCTCCTTAAACTATTCTCTGAATGAGTGGTCTTTGTTTTCTAACTTCTGCAATATTTCAGTTTTTATGAATGAAGTTTACTTTGAACTTCTGAGGAAGTGTCAGGTTTCACAGCTAATCTGTCAACAGGATTCACACTTGAGATCACAACATTTTCATTTTGGGTTCATGCATTCGGTCACAGTTTGAATAACCGCTCTGGGTGTTTCTTATAGCTGCCTTTTGCTTTAAAGCCACAGACACATTTTTAAAATGTGTTTTTTTGCTTATTGGTGAGATAGGCCCACATTGTTTAGGGTACTGCTGCAGGAACAGTGATGTCATGAGATCAAAGATCATGACATCGCTCATGTCATGACGATGTCACGGTCAAAGACTTTGACTCTGTCACAGTCCCTGTCAGAGTCATTGAGCTCCAAGAGTTTCATGGTAAGGTTACTTTCTGTGATTATACGTTTGGAGACGTGAAACGATTGCTATCCAAAAGCAAGAAGAAAATGAAACGTTCAGCACAAGAATCGTGGTCCAAGGCCAGGTCGGATGAATTAACCGACAAGGATCCGCGATCCCGACTCATGGGTGAAGGAGCCAGGAACATAACATGGCTGTCCACTCGGCAAGAGGGCAACCGAGGGCAGAAAGTTCAATACAATGAGAAAGATTTAAGGACACAACTAGAGAATATGAAGAAGGAAATGAAACGGCTGGAGGCAAAATGTTTTAAACTTTCGAACAAAAATAGAGGGAGTGTGACCAAACTTCGGGAAATTACAACTATAAATCTGGATCTAGAAACTCAGTTAAAAATCATGGAACGAAGTCATGCAGAACGTACAAGTTCTCTATTGTCTGAAACGGCGCGGAGGCGCGAGCTGTCTGACGAAGTGACAACACTGAAAGAGTACAAAGAGCGAGCACTGGACGCAGAAAAACTGGTGAAAGAGCTTATGGACAACAACCAAAAATTGAAAATACACCTGGAGACATCTCAGCAAAAAGCAGCAGCATATAAAAATGAATCAGAGGTCCATAAAGCCGACTCTAAAAAGCAGTTCGATCTGGTGAGAAGTAGAGATCACATGATTTGCAGTCTTAAGGTCGCATTGGATGCAAAACAAAAGCAAATCGATGCTCAGAAGGAGGAGCTCAAGAGACAACGGCGAGTTGCACAACAGACAGAACTGGAGGCCAAAAGAAATCGCCAGAATGAAGAAGCATCAATGAAGCGGATAAGGCACAAAGACAAAGAAAATCTGAGCCTACGAGCAGAAATCAGGACATTGACCAAGGCTTTGGGTGATTCTGAGAGGAAGTTGTCAAAACAAGATTCGAAACAGCACATCCTCCAGGAGAAAATTGAAAATGCTCAGACGGAAAATGCATTCTTGCAGAAAAAAACCCAAACACTGGAATCTTCTACAATGAATCTTGATAGAGAGGTTATTGAAACCCAGACACTCCTCCAAAAATCCCAGAAAGAGAATCAGCAGCTTAAGAATCAATTGGAGAAGGTCAAGATAAGGCTGGCTGAAACGATTCAGAATAGCATTGAGAATAAGACCAAATTTGAAAAAGACCTCCTGCGTATAAAGGAGGATTATATGAAACTGAAGATGGAGAGAGAAGACGTTCTGACAAAAAACAGAAGAGCCACAGAAGCACTATACTGTAATGACAGAAAAATTGGAATACAGACTGACATCATTCGCGAGCAGGAATGTAGGATTATAGAACTATGTAAGGAAGTTCTGAGACTCAATGAGAATGCGCAGAAATTTAAAATGGTTAAAGAAACTTACTCTAAGGTGGAAAAGTTAGGGCTTGATGAAGAGACAGGAGATCTTATAATTCTCCCTGAGGACAACAAAAAACTGGAAAAACTCAGAATGTATCGCATTGAGAACCACAGATTGTCCAAACAACTGGAAGAGAAAGAGTCAGAAATTAAGGATCTCAAGCTTGAGGAGGAGAAACTGCTCCATGTGGTGAAGAATCTCAGGTCTAAGTTAGACCGACTGCCGGAAGACGCAATGGATAAAGTGCAGGAGAGTCAGACCAACGTTAGAGAACTCAAAAGACAGATACAAGTCCAAGAAGCAGAGATAAGTGTATATGTAAAAAAAATACAAATGCTAGAAATCGACATCAAAAAGTTGAAAAATAAGCCTGCAGATATATCATTTTCAAAGAAAGATACATTTCTGCCCATTCCATTAAAAAATATCAAACTGAAATCTGAGGACACAAAGCCAAAAACTACGAAGAAACCCCTCAACATTGTCTATCTACCGCCTCTTCAAATCAGTTCATATGGAAAGGCAAAAAAGTAAAAAGGATTTGGTTGTTAAAGCTTGACTGCTGGGCTGCCACCTTGTCGTGGTGGGGGGGTGGCCCACAGTAAGAGGCGTCGGGCAGGAGAGGGCACATTTGTTGCCCACTCCTGCAATAAGCATGTCATCGGTCATCAATCACATACATCGGGGTAAACCCGATTACCGAGAGGGTAGCCTCCTTCCGCCTTCGGGTGGGTGGACGGGTGACAACCGTTTTTTGCTTACGGGCTGAACGGCAGTTCAGATTACCCATCCTTCCTGGAGTTCTTGGACGTGGTACTGGAGAGTGCCACTCCTGGGGACTCCCTTGTTCTGCTGGGAGCACTTCAACGCTCACATGGGCAAAGACAGTGAGACCTGGAGTTGGCGTGGCTGGGAGAAACCCGAGTGGTGTTGGATGATTGTCCATAACAATCATCACAGATTGTCCATAACGAACACCATGCTCTTTGTGGTGAAGAGAGCTGAGCCAAAAAAAGAAGCTCTCGATTTACAGGTCGATCTACGTTCCTACCCTCATCTATGGTCATGAGCTTTGGGTCATGACCGAAAGAACGAGATCACGTATACAAGTGGCTGATATGGGGTTTCTTTATAGGGTGGCTGGGCTCTCCCTTAGAGATAAGGGGAGAAGCTTGGTCATCCAGGATGAACTCAGATGTGGAGGAGCCTCTGCTCCTCCACATCGAGATGAGCCAGTTGAGACTCAGGCATCAGGAGGATGCCTGAGTCTCCTGGATGCCTCCCTGGTGAGGCGTGTCGGGTAAGAAACAGAAGAAAACTGACCAGCAGTAGAAGGGTTAAGAACACGACGGAACCGAGCTGCAACGCAGGACAGTGTTATTTTAAATAAAACAGGCATGTCATCTGAAAATAATGAGTCACCAATCACAAAATTAAAAACTGGTAGACCATAAAATAAAACCAGATCAAGAGTGTGTCCATGTGCACTCATGATGGACACACTCCATCATGAGTGTTTTTGCAGTCTGTGACTAGTCCCAGTCACAGACTGATGGACACACTCATGATGGAGTGTGTCCATCAGTGGACACACTCATCACACACTGATGTGCCCATCAGTGTGTGATGAGTGTGTCCATTATGATTGTGATGGACACACTCATGATGAAGTGTGTCCATCATGAGTGTGTCCATCAGTCTGTGACTAGTCCCAGTCACAGACTGATGGACACACTCATGATGGAGTGTGTCCATCAGTGGACACACTGATGTGTCCATCAGTGTGTGATGAGTGTGTCCATTATGATTGTGATGGACACACTCATGATGAAGTGTGTCCATCAGTGGACACAATCACACACTGATGTGCCCATCAGTGTGTGATGAGTGTGTCCATTATGATTGTGATGGACACACTCATGATGAAGTGTGTCCATCAGTTTGTGACTAGTCCCAGTCACAGACTGATGGACACACTCCATCATGAGACACACTCATGATGAAGTGTGTCCATCATGAGTGTGTATGGAGTGTGTCCATCAGTGGACACACTCATCACACACTGATGTGTCCATCAGTGGACACAATCACACACTGATGTGTCCATTATGATTGTGATGGACACACTCATGATGAAGTGTGTCCATCAGTTTGTGACTAGTCCCAGTCACAGACTGATGGACACATCAGTGTGTCCATCAGTGGAGACACTGATGTGTCCATCAGTTTGTGATGAGTGTGTCCATTATGATTGTGATGGACACACTCATGATGGAGTGTGTCCATCATGAGTGTGTCCATCAGTCTGTGACTAGTCCCAGTCACAGACTGATGGACACACTCATGATGGAGTGTGTCCATCAGTCACACACTGATGGACACATCAGTGTGTCCATCAGTGGACACACTGATGTGCCCATCAGTGTGTGATGAGTGTGTCCATTATGATTGTGATGGACACACTCATGATGGAGTGTGTCCATCAGTCACACACTGATGGACACATCAGTGTGTCCATCAGTGGACACACTGATGTGCCCATCAGTGTGTGATGAGTGTGTCCATTATGATTGTGATGGACACACTCATGATGGAGTGTGTCCATCAGTCACACTGATGGACACATCAGTGTGTCCATCAGTGGAGACACTGATGTGTCCATCAGTTTGTGATGAGTGTGTCCATTATGATTGTGATGGACACACTCATGTTGGAGTGTGTCCATCTTGATCTGGTTTTATTTTATGGTCTACCAGTTTTTAATGTAATTGGTGACTCATTATTTTCAGATGACATGCCTGTTTTATTTAAAATAACCCTGTCCTGCGTTGCAGCTCGGTTCCGTCGTGTTCTTAACCCTTCCACTGCTGGTCAGTTTTCTTCTGTTTTTAATCAAAACTGTCCCATCTATGAGGCTGTGGGAAATAACACTGAGGAACTCAGCAACTGGTTTTATTCCACCAGTAAAGCAGGTCTGGATGTGGTGACACCACTAAATATCAGACTTTCAAAATCCAAGTCTGAACCCAGGTGAAATGAGGTCACTCGGTCCGCCATGAGAAACTGACACAGAGCTGAACGCAAAAGGAAAAAGGACATATTACTGGTGTCGCTCCAAATATTGAAGGAATGCTGGCGCCGTTACCAAAGGACTGTAAAAGACGCCCAAAATAGACACCTGTTGGATCACAGATTGTGACTGTTTGTTGTGTCAAACACTCACATGACAAAAACATTAAATTGCCCCCTCACCCTTCACAACTACTGTTATAATTTCTTCAGTCTATCTCACCCATATAAAGCATCACAATTTTAAGGGCATGCAACTGCCTACCTTTATTTGCTCCAACACTGATGCTATTACAATATTTACTGCTCAGGGTTTTTACATGCAGCAGTCCGCATACAATACAGCAAATAGGTTGCATACATTTTTTTGTTATCAGCTTGAGCTTACGAAAAGGTCTCTCCCCACTTGCAACAGTTGCTCACAATGTGCAAAATATACATGAAGCAACCCAGACTAGTCAAAAAATGCAATATAGTCGCATTTTATTGCAGTATATAATGCCAATAAAAAAAATAAATGTTTTCTCCATGTTTGTTAAAGTTGTCACCATGTTGTGACAGTTTGCTATGAAACAGATAATCTGTGAAAAAAAAATCTATCTCCTCCCTGAACTGCTATTAATAGCTAAAGTAACGCAACGTTCTGACCAAAAACAACCAATCAGAACCTGGAGGAGGGTCTTAGCGCTGTCAATCAATCTCATTCACTCCCTGCTAATTGTGCTAACGGCGGAGAGACAACTTGTTACAGGAAAACTGTTTATCTGCAATCAGTTACGCTAACAAAACTGAGCATTCACATCAGTTGGAGCATCGCACAGAGCGAGTGGCAGCGGGGTGAGCAGCCACATGAGATTGTGATTGACAACACTAAACCCCACCTCCTGCCTCTGATTGGTTGTTTCTAGAAATGAATTGTTCACATATTATCTCTCACGCCAAACTTTCACAACATAATGACAGTTTCAACAAAAATGTCAAAAAAAGATTTTTTTAAATAAAAGTTACATACTGCAGCTTTGATTTCCCTTACAAGAGGGCGGGAACAGATATCTGCCCCGCCCTCTAAATTTTTCCTGTAATTTAGTCTCAAGCCAGGGTAAAACTGTGAACTGGCTGCATTTCAGGGAGGAGGATGTTTATCATCATTTTATAAAGATTGATTGAATTTCTGTCAGTAATAAAAATATCACTGTTTTTGTTGTGTAATTGTAAAAAAGACAAAGACACAGAGAAATCCTTATGGATTCCCTGGAATGATGCTAACAAGCTTGTCATTGAACACAGTGTTGCTCACCTTTATCTTTTTACGGGGTTAAAGGTTATGCTGGGGTTAGAGCTGCTGCTGACAGACTCACCTGTTCATAAGTGTGGTAAAAGGTACAGGGATAAGTTAAATATATGATTATATTGGTATTTCTTTTCCTTCATTCATTAAATGCTAGTGAAATGGAGGCAAACAGTTAAATCCCTGCTGGACGCGATGCTGTTCTCAGAGGCTTTTGCACAATCTATTTATTTAATTTGGATTTTTTTATTTTTTTTATTTATTTTTGTTTTTATGAGGTGACCTTGTGCCCCGAAAGCACATTTTACATAAAATATAGAATTGTTGTTATTATAAATACCCTGCTACAAACTGGGACGTTGCCATGGTTACTGCTTCCTGAACACACTTCCGGGTATTCATACTAATTTGCATACCGTATTTTCCGGACTATAAGATGCAGTTTTTTTCATAGTTTGGCCGGCGGTGCGACATATACTCAGGAGCGACTTATGTGTGGAAATTAACAATTGTATCTCGTCAATCTCAAATTGTGATAGCAGTTGCCGTTTGCGGATGTTGGAACACTGAGCTACTAGTTGTTTAGCGCTTAGTGTTGACTGGGGATGTCGAAGTAACCATTCCTTCCCCAGTCTTTGCATGTAACCTCTCTCACTAGGGTTACTTGAGTAGTAGCATTCCAACAGATCCACATTTTCATCTCTCGCCCATTTCCGTCTTGTTCCAGTAGCCCATTTGTCATCAAGGTGCTCTGGTTCCCCAACACCTGACGCAGACCTTGTTTGGCCGGGCGACGTCTGAGCCGGCATGTTATGCAACTTAGTATCTCTCATGGTATGAGGTAGGCAGTAGCTTGAAGGGTCTTGCCTAAGGACCCAGACTGGATTCGAACCCTGCCCTCTCGGGTGATATACTGATGCCTTATGTATTGAGCTATCCAGTCAGCTATATATATATATATATATATATATATATATATATATATATATATATATATATATATATATATATATATATATATATATATATATATATATATATATATATATATATATATATATATATATATATATATATATATATATGTTTTTTTTTATTTTATTCAATATCAATATTTGTCAAAGTTAATCTAATAAAAAAAAACACAGTGACGTCAGTTCCAAAGCGCTATTGTGTCAGACTCATCTCCCGCTGAAGAGGATCCAGCGACATCAAGAGATTACGGAAAATCACGCGAGATAACTGGCTCGCACCTTGTTGGGTTTTTTCAAGGGCAGGGGAGATTCCTGGCGTGCATCTACTTAATTTGAAGAAGGTAAGAGTCAAACTATTTTCATCCAAATCCATATAAAAATATGTAACTTAAAATTTCTCTACCATTTGCACCATTTTCTACTTGTTCCATACTTGTGTCACATTATTTCATGTTCTGTAGATTAAGTCGGTTAGGTTAAGGCAGATAGCTATATGTGATATCATTGGTAAGTTTACATTTATCGCCGCACCATGTTAGGTACATTCTGTGCGAAAAAAGTCTGCAGAGCCATATGTAGTGTACAAAGCTGCTGCCAGAGACACAAATGGACCCCAGAAATGTCACAGTTTTGCTCCTCCTGAGCTCCCTGGAGGTTTAGTGGATTTTTAACACACTGATCTAACATCAGTCTATTTCTAACTATTTTAATTCTATTTCAGTAATGTTACTATGGAGGTAAATGTAGATACACACACACACTTTGGTACCTTTCTATCATCATCGAGATTCTTAATTAATTATGGTAATAAAAAGTCCTACATTTCAGTCGGTGAAACCTGCAGAAAGCATTGCTTTCTGAGCTTTGTTAAATGTTCCTAAAATACCTGTTAGTTATGGATTTCTAGTATATTTTGTCAGGCTAAAACTCTCAATGGATTATCCATTATTACAGACTTGAGCTTTCTATTTTTTTTCTTTAAAATACATATTCCTCTGCTGTAAAGATGTTGGGGTTTTTTGGACTCTTCTTTGTTGTCCCCAAATAATTGTAGCTCAGAAACAATATGAAGTTCATTGGTTTAATTTTGAAATGTTGATGTTTTTTTGTGTTGATTGTTTGTGCTCATTTTGACCTATGTTACTATTGCTTTCTACCATGTTCAATTCACCATTGTTCTGCACATATGTGCTTGCATACAAGTGTCCAGTGGTTATATTCATGAGGCATTCAAGGGACTTGTACTAAAAGATAAAACTCAGTTCAGTATGAATTGCATATTTTAATGGCTGAAAATATATCTGATCTCTTTCAGAACATCACCTGATCACCTGTCTGTAATCCACCTGCGTAAGTTCTGGTCAAGGGGCTCATCGGCTATCAAGTTATAGATTTCAGTGGCTAATAGTAAGTTTTGCCAGATCTAAAGTGACTGAATGTAGTGTTAGAGAGCTTATAAAGCTAGGGTTCAGCTAAACATTTATTTGGCCAGTCTGTTTTATTTGTCTTTATTTGCGTGGGGATGTGGAAATGTAAGGAGTGTAGTCGCTCTCTGTCTCGTAGATATGACCTGTTAAAACATTTTACACTTAAACACCGGCATATGCGACGTTATCCATGCCCACACATAGACTGTCCATGTACTTGTAAGACATGGAATGCTTTGCATATTCATTTAAGTAGAAGGATATAGACTGTGTTGACCATTCTGTACTTTTCACATATTTCTTTGGTGATATATTCATGTCTTTATTTAAACATCCAACAGCTTCAGTTAGATGTTTAAATGAGATGTTAAACTCAATTTTAGTCATGGCATAATGAAGGGATACTAACAATTTTAAATATCTTTCAAATAGACTGCAAGCCACTGATCACTTTTGTTGTGAAAACATAGATATAGCTATGTTTTCAAGTGTGTGAACCTATACTGCTGGAGTTTTGAGATTGTTCTCATTGTTTTTTGATCTGCATATTTAGGATGACACTGCTGAGGGCAGATGAGAGTGCATCCTCAAAGGTCTGTGTGTACCTAAATGAAGATCCAGAGAAGCTGGTGAGGGAGTACATGGTATGTTAAATTCTCTTTGTGTTTACAATAGAACTCCTAAGAGTTGTTAAAATACTTTCACCAACTAAGGTCCATGAGTGACTCAATCAATGTCAGTCTAATTTATTTATTTAATTACATGTGAATTGTCTCCCCCCCAATACCCTTCCCTAACTCCCTTAGGACGTTGATGAATGAAATGGCCAAAGCCGAGACTGTCCTCGGAATCGTCATTTGAGCAGAGGGTGCAGAGGCTGCCGATGCACATCTGGATGTTGGGATTGTCCTGGAGGAGGTGGAAGTTATGAACAGCTTGGGCAGTGTATCTTCTGCAATAGTGATGCTGCTGGGACTAATCTACGCACTAAACTTGAGCTACCCTCAAGTTTAGTGCGTTCAGCACTCAACTTGCTCAGTAACTCAAGCATACCTTTGAAGTAATACAGAAAATAATAATGAAATTGGATGGAAAGAACTTATCAAAGAAAGCACAAGTTCTCAATATGAAACTCGCCGCTAAGTTGAGTAAAGTTTCATATGGAAAATGAGTGTTTAAAGTCTGCAGTAGAAAAGATTTATATTGTTACAGTTCTCTTAAGTTGAGCAACTATACTGACATGTTTTATGTTGTAAAGAATTGGCTGGGAAATGAAACTGTAACCTTTTTGTAGTTGTTTTTTATTTCAATGTCCAACTCGGCTGTGTTTTGTGCTGTGTAAAAAACGATGTATAACAATTCTGAAAATACAATTGTGTTGTACCTTTTCTAATTGTTGAGTGTTCTTCCTACACTTTCACCTAGTGCTATCTTAAAATGCTTGATTAACGCTTGAAAATATGTCTTTGAATTAATGTCATGAAATAATGGAAAGGATTTCCACACGTATAACTAGCTGTCTTTTAGCATGAAGCATATTTGTTGAGCTAACTTGCTTTTAGTGAGTTGTACCTACTGAATCAGGTAGTGTGAAGGTACCACTGTAAAATAAGGTGGTTTCAACTAGATTTACATTCATCTTAATGAAGTTACATCAATGATTTGGTCCTAAACATTGCAGATTAGTTGGGCGGGCTGTATTGCATTACACTGGGTCACGCTATAGTAACTGAGTTAAAGGAACCTTTAAAAAATATGTTGAGCCAACACATTTCATTTGAATTTGAATAACCTTAATGAATGGAGTTGAGCCAACTCATTTGATTTACAATCATCCATTGCATTACCATAATTCTGGTTAAGCCAACATATTTGGTTTAAATTAGAACAACCTTAATGAATTATGTTTTGCCAACTCATTTTATTTATATAAGAATAACCACAATATATTACGTTGAGCCAACATGTTTGATTTAGAATCACCCATTGAATCACCATTGTAACAAGTTGAGCCAACACATTTGCTTTACATTGGAATAATCTTAATAAATTAGGTTGACCTAACACATTTGCTTTAAATAGGAGTAACACAAGTACATGGTGCTGAAATAAAGCAAAGTAATCAGGTGGAAATCCTTTCCATAATTTTTTTATGTTCATCCAATGACTTATTTTTTTCAGTGTAACATTTACAAACTTACTTCTAGGGAGAAGTAAGTTTGGGCTTCCTTGTTTAAGCTGTTGCCCCTGTGACCCAACTCCAGATGGACAATGAAATAAATGAATAAATTAATAGATTTGAAAATTAATGTGGAATTAAGTAATTATGATTCCACATTGTTTACTTCCAATTTAGTTCACTATTTATCTATTTATATTCACTTGTGTTTTCCCACTTCTTTAGATTGCCATTTCCTCTTTAATTCATTTACTTATTATTTGTCAATTTTGATTGGATAATTTCTTCATATTTCACGACTAACGTGGAGGAAACACCTGAATCAAAAAGGAAGTCATGTACTTGCTTATTGATACATGTATTTTATTTTTATTTATTATTTTTGCTAACACTGGATTTTTTACCTTCACCGTTGCCATTATAAGCTCAAAGTTCGGCCACTGCAAAAAAGACAGAGATCACTGCTTTGTGCTCAAGTTCCGGTCTGTTCTGCTCTCTAATTGGTTCGCTTACCTGCTCTCTAATTGGTTCGCTTACCTGCTCTCTAATTGGTTCGCTTACCTGCTCTCTAATTGGTTCGCTTACCTGCTCTCTAATTGGTTCGCTTACCTGCTCTCTAATTGGTTCGCTTACCTGCTCTCTAATTGGTTCGCTTACCTGCTCTCTAATTGGTTCGCTTACCTGCTCTCTAATTGGTTCGCTTATCTGCTCTCTAATTGGTTCGCTTATCTGCTCTCTAATTGGTTCGCTTACCTGCTCTCTAATTGGTCCGCTTATCTGCTCTCTAATTGGTTCGCTTACCTGCTCTCTAATTGGTTCGCTTATCTGCTCTCTAATTGGTTCGCTTATCTGCTCTCTAATTGGTTCGCTTATCTGCTCTCTAATTGGTTCGCTTATCTGCTCTCTAATTGGTTCGCTTATCTACTCTCTAATTGGTTCGCTTATCTGCTCTCTAATTGGTTCGCTTACCTGCTCTCTAATTGGTTCGCTTACCTGCTCTCTAATTGGTTCGCTTACCTGCTCTCTAATTGGTTCGCTTACCTGCTCTCTAATTGGTTCGCTTATCTGCTCTCTAATTGGTTCGCTTACCTGCTCTCTAATTGGTTCGCTTACCTGCTCTCTAATTGGTCCGCTTATCTGCTCTCTAATTGGTTCGCTTACCTGCTCTCTAATTGGTTCGCTTATCTGCTCTCTAATTGGTTCGCTTACCTGGCGCCTGAAAGCTGTTTTGAAAAAGTTCGTCCAATGGTTCTCATCTCAGAAGAAGCTGAATTGTGCTCAAACCTTGACAAAGAAAAGGACGCTGTTTGGACCTCTTCAGCTTTCAGCAAATGTAAGTTAAGCTTTATTTTCTTCAAACGTAAAAGGCACGGTAATTTGTGTTTCTGGGGAGATTAAATTTTGTTTTTAAGGCGTTATATTGCTTCTTGGAACAATATGCAGTAGAATCATTTTTTGCTACACCTGCAACACGTGTAACTTGTTGGGTAGGTTGAAATTGTTTAAACATGATTACATGTACGTTTTGCTGTAAAACACTAGAATCATTGAGGGGCTATGTGTTACATTGCAGAGTGCACAGAAACGAGCCCAGTTGTGTATTCAAATGCCTCGGCACAGAATGTAAGCGGACATTTTGTACATATGCAGCGTTTTAAACTAATTTTTACCGAGTTCACAACGTGGCTTCAGCTAAAGCCATTGTTGCTAAATTGAAATGCACCATTTCATTGTGTGGGCACCAAAGTCAAACTGTGAAAGAACTCGTTGCTCATTTAAAGGAGCATATATATTGGAGGGGCGACCTGTAGCATGCCCAGTAAAAACCTGCAAGAAAGTTCTTCCTCTGAAACACAGTGTTTTTTTTTTTCAAAATAAAAATGTCTTTATATACCATGATGGAAAGTCCACTTAAAACAGATATGTTGATGTGAACAAAAATAATTAAGAAAAAACAGGGAGAGAAGTTTGACCAAAAATTTAAGGATGTACATGAATAAAAAGTGTGAATCAGGCACGACATTTTGTTTGACACTAAGTATGAGCCTCTTTAATTTGTACATGGTTGAATACATGTTATATTATGGTGATCTTGTTTTTTTACCATTATTTTGTCTGATTTTATTCCAGAAATGGCTGAGCAAACATTTTTACGTAGTGCTATCAATGAAGTGTTGCCCGATCTTGCAGAGGCTTCAAAAGACATTCTCGAGGAGACTTTACAGTCAATTGGAGTAGAAACGTATGATGACTTCCAGTTCATTGTTGAGAAGGACTTGCTGTCAGCATTAAGACCAATTCAAGCCAGAAAGGCACTTGCTGCTTGGAAATTCAGATGTAAGTACAATTCTAGAAAAGCAAAAGTCGACCATTAAACACTGATATTCATATTCAGTTCTGATAACTTATTGGTTGTTTTGTGTTTTTGAAGGCCGGACCCCTGAAACCAGCAGGTCCTCAAGTAATGCATCACCAGATACTCCTCCATCACAGCAGTCTTTGTCCCCGCTAAGTGTGTCATCAAACTCCTCCAGCAGCAACCAGACATCTGCAGCAGACTGGATGGACACCTTTGAGATACCCAGAAAAGTTCTCAGAAGAACTGATGCAGGCAGTAGAGAGAGGTAAACGTCCAAGTCCAAAAATGAGGAAGGAGATGGTCAGGATTGTGGTGTCTGAAATGATGTGAAAAAGTTCTTACTTGGGTAAAAGGAGTTCTACAGAGGTTGCAAAGAAGATGGTGGCAAAATATCCAAAATCTCGACAAGACGTTATCGATGGAGATGTCATTGGCCCTGGCTATCATTCACTCGTCAAACAACTTCAATATCGAATTGACAATGCGAAGCGATCTACAATGCCTAAAATAAGAAAGCGAAAGCGCTGCTCTGAAAACTCTGACACAGATGAAATTCCTCAGGAACAGAGAGCTGCAATTCAGGACACCTATGGGTGTATCAACTGGAATGTAAAATTCCTTCCTCTTGGAGAAACTGCTGAAAGTCAGCAACAGAAGAAGGACAAGCTCAAGATGTCTCTGCAGAAGGAGGCCAATCCTGAGGAGATGAAACAATTACTGAGGACAACTTTCTACTCGCAGCGCAAAGATATTAACCAGGGGAAAAGCATTCAAGATGTCTTGGAAGCCTGGCCTGTTTTATTTCATGACATTGGGATGGCTGTACACTACAAGGAACTTACTGGACTTGGATTGAAGGAAACCTTCATGAGGAACATTGATATGAAGGGAAAAAGACTGCTGAACCACATGAACACTGTTTGTGTGAACAAAAACAAAAGGTTCTTCCAGGCTCAGAGAAAGTTGAAGATGTTAAGGGGAGAACTGGACGGTTACTCTGAAGATGTTAAAGAGATGATGCTTCTACTTCTCTGCTACTTCAATGAAAATGAAGAAACAATGTTGTTCTGTGTGGAGGACACATGCCTGGCTGAAGAAGTACAGATGAAGAATGTCTCCTCGACTCCCACTATCATTGTGTGTGGTGAGTTCATTTTTGTTTTTCCAGTTTTTTTGACCTGTTGTCTTTTTTGTTGTCTTGTCCCCTTTCTTTGCGCTTTTGTCCATCTGGCATTTTGTTTAATATTGTTTTGTTTTTTTCCAATTATTTTCTTATGCTTTTACTATACTAATATTTTTTTTTCATACTTCTTACTTAATTTGTTATTTTTCATATAAATGTCATTGTTTTGTTGTATCAGGAGTTTAAATTTATTTGTTCTTTGTCCTTAGGTCAATCCTGCTTCCATGCTAAATGATTCATGCTGAGTGTGGATCAACAGATTGGAAACAACATCTCCTGTTTTATTTCTGCCCTCTGCATGATGTTTGGGAGCTATTATTGTTTTAACATACATTATCCATCGGGGCTGGCGTCTACACTGGAGTTTCTGCAGAGGTATGAGCTTTTGTTTTTGTTTTTTTTTTTTATTGTAGGGAGTTAAATTTGACTTTTGACAACTTTTATATCTCGAATAAAATGTTTATGTCTTTGTGAAGCACATTTTGATGTAGTTTTCTGTTTGTCCTCTTTATCTTAAGGTGTTTCTTCTCAATCAACCCAGACAAGGGCAGTAAGGTGGAAGAAACCCGTAAACACAGACTGCGTGTGAACCCTCGTGTACTCGCCTTGATCCAGGAACTTTCGGATCATGAGTGGCGTGATGTTTGAGAAAGGACTAAAGTCAGTGAGTTCTCAAGACAGTGTTAAATCTTAACAGAGCTGAATAGTTTTCTAAATGTATGTTGCATCTCACACCGTATCTTCCGAAGTTAAAAAAGTTGAAAAGACATATTTATATTTGTTCAGTGGCTGAATTTTGCACCATGTCAGAAAGGACAAATGAGAATTTCATTGTTTCTAAAAAAAAATTGAATTATCATTATTGATATAGTTTATATTGGGCTTCCTTGTGTTTTAAATTTCCATTTAACTGGTAAATGTTTGTTGAAATTTGATTATTCATAGATATTTGAAAATAGAATTGCTTCTAAAAAAAACTTTTGACGCAAACCATTATTATTAAAATGTATACTGGAAATAGAATTTTATTGTATGTTATAATCTTCAAGCCCCCCCTCCAAAAAAGGGGGTGAAAGTTGGCTCTTATACTGTTTCTGATAAAGTTAAAAAGGTTGAAGAAATGTATATGTATTCAGCAGGTGCATTTGCTTTATGAGCTTCATGATGTTCAGAAAAGACAAATGAGAACTTCATTAAAAATAAATATTTCAAAGGCATGTAAGTGTATGTTTATTTTTTTAAGATTATCATAGATACAATTTATATTGGGCTTTCTTGTGTTTTAAAGTTTACTTTAAGTGGGAAATGTTTGTTGAAATTTGATGCTTATAAATAATTAAAAATAGAATTATTACTAAAAAAAAAATTAAAGCAAATTTCAGTTTTTCAGAAAGTATTAATAAAATGTTTTAAATTGACACTAACAGTTATAATCTGTTATTCAAAGGTAATTTATCAGTAGGACTGAATTAAGTTTTTTTGTACAACAAACAAAAAATGGATAAATCTTACAGGAAAAAAAGTGTAAAGTAACAGCATTATTATGATAATTCATCAGAAAAAATTGGTTAAAAATACTTGATAAAACTGTTTTATTACCAAAATAAAGCTTTTCAAATCACAGTTCAAATTTGTGTAAAACTATGGGAAAATCTGTTTATTTCACAATTTAACACTGTTGTAATTACTGTTTGGTCTGTAAAACAGTTTACATGTTCACTGTGTTTTCTACAAAATTATTCTGGCAACCACAGCTGACAGATTTTTTCTGTAAAAACAACAGAATTTTTTTTACAGTGTGTATCAACTGGCAAATATTTGTTATCTTGACAGACCTAATTGCTAGTTTTTTGGGGGGGTTTTGTGGGTTAAAAAAATTAGCACGTTTTGTAGAGAAATACGAAGCTCCCTATGGGAAATGGGGAATTTTTTTCTTTTGTCCCCTCGCAATACTTTTGCGTCCGCTCGCAATACTGTACCGATCAGTTATGCAGCATAATTGAATACTATAAGCTTTTCTTACGGTGGCCGCTTTCTGCTTTAATACAAGGTTATGTGAGATTTTTCCAACAATGATATTAATAACTCTTTGTGAAATATGTGAAGTTTTACATTTTTTCTGTAAGATAGAAAGGCACCAAAAGCCTATGATATAAACAGAAACGTTCCGTATGTAGGAAATAAATAGAAACACATCCTAATTTGGATTATTTTTGAGTTATTATCGCCGGGTAATAAATCATCTGTCAGTATTGATTGTGTCTCTGTTGTGTTTGTAGTTTGAATAGTTTAAAGGGCCATTTTCATGTGAAGCTCCATCTCACCCTGAACAGACATAAAAATGCAATAAATAAAAAGATTTTCAATCAATGTTTTGCACCAAAGACTTAATCATAATCACATTTTATTATTATAAAACACGGCAAACTAATGGTGCAGGAGGCCTGCACCATACCAAGACACGATGTTGAATGTCAGCACGCTCTCGGTCAAGGACTTGTAGACCATGGACATACACTCAGAAAAATTTGACCAATGGTTACTCAAAAAATTGAGGCAACAAAGTGACACGTAATATAATTGAGTAGATTTTATGTTCTACAATAATGAGTAAAAAGTATTGAATATTTTAACTTAACTTTACTTAAAAAATCAAGTACATGTTAATAAAAGCAACAGCTGAAAAGTGTTGGATTTAATATATCAAGCCAAATGAAGTTATATTGACAAAAAATATTTAGTAAATCCAACTCAATTTACAAGGAAAAATTATTTCTATTTACTAAGTTTCTGAGAAAAGATTATTTAGATTTACGAAATATCTGTGGGAAATTGATTCATATTTACTGATAATCTAGGTGAAATAATTTATTTTATTAATTAAATGGCTGAAATTGATTTAGATTTACTAAAGATCAGCATAAAAATTTATTTTATTAAGTAAATAATATAAATGATATCAACTCATATTTTAGCACATTATTGCTTAATTCAACACATTAACACTGTTGTTCTTAGACATCTGTAGCTAAGATAATTGATAAATTCTAAGTTGTTATTTGTGTCATAGGACTTTAAATCTATTCAATAATATTGAGTGTCACTTTGTTGCCATAATTTTTTTGAGTCTAATTTACACAATATACTGACCAAACTTGAGTGGCATCAAAAAACAACAAATTAAACAGCAGCAGCATTTCTTTGTGAAACTTTATAAAACGTAATTATCCAGCACCCAACAAGTGCAAAATTCCAAAATACAACAATAAAACAGAGAAGGGGCAATATACAATATATCAGTATCAAGTCAAAACATAGTGCCACTCTGCTCAAAGTATAGTTAACATGATTTTTTAAAACAATCACATCAACAACAATCAACTTGGACTCAGTTAAGCTTGCTTCAACAATTTATCAATCACATAAACATAGTTAACTTTATGTTTAAGAGGCATGCAGAGCACAACACAAGTATAAATCTTACCTGGGGAAAACACATGACAATATGTGAAAGATGGGCGAGACCTTTGAGGCATAAAAACGTCCATTTTCTTATTTTGCATGTTTATGCTACATCTTGTCACTGTGTTGGGGCCCTTGGCTCCGTGACACTTACTTTCCTTTTTGAAAAATAAGTTGAAAGACAGAACTGAACAAAAACATATTATATAAAGTGCAAATGAAACACAACAGCATTTTGCAGCCTGCAGATCATCACCCTTCAGTGGTGAAGCCTGCATGGACTCTCCAAAAAGGCAATAGTGGATTCTCTATGCTGTATAAAAGGGACAAGGGTTCATGTGACAGACCCGAACAGATCCAAAGCCATATAACAGGCCGCACTACCACATATGAGAACAAGGGGTTAGTCTTTAGAAAGGGTAGTTAACTGTAATGTACTGCAAGAAAAAATACACATGCAAAATCCACTGAACTGAAAATTACCCAAATTTTAACTAACTTCACAGAGCATGTCACAAAGTTTTGTGTGTTGGTTTTGACAGTGACTTGCCTATTCCCTTTTGTTTAGTAAGGGTTCGTTTTCTTAAGCCAGTAGTTTATTCCTGAGGCTGTTCACTTTTGTGGAGAGCTTTGAACTATACAGTCCGAAGAGAAGTTTCTGAAACACTTCAAACGTGTATTTGAGCTTCTTTGGATAGGCAAGATTCACAGCATATGCCAACCCAACAAGCAGGGAGCAAGCCCTTGGAAAGTTACCCAGAGCAGTTAGAATTTTCACGCCGTCCACCACGATACCGATGTCTGGATCCTCTGACGTGTTAGCTTTGATGTTGTAGATCTTCAGGCTTTGAACAGCAAGGTCCTGTGACACACTGTCTTCATCAGCATCCTGTAATAGCAAGAACATTGTGCATATTAGACAGTACAGCCAAAGGAGAAGGTTCCATTTCCCAAATTGCTTACAACTATTTGGACAAGAAAATCTGGAGTTTGTCAGCCGTTGCTAGTAATGCACTCTATTTATGTCAGTGTGTTAGACAAATATGAGATAACATTATCTCATATTTTAAATTAATAATGAATTTAAAAATTAAAAAAGACAAATATAAATCAATCATAATAAAATATTATATTATAATATAATCAATTATACAATGATGAGCTGAACAGTTATAAATATTTCTAAATGAAGTTTCTGAAATTAAATCAATCCATTACACTATTATTTCTTCCTGACACTGTCTTGATTAATATCTTATTCTGCATTGCCTCAGTCTTTCTGTAAAATGTCTTTGTATTCACAAAGCTGCGCCTTGGCCATAATTTCTTAGCTCGCTTTTAGGGACAAATTGCAAAGACTTAAAAAAAAATCAAGTTATGGTTAGGTAAAGCATTCTTATGAAAAAAATTAAATAAATTACTGCCAAGTTTTAAATTATGCCAGTTGGTAAAATGAAATTGAGATAGCATTCTGCACTAGCACTTAAAAATTTCTTAATGGAAAATAAAAATTAAAACACACTTAACAGAGGACAATGATAGCTTACCAAGAACTACTGGGAGAAATAAAGTTATGACTATTTTGTAATTTCACTTTCCAACAAATACCAATTAGAAGAGTTGAGATAAATCACCTACTTTATATTTTAACATCTACTTAAACTTACATCGTACTCTTTTAAGAGTTGATCTGTAGATTCCCCAAGGTACATCATCAAACATCGAATGATAACGTCTCTGGTCATGTTGATGTCAGGATTGCTTGGAGTCTGAAACAAAAAAAATAAACACCAGGTGATTTATATTACTGTTAATAAGCTCAAGGATCCTTCCTGTGCCATCTTGGGGACCAGTGTAATAAAACACTACTGAAACAAATTCTCATGCGATTATTTCATATTCCATTTATAAAGAGAATCACAGGCTAACCTCCAGTAAATTTAAGTAATGATATTCCAGAAGTTTAAAAACAAAATTTTGAGAATGAAAGATTAGCAACCATAATACTCAATGAAAGATACCTTGAGTAGGATAGCCTGCAACCTCAACCCCATGGTTCCGCCCTTGGAGTGGAAGAGGTTCAGAAGTCGAGGAGTATATTCATCCAGTTTGGACATGAACTTTGATTCAAGATGCACCATTGTGATTCTGTGAAACTCATCCTGGATCTAAAAGACAAATCATGAAACCAGTTTTAAAGCCTCAAATATTACAAAGATACATACTGTTCTTACGACATTTTTCAAAAGCAAGAAGATGGATCAAATTTGATCTATAAAATAGATGACAGTAACGCAACACATTTTGTATCAAATAGCTATATGCAGAATCACAAATGCAATCCTTCACATTGACTAGGAATATTTCTGATTAGCATGCACTTATAACTCACATGAGACGGCTCAAATAGAGCGGGCCATCTGGCTTTGATGTCCTCTATACTGGGAGATTGGTTGATGATCTCGTTTCTTCTGTGTGCAAATGTTTTGGCCATTTTTTCTTTTATCAATGCATTGTTGTCCTTTTTCTTTACTTCAGTAAGCAACTGAATCCTCTCTTGTTCTTGACTTTCTTCATCCTCTCCAGCCGGGTAAGGAGGAAGGAAGTTTACCTCTGCTTTTCGAGGCTTTTTTACATTCTTTGCAGACTTCTTGTCCGCAGGGGTCTTGCGTTTTAGTGCATTGCATAACACCTCAGGAACACCGTAGCCTCTGAGTTTGGTGCGATAATTTGACATCTTGTATTTAAGGCTTTGCTGCCAGCCATAGTAACCTGCAAAGGAACCGGGTTCCTTGAGACAAGGATATTTGTTGACAAGTGCCTCAGCAACATCACTTATCTGTGAACCTGATGGATAGGCTGTATAAGTATATACAGTTTCAGCCAGTTTCTCAAGTATGTCTGGCTTGATCTTCGAGGTAGTGAGAAGTGTTCCATTCTTCTTGTAGTCCTCATTGCCTCTTTCAAGGTACATCTCAGTTTCGTATGCAAACTGTGGAATGGGGAACTGCTTTGGCCATGACTGACAGCGTTCTGTGGTACTGCGCCCAGACAGGATAATGGTGTCCTGTGAAGAAGATGTTCCAGCAGTTGACTCTGCATTTGACTCTTCAAACGATGCAGAGTCACAGTCAGTGGAATGTTGAACAAAGGAACTGTCCAAACTTTCATTAGCTGCATACAAGTTCAGAAGAATAGGAAAGTGTGAACAACCTTTATGGTGCCCTTGTGTTTGATAAGGTCATTGTTGTGAAGAGTAAAATAATCTTCAAATTCCACATCAAAATACTGAAGACTGAACTCAGTAGAAATCCCAAAGGTGTCCTTCACAATATTATGCAGCTCCTCCACAGTGGGCGGGATGCCTGATGGAAGGTCCAACTTCTCAATTCGGTCGTCAATTATTACTCTGAGTTTTGCCTCCATCTCTGCCATCCAGACAAGAATAGACAAAAGTTAAATATATTGTTATACAGTACATGAAAAAAACCTGTATAAAAAAATTCATAAATAAAATCTGTACTTATTTAAATGGAACACCACACTTATAATCATAACATTAAATGTGAGTGCCATAATTATGATTATTAAATTGCTAAAATGTCAACAAAAAAGGATACTGTTGTTATATTTCCAGAACAATGGTTTTAAAAACAGATGTTATGAGATGTAAAGGTTAACATAATTTATCAAAATTACCTAAAACAAACAACAGATGTGACGTTTGAGTGTGACCAAGCGTTTTCCTCCCACGCTGTATTCAGCCAAGGGGTACACATCACCAAGTTTCTGCTGCTCAACAAGAGCCATCTTGCCAGTGTTCTCTAGTTGAAAAGATCTAAGATGCTCTTCATACCATGCATGTAGTAACTTTACAATAAAATGTGCACGGCTGTTTAAAATGGCTATCTGAATAATCTCAGCAAAGTCAGGAAGTCCTCCAGTAGAGCCATACGGCAAGATCATCCCAACAGTGTACTTTGTTCCATAGCAAGTGACAGTGTTAGCAAACTGCACGGAAGACAGAAGCGGTGATGTTTCTCTTAAAGCTTCCTGTATGTCTGAATGCAGCACATCTAAAGGCATCACAGATATTTTTGTGACACACAATGGCTGTTTTCCAACATCAGTATGTAAATGGCATGCCATCATCATCTGATGTTTTGTAGCAAGGGTCACCAATATATTTTTGAAGTTCTTTGTGTGCCTCACAACTTGCTTGAAAAAGCTGTGTTTCGCTTCAAAGCGCATTGTCCATACACCAACCAGAGGCCCATACTCTGCAATCAGTGCAGGGTAATGTTCTAAGTAATGGTGTTTGGGTGTCAGTGTCTCTTCAGGAAAAACTGCTAAGAATCTGTCACGATGCTCAGATATTTTAAAGTCAAGGTATGCAATAGTTTCAACTGTATGAACAGGGGCAACCACCAATTCAACAATATCTTTTAAAGTCAGAAGAACCTGCCAGGCAGCATCATCCTCAGGTACCCGTGAACCAACAATGAGTGGCAACAACCGTATTAGGGCCCAATTTTCATGGGCATTTCCTCCTATCGTTCTGCGACGAATGTAGTTTTGAGGGACTGCTTGAGGGCTGTTGGCTTTGTCTGAGCCCTTATAGGGAAAACGTGTGATTAACTCGTTGAGTTCAGTCAAATTAAAGTACTTCTTCTTGGTGAAAGTCTGAAAACATAATGCTAGTTCTCTTGGGACTATTCCTTCAAAAAGGTCATGTAGTGCATCTGGTGGATACCCAGACACAAAATGAAAGTGATTCAGTTTATCAGTCAATGGACACGACCGCTTAACGCCAAAGCAATGGGTTAAATTTGGATTTTCTCTCACAGTTTGTACATGCAAACTATGGTCCTTCTTTGTCCGAGGTGGAAACACTCCAGTCCGCACTTCGTGTGTCTGGTACTCTGAAGAATGTCCAAGACAAAATCTACAGATGTACGGCCCTGTGAAACTTTCAACTAGTCCGCTAATTGAATGTGCACCGAGATTATCGGCTACAACACAGTGTACAGTTCCTTTTACTCTTTTTCCAACACTGGAAATAAAAATTCCGTCCTGTTCTAGAGTGGCAAGATCTTTCAAGAGGGGTTCCAAAACTGCTTTGTATTCAAACTGTTTGACATCAACAGCTTTGCAAAGTAAAGCTAGGTGTATCGACGTTAATGCAGACTGCAATTGGAAAGATACATTTGCCAAAATCCAATATATGGCTGTTATTTTGTGTTTTTTTTTTTTTTTTTGAAGTTCCTAGTAGGTTGCACACCTCAAAGTCATCGACATAAAGGATTACAGAGAGTTTTGTCTCTTCTCCAGCATAGAAGGCATTTTGCTTGAAAAGTTTGCCATCAAAAGTTGACTTAATATATCCAGTACTGTTTAAATGTCTGGATGAGATTCCCTCTGCAATGTGTTTATTCTTCAAAACCTTCTGCAAAGTCTCGAGAATAGGTACATATTGAAAGGTCTTGTTCTTTTGGGAATCAAGGATATATTCAACAGGATCAACACACTGGAAATGCTCCTTAAAATACCTTCTTCTCTTAAAAGCTGAACCAAGTGGACCACCTACAGCAAATGCTGTACTAATGGGATGGAAGTTGCATAACTGTTCTGCCAAGTCTGTTATGATGGCCTGGTCAACAATGCTCTTATTTAACTTCAATGTTGAATCAAGTATCTCTCTAACAACTTCAACAGATGCTGAAGATGAAATGAACTGAAGGTCTTCAACCAAGGCATCAATGCACTTTACAGAGGCATTATAGACACTTTCTAGCTTCAGCAGAAGTAAACCAATTCTTTGAAGAACCAAGTATGATGCACTTTCCTTATCACAATCTAAACTTGTGCACTCATTATGACTGGCCTCTAATGAATCAGGATGGTCAACAATCTGATCGTGGTGACTGTCATACACACCTTGCTTAAAACCGCTCAAAGAATAGGATTTGTGTGTTCTACTTTTGTGTTTCAGAAATGTATTGTATATATTTGTCCAAAAGCTGCATCCTTCAAATACACAAAAGACAGTTTCGTGGCTCTTTAGGTGATTTCCGATATGCTGAAAGTAGTCCTTTTCTGTAGAACAACTAGCACTGCAAACTAAGCACTTAAAAGCAGAGATGATTCCTGGCTGTATAATGACATGAGCTGTATGATACCTGGACAAATGTGTGCGAAGGGCACCCTGTGTTTTAAATGTGCAAGGGCAACTGTCATATAGACATGGCTGGGTTTGCCCACGACCAAATGTTGCGTGTTGTAGTCTGTAATGTTTTAGTAGATTCCCCTTTGTTGCAGACAAAGACTTGCAGATCTTACACTGCCACCCCATAGGCCAGAACCTAAGATAATAAGAAAAAAAGGTGTTTTTAAATTAGTGTATAACTAGTAGCATACATCACTAATAGATCTAGTAATTAAATAATGTGCCAGGGCTGAACAATTAATCAAAATTTTATCAAAATTGCAATACAGCCTACTGCAATTTTCAAATCACAGGAGGTACAACATGTCTTAAATCTTAAAAAAATATTTTAAATGAAATGTTCTACTGCAAAAATGTCCTGGCCTACACATCATAATCTAGAGACTTAAAAAAAATAAATACGTTACACATCCCTGCAAGAATCACGCCATAATCATCTTAATTTTCCAATGAAAATAAGAGCTCTATAATATACCAACTATGGATGAATACCTCATCCAAACCAACTACAAAAAATGAATTATCGTTTTAAGATGATAGACAAAACATGAAACAGATTTTAAGGTAATATGCAGATCAACAAATGCCAAACAATAAATATTAATGTCAAAGATGCCCAAAACGGACTAACGAAGCATTTCTCTCAGTCTCTCTGTGGCAGCAGTCAGTACGAAGCTCTACGTACTGATTTAAACCCAACATTCACAGACGCATCTCACTGTGACTGTTTATCTGTCAGTGTGAGCTGCAACCACAGTTTGAAAGCAAAACGTTTTTCCGAGAAAACAGGAAAAACGAGGAAGCCATTTGTGCCATCTGAATGTAACTAACGTAACGTTAATGGAGAGCCTCAGTGAGAGCCGGTGAACTTGGGTTTAGCAAAACACCAGCCACTGTGCTCAAATCACAATAACAGACGTTCCATGAAAATAACGCCAAATTAAAAGAAGAAAGAATAAACTGCGCACTTTGTCTCAAAATGTAAAAAGGCAGATTTTTCTTCCGAAATGTGTAACGTTATAAAAACTGATTAGAAATCAGCTTTTAACATGCTACTTGAGTAAAAATGTTACTTGAGTACATTTTAATTGTAAAAACTAAATGCAGTAACTTTAAACGAAACTCTTAACTTGATTAGCCTTCTCACCGTTCAAAACAACGTCTGTTCCTCCATTATGGAGCCCAAACATGCTAGCTAGCTTGTTAAGGTGGGGGAGGGGGAGCTTGAGCTGAGGCCAAAAAACTACATTAAATAAAAGAGTAGCTTGTATTCTACGGCCACTATATATCGGTATTACGTTAGTCACATTAAATTGTGACAGAGACTACTTTTTCAATCATTGCGATGTATTTAGTCAAATCAAAGACTTCGAATCCTTCACACTATAACTTTAAAGTTGCCATGTTTGGTCATTTGCAGTAAATTAAGACAATGTTTAACTGCTACAAACACTTGAATTGTTTAACTAAGAACAATTAAAACATGTCTTACCTTTAAGCAAACGGTAGTCCATGAAGTGCCAAGCAGACTGGATGTTCAAATGCCTTGGGGCGGGAAAAATAAAGGCCTCCCAATGAGTAAAATTTATCAATTTTCTGCACTTTTGACTTTACCAATGAAAATAAATAAATTCTACTTATTGTTTTTCTGCTGATTTTATTGAAATAAAAACCGAGTAGAATGCAATTAAAATATATTCAAAATTTGGTTAATTCAGCTCACTGAGATTCAAAACTGCACAAAGTCTTTTTTATTATGTATAGTTTGCTCTTATTTATTTAGCAAATATTACTTAACCCTGATCACACTTTTTTCAGTGTAGTGCGCTTACTGGTGTTAAGGCCCCTGAGTCTTCTCAGGAGAGCCAGGCGCAGTCTACCTTTTTTAAATGTGTAATCCACGTGGTCTTGAAACTGTAGGTGACTGTCTATGACTGTCCCAAGGTATTCAAACTGAGTCACCTGCTCCACCTCCTGACCCTTCATGCTGATTGGCCTGAAGGTGTGCCCCTGGTCTTTATTGCCTCCCTTCTTGTTGCTTCCTTACCACATGTCCTTGGTTTTGGAGACATTAAGGTCCAGGAAGCTGCTGTCAAACCATGCAGATAAGGTGTTAATATACTGCAGGTAGTGGGAGGTATCTGCTTCCCATAGGCAGGCAATTAGAGCCATATCATCTGCGTACTTAATGAGGGAGAGGTCATCAGTTTGACACTGTAGCTCATTGGTGTATATGGAGAAGAGCAAAGGCGATCCCACACATCCTTGGGAAACTCCTGTAAGTATCGGACCAGAGAGTCAGAGAGGCAGTTCTCAATGCACACACGCTGGGGTCGATCCCTCAAAAAATCCCTGATGAGGAGAACCAGACCAGAACTGACTTCCAGGTCACAGAGGCGTTGTAGAAGGAGGTGTGGCTGCACCGTGTTAAAGGCAGAAGAGAAGTCCATGAATAGAACACGGGCATGGGTCTTAGGTTTATCCAAGTGACACTGCAAGTTATTTAGAAGAGTGAGTGTGGCGTCCTCCACCCCCCCGTTGGTTCTATAAGAAAATTGCATGGGATCTAATTGACCTGCTACCTGGCGGGTCAGGTTATTACGAATTAGACACTCCATGCATTTGCTAAGGATGGATGTAAGGGCAATAGGTCTAAAATCACTGTTAGTTTTGGCATGGGGAGTTTTTGGCACAGGGATAATGGTAGCTGTCTTGCAGGCTTTAGGATAGTGGTTACTGTTAAACAGCATCTGAAATATCTTTGTAATAGTAGGACCTAGTTGGGTAGCGCATTCCTTTAGAACCCTCCCCTGAAGTCCGTCTGGGCCAGGTGCTTTATGAGGGTTCAGACTCTGGAATATGGAGGTCACTGTATGCTCCTGAATAATCATCTGATCAGATGTCAAGCCAGCACAAACATCATCACAATATAGTTTATATTGTTTCTAAGTTTGGAGGATGGGAGAGCAAGTTCTGTGTTTGTGGCTTGTTTATTGTTGTCATAGCAACTGCTTTTCAAGATGGCTGACGGTTACAAAAATTAACAGAAGTGGACATTACATGAGAACTACGCACTTATTATCTAATGTACATAAAATCTTTTTGTTCTGTGGGAGGAAGCCAGAGTACCCGGAGAGAACCCAGTCATGCTCATGGAGAAAAAGCAAGCCCTGCCTGTGCTGCCTTTTGTAAGTTAAGCTGGACCAATAAGGTGAAAACCGCACTAGATTACCCCCTGGTGGATATTTTGTTATGTTGATTAGCGACGCTAAACCAAAAGAAAATAAATCCAAGATGGTGGAACGCAGCACCGAGCGGGTTATGGTTTAAGCTGTTTGTTATTGTTGTGTTTCGGACAAGATTTGGTCGTAAGTGTCGGTTAATTGCTTTGTTTTAATGTAACTTTGGTGTAAATGTATGTTAAAGTAATTTAGGAAAATGTTTTATTTTAGCTCGCGGCAAAAGGACTAGTTTGTTTGCTAATAAGCAGTCTTGTATGTGTCAGTTCAAGATGGCTAAAGTGATGGCAGTGGTCAGAGGCCACTCTTCAACAAACAACTAAAAAAGGAAAGAAGCTTGGTTATTGGAGCGTCATTATCTGGCTATCTAGCTGCTGAAGAAATTGAAATCTCAGGGCGAGGACAACATAGCGTCCATAAAGGACACAGGACAGTTGTAATTACGCTCTCTTACACTTTCCACAAGTTTTTTCACTGTCCATTAATATCATGGTGACTATTATCTCTGGGCAAACTAAAAATTAGGCAGATGTAACATGCTGTTGGTCAAATTAACCGACAACAACCCTTTTCAGCGTTCAACCCACTTTTGAACGTAACTCTCTTCTTTTCACCACAAACTTCGGCAATCAGGGAAGTTTGTTCTTTGAGGACTTTGAACGAAGTAGTCTCTTCCGTAGAAGTAGAGCTCAACGTTGTGCTTTCAAATATAGGGATCTCCAGACTCGAGGAAGATTCTTCTTGAGAAAGACTGGAGGAATCCTTTCCTTCTACAGTGATCTTTCAACAAAGCACAAATTTGCTTCCCATGTGGGGAAGGAGCTCGACGTGCAGTTTAATAGTTTTTAAGTCATTGTTAAAGTAAAATTTTGAAAGTTAAGAAAATAAAAACATCACACAGAGTATTAACAAAAGATATTTATTTCCTATAATTTCTTTTGCTTCCTTCTTGGCCCCCGTCTAGATCCGCCCCTGGGCTGCAGGTCTGTGTCTGGTTCATTTTGGGTTAGCATGTCTTTTCTTCTTTGATAGGAAGTCAGGTTAATAAAAATAATAGTGAAATAACACATTAACTAGCCACTGACCAATGTATTCATAACATAGATTCTGATGTCTGGTTCTTTAGGTTCTGACGGGTCTGCAGCTCCTCTCCTGATCCATTCTGTCTATCATACAGCAGCACACTGCACCACGAGGACACTTTTTGTCCGTCACATCCTCACTGAACATTGGTCAGCCAGGAATGAGCGTCTTCTTCACGTCTGGATTTTTGCCGGTGTTTGCTTCTAAGGACGGTGGAGTATGACCGGTCATTTAAAAAGACGCGGGTTGATAGCAGCTCGCCCGGTTGCGTCGTGATCATCTCTAGGCAACTGACAGCAGCAACGGCCCGTTGAGTTCTGGGATCCTTTAGCTCCCGCCAGACAATCTAGCTAACCTTAATATTTCCTGCGTTTCATTTAGACCTGCCATGGCAGGCACCTATTGTTCTACACCCAATAAAATATCTCTTTATACATTATTATTCGTTATTCTTCCTGCGTTATCTTTTTCTCTCAGGTTAGGGCTCTGCCGAGTGCAGCAAGACAGAGCATTAGATTTTTTTACGTTAAAAAAGTAAAAAAACGATTAGAACTAGCTAATAGACTTAAAATAAGTTATTAGCTATTTCTCTTACTTATTAGCCATGTTTAGTATACTGAATGGAGTAAGTCAATTACAGATAATATGCTAGTGATGCCCCACATGCTGCTTATAGTATTCATGCTAATGTAGCGTAGTTGATTCTACGTTGTGTCTTGTGGGCAATAACAGCCAGACAATAGCTGATATAAAGGCAGTTTTAATGCACCTGCATTCAAATGGCAGAACATAGGTTTTCTTTTCAGTGCTCCACAGCGCCTGTTCAACCATGAACGATACTATTTTCAGCACATGTATATAGGATTTTCATTAGCAACGATTTATGTATAAAAGCAGCTAGAAACCGCTAACTGCTAACCTTAACGTAGCAAAGGTTAAGTACTTCAACGCACATTATTTTATATGAACAGTGACGGAACTAACACTTATTACACTTGAAATACACTTATTAAACACAGAAAGCAAAAAACCCTTCACAGACTACAATGGTATGATAGGATAATTTACGTTTTTAAACTCCGAACTGATACTAAAACCTACAATCCATGAATTAAACGTGTTAAACATTGAGTAACGATAATAATTCATAGTATTATTTACAAAACATTGAATTTTAATAAAAATAATAATTTTGAGACTGGGAGTTTCTCGCTGTTTTACATGGGTCTGTCATCTTTTCAAAATAAAATTTGCTCATATCATTTCAAATCGGACTATCTTCTCTCTTAACAATCTAATGTAATAACATCATACCGCTTATACATTCATTTTAACATACTGAATGGTGCAAGTCCATACACATTCTTGTGATTCTCCACATGATACTGTGTAATTTTTTAGCCAAGCTTAGCATTGATGCTAATGTTTAGCATCAAACGCTGGGTCCGAACCGACGGGCACACGTTGGCTGGCCCCGGTTAAATTTCTTCAGGAATTTTCCATCCATATCACCATGACTAAGATCTCTGGGCATGCTGAAAATCAGGCAGATGTAACATGCTGTTGGTCAAATTAACCAACAGCAACACTTTTCAGCATCACTTCTGAATGTAACTCTCTTCTTTTCACCAAAAACTTCCACAACCGGGGAAGTTTGTTCATTGAGAACTTTGAACGAAGTAGTCTCTTCTGTAGAAGTAGAACTCAACGTTGTGCTTTCAAATATAGGGATCTCCAGACTCGAGAAAGATTCTTCTTGAGAAAGACTGGAGGAATCCTTTCTTTCTAAGAATGCTGAAGAAAATGGATGGACAGTTGTAATTATGGTCTCTTACACTTTCTGCAAGTTTTTTCACTGTCCATTAACATGTCCATCCATATCATGGTGACTAAGATCTCTGGATAGCTAAAAATCAGGCAGAGTTACATGCTGTCACTCAACATAAGCGACAGCAACCCTTTTCAGTCTCAGTTTCAAATTTAACTTTCTTCTTTTCACCAAGATCTTTTTTCATTCGTCTTGGTGAAACTTTTCGAAAACGTATCTTAGCCAGGGATCGTAGAATATTAGTATAACGCTTACCCTTCACTTTGGTCTCTCTCCGAGACCGGTGTTCCATTCATTTTGATGGAGCAGGTGTTTTGGCTCTCTTCTTGGGAGGAGGCGGAGTCCAAAATATCTCTTCCGAGGAATCAGACGTCGAAGAATCAAAAATTGGTATCTCCATACTTGAGCTCGGGGTAACAGGCTCTGTTGACGAGGAAGATACATAGGAGGAATCTGTCCATTCTCCAGTTTCTTCATCACTAAAATCATCTGTTTTCTTTGCAGGTCGGGAAGGCCTGAAAAGATATGCGTCAATGACATCATAGTCATCGTTCCACTGTTCCTCAGAGGAAGAGGAAAGACTTTCCTCTGAGGGCAATCCTTCTCCAGCCAGAGAAGGATTGTAGAGGAAGGAATCAAATTCATCCAGGTCCTTATCCTGCAATGACTCTTCAAACTTTATCTGTGGCAGGAAAGTTGACCGTTTTCCTGTTTGCTGTGGTGGCCAAATAACCAAGGCCGAAAGACACAGGAAAAAACAATGTGGCTCCAATTGCATTCATGTTGAAAGACATTGTTAAACAGAACTGCAACTGAAACTTGAGGTTTTGAGATGCAAGTTTTTATAGCCTCAGAAGTTCTTTGATCTATGACATACTTGAGCTCGGGCTAACAGGCTCTGTTGACGAGGAAGATACATATGAGGAATCTGTCCATTCTCCAGTTCTTCATCACTAAAATCATCCGTTTTCTTTGCAGGTCGGGAAGGGCTGAAAAGAAATGCATTAAAAACGTCATAATCATCAATTGTACCCAGTGGAAAGACTTCATAGAATAACATCATAGACATCAATCCAAGGTTCCTCAGAGGAAAGACTTTATCCCGAGTACAATCCTTCTCCAACCGGAGTCATCAACCCAATTGCATTCAGATTGAAAGACATTGTTAAACAGAACTGCAACTGAAACCTCAGGTTTTGAGATGCAAGTTTTTATAGCCTCAGAAGTTCTTTGATCTATGACATACTTGAGCTCGGGCTAACAGGCTCTGTTGACGAGGAAGATACATATGAGGAATCTGTCCATTCTCCAGTCTCTTCATCACTAAAATCATCCGTTTTCTTTGCATGTCGGGAAGGGCTGAGAAGAAATGCATTAAAAACGTCATAATCATCAATTGTACCCAGTGGAAAGACTTTCCTCTGAGTACAATCCTTCTCCAACCAGAGTCATCAACCCACTCATCCAGGAAGGGAAGTCTTTCCTCTGAGCTCTCTTCTCCAGCCGGAGAAGGATTGTAGAGGAAGAAATCAAATTCTTCCTCTTCCTCACAGGATGAGGACGCTCATCCTGCGAGGACCAGCCACTTGTCAGAAATGTGGCTGAAAAGGGAGGGCCAGGCAAAATCTGCTCCTATTGGGAAGATAACATCTATGTGGTTAAGCGTCAAATGGGGGAGGAAAGTCCTGTGTTTGAACTGGAGGCAGAAAATGGGAAAGGCAGGACAAGAGTTCTGCACCGAAATATGTTGTTGCCCTGTGATTTCCTCCCTCTGTGTTCAGATGAGAACACGAATGCAACCTGTACGAATACAAAGAAGAGACATGACAACAAACAGAGGCAAACGCGTTTGGAACTGACACAACAGACAGGAAATGAGGAGGAGATTCCAGATGAGGATTTCTCTGATGTGGTTTTCACATGGCCTCTTCCAGAGCCGAACAGGTCACCTGAACTGGACCCCCTGGCTACAGAATTTGTGCCACAAATGGACAGTTGTGCCAACAAATCTCTGCACAGAACAGAAGTTGGTCAGGGTGATTGTACAGAAACTACTGAGGAAAATATCAACATTGCCGAACCAGAGGATGTGGTCATCATGGTCTCAGGGGATGTGGAAAGTGGTTCTGACATTGAACAGGCTGTAGAGGCAAGACAGCCCAGTCCACGCCCCAGGAGAGAGCGAAGGAGACCACAGACTTTGACATATTTTGCACTTGGAGAACCAAGTTCCACAGACGGAACAGTAGCCACTAAATGTGTAAATGTACAAGGCTACTGGCGGCCTTGGTAAAAAAAAAAAAAAATGAATGAAGCTAAACTGTACTGTACTGTAACCTGTACACTTGAATGTCGAGACGACATTTCTAAAGTGGGGGAGAGTGTGAGAGACATCAAATTTATTAGTTGATAAGGTACCCCACCAATTCTGTTTTGTTTATAAGTTCATTCATTGTTCACTGTAGTTTATTAATTTCTTCTGAACTTGGTTTTGTGTCTGTCTTGTGAATTTATTTTTGGTAGTCATATTTACTTGATGTCAGTGAATGCGTCGCTGTCGCTCAGCAGTATACTGTTTTCCCCGTTCTGCTGGGTAGGGTTAGATGTTGACAGGCGGACTTTTGTATGAAGGAAAATAAAACCTTTCTTATAATCAGCAAGGACAACTCCGGATGTCGTACATGCTGGAGCGCAGCAACACAGATATGTCACATACCTGGTCGTGGCGACCGGGATGATATGAAATAAATTCTGAAATCTGAAGCACAGCCGCCCTCAGTCTATCTGTTCACCTGTATAAATAATCCCGAAGTTTGTTCATTGAGAACTTTGAACGAAGTAGTCTCTTCCATAGAAGTAGAACTCAACGTTGTGCTTTCAAATATAGGGATCTCCAGACTCGAGAAAGATTCTTCTTGAGAAAGACTGAAGGAATCCTTTCTTTTTAAGAAAGCTGAAGAAAATGGATGGACAGTTGTAATTACGCTCTCTTACACTTTCCGCAAGTTTTTTCACTGTCCATTAACATGTCCATCCATATCATGGTGACTAAGATCTCTGGATAACTAAAAATCAGGCAGAGTTACATGCTGTCACTCAACATAAGCGACAGCAACCCTTTTCAGCCTCAGTTTGAAATCTAACTTTCTTCTTTTCACCAAGATCTTTTTCATTGGTCTTGGTGAAAGTTTTCTGAAACGTTTCCTAGCCAGGGATCATTAGAAGAACCCTTCTCCTGGACTTTGGTCTCTTTCTGAGACCGGTTTTCTAATCTTTTTGATGGAGCAGATGTTTTGGCTTTACCCTCTGCTTTCTCCTCTTCTTTGTCGTCGTTTGACTATATTGTCTCTTCCGAAGAATCAAAAGTCAAGGAATCAAAAATTGTTATCTCCATACTCGAACTACTGCTAACACGCTCACGTGTAGAGGAAGATTCACTGGGGGACTCCGTCCATTCTCCAGCAGTAGTTTGTTGAAAACTTTTCTCACTCCTGTGGTGATTAAAGATCCAGCTCCAAAAGATAGAAGGAAAATCATTGTGGCTAAAATCTCTTCCATTCTGAAAGAGCCTACCTGTCCGCCCTCCGGCGTGCTCCCGTTACCTCCTGGAGTCTTACCGACAGCCATCACGATCACCTGGACCCACAAAGAACAGAAGACCTCGGACATTGCAGTCAGCCTCTCTCTCATCTCCTACCTGCCGTCTACAAGTAAGATCTGGCCATTCACTCACCACGCCATTTCCCACAAACCTGAACTCACCATCCGACTCTGACCCTCTAGTGAACTGTTCGTTTCCTGAACCTGCCTCCCTCCCAGGACCAGACCCGAGCCCTCTAAACCAACCAGCAGTGTTTTTCAATAAACTTCTCTTTTATTTCACATCATCTCCTGTGTGGTGTTCTGCAGGTGGGCTTGAAAATATTTACACCCATCATGACAGGCACTGAAAGCAGTTCTTTAAACTATTCAGACTAGAACACAACAGAGACACAATTAAATCTGTCAAATTTAATGATTTATTACCCCGTGATAATAACTTAGAAACAATCCAAATTAGGATGTATTTTTATTTATTTCCTACTTATGGGACATTTATGTTTATATCATAGGTTTTTGGTGCCTTTCTGTCAGGAAAAGATGTAAAACTTCAGCTATTTCACAAAGAGTTATTAACATTGATGAAAAAATGTCACATAACTTTGTATTAAAGCAGAAAGGACAGTGGATTAAACAATTTGTCTGAGACATTCTTCTTTCAGGAAATGGCAAATTTGATGTGTGTTTGCAATCATTTACTAACTGGTACACTCTGCTGGATTGAAGTTTTACTCATCGGACACAAGTGACACTTCAGACAGAATGAGAACAGCCCAGAAATCACAAAGGCAAAACCAATGTACGCACTTTTTATCTAATGTACATAAAATCTTTTTGTTTCTGTGGGAGGAAGCCGGAGTACCCGGAGAGAACCCAGTCATGCTCATGGAGAACAAGCAAACCTCTTGCATAAAGAACCCAGGCCAGGATTCAAACCAAGACCTCTTTCTGCTGTCATAGCAAATCAGTTTCCTTAATTTATGAACAATTTGGTGGATTGTGAAATTTCCATCATGGGAGAAGACTTTAAACACCTTGGTGTTCATCTGGACAACAGACTGGACAGTGAAGCGTCTATAAAAAGGGACCAAGCAGACTGGAGGAAGCTAAGATCCTTCAAGGTTTGCAACAAGCTGATACCCCCGTGATAAACTAAAGAAAATGGATGTAATTACGCTCTCTTACACTTTCCGCAAGTTTTTTCCACTGTCCATTAACGTGTCCATCCATATCATGGTGGCTCAAAGCCTAGACAAACTAAAAAGCAGGCTGATCTAATCAGGCTATCACTCAACATAAGCAACAGCAACCCTTTTCAGTATCAGCTTCAAATTTGACTTCTTCTTTTCACTAAGATGTTTTTTTATTCGTCTTGGTGAAATTTTTCGAAAACGAATCTTACCCAGGGATCGTAAATATTAGAAAATCGCTTACTCTTCACTTTGGTCTCTCTCCGAGACCGGTGTTCCATTCTTTTTGATGGAGCAGGTGTTTTGGCTCTCTTCTTGGGAGGCGGAGTCCAAATTATCTCTTCCGAGGAATCAGATGTCGAAGAATCAAAAATCGGTATTTCCATACTTGAGCTTGGGCTGACTGGCTGTGTTGAGGACGATTCACAGGAGGACGTCCATTCTCCAGACTCTTCGTCACTAAAATCATCTGTTCTTTGCAGGTTGGGAAGGCCTGAAAAGATATGCGTCGATGACGTCATAGTCATCGTTCCACTGTTGCTCAGAGGAAGAGGAAAGACGTTCCTCTGAGGGCAATCCTTCTCCAGCCGGAGAAGGATTAAAGAGAAATGAATTAAAATCATCCGGCCACTCTTCCTGGAAGGGAAGTCTATCCTCGTCGCTCTCTTCTCCAGCCGGAGAAGGATTGTAGAGGAAGGCATCAAAGTCGTCCAGGTCCTCATCCTGCGATGAAATTTCAAATGTGATGCTTGGCAGGAACGTTTTGAATGTTCTTCTGATCACAGTGGTGACCAGATAACCAAGCCCGAAAGACACAGGGATAAACATTGTTACCAGAATTTCATTCATATTGAAAGACATGGCTAAACAGAACTACAACTGAAATCTGAGGTTTTGAGATGCAAGTTTTTATAGCCTCAGAGATCCTTAGATCTATGACATAGCAGTATGTCATAGACCTATGTCATTGATGAGGTCATAGCTACAATGAGCTCACTGTAGTTCTGGGCAATGTCTTCCTTCTGACCGTTGCTATGGAAACAGTCAGATCAGTTCTTTCCTGTTTCTTTCCTCAGTAAAAACTTTCAATTCAATGACAGGTTTGGTTTCTATCCTTTGTTTATGCAGCCAACCACTCAGCATCCCATGACCATCTAAAAGACACAAGAACAAAATGGCTGCTGTCGGGATCGACCCTTATGTTGAGACAGAGAAGAAAAACTGTCAGACCATCTGCCTCCGATCTCCGACTTCATATAGTTAACTCACGTACCGTCGCCAAAGCCCTCCAATATTAGAAAAACGATGCTGTCGATTTGTTCCTCATTGACACCAAATTTGTTTTGTTTTTGTAAAAGCAATAATTGTGAATTGTACACCCGACCCGAAAGGGTTAAAGTTGCAAATCGTGGAAAAACTTATAGTTCAAATTTGGTAAGGCTAAAACATGAATTCTTTGGAAGTCATTATTGGGAATATAGATATAATATATAATGTCTGGGATCATGAGCGCCCCGAAAATCTGCTTCAATCTGAACTTGAACTGTGGTTCAAGTATTCGACAGAGCAAGCTGCCTACTCTGCTCCTGCTCTGGGTCGTTATTTGCTCGTATTTGCTTTGAGCAAATAAGGACCCAGCTGAAACAGGGTGCATTAAAAAATAAACATAAAGGAACGAGGAATTTTAATAATGGAGGTACACAAATCACTCGAGGAATCATTTAAGCCCTAATCCTATCTCAATACGGCAGCTAGAAGTGCAGTGCAATTGTTTTAATCATTGTCAAAGTAAAATTGTGAAGGTTTGTGAACATTCTTGTGATTCTCCACATGACGCTGTGTAAATTTTAGCCAAGCTTAGCATTGATGCTAATGTTTAGCATCGGAACGCTGGGTCCGAACCGACGGGCACATTTTGGCTGGCCCGGTTGGTCAAATTAACCAACAACAACACTTTTCAGCATCACTTCTGAACGTAACTCTCTTCTTTCACCAGAAACTTCCACAACGGGAAGTTTGTTCATTGAGAACTTTGAACGAAGTAGTCTCTTCTCTGTAGAAGTAGAACTCAACGTTGTGCTTTCAAATATAGGGATCTCCAGACTCGAGAAAGATTCTTCTTGAGAAAGACTGGAGGAATCCTTTCTTTTTAAGAAAGCTGAAAAATGGATGGACAGTTGTAATTATGGTCCCTTACACTTTCTGCAAGTTTTTTCACTGTCCATTAACATGTCCATCCATATCGTGGTGACTAAGATCTCTGGATAACTAAAAATCGGGAAGAGTTACATGCTGTCACTCAAGAAAAGCGACAGCAACCCTGTTCAGCATCAGTTTGAAATCTAACTTTCTTCTTTTCACCAAGATCTTTTTTCTTTGGTCTTGGTGAAAGTTTTCTGAAACGTTTCCTAGCCAGGGATCATGAGAAGAATCCTTCCCTGGACTTTGGTCTCTTTCTGAGACCGGTGTGTATGCCCGAGAGATTTAATCTCTTTCTTATACGAATAACCTGCAAGCATTTACAGCTACAATGAGCTCACTGTAGTTCTGGGCAATGTCTTCCTTCTGACCGTTGCTATGGAAACAGTTGGATCAGTTCTGCATTATTCAAACTATTAACCGTTTGCAACGGCTTCAGTTAATCATTCGAGGCGCCTTGACGGAGGTCGAGGTGAAGGACAGCAGAATCGAACAGAGTGACTTCGGTTATTTTCCCAAGTTGTTTTTACCAGTTTATTGGTGGCTTCTTCTTGTTGGAGTCTGTGACGTAACAAACCTGATTGGGGCTCATAGACGGTGCTATTTACAAAAGTTGGAAATGGTGAACTTCCAAACCGACTCATACGTCCCCCATCGTGATGCGTTAATCTAAATATTGATTTGGCCTGAATTCACACCAAATTATTTATATCACTATGTCATAAATAGTTTCCCCGTACACTGGAGCAACATTAAAACACACACATTTGATGCTAATCAGTTTTTTCATTGAAGCTCCATCTCACCTTAACAGACTTAAACATGCAGTAAGTCAATCGATTTTCAATCAATGTTTTGCGATTGGTGTTTGCACTGCCAAGTGAACACAAAGAGTTGTTTAATGTACTTAATGGAGGAGATGTGCAGCCTGAAATCCACAGATATCAATGTTTAAACAGATTAGTAAAGAACATACGAACTCGTGTGAATAAAAAGGTTCTGGTGTCTGCTGTCATAGCAAATCAGTTTCCTTAATTTATGAACGATTTGGTGGATCGTGAAATTTCCATCATGGGAGAAGAATTTAAACACCTTGGTGTTCATCTGGACAACAGACTGGACGGTGAAGCGTCTATAAAAAGGGACCAAGCAGACTGGAGGAAGCTAAGATCCTTCAAGGTTTGCAACAAGCTGATAGCCCCGTGATAAACTAAAGAAAATGGATGTAATTACGCTCTCTTACACTTTCCACAAGTTTTTTTCACTGTCCATTAACATGTCCATCCATATCATGGTGGCTCAAGCCTAGACCAGTGGTTGTCAAACTTTTTTCAGTGATGTACCCCCTTAAAAAAATACTTTTGGTCAAGTACCCCCTGACACGGGCAAAACATTTTTGGAAGAAAAAAACAGTGCTGTAAAATCACTGTCTGATTATTAAAGCCGAACACCTTATATCAGTGAACCTGACAAATACATCCACTTACCAACATTGCATGTAGAAACAAAAAAGAAAATCAGAACACAGTGAGCACCAGGAAGGCATAAAACCAGTCAAAACTGAAATATGCAAAACACTGCTAATTTATATTGGTCTCTGTAATGGTACAAAATTAAATATATGCATAATAAATTATATTTTGTTAACAAAAGATATTAATTTTATAAATAAAGATTTGCTCACAAAAAAAAGACAATAAACGTTCCCTCTTTTCGGATAAAAAAAGAAAATAGCACTTTAATCACTTTGCATTGAACATATGATTTGATGTGAACAGTAAGTAACAGTGTCATTAGACAGAGTTTTTAATGTATCCGCTGATTTTTTGGACAGCATAGTTTCAACTACAGCAGGGAGCAGCAGGTCTTCCGCTATGGTGAACGGTTTTTTGGCTTTACCAACGAGCAAAGACACCAAAGACTTCCGAAGTATCAGAAGTCGAGGAATCAAAAATTGGTATCTCCATACTCGAACTACTGCTAACACATTCACTTGATGAAGATTTACTGGAGGAATCTGTCCATTTTCCAGCAGTAGTTTGTTAAAAACTTTCCTCACTCCGGTGGTGATTAAATATCCAGCTCCAAAAGATAGAGGGAAAAACACGGTGACTAAGATCTCTTCCATTCTGAAAGAGCTAGCTAAACACAATAATAATCATCAAAGAGTCTCTTGTTACTGAAACCTCGTGTTTTGAGATGCAAGCATTTACAGCTACAATGAGCTCACTGTAGTTCTGGGCAATGTCTTCCTTCTGACCGTTGCTATTGAAACAGTTGGATCAGTTCTGCATTATTCAAACTATTAACCGTTGCAACGGCTTCAGTTAATCATTCGAGGCGCCTTGACGGACGTCGGAGGTGAAGGACAGCAGAATCGAACAGAGTGACTTCGGTTATTTTCCCAAGTTGTTTTTACCAGTTTATTGGTGGCTTCTTCTTGTTGGAGTCTGTGAACGTAACAAACCTGATTGGGGCTCATAGACGGTGCTATTTACAAAAGTTGGAAATGGTGAACTTCCAAACCGACTCATACGTCCCCCATCGTGATGCGTTAATCTAAATATTGATTTGGCCTGAATTCACACCAAATTTTTATATCACTATGTCATAAATAGAGTTTCCCGTACACTGGAGCAACATTAAAACATACACACATTTTGATGCTAATCAGTTTTTTCATTTGAAGCTCCATCTCAACCTTAACAGACTTAAACATGCAGTAACTCAATCGATTTCAATCAATGTTTTGCGATTGGTGTTTGCACTGCCAAGTGAACGCAAAAAGTTGTTTACTGTACTTAATGGAGGAGATGTGCAGCCTGAAATCCACAGATATCAATGTTTAAACAGATTAGTAAAGAACATACGAACTCTCGTGAATAAAAAGGTTCTGATGTCTGCTGTCAAAGCAAATCTTTTTCCTTAATTTATGAACGATTTGGTGGATTGTGAAATTTCCATCATGGGAGAAGAATTTAAACATCTTGGTGTTCATCTGGACAACAGACTGGACAGTGAAGCGTCTATAAAAAAGGACCAAGCAGACTGGAGGAAGCTAAGATCCTTCAAGGTTTGCAACAACCTTGAAGGATCTGAAGACAACCACCTTCAGCTGATACCTCCGTGATAAACTAAAGAAAATTGATGTAATTACAGTCTCTTACACTTTCCACAAGTTTTTTTTACTGTCCATTAACATGTCCATCCATATGATGGTGGCTCAGAGCCCTAGACAAACTAAAAATCAGGCTGATCTAATCAGGCTGTCACTTAGATAATCTACAACTCTTTTTACATCATTTGGGAAGCTAACTTTCTTCTTTTCACCAGAGTCTTTGTTATTGGACTTGGTGAAAGTTGTCTGAAACGTTTCCTAGCCAGGGAACGTAGAACATTAGAATAACGCTTCCCCTGGACTTTGGTCTCTTTCCGAGACCGGTGATCCATTCTTTTTGATGGAGCAGATGTTTTGGCTCTCTTCTTTACTTTGTAATTGTTCGACCAAAATGTCTCTTCCGAGGAATCAGACGTCGAGGAATCAAAATCGTATCTCCATACTTGAGCTAGTGCTAACAGGCTCAGTTGTCGTGGTAGATTCACTGGAGGAATCCGTCCATTCTCCAGTCTCTTCATCTGTAAAATCACCAGTTTTCTTTGCATGTTGGGAAGGCCTGAAAAGAAATGCATTAAAAACGTCATAATCATCAATTGTACCCAGGAAAGACTTTCCTCTGAGTACAATCCTTCTCCAACCAGAGTCATCAACCCACTCATCCAGGAAGGGAAGTCTTTCCTCTGAGCTCTCTTCTCCAGCCGGAGAAGGATTGTAGAGGAAGAAATCAAATTCTTCCTCTTCCTCGCAGGATGAGGGTCCTCATCCTGCGATGATGTGACAGCTGTCCCTGCTGTCACACAATAAGGGTAATTGTTTTCTGTTTTTCTTTAATATTACTTTATAGATTTGTACAATGACAAGAAACATGAAAAGAAATGCATTAAAAACGTCATAATCATCAATTGTACCCAGTGGAAAGCCTTCATAGAATAACATCATAGATCCAAGGTTCCTCAGAGGAAAGACTTTCCTCTGAGTACAATCCTTCTCCAACCGGAGTCATCAACCCAATTGCATTCATATTGAAAGACATTTTTAAACATAACTGCAACTGAAACCTTAGTTTTGAGATGCAAGTTTTTATAGCCTCAGAAGTTCTTTGATCTATGACATACTTGAGCTCGGGCTAACAGGCTCTGTTGACGAGGAAAGATACATATGAGGAATCTGTCCATTCTCCAGTTCTTCAGCAAAGTTTTTCCTTTGAGAACATTAGAAGAACCCTTCCCCTGGACTTTGCTCTCTTTCTGAGACCGTGTTCTAATGTTCTTGATGGAGCAGAAGTTGAAGCTTTGTCCTCTTCTTTGTCGTCATTAGAGGTTAGATCAGTGACACGGGGAACCTTATTGTGGTCAGGCAGTGTTTCCTCTGACGTTAGGTCTGAGATGTGGTCGGTGGTAGATTCACTGGAGGAATCCGTCCATTCTCCAGCAGTAGTTTTGTTAACATTTTCCTTACTCCTGTTTTGATGAAGTATCCAGCTTCAAAAGATAGAGGGAAAACATGGTGACTAAATCTATGGGCAAAGTAAAAATCAGGCAGAGTTACATGCTGTCACTCAAGATAAGCGACAGCAACCATTTTCAGCATCAGTTTTAAATCTAACTTTCTTCTTTTCACCAGAGTCTTTTGTTATTGGACTTGGTGAAAGTTGTCTGAAACGTTTCCTAGCCAGGGAACGTAGAACATTAGAATAACGCTTCCCCTGGACTTTGGTCTCTTTCCGAGACCGGTGATCCATTCTTTTTGATGAAGCAGATGTTTTGGCTGTCTTCTTTTCTTTGTAATTGTTCGACCAAAATGTCTCTTCCGAGGAATCAGACGTCGAGGAATCAAAAATCGGTATCTCCATACTTGAGCTAGTGCTAACAGGCTCAGTTGTCGTGGTAGATTCACTGGAGGAATCCGTCCATTTTCCAGTCTCTTCATCTGTAAAATCACCAGTTTTCTTTGCATGTCGGGAAGGCCTGAAAAGAAATGCATTAAAAACGTCATAATCATCAATTGTACCCAGTGGAAAGACTTTCCTCTGAGTACAATCCTTCTCCAACCAGAGTCATCAACCCACTCATCCAGGAAGGGAAGTCTTTCCTCTGAGCTCTCTTCTCCAGCCAGAGAAGGATTGTAGAGGAAGAAATCAAATTCTTCCTCTTCCTTGCAGGATGAGTGTCCTCATCCTGCGATGATGTGACAGCTGTCCCTGCTGTCACACAATAAGGGTAATTGTTTTCTGTTTTTCTTTAATATTACTTTATAGATTTGTACAATGAAAAGAAACAATGAAAAGAAATGCAAAAACGTCACAATCATCAATTGTACCCAGTGGAAAGACTTCATAGAATAACATCATAGATCCAAGGTTCCTCAGAGGAAAACACTTTCCTCTGAGTACAATCCTTCTCCAACCGGAGTCATCAACCCAATTGCATTCAGATTGAAAGACATTGTTAAACAGAACTGCAACTGAAACCTGAGGTTTTGAGATGCAAGTTTTTATAGCCTCAGAAGTTCTTTGATCTATGACATACTTGAGCTCGGGCTAACAGGCTCTGTTGACGAGGAAGATACATAAGAGGAATCTGTCCATTCTCCAGTCTCTTCATCACTAAAATCATCTGTTTTCTTTGCAGGTCGGGAAGGGCTGAAAAGAAATGCATTAAAAACGTCATAATCATCAATTGTACCCAGTGGAAAGACTTCATAGAATAACATCATAGACATCAATCCAAGGTTCCTCAGAGGAAAGACTTTATCCCGAGTACAATCCTTCTCCAACCGGAGTCATCAACCCAATTGCATTCAGATTGAAAGACATTGTTAAACAGAACTGCAACTGAAACCTGAGGTTTTGAGATGCAAGTTTTTATAGCCTCAGAAGTTCTTTGATCTATGACATACTTGAGCTCGGGCTAACAGGCTCTGTTGACGAGGAAGATACATATGAGGAATCTGTCCATTCTCCAGTCTCTTCATCACTAAAATCATCCGTTTTCTTTGCAGGTCGGGAAGGGCTGAAAAGAAATGCATTAAAAACGTCATAATCATCAATTGTACCCAGTGGAAAGACTTCATAGAATAACATCATAGACATCAATCCAAGGTTCCTCAGAGGAAAGACTTTATCCCGAGTACAATCCTTCTCCAACCGGAGTCATCAACCCAATTGCATTCAGATTGAAAGACATTGTTAAACAGAACTGCAACTGAAACCTGAGGTTTTGAGATGCAAGTTTTTATAGCTTTAGAAGTTCTTTGATCTATGACATACTTGAGCTCGGGCTAACAGGCTCTGTTGACGAGGAAGATACATATGAGGAATCTGTCCATTCTCCAGTCTCTTCATCACTAAAATCATCCGTTTTCTTTGCAGGTCGGGAAGGGCTGAAAAGAAATGCATTAAAAACGTCATAATCATCAATTGTACCCAGTGGAAAGACTTCATAGAATAACATCATAGACATCAATCCAAGGTTCCTCAGAGGAAAGACTTTATCCCGAGTACAATCCTTCTCCAACCGGAGTCATCAACCCAATTGCATTCAGATTGAAAGACATTGTTAAACAGAACTGCAACTGAAACCTCAGGTTTTGAGATGCAAGTTTTTATAGCCTCAGAAGTTCTTTGATCTATGACATACTTGAGCTCGGGCTAACAGGCTCTGTTGACGAGGAAGATACATATGAGGAATCTGTCCGTTCTCCAGTCTCTTCACCACTAAAATCATCCGTTTTCTTTGCATGTCGGGAAGGGCTGAAAAGACATGCATTAAAAACGTCATAATCATCAATTGTACCCAGTGGAAAGCCTTCATAGAATAACATCATAGATCCAAGGTTCCTCAGAGGAAAGACTTTCCTCTGAGTACAATCCTTCTCCAACCGGAGTCATCAACCCAATTGCATTCATATTGAAAGATATTTTTAAACATAACTGCAACTGAAACCTCAGGTTTTGAGATGCAAGTTTTTATAGCCTCAGAAGTTCTTTGATCTATGACATACTTGAGCTCGGCTAACAGGCTCTGTTGACGAGGAAGATACATATGAGGAATCTGTCCATTCTCCAGTTCTTCAGCAAAGTTTTTCCTTTGAGAACATTAGAAGAACCCTTCCCCTGGACTTTGCTCTCTTTCTGAGACCGGTGTTCTAATGTTCTTGATGGAGCAGAAAGTTGAAGCTTTGTCCTCTTCTTTGTCGTCATTAGAGGTTAGATCAGTGACACGGGGAACCTTATTGTGGTCAGGCAGTGTTTCCTCTGACGTTAGGTCTGAGATGTGGTCGGTGGTAGATTCACTGGAGGAATCCGTCCATTCTCCAGCAGTAGTTTGTTAAACATTTTCCTTACTCCTGTTTTGATGAAGTATCCAGCTTCAAAAGATAGAGGGAAAAACATGGTGACTAAAATCTATGGGCAAAGTAAAAATCAGGCAGAGTTACATGCTGTCACTCAAGATAAGCGACAGCAACCATTTTCAGCATCAGTTTTAAATCTAACTTTCTTCTTTTCACCAGAGTCTTTTGTTATTGGACTTGGTGAAAGTTTTCTGAAACCTTTCCTAGCCAGGGAACGTAGAACATTAGAATAACGCTTCCCCTGGACTTTGGTCTCTTTCCGAGACCGGTGATCCATTCTTTTTGATGAAGCAGATGTTTTGGCTGTCTTCTTTTCTTTGTAATTGTTCGACCAAAATGTCTCTTCCGAGGAATCAGACGTCGAGGAATCAAAAATCGGTATCTCCATACTTGAGCTAGTGCTAACAGGCTCAGTTGTCGTGGTAGATTCACTGGAGGAATCCGTCCATTCTCCAGTCTCTTCATCTGTAAAATCACCAGTTTTCTTTGCATGTCGGGAAGGCCTGAAAAGAAATGCATTAAAAACGTCATAATCATCAATTGTACCCAGTGGAAAGACTTTCCTCTGAGTACAATCCTTCTCCAACCAGAGTCATCAACCCACTCATCCAGGAAGGGAAGTCTTTCCTCTGAGCTCTCTTCTCCAGCCAGAGAAGGATTGTAGAGGAAGAAATCAAATTCTTCCTCTTCCTTGCAGGATGAGGGTCCTCATCCTGCGATGATGTGACAGCTGTCCCTGCTGTCACACAATAAGGGTAATTGTTTTCTGTTTTTCTTTAATATTACTTTATAGATTTGTACAATGAAAAGAAATGCATTAAAAACGTCACAATCATCAATTGTACCCAGTGGAAAGACTTCATAGAATAACATCATAGATCCAAGGTTCCTCAGAGGAAACACTTTCCTCTGAGTACAATCCTTCTCCAACCGGAGTCATCAACCCAATTGCATTCAGATTGAAAGACATTGTTAAACAGAACTGCAACTGAAACCTGAGGTTTTGAGATGCAAGTTTTTATAGCCTCAGAAGTTCTTTGATCTATGACATACTTGAGCTCGGGCTAACAGGCTCTGTTGACGAGGAAGATACATAAGAGGAATCTGTCCATTCTCCAGTCTCTTCATCACTAAAATCATCCGTTTTCTTTGCAGGGGAAGGGCTGAAAAGAAATGCATTAAAAACGTCATAATCATCAATTGTACCCAGTGGAAAGACTTCATAGAATAACATCATAGACATCAATCCAAGGTTCCTCAGAGGAAAGACTTTATCCCGAGTACAATCCTTCTCCAACCGGAGTCATCAACCCAATTGCATTCAGATTGAAAGACATTGTTAAACAGAACTGCAACTGAACCTGAGGTTTTGAGATGCAAGTTTTTATAGCCTCAGAAGTTCTTTGATCTATGACATACTTGAGCTCGGGCTAACAGGCTCTGTTGACGAGGAAGATACATATGAGGAATCTGTCCATTCTCCAGTCTCTTCATCACTAAAATCATCCGTTTTCTTTGCAGGTCGGGAAGGGCTGAAAAGAAATGCATTAAAAACGTCATAATCATCAATTGTACCCAGTGGAAAGACTTCATAGAATAACATCATAGACATCAATCCAAGGTTCCTCAGAGGAAAGACTTTATCCCGAGTACAATCCTTCTCCAACCGGAGTCATCAACCCAATTGCATTCAGATTGAAAGACATTGTTAAACAGAACTGCAACTGAAACCTCAGGTTTTGAGATGCAAGTTTTTATAGCTTTAGAAGTTCTTTGATCTATGACATACTTGAGCTCGGGCTAACAGGCTCTGTTGACGAGGAAGATACATATGAGGAATCTGTCCATTCTCCAGTCTCTTCATCACTAAAATCATCCGTTTTCTTTGCAGGTCGGGAAGGGCTGAAAAGAAATGCATTAAAAACGTCATAATCATCAATTGTACCCAGTGGAAAGACTTCATAGAATAACATCATAGACATCAATCCAAGGTTCCTCAGAGGAAAGACTTTATCCCGAGTACAATCCTTCTCCAACCGGAGTCATCAACCCAATTGCATTCAGATTGAAAGACATTGTTAAACAGAACTGCAACTGAAACCTCAGGTTTTGAGATGCAAGTTTTTATAGCCTCAGAAGTTCTTTGATCTATGACATACTTGAGCTCGGGCTAACAGGCTCTGTTGACGAGGAAGATACATATGAGGAATCTGTCCGTTCTCCAGTCTCTTCACCACTAAAATCATCCGTTTTCTTTGCATGTCGGGAAGGGCTGAAAAGACATGCATTAAAAACGTCATAATCATCAATTGTACCCAGTGGAAAGCCTTCATAGAATAACATCATAGATCCAAGGTTCCTCAGAGGAAAGACTTTCCTCTGAGTACAATCCTTCTCCAACCGGAGTCATCAACCCAATTGCATTCATATTGAAAGATATTTTTAAACATAACTGCAACTGAAACCTCAGGTTTTGAGATGCAAGTTTTTATAGCCTCAGAAGTTCTTTGATCTATGACATACTTGAGCTCGGGCTAACAGACTCTGTTGACGAGGAAGATACATATGAGGAATCTGTCCATTCTCCAGTCTCTTCATCACTAAATCATCCGTTTTCTTTGCAGGTCGGGAAGGGCTGAAAAGACATGCATTAAAAACGTCATAATCATCAATTGTACCCAGTGGAAAGCCTTCATAGAATAACATCATAGATCCAAGGTTCCTCAGAGGAAAGACTTTCCTCTGAGTACAATCCTTCTCCAACCGGAGTCATCAACCCAATTGCATTCATATTGAAAGACATTTTTAAACATAACTGCAACTGAAACCTCAGGTTTTGAGATGCAAGTTTTTATAGCCTAAGAAGTTCTTTGATCTATGACATACTTGAGCTCGGGCTAACAGGCTCTGTTGACGAGGAAGATACATATGAGGAATCTGTCCATTCTCCAGTTCTTCAGCAAAGTTTTTCCTTTGAGAACATTAGAAGAACCCTTCCCCTGGACTTTGCTCTCTTTCTGAGACCGGTGTTCTAATGTTCTTGATGGAGCAGAAGTTGAAGCTTTGTCCTCTTCTTTGTCGTCATTAGAGGTTAGATCAGTGACACGGGGAACCTTATTGTGGTCAGGCAGTGTTTCCTCTGACGTTAGGTCTGAGATGTGGTCGGTGGTAGATTCACTGGAGGAATCCGTCCATTCTCCAGCAGTAGTTTGTTAAACATTTTCCTTACTCCTGTTTTGATGAAGTATCCAGCTTCAAAAGATAGAGGGAAAAACATGGTGACTAAAATCTATGGGCAAAGTAAAAATCAGGCAGAGTTACATGCTGTCACTCAAGATAAGCGACAGCAACCATTTTCAGCATCAGTTTTAAATCTAACTTTCTTCTTTTCACCAGAGTCTTTTGTTATTGGACTTGGTGAAAGTTTTCTGAAACCTTTCCTAGCCAGGGAACGTAGAACATTAGAATAACGCTTCCCCTGGACTTTGGTCTCTTTCCGAGACCGGTGATCCATTCTTTTTGATGAAGCAGATGTTTTGGGCTGTCTTCTTTTCTTTGTAATTGTTCGACCAAAATGTCTCTTCCGAGGAATCAGACGTCGAGGAATCAAAAATCGGTATCTCCATACTTGAGCTAGTGCTAACAGGCTCAGTTGTCGTGGTAGATTCACTGGAGGAATCCGTCCATTCTCCAGTCTCTTCATCTGTAAAATCACCAGTTTTCTTTGCATGTCGGGAAGGCCTGAAAAGAAATGCATTAAAAACGTCATAATCATCAATTGTACCCAGTGGAAAGACTTTCCTCTGAGTACAATCCTTCTCCAACCAGAGTCATCAACCCACTCATCCAGGAAGGGAAGTCTTTCCTCTGAGCTCTCTTCTCCAGCCAGAGAAGGATTGTAGAGGAAGAAATCAAATTCTTCCTCTTCCTTGCAGGATGAGTGTCCTCATCCTGCGATGATGTGACAGCTGTCCCTGCTGTCACACAATAAGGGTAATTGTTTTCTGTTTTTCTTTAATATTACTTTATAGATTTGTACAATGAAAGAAACAATGATAAGAAATGCATTAAAAACGTCACAATCATCAATTGTACCCAGTGGAAAGACTTCATAGAATAACATCATAGATCCAAGGTTCCTCAGAGGAAACACTTTCCTCTGAGTACAATCCTTCTCCAACCGGAGTCATCAACCCAATTGCATTCAGATTGAAAGACATTGTTAAACAGAACTGCAACTGAAACCTGAGGTTTTGAGATGCAAGTTTTTATAGCCTCAGAAGTTCTTTGATCTATGACATACTTGAGCTCGGGCTAACAGGCTCTGTTGACGAGGAAGATACATAAGAGGAATCTGTCCATTCTCCAGTCTCTTCATCACTAAAATCATCCGTTTTCTTTGCAGGTCGGGAAGGGCTGAAAAGAAATGCATTAAAAACGTCATAATCATCAATTGTACCCAGTGGAAAGACTTCATAGAATAACATCATAGATCCAAGGTTCCTCAGAGGAAAGACTTTATCCCGAGTACAATCCTTCTCCAACCGGAGTCATCAACCCAATTGCATTCAGATTGAAAGACATTGTTAAACAGAACTGCAACTGAAACCTCAGGTTTTGAGATGCAAGTTTTTATAGCCTCAGAAGTTCTTTGATCTATGACATACTTGAGCTCGGGCTAACAGGCTCTGTTGACGAGGAAGATACATATGAGGAATCTGTCCATTCTCTAGTTCTTCATCACTAAAATCATCCGTTTTCTTTGCAGGTCGGAAAGGGCTGAAAAGAAATGCATTAAAAACGTCATAATCATCAATTGTACCCAGTGGAAAGACTTTCCTCTGAGTACAATCCTTCTCCAACCAGAGTCATCAACCCACTCATCCAGGAAGGGAAGTCTTTCCTCTGAGCTCTCTTCTCCAGCCGGAGAAGGATTGTAGAGGAAGAAATCAAATTCTTCCTCTTCCTCGCAGGATGAGGGTCCTCATCCTGCGATGATGTGACAGCTGTCCCTGCTGTCACACAATAAGGGTAATTGTTTTCTGTTTTTCTTTAATATTACTTTATACATTTGTTTCAATAGTTTACATTTTTATTTTTGTTTTCATTAATTTGACCAATTTAGTTAACTATTTGTAGTGCACCCATTTAGTTAACTTTGTCAGTTCTTTATAATTTTTGTTAAATGCACTAAATTTCTTTTGTTTGAGTTTACCTGTTTCCCCTGGAGCTACAGATGGAATTAAGATGATTTCCAGCTGATGCCCACTGGTGGTCAACTTCCCAGTGGGCCATGCCATCTGCTCGCCAGGGGAGGGGGAAATTTGTTTTTTTTAGTTTAGTTTAATTATTTCTTTAATATTTGTTTCTTTTGAAAGTTAGTTCAGTTCTAATGTTTATTTAATTTAAAGATTTAGTAATGTTTCTCTGTATTTGTTTGGGTTTTTTTGTGTGTGTTTAATTATCTCTTTTGTTTAGTAGTGGTTTGATCACCCTATTTAAGTTCTCTTCATGTCTTGTTAGTTAGGTCAGTTTTTTGTTTGAGTTCTTTGTGTTACTACCTGAGTTGTAATTTGTTATGTTGACCTCAGTTTTGGGCCCGATTTATCATTTTGAAATTATTTTTGGATTTTTTGTAATAAATGAATATTTCTTTTGAACTTTACTCAATACTCTCTGACTGGTTTGTGGGAAATCCTCACAGATGACGTTTCAAATTTTATGTTTGGCAGGAATGTTTTGAATGTTTTTTTGTTGACTGTGCTGACCAGATAACCAAGCCTGAATGAAACAGGAAAAAACATTGTGACTACAATTCCATCCATATCCCAGCCAGCAAAGGTTTTCCTTTGAGAACATTAGAAGAATCCTTCGCCTGCACTGTGGTCTCTTTATGAGTCCAGTCTTCTAATGTTTTTGATGGAGCAGAAGTTGAAGCTTTGTCCTCTTCTTTGTCGTCATTAGAGGTTAGATCAGTGACACGGGGAACCTTATTGTGGTCAGGCAGTGTTTCCTCTGACGTTAGGTCTGAGATGTGGTAGGTGGTGCTGTTTGCCAACACTGATCAGACGATGAAAGGCAGGTGGGTTTATTAAGCGCTCCAATCTATACTCAGAGCTGATTTAACCGGTCTGGCGTTGTGTTTGGTTCATGCCTGTGCTGCAGATCGCTACAGAGCCTTCAGGGGCTTGCGAGCCGAGGAGTGCGGGATCCTGAACGGCTGCGTCCGGGTTCAGTAGGGTTACACCTGCCACTGCTTTGTGGGATTCACCCTGGACCTGTCCCGCATTGCCTGCGTCGGTAGGCGGCCGCTCGCCGTCACGAGAAGAACTCGCCGTACCTTTCCTCTGTTTCACGTTGGCATCTCTCTCCTCGTGCAGATGTGAACGAATGCTCGGAGCTGAACAGTCGGATGTCACTGTGCAGAAACGGAAAGTGCGTCAACACGGTGGGCTCCTACCGCTGCGAGTGCCTGCCGGGCTACTGGGTCTCCGACAAACCCAACTACTGCGTGAAGACAGAAAACATCCACACACACAGTGAGAGGAGGCTGAGACCAGCAGGGCCACAAAAACCACACACACAATACTATACTTGTGAGAACATCCACTGACTACATTCGGGCCAATAAAAAATTGTCGGCAGCAATCGAATCGTGAACATCCTGCAGTGCAGCTGACTGTCGGCGCGGAGCAGGAGGAGCACCGGGGTCAAAGGGCTTCCTGTCCTTCAGCATAACCCAACCACGTTTCATTTTACTCATCAGATCCCAAATATTTCTGTATCGTTTTTATAATGGACTTTTAGATTGTGTCGCCAACAGCATCATATGCACCAGCTGGCTTTTTTTTTTTTGTCTTTATACGATTAAATTATTATGCCTGAGAGGTAAATTATTGGTCAGCCGGACAAAAAAAATTACTTTCTATTTCCACTCTAATGGCGCATATGGCTGACCGATGGTTCTGATTTACTTGTTTTGTTTTGCTTTTTGTACATTTTAGTCCAACCAGTCGATGAGATCAATGTGAGCAGTGAACTGGTCTTCCTGTTTCCACCTACCTGCTTTGAAGAATCCTTAGGAAACCTCTGAAAAATACACTTTTTGCTGCCAAAGTTACATAAATCTTGCCGGGTTGCGATGCTGTTGTGGGACAGTAATGGGAGAGGAGAACCCAGTGTACAGCTCTACTAAAGAGTGGAGAGAATAGCTTGTGTATTTGTAATTTGTACATGAACACACAAATGGCTTTTTCTGTGAATTTATAACATAATGTACATTCAACCCATTGGTAATAAACCACAAATTGTTTTATTTAATGGTACTTCTTGGTCCTTTATTCCCCATCTTTAAACATTTAATTAATATGATTATAGGCTGAGATATACTGAACAACTCTGCCTGCCATACCCACCCCAGCTGTGAAATAAAAAAGTTTACAAGTTTGAAATGTTTATTGTTTTAACTAGGACTTCTCAACACAAATTTGCCTATTTTGATTTTTCTTGTCATTTTGCTCAATTTATATATACGGTGCAATACTGTAATGATATATATAAATCTATATTGAGAAATATAGATTTATATATATATAATCATCTGCACTTTGCCATAATTGGACCTGCAAAGGAATCCTTTCCTTCTACAGTGATCTTTCAACAAAGCACAAATTTGCTTCCCATGTGGGGAAGGAGCTCGACGTGCAGTTTAATAGTTTTTAAGTCATTGTTAAAGTAAAATTATGAAAGTTAAGAAAATAAAAACATCACACAGAGTATTAACAAAAGATATTTATTTCCTATAATTTCTTTTGCTTCCTTCTTGGCCCCCGTCTAGATCCGCCCCTGGGCTGCAGGTCTGTGTCTGGTTCATTTTGGGTTAGCATGTCTTTTCTTCTTTGATAGGAAGTCAGGTTAATAAAAATAATAGTGAAATAACACATTAACTAGCCACTGACCAATGTATTCATAACATAGATTCTGATGTCTGGTTCTTTAGGTTCTGACGGGTCTGCAGCTCCTCTCCTGATCCATTCTGTCTATCATACAGCAGCACACTGCACCACGAGGACACTTTTTGTCCGTCACATCCTCACTGAACATTGGTCAGCCAGGAATGAGGAGCGTTCTTCACGTCTGGATTTTTGCCGGTGTTTGCTTCTAAGGACGGTGGAGTATGACCGTCATTTAAAAAGACACGGGTTGATAGCAGCTCGCCGCCGGTTGCGTCGTGATCATCTCTAGGCAACTGACAGCAGCAACGGCCGTTGAGTTCTGGGATCTTTTTTATAGTTTTTATAGCCTCAGAAGTTCTTTGATCTATGACATACTTGAGCTCGGGCTAACAGGCTCTGTTGACGAGGAAGATACATATGAGGAATCTGTCCATTCTCCAGTTCTTCAGCAAAGTTTTTCCTTTGAGAAAATTAGAGGAACCCTTCCCTGGACTTTGCTCTCTTTCTGAGACCGGTGTTCTAATGTTTTTGATGGAGCAGAAGTTGAAGCTTTGTCCTCTTCTTTGTCATTAGAGGTTAGATCAGTGACACGGGGAACCTCATTGTGGTCAGGCAGTGTTTCCTCTGACGTTAGGTCTGAGATGTGGTAGGTGGTAGATTCACTGGAGGAATCCGTCCATTCTCCAGCAGTAGTTTGTTAAACATTTTCCTTACTCCTGTTTTGATGAAGTATCCAGCTCCAAAAGATAGAGGGAAAAACATGGTGACTAAAATCTATGGGCAAAGTAAAAATCAGGCAGAGTTACATGCTGTCACTCAAGATAAGCGACAGCAACCATTTTCAGCATCAGTTTTAAATCTAACTTTCTTCTTTTCACCAGAGTCTTTTGTTTTTGGTCTTGGTGAAAGTTTTCTGAAAAGTTTCCTAGCCAGCAATTGTAGAACATTAGAAGAATACTTCTCCTGGACTTTGCTCTCTTTCTGAGACCGGTGTTCTAATCTTTTTGATGGAGCAGATGTTTTGGCTTTTCCTTTTCTTTGTCGACTATATTTTCTCTTCCGAAGAATCAGAAGTCGAGGAATCAAAAATTGGTATTTCCATACTCAAACTACTGCTGAAACGCTCACTTGATGAAGATTCACTGGAGGAATCCGTCCATTCTCCAGCAGTCTCTTCATCTGATTCCTCTTCTGTCAAATCAAATTCTCCAGCCAGAGTAGTTTTCTTTGCAGGTGTGGAAGGTCTGAAAAGATATGCGTCAATAAACATCATAGACATCAATCCAAGGTTCCTCAGAGGAAAGACTTTCCTCTGAGTACAATCCTTCTTCAACCGGAGTCATCAACCCAATTGCATTCATATTGAAAGACATTGTTAAACAGAACTGCAACTGAAACCTCAGGTTTGAGATGCAAGTTTTTATAGCCTCAGAAGTTCTTTGATCTATGACATACTTGAGCTCGGGCTAACAGGCTCTGTTGACGAGGAAGCATATTACTTAGCGGAGGAAAAGAAACTAACAAATATGAGGAATCTGTCCATTCTCCAGTCTCTTCACCACTAAAATCATTCGTTTTCTTTGCATGTCGGGAAGGCCTGAAAAGACATGCATTAAAAACGTCATAATCATCAATTGTACCCAGTGAAAGACTTTCCTCTGAGTACAATCCTTCTCTAACCAGAGTCATCAACCCACTCATCCAGGAAGGGAAGTCTTTCCTCTGAGCTCTCTTCTCCAGCCAGAGAAGGATTGTAGAGGAAGAAATCAAATTCTTCCTCTTCTCGCAGGATGAGTGTCCTCATGCGATGATGTGACAGTAGTTGGCGTGGTGGGGTGGTTTCCAGGTGGAGGGGTTCCTGCAGGAGTCTGAGGGCGGACAGGCAGCAGCTGTGTGGCAGGTGACGTACCCAGGTGCAAGGCCCAGTGGAGCCGCGAGGATCAGATTCTTCAGGTGAGTCTGTCTCAGAGGATGTTCAGCATGGGTTCACTAGAGGAAGGAGTAGATTGAAAAGAGTCAGAACAAAGGAGGACACTGGAAATACATCACTGATGCTACAGAGTACCACAGTAGAAGCGGAACCATCTGGCATCTGAATCTGGGAAGCCGCTCCTCTTTAAGGACCTTGCAAATTGGAGGTGATGTGTAACAGCTGGATTTCATCAGCCTGCATCCCTGTGGAAGAAGAAGAAAACCACTCCCTGCAAAACCCAACAGTTAAGTGACAATAAATGCTATCTATCTATCTATCTATCTATCTATCTATCTATCTATCTATCTATCTATCTATCTATAATCTTGTCCATCTTTGAAGTGTTCCAGGTTTTGTAGTTGGAGGTAGAGAAGTTGTAGGGTGATCCAAATGCATAAAAATGACTTTATGTCAAAAATCAGATAAAGATTTCTACCAGGCATGTCACATACCTGGTCGTGGATGATATGAATTAATTTCCGATTCATCCTTAAAGCTATGCATCTGAAGCACAGCCGCCCTCCGTCTATCTGTTCACCTGTATAAATAATCTCGCCATGCTGGTCGAACCAGCAGCTCCGGGAAGAGAAAAGCTGCCGTACTCCAAGCATCGCTCCTGTCATTTTAAGGATGCTCATTGGGGCCCCAAGAAACGACAAAAACCCGGACATTAATCCTCCCAGGCCAAACTTGAACAATGGGCCTTATGCTGCTAGCAGTTAGCTTTCGTCAACGACTCAGGCGGAAGTGAGAGCGCTGCTCAAAGCAAATAACAACCCAGCCGAAACAGGGTGCATTAAAAAATAAAACATAAAGGAACGAGGAATTTTAATAATGGAGGTACACAAATCAATCGAGGAATCATTTAAGCCCTAATCCTATCTCAATACGGCAGCTAGAAGTGCAGTGCAATTGTTTTTAAATCATTGTTAAAGTAAAATTGTGAAGGTTGTGAACATTCTTGTGATTCTCCACTTGGTGATAACTGTGTCATTTTTAGCAAAGCATTGATGCTAATGTTTAGCATCAGAATGCTGGGTCCACACCGACGGGCACACGTTGGCTGGCCCCGGTTAAATTTCTTCAGGAATTTTCCATCCATATCACCATGACTAAGATCTCTGGGCATGCTAAAAATCATGCCCAGTGTTGTTGTTGGTCAAATGAACCAACAGCAACACTTTTCAGCATCACTTCTGAACGTAACTCTCTTCTTTTCACCAGAAACCTCCACAACCGGGGAAGTTTGTTCATTGAGAACTTTGAACGAAGTAGTCTCTTCCATAGAAGTAGAACTGAACGTTGTGCTTTCAAATATAGGGATCTCCAGACTCGAGAAAGATTCTTCTTGAGAAAGACTGAAGGAATCCTTTCTTTCTAAGAAAGCTGAAGAAAATGGATGGACAGTTGTAATTACGCTCTCTTACACTTTCTGCAAGTTTTTTCACTGTCCATTAACATGTTCATCCATATCATGGTGACTAAGATCTCTGGATAACTAAAAATCAGGCAGAGTTACATGCTGTCACTCAAGATAATCGACAGCAACCCTTTTCAGCATCAGTTTTGAATCTAACTTTCTTCTTTTCACCAAGATCTTTTTTCATTGGTCTTGGTGAAAGTTTTCTGAAACGTTTCCTAGCCAGGGATCATTAGAAGAACCCTTCTCCTGGACTTTGGTCTCTTTCTGAGACCGGTTTTCTAATCTTTTTGATGGAGCAGATGTTTTGGCTTTACCCTCTGCTTTCTCCTCTTCTTTGTCGTCGTTTGACTATATTGTCTCTTCCGAAGAATCAAAAGTCAAGGAATCAAAAATTGGTATCTCCATACTCGAACTACTGCTAACACGCTCACGTGTAGAGGAAGATTCACTGGGGGACTCCGTCCATTCTCCAGCAGTAGTTTGTTGAAAACTTTTCTCACTCCTGTGGTGATTAAAGATCCAGCTCCAAAAGATAGAAGGAAAATCATTGTGGCTAAAATCTCTTCCATTCTGAAAGAGCCTACCTGTCGCCCTCCGGCGTGCTCCCGTTACCTCCTGGAGTCTTACCGACAGCCATCACGATCACCTGGACCCACAAAGAACAGAAGACCTCGGACATTGCAGTCAGCCTCTCTCTCATCTCCTACCTGCCGTCTACAAGTAAGATCTGGCCATTCACTCACCACGTTGCCATTTCCCACAAACCTGAACTCACCATCCGACTCTGACCCTCTAGTGAACTGTTCGTTTTCTGAACCTGCCTCCTCCCAGGACCAGACCGAGCCCTCTAAACCAACCAGCAGTGTTTTTCAATAAACTTCTCTTTTATTTCACATCATCTCCTGTGTGGTGTTCTGCAGGTGGGCTTGAAAATATTTACACCCATCATGACAGGCACTGAAAGCAGTTCTTTAAACTATTCAGACTAGAACACAACAGAGACACAATTAAATCTGTCAGATTTAATGATTTATTACCCCGTGATAATTACTCAGAAACAATCCAAATTAGGATGTATTTTTATTTATTTCCTACTTATGGGACATTTATGTTTATATCATAGGTTTTTGGTGCCTTTCTGTCAGGAAAAGATGTAAAACTTCAGCTATTTCACAAAGAGTTATTAACATTGATGAAAAAATGTCACATAACTTTGTATTAAAGCAGAAAGTATAGAGGATTAAACAATTTGTCTGAGACATTCTTCTTTCAGGAAATGGCAAATTTGATGTGTGTTTGCAATCATTTACTAACTGGTACACTCTGCTGGATTGAAGTTTTACTCATCGGACACAAAGTGACACTTCAGACAGAATGAGAACAGCCCAGAAATCACAAAGGCAAAACCCAATGTACGCACTTTTTATCTAATGTACATAAAATCTTTTTGTTCTGTGGGAGGAAGCCGGAGTACCCGGAGAGAACCCAGTCATGCTCATGGAGAACAAGCAAACCTCTTGCATAAAGAACCCAGGCCAGGATTCAAACCCAAGACCTCTTTCTGCTGTCATAGCAAATCAGTTTCCTTAATTTATGAACGATTTGGTGGATTGTGAAATTTCCATCATGGGAGAAGACTTTAAACACCTTGGTGTTCATCTGGACAACAGACTGGACAGTGAAGCGTCTATAAAAAGGGACCAAGCAGACTGGAGGAAGCTAAGATCCTTCAAGGTTTGCAACAAGCTGATACCCCCGTGATAAACTAAAGAAAATGGATGTAATTACGCTCTCTTACACTTTCCGCAAGTTTTTTCCACTGTCCATTAACGTGTCCATCCATATCATGGTGGCTCAAAGCCCTAGACAAACTAAAAAGCAGGCTGATCTAATCAGGCTATCACTCAACATAAGCAACAGCAACCCTTTTCAGTATCAGCTTCAAATTTGACTTTCTTCTTTTTCACTAAGATGTTTTTTTATTCGTCTTGGTGAAATTTTCGAAAACGAATCTTACCCAGGGATCGTAGAATATTAGAAAATCGCTTACTCTTCACTTTGGTCTCTCTCCGAGACCGGTGTTCCATTCTTTTTGATGGAGCAGGTGTTTTGGCTCTCTTCTTGGGAGGCGGAGTCCAAATTATCTCTTCCGAGGAATCAGATGTTGAAGAATCAAAAATCGGTATCTCCATACTTGAGCTTGGGCTGACTGGCTCTGTTGAGGACGATTCACAGGAGGAATCCGTCCATTCTCCAGACTCTTCGTCACTAAAATCATCTGTTTTCTTTGCAGGTTGGGAAGGCCTGAAAAGATATGCGTCGATGACGTCATAGTCATCGTTCCACTGTTGCTCAGAGGAAGAGGAAAGACGTTCCTCTGAGGGCAATCCTTCTCCAGCCGGAGAAGGATTAAAGAGAAATGAATTAAAATCATCCGGCCACTCTTCCTGGAAGGGAAGTCTATCCTCGTCGCTCTCTTCTCCAGCCGGAGAAGGATTGTAGAGGAAGGCATCAAAGTCGTCCAGGTCCTCATCCTGCGATGAAATTTCAAATGTGATGCTTGGCAGGAACGTTTTGAATGTTCTTCTGATCACAGTGGTGACCAGATAACCAAGCCCGAAAGACACAGGGATAAACATTGTTACCAGAATTTCATTCATATTGAAAGACATGGCTAAACAGAACTACAACTGAAATCTGAGGTTTTGAGATGCAAGTTTTTATAGCCTCAGAGATCCTTAGATCTATGACATAGCAGTATGTCATAGACCTATGTCATTGATGAGGTCATAGCTACAATGAGCTCACTGTAGTTCTGGGCAATGTCTTCCTTCTGACCGTTGCTATGGAAACAGTCAGATCAGTTCTTTCCTGTTTCTTTCCTCAGTAAAAACTTTCAATTCAATGACAGGTTTGGTTTCTATCCTTTGTTTATGCAGCCAACCACTCAGCATCCCATGACCATCTAAAAGACACAAGAACAAAATGGCTGCTGTCGGGATCAACCCTTATGTTGAGACAGAGAAGAAAAACATGTCAGACCATCTGCCTCCGATCTCCGACTTCAATATAGTTAACTCACGTACCGTCGCCAAAGCCTCCAATATTAGAAAAACGATGCTGTCGATTTGTTCCTCATTGACACCAAATTTGTTTTGTTTTGTAAAAGCAAATAATTGTGAATTGTACACCCGACCCGAAAGGGTTAAGTTGCAAATCGTGGAAAACTTATAGTTCAAATTTGGTAAGGCTAAAACATGAATTCTTTGGAAGTCATTAATTGGGAAATATAGATATAATATATATAATGTCAGGGATCATGAGCGCCCCCGAAAATCTGCTTCAATCTGAACTTGAACTGTGTTCAAGTATTCGACAGAGCAAGCTGCCTACTCTGCTCCTGCTCTGGGTCGTTATTTGCTCGTATTTGCTTTGAGCAAATAAGGACCCAGCTGAAACAGGGTGCATTAAAAAATAAAACATAAAGGAACGAGGAATTTTAATAATGGAGGTACACAAATCACTCGAGGAATCATTTAAGCCCTTATCCTATCTCAATACGGCAGCTAGAAGTGCAGTGCAATTGTTTTTAAATCATTGTTAAAGTAAAATTGTGAAGGTTGTGAACATTCTTGTGATTCTCCACATGACGCTGTGTAAATTTTAGCCAAGCTTAGCATTGATGCTAATGTTTAGCATCGAACGCTGGGTCCGAACCGACGGGCACATTTTGGCTGGCCCCGGTTGGTCAAATTAACAACAAACACACTTTTCAGCATCACTTCTGAACGTAACTCTCTTCTTTTCACCAGAAACTTCCACAACCGGGGAAGTTTGTTCATTGAGAACTTTGAACGAAGTAGTCTCTTCTGTAGAAGTAGAACTCAACGTTGTGCTTTCAAATATAGGGATCTCCAGACTCGAGAAAGATTCTTCTTGAGAAGACTGGAGGAATCCTTTCTTTTTAAGAAAGCTGAAGAAAATGGATGGACAGTTGTAATTATGGTCCCTTACACTTTCTGCAAGTTTTTTCACTGTCCATTAACATGTCCATCCATATCGTGGTGACTAAGATCTCTGGATAACTAAAAATCGGGAAGAGTTACATGCTGTCACTCAAGAAAGCGACAGCAACCCTGTTCAGCATCAGTTTGAAATCTAACTTTCTTCTTTTCACCAAGATCTTTTTTCTTTGGTCTTGGTGAAAGTTTTCTGAAACGTTCCTAGCCAGGGATCATGAGAAGAATCCTTCCCTGGACTTTGGTCTCTTTCTGAGACCGGTGTGTAATGCCCGAGAGATTTAATCTCTTATACGAATAACCTGCAAGCATTTACAGCTACAATGAGCTCACTGTAGTTCTGGGCAATGTCTTCCTTCTGACCGTTGCTATGGAAACAGTTGGATCAGTTCTGCATTATTCAAACTATTAACCGTTTGCAACGGCTTCAGTTAATCATTCGAGGCGCCTTGACGGACGTCGGAGGTGAAGGACAGCAGAATCGAACAGAGTGACTTCGGTTATTTTCCCAAGTTGTTTTTACCAGTTTATTGGTGGCTTCTTCTTGTTGGAGTCTGTGAACGTAAACCTGATTGGGGCTCATAGACGGTGCTATTTACAAAAGTTGGAAATGGTGAACTTCCAAACTGAGTACAATCCTTCTCCAACCAGAGTCATCAACCCACTCATCCAGGAAGGGAAGTCTTTCCTCTGAGCTCTCTTCTCCAGCCAGAGAAGGATTGTAGAGGAAGAAATCAAATTCTTCCTCTTCCTTGCAGGATGAGTGCCTCATCCTGCGATGATGTGACAGCTGTCCCTGCTGTCACACAATAAGGGTAATTTTTTTCTGTTTTTCTTTAATATTACTTTATAGATTTGTACAATGAAAAGAAATGCTTAAAAACGTCACAATCATCAATTGTACCCAGTGGAAAGACTTCATAGAATAACATCATAGACATCAATCCAAGGTTCCTCAGAGGAAAGACTTTATCCCGAGTACAATTCTTCTCCAACCGGAGTCATCAACCCAATTGCATTCAGATTGAAAGACATTGTTAAACAGAACTGCAACTGAACCTCAGGTTTTGAGATGCAAGTTTTTATAGCTTTAGAAGTTCTTTGATCTATGACATACTTGAGCTCGGGCTAACAGGCTCTGTTGACGAGGAAGATACATATGAGGAATCTGTCCATTCTCCAGTCTCTTCATCACTAAAATCATCCGTTTTCTTTGCAGGTCGGGAAGGGCTGAAAAGAAATGCATTAAAACGTCATAATCATCAATTGTACCCAGTGGAAAGACTTCATAGAATAACATCATAGACATCAATCCAAGGTTCCTCAGAGGAAAGACTTTATCCCGAGTACAATCCTTCTCCAACCGGAGTCATCAACCCAATTGCATTCAGATTGAAAGACATTGTTAAACAGAACTGCAACTGAAACCTGAGGTTTTGAGATGCAAGTTTTTATAGCTTTAGAAGTTCTTTGATCTATGACATACTTGAGCTCGGGCTAACAGACTCTTTTGACGAGGAAGATACATATGAGGAATCTGTCCATTCTCCAGTCTCTTCATCACTAAAATCATCCGTTTTCTTTGCAGGTCGGGAAGGGCTGAAAAGAAATGCATTAAAAACGTCATAATCATCAATTGTACCCAGTGGAAAGACTTCATAGAATAACATCATAGACATCAATCCAAGGTTCCTCAGAGGAAAGACTTTATCCCGAGTACAATCCTTCTCCAACCGGAGTCATCAACCCAATTGCATTCAGATTGAAAGACATTGTTAAACAGAACTGCAACTGAAACCTGAGGTTTTGAGATGCAAGTTTTTATAGCCTCAGAAGTTCTTTGATCTATGACATACTTGAGCTCGGGCTAACAGGCTCTGTTGACGAGGAGATACATATGAGGAATCTGTCCATTCTCCAGTCTCTTCATCACTAAAATCATCCGTTTTCTTTGCAGGTCGGGAAGGGCTGAAAAGAAATGCATTAAAAACGTCATAATCATCAATTGTACCCAGTGGAAAGACTTCATAGAATAACATCATAGACATCAATCCAAGGTTCCTCAGAGGAAAGACTTTATCCCGAGTACAATCCTTCTCCAACCGGAGTCATCAACCCAATTGCATTCAGATTGAAAGACATTGTTAAACAGAACTGCAACTGAGGTTTTGAGATGCAAGTTTTTATAGCTTTAGAAGTTCTTTGATCTATGACATACTTGAGCTCGGGCTAACAGACTCTGTTGACGAGAAGATACATATGAGGAATCTGTCCATTCTCCAGTCTCTTCATCACTAAAATCATCCGTTTTCTTTGCAGGTCGGGAAGGGCTGAAAAGAAATGCATTAAAAACGTCATAATCATCAATTGTACCCAGTGGAAAGACTTCATAGAATAACATCATAGACATCAATCCAAGGTTCCTCAGAGGAAAGACTTTATCCCGAGTACAATCCTTCTCCAACCGGAGTCATCAACCCAATTGCATTCAGATTGAAAGACATTGTTAAACAGAACTGCAACTGAAACCTCAGGTTTTGAGATGCAAGTTTTTATAGCCTCAGAAGTTCTTTGATCTATGACATACTTGAGCTCGGGCTAACAGGCTCTGTTGACGAGGAAGATACATATGAGGAATCTGTCCATTCTCCAGTCTCTTCATCACTAAAATCATCCGTTTTCTTTGCAGGTCGGGAAGGGCTGAAAAGAAATGCATTAAAAACGTCATAATCATCAATTGTACCCAGTGGAAAGACTTTCCTCTGAGTACAATCCTTCTCCAACCAGAGTCATCAACCCACTCATCCAGGAAGGGAAGTCTTTCCTCTGAGCTCTCTTCTCCAGCCAGAGAAGGATTGTAGAGGAAGAAATCAAATTCTTCCTCTTCCTCGCAGGATGAGGGTCCTCATCCTGCGATGATGTGACAGCTGTCCCTGCTGTCACACAATAAGGGTAATTGTTTTCTGTTTTTCTTTAATATTACTTTATACATTTGTTTCAATAGTTTACATTTTTATTTTTGTTTTCATTAATTTGACCAATTTAGTTAACTATTTGTAGTGCACCCATTTAGTTAACTTTGTCAGTTCTTTATAATTTTTGTTAAATGCACTAAATTTCTTTTGTTTGAGTTTACCTGTTTCCCCTGGAGCTACAGATGGAATTAAGATGATTTCCAGCTGATGCCCACTGGTGGTCAACTTCCCAGTGGGCCATGCCATCTGCTCGCCAGGGGAGGGGGAAATTTGTTTTTTTTAGTTTAGTTTAATTATTTCTTTAATATTTGTTTCTTTTGAAAGTTAGTTCAGTTCTAATGTTTATTTAATTTAAAGATTTAGTAATGTTTCTCTGTATTTGTTTGGGTTTTTTGTGTGTGTTTAATTATCTCTTTTGTTTAGTAGTGGTTTGATCACCCACTATTTAAGTTCTCTTCATGTCTTGTTAGTTAGGTCAGTTTTTTGTTTGAGTTCTTTGTGTTACTACCTGAGTTGTAATTTGTTATGTTGACCTCAGTTTTGGGCCCGATTTATCATTTTGAAATTATTTTTGGATTTTTTGTAATAAATGAATATTTCTTTTGAACTTTACTCAATACTCTCTGACTGGTTTGTGGAAATCCTCACAGATGACGTTTCAAATTTTATGTTTGGCAGGAACGTTTTGAATGTTTTTTTGTTGACTGTGCTGACCAGATAACCAAGCCTGAATGAAACAGGAAAAAACATTGTGACTACAATTCCATCCATATCCCAGCCAGCAAAGGTTTTCCTTTGAGAACATTAGAAGAATCCTTCGCCTGCACTGTGGTCTCTTTATGAGTCCAGTCTTCTAATGTTTTTGATGGAGCAGAAGTTGAAGCTTTGTCCTCTTCTTTGTCGTCATTAGAGGTTAGATCAGTGACACGGGGAACCTTATTGTGGTCAGGCAGTGTTTCCTCTGACGTTAGGTCTGAGATGTGGTAGGTGGTGCTGTTTGCCAACACTGATCAGACGATGAAAGGCAGGTGGGTTTATTAAGCGCTCCAATCTATACTCAGAGCTGATTTAACCGGTCTGGCGTTGTGTTTGGTTCATGCCTGTGCTGCAGATCGCTACAGAGCCTTCAGGGGCTTGCGAGCCGAGGAGTGCGGGATCCTGAATGGCTGCGTCCGGGTTCAGTAGTTTACACCTGCCACTGCTTTGTGGGATTCACCCTGGACCTGTCCCGCATTGCCTGCGTCGGTAGGCGGCCGCTCGCCGTCACGAGAAGAACTCGCCGTACCTTTCCTCTGTTTCACGTTGGCACCTCTCTCCTCGTGCAGATGTGAACGAATGCTCGGAGCTGAACAGTCGGATGTCACTGTGCAGAAACGGAAAGTGCGTCAACACGGTGGGCTCCTACCGCTGCGAGTGCCTGCCGGGCTACTGGGTCTCCGACAAACCCAACTACTGCGTGAAGACAGAAAACATCCACACACACAGTGAGAGGAGGCTGAGACCAGCAGGGCCACAAAAACCACACAAATACTATACTTGTGAGAACATCCACTGACTACATTCGGGCCAATAAAAAATTGTCGGCAGCAATCGAATCGTGAACATCCTGCAGTGCAGCTGACTGTCGGCGCGGAGCAGGAGGAGCACCGGGTCAAAGGGCTTCCTGTCCTTCAGCATAACCCAACCACGTTTCATTTTACTCATCAGATCCCAAATATTTCTGTATCGTTTTTATAATGGACTTTTAGATTGTGTCGCCAACAGCATCATATGCACCAGCTGGCTTTTTTTTTTTGTCTTTATACGATTAAATTATTATGCCTGAGAGGTAAATTATTGGTCAGCCGGACAAAAAAAATTACTTTCTATTTCCACTCTAATGGCGCATATGGCTGACCGATGGTTCTGATTTACTTGTTTTGTTTTGCTTTTTGTACATTTTAGTCCAACCAGTCGATGAGATCAATGTGAGCAGTGAACTGGTCTTCCTGTTTCCACCTACCTGCTTTGAAGAATCCTTAGGAAACCTCTGAAAAATACACTTTTTGCTGCCAAGTTACATAAATCTTGCCGGGTTGCGATGCTGTTGTGGGACAGTAATGGGAGAGGAGAACCCAGTGTACAGCTCTACTAAAGAGTGGAGAGAATAGCTTGTGTATTTGTAATTTGTACATGAACACACAAATGGCTTTTTCTGTGAATTTATAACAATGTACATTCAACCCATTGGTAATAAACCACAAATTGTTTTATTTAATGGTACTTCTTGGTCCTTTATTCCCCATCTTTAAACATTTAATTAATATGATTATAGGCTGAGATATACTGAACAACTCTGCCTGCCATACCCACCCCAGCTGTGAAATAAAAAAGTTTACAAGTTTGAAATGTTTATTGTTTTAACTAGGACTTCTCAACACAAATTTGCCTATTTTGATTTTTCTTGTCATTTTGCTCAATTTATATATACGGTGCAATACTGTAATGATATATATAAATCTATATTGAGAAATATAGATTTATATATATACTATAATCATCTGCACTTTGCCATAATTGGACCTGCAAAGGAATCCTTTCCTTCTACAGTGATCTTTCAACAAAGCACAAATTTGCTTCCCATGTGGGGAAGGAGCTCGACGTGCAGTTTAATAGTTTTAAGTCATTGTTAAAGTAAAATTATGAAAGTTAAGAAAATAAAAATCACACAGAGTATTAACAAAAGATATTTATTTCCTATAATTTCTTTTGCTTCCTTCTTGGCCCCCGTCTAGATCCGCCCCTGGGCTGCAGGTCTGTGTCTGGTTCATTTTGGGTTAGCATGTCTTTTCTTCTTTGATAGGAAGTCAGGTTAATAAAAATAATAGTGAAATAACACATTAACTAGCCACTGACCAATGTATTCATAACATAGATTCTGATGTCTGGTTCTTTAGGTTCTGACGGGTCTGCAGCTCCTCTCCTGATCCATTCTGTCTATCATACAGCAGCACACTGCACCACGAGGACACTTTTTGTCCGTCACATCCTCACTGAACATTGGTCAGCCAGGAATGAGCGTCTTCTTCACGTCTGGATTTTTGCCGGTGTTTGCTTCTAAGGACGGTGGAGTATGACCGGTCATTTAAAAAGACGCGGGTTGATAGCAGCTTGCCCGGTTGCGTCGTGATCATCTCTAGGCAACTGACAGCAGCAACGGCCCGTTGAGTTCTGGGATCCTTTAGCTCCCGCCAGACAATCTAGCTAACCTTAATATTTCCTGCGTTTCATTTAGACCTGCCATGGCAGGCACCTATTGTTCTACACCCAATAAAATATCTCTTTATACATTATTATTCGTTATTCTTCCTGCGTTATCTTTTTCTCTCAGGTTAGGGCTCTGCCGAGTGCAGCAAGACAGAGCATTAGCATTAGATTTTTTTACGTTAAAAAAGTAAAAAAACGATTAGAAATAGCTAATAGACTTAAAATAAGTTATTAGCTATTTCTCTTACTTATTAGCCATGTTTAGTATACTGAATGGAGTAAGTCAATTACAGATAATATGCTAGTGATGCCCCACATGCTGCTTATAGTATTCATGCTAATGTAGCGTAGTTGATTCTACGTTGTGTCTTGTGGGCAATAACAGCAATAACAATAGCTGATATAAAGGCAGTTTTAATGCACCTGCATTCAAATGGCAGAACATAGGTTTTCTTTTCAGTGCTCCACAGCGCCTGTTCAACCATGAACGATACTATTTTCAGCACATGTATATAGGATTTTTATTAGCAACGATTTATGTATAAAAGCAGCTAGATAACCGCTAACTGCTAACCTTAACGTAGCAAAGGTTAAGTACTTCAACGCACATTATTTTATATGAACAGTGACGGAACTAACACTTATTACACTTGAAATACACTTATTAAACACAGAAAGCAAAAAACCCTTCACAGACTACAATGGTATGATAGGATAATTTACGTTTTTAAACTCCGAACTGATACTAAAACCTACAATCCATGAATTAAACGTGTTAAACATTGAGTAACGATAATAATTCATAGTATTATTTACAAAACATTCAATTTTAATAAAAATAATAATTTTGAGACTGGGAGTTTCTCGCTGTTTTACATGGGTCTGTCATCTTTTCAAAATAAAATCTGCTCATATCATTTCAAATCGGACTATCTTCTCTCTTAACAATCTAATGTAATAACATCATACCGCTTATACATTCATTTTAACATACTGAATGGTGCAAGTCCATACACATTCTTGTGATTCTCCACATGATACTGTGTAATTTTTTAGCCAAGCTTAGCATTGATGCTAATGTTTAGCATCAGAACGCTGGGTCCGAACCGAAGGGCACACGTTGGCTGGCCCCGGTTAAATTTCTTCAGGAATTTTCCATCCATATCACCATGACTAAGATCTCTGGGCATGCTGAAAATCAGGCAGATGTAACATGCTGTTGGTCAAATGAACCAACAGCAACACTTTTCAGCATCACTTCTGAACGTAACTCTCTTCTTTTCACCAAAAACTTCCACAACCGGGGAAGTTTGTTCATTGAGAACTTTGAACGAAGTAGTCTCTTCTGTAGAAGTAGAACTCAACGTTGTGCTTTCAAATATAGGGATCTCCAGACTCGAGAAAGATTCTTCTTGAGAAAGACTGGAGGAATCCTTTCTTTCTAAGAATGCTGAAGAAAATGGATGGACAGTTGTAATTATGGTCTCTTACACTTTCTGCAAGTTTTTTCACTGTCCATTAACATGTCCATCCATATCATGGTGACTAAGATCTCTGGATAGCTAAAAATCAGGCAGAGTTACATGCTGTCACTCAACATAAGCGACAGCAACCCTGTTCAGTCTCAGTTTCAAATTTAACTTTCTTCTTTTCACCAAGATCTTTTTTCATTCGTCTTGGTGAAACTTTTCGAAAACGTATCTTAGCCAGGGATCGTAGAATATTAGTATAACGCTTACCCTTCACTTTGGTCTCTCTCCGAGACCGGTGTTCCATTCATTTTGATGGAGCAGGTGTTTTGGCTCTCTTATTGGGAGGCGGAGTCCAAAATATCTCTTCCGAGGAATCAGACGTCGAAGAATCAAAAATTGGTATCTCCATACTTGAGCTCGGGGTAACAGGCTCTGTTGACGAGGAAGATACATAGAGGAATCTGTCCATTCTCCAGTTTCTTCATCACTAAAATCATCTGTTTTCTTTGCAGGTCGGGAAGGCCTGAAAAGATATGCGTCAATGACATCATAGTCATCGTTTCACTGTTCCTCAGAGGAAGAGGAAAGACGTTCCTCTGAGGGCAATCCTTCTCCAGCCAGAGAAGGATTGTAGAGGAAGGAATCAATTTCATCCAGGTCCTCATCCTGCGATGACTCTTCAAACTTTATCTGTGGCAGGAAAGTGTTGACCGTTTTCCTGATTGCTGTGGTGGCCAAATAACCAAGGCCGTAAGACACAGGAAAAAACAATGTGGCTCCAATTGCATTCATGTTGAAAGACATTGTTAAACAGAACTGCAACTGAAACTTGAGGTTTTGAGATGCAAGTTTTTATAGCCTCAGAAGTTCTTTGATCTATGACATACTTGAGCTCGGGCTAACAGGCTCTGTTGACGAGGAAGATACATATGAGGAATCTGTCCATTCTCCAGTTCTTCATCACTAAAATCATCCGTTTTCTTTGCATGTCGGGAAGGCCTGAAAAGAAATGCATTAAAAACGTCATAATCATCAATTGTACCCAGTGGAAAGACTTTCCTCTGAGTACAATCCTTCTCTAACCAGAGTCATCAACCCACTCATCCAGGAAGGGAAGTCTTTCCTCTGAGCTCTCTTCTCCAGCCAGAGAAGGATTGTAGAGGAAGAAATCAAATTCTTCCTCTTCCTCGCAGGATAAGTGTCCTCATCCTGCGATGATGTGACAGCTGTCCCTGCTGTCACACAATAAGGGTAATTGTTTTCTGTTTTTCTTTATTACTTTATAGATTTGTACAATGAAAAGAAATGCATTAAAACGTCACAATCATCAATTGTACCCAGTGGAAAGACTTCATAGAATAACATCATAGATCCAAGGTTCCTCAGAGGAAACACTTTCCTCTGAGTACAATCCTTCTCCAACCGGAGTCATCAACCCAATTGCATTCGTTTTGAAAGACATTGTTAAACAGAACTGCAACTGAAACCTCAGGTTTTGACATGCAAGTTTTTATAGCCTCAGAAGTTCTTTGATCTATGACATACTTGAGCTCGGCTAACAGGCTCTGTTGACGAGGAAGATACATATGAGGAATCTGTCCATTCTCCAGTTTCTTCAGCAAAGTTTTTCCTTTGAGAACATTAGAGGAACCCTTCCCCTGGACTTTGCTCTCTTTCTGAGACCGGTGTTCTAATGTTTTTGATGGAGCAGAAGTTGAAGCTTTGTCCTCTTCTTTGTCGTCATTAGAGGTTAGATCAGTGACACGGGGAACCTTATTGTGGTCAGGCAGTATTTCCTCTGACGTTAGGTCTGAGATGTGGTAGGTGGTAGATTCACTGGAGGAATCCGTCCATTCTCCAGCAGTAGTTTGTTAAACATTTTCCTTACTCCTGTTTTGATGAAGTATCCAGCTCCAAAAGATAGAGGGAAAAACATGGTGACTAAAATCTATGGGCAAAGTAAAAATCAGGCAGAGTTACATGCTGTCACTCAAGATAAGCGACAGCAACCATTTTCAGCATCAGTTTTAAATCTAACTTTCTTCTTTTCACCAGAGTCTTTTGTTTTTGGTCTTGGTGAAAGTTTTCTGAAAAGTTTCCTAGCCAGCGAATGTAGAACATTAGAAGAATACTTCTCCTGGACTCTGCTCTCTTTCTGAGACCGGTGTTCTAATCTTTTTGATGGAGCAGATGTTTTGGCTTTCTCCTTTTCTTTGTCGACTATATTTTCTCTTCCGAAGAATCAGAAGTCGAGGAATCAAAAATTGGTATTTCCATACTCAAACTACTGCTGAAACGCTCACTTGATGAAGATTCACTGGAGGAATCCGTCCATTCTCCAGCAGTCTCTTCATCTGATTCCTCTTCTGTCAAATCAAATTCTCCAGCCGGAGTAGTTTTCTTTGCAGGTGTGGAAGGTCTGAAAAGATATGCGTCAATAACATCATAGACATCAATCCAAGGTTCCTCAGAGGAAAGACTTTCCTCTGAGTACAATCCTTCTCTAACCAGAGTCATCAACCCACTCATCCAGGAAGGGAAGTCTTTCCTCTGAGCTCTCTTCTCCAGCCAGAGAAGGATTGTAGAGGAAGAAATCAAATTCTTCCTCTTCCTCGCAGGGATAAGTGTCCTCATCCTGCGATGATGTGACAGTAGTTGGCGTGGTGGGGTGGTTTCCAGGTGGAGGGGTTCCTGCAGGAGTCTGAGGGCGGACAGGCAGCAGCTGTGTGGCAGGTGACGTACCCAGGTGCAAGGCCCAGTGGAGCCGCGAGGATCAGATTCTTCAGGTGAGTCTGTCTCAGAGGATGTTCAGCATGGGTTCACTAGAGGAAGGAGTAGATTGAAAAGAGTCAGAACAAAGGAGGACACTGGAAATACATCACTGACGCTACAGAGTACCACAGTAGAAGCGGAACCATCTGGCATCTGAATCTGGGAAGCTGCTCCTCTTAAGGACCTTGCAAATTGGAGGTGATGTGTAACAGCTGGATTTCATCAGCCTGCCTCCCTGTGAAGAAGAAGAAAACCACTCCCTGCAAAACCCAACAGTTAAGTGACAATAAATGCTATCTATCTATCTATCTATCTATAATCTTGTCCATCTTTGAAGTGTTCCAGGTTTTGTAGTTCTGGAGGTAGAGAAGTTGTAGGGTGATCCAAATGCATAAAAATGACTTATGTCAAAAATCAGATAAAGATTTCTACCAGGTATGTCACATACCTGGTCGTGGATGATATGAAATTAATTTTCCGATTCATCCTTAAAGCTATGCATCTGAAGCACAGCCGCCCTCCGTCTATCTGTTCACCTGTATAAATAATCTCGCCATGCTGGTCGAACCAGCAGCTCCGGGAAGAGAAAAGCTGCCGTACTCCAAGCATCGCTCCTGTCATTTTAAGGATGCTCATTGGGGCCCCAAGAAACGACAAAAACCCGGACATTAATCCTCCCAGGCCAAACTTGAACAATGGACCTTATGCCGCTAGCAGTTAGCTTTCGTCAACGACTCAGGCGGAAGTGAGAGCGCTGCTCAAAGCAAATAACAACCCAGCCGAAACAGGGTGCATTAAAAAATAAAACGTAAAGGAACGAGGAATTTTAATAATGGAGGTACACAAATCACTCGAGGAATCATTTAAGCCCTAATCCTATCTCAATACGGCAGCTAGAAGTGCAGTGCAATTGTTTTAAATCATTGTTAAAGTAAAATTGTGAAGGTTGTGAACATTCTTGTGATTCTCCACTTGGTGATAACTGTGTCATTTTTTAGCAAAGCATTGATGCTAATGTTTAGCATCAGAATGCTGGGTCCACACCGACGGGCACACGTTGGCTGGCCCCGGTTAAATTTCTTCAGGAATTTTCCATCCATATCACCATGACTAAGATCTCTGGGCATGCTAAAAATCATGCCTGTTGTTGTTGGTCAAATGAACCAACAGCAACACTTTTCAGCATCACTTCTGAACGTAACTCTCTTCTTTTCACCAGAAACCTCCACAACCGGGGAAGTTTGTTCATTGAGAACTTTGAACGAAGTAGTCTCTTCCATAGAAGTAGAACTGAACGTTGTGCTTTCAAATATAGGGATCTCCAGACTCGAGAAAGATTCTTCTTGAGAAAGACTGAAGGAATCCTTTCTTTCTAGAAAAGCTGAAGAAAATGCAAGTTTTTTCACTGTCCATTAACATGTTCATCCATATCATGGTGACTAAGATCTCTGGATAACTAAAAATCAGGCAGAGTTACATGCTGTCACTCAAGATAATCGACAGCAACCCTTTTCAGCATCAGTTTTGAATCTAACTTTCTTCTTTTCACCAAGATCTTTTTTCATTGGTCTTGGTGAAAGTTTTCTGAAACGTTTCCTAGCCAGGGATCATTAGAAGAACCCTTCTCCTGGACTTTGGTCTCTTTCTGAGACCGGTTTTCTAATCTTTTTGATGGAGCAGATGTTTTGGCTTTACCCTCTGCTTTCTCCTCTTCTTTGTCGTCGTTTGACTATATTGTCTCTTCCGAAGAATCAAAAGTCAAGGAATCAAAAATTGGTATCTCCATACTCGAACTACTGCTAACACGCTCACGTGTAGAGGAAGATTCACTGGGGGACTCCGTCCATTCTCCAGCAGTAGTTTGTTGAAAACTTTTCTCACTCCTGTGGTGATTAAAGATCCAGCTCCAAAAGATAGAAGGAAAATCATTGTGGCTAAAATCTCTTCCATTCTGAAAGAGCCTACCTGTCCGCCCTCCGGCGTGCTCCGTTACCTCCTGGAGTCTTACCGACAGCCATCACGATCACCTGGACCCACAAAGAACAGAAGACCTCGGACATTGCAGTCAGCCTCTCTCTCTCTCCTACCTGCCGTCTACAAGTAAGATCTGGCCATTCACTCACCACGTTGCCATTTCCCACAAACCTGAACTCACCATCCGACTCTGACCCTCTAGTGAACTGTTCGTTTTCTGAACCTGCCTCCCTCCCAGGACCAGACCCGAGCCCTCTAAACCAACCAGCAGTGTTTTTCAATAAACTTCTCTTTTATTTCACATCATCTCCTGTGTGGTGTTCTGCAGGTGGGCTTGAAAATATTTACACCCATCATGACAGGCACTGAAAGCAGTTCTTTAAACTATTCAGACTAGAACACAACAGAGACACAATTAAATCTGTCAGATTTAATGATTTATTACCCCGTGATAATAAATCAGAAACAATCCAAATTAGGATGTATTTTTATTTATTTCCTACTTATGGGACATTTATGTTTATATCATAGGTTTTTGGTGCCTTTCTGTCAGGAAAAGATGTAAAACTTCAGCTATTTCACAAAGAGTTATTAACATTGATGAAAAAATGTCACATAGCTTTGTATTAAAGCAGAAAGTACAGCGGATTAAACAATTTGTCTGAGACATTCTTCTTTCAGGAAATGGCAAATTTGATGTGTGTTTGCAATCATTTACTAACTGGTACACTCTGCTGGATTGAAGTTTTACTCATCGGACACAAAGTGACACTTCAGACAGAATGAGAACAGCCCAGAAATCACAAAGGCAAAACCCAATGTACGCACTTTTTATCTAATGTACATAAAATCTTTTTGTTCTGTGGGAGGAAGCCGGAGTACCCGGAGAGAACCCAGTCATGCTCATGGAGAACGCAAACCTCTTGCATAAAAGAACCCAGGCCAGGATTCAAACCCAAACCTCTTTCTGCTGTCATAGCAAATCAGTTTCCTTAATTTATGAACGATTTGGTGGATTGTGAAATTTCCATCATGGGAGAAGACTTTAAACACCTTGGTGTTCATCTGGACAACAGACTGGACAGTGAAGCGTCTATAAAAAGGACCAAGCAGACTGGAGGAAGCTAAGATCCTTCAAGGTTTGCAACAAGCTGATACCCCCGTGATAAACTAAAGAAAATGGATGTAATTACGCTCTCTTACACTTTCCACAAGTTTTTTTCCACTGTCCATTAACATGTCCATCCATATCATGGTGGCTCAAAGCCCTAGACAAACTAAAAAGCAGGCTGATCTAATCAGGCTATCACTCAACATAAGCAACAGCAACCTTTTCAGTATCAGCTTCAAATTTGACTTTCTTCTTTTCACTAAGATGTTTTTTTTATTCGTCTTGGTGAAATTTTTCGAAAACGAATCTTACCCAGGGATCGTAGAATATTAGAAAATCGCTTACTCTTCACTTTGGTCTCTCCCGAGACCGGTGTTCCATTCTTTTGATGGAGCAGGTGTTTTGGCTCTCTTCTTGGGAGGCGGAGTCCAATTATCTCTTCCGAGGAATCAGATGTTGAAGAATCAAAAATCGGTATCTCCATACTTGAGCTTGGGCTGACTGGCTCTGTTGAGGACGATTCACAGGAGGAATCCGTCCATTCTCCAGACTCTTCGTCACTAAAATCATCTGTTTTCTTTGCAGGTTGGGAAGGCCTGAAAAGATATGCGTCGATGACGTCATAGTCATCGTTCCACTGTTGCTCAGAGGAAGAGGAAAGACGTTCCTCTGAGGGCAATCCTTCTCCAGCCGGAGAAGGATTAAAGAGAAATGAATTAAAATCATCCGGCCACTCTTCTGGAAGGGAAGTCTATCCTCGTCGCTCTCTTCTCCAGCCGGAGAAGGATTGTAGAGGAAGGCATCAAAGTCGTCCAGGTCCTCATCCTGCGATGAAATTTCAAATGTGATGCTTGCAGGAACGTTTTGAATGTTCTTCTGATCACAGTGGTGACCAGATAACCAAGCCCGAAAGACACAGGGATAAACATTGTTACCAGAATTTCATTCATATTGAAAGACATGGCTAAACAGAACTACAACTGAAATCTGAGGTTTTGAGATGCAAGTTTTTATAGCCTCAGAGATCCTTAGATCTATGACATAGCAGTATGTCATAGACCTATGTCATTGATGAGGTCATAGCTACAATGAGCTCACTGTAGTTCTGGGCATGTCTTCCTTCTGACCGTTGCTATGGAAACAGTCAGATCAGTTCTTTCCTGTTTCTTTCTCAGTAAAAACTTTCAATTCAATGACAGGTTTGGTTTCTATCCTTTGTTTATGCAGCCAACCACTCAGCATCCCATGACCATCTAAAAGACACAAGAACAAAATGGCTGCTGTCGGGATCAACCCTTATGTTGAGACAGAGAAGAAAAACATGTCAGACCATCTGCCTCCGATCTCCGACTTCAATATAGTTAACTCACGTACCGTCGCCAAAGCCTCCAATATTAGAAAAACGATGCTGTCGATTTGTTCCTCATTGACACCAAATTTGTTTTGTTTTGTAAAAGCAAATAATTGTGAATTGTACACCCGACCGAAAGGGTTAAAGTTGCAAATCGTGGAAAACTTATAGTTCAAATTTGGTAAGGCTAAAACATGAATTCTTTGGAAGTCATTAATTGGGAAATATAGATATAATATATATAATGTCAGGGATCATGAGCGCCCCCGAAAATCTGCTTCAATCTGAACTTGAACTGTGTTCAAGTATTCGACAGAGCAAGCTGCCTACTCTGCTCCTGCTCTGGGTCGTTATTTGCTCGTATTTGCTTTGAGCAAATAAGGACCCAGCTGAAACAGGGTGCATTAAAAAAATAAAACATAAAGGAACGAGGAATTTTAATAATGGAGGTACACAAATCACTCGAGGAATCATTTAAGCCCTAATCCTATCTCAATACGGCAGCTAGAAGTGCAGTGCAATTGTTTTTAAATCATTGTCAAAGTAAAATTGTGAAGGTTTGTGAACATTCTTGTGATTCTCCACATGACGCTGTGTAAATTTTAGCCAAGCTTAGCATTGATGCTAATGTTTAGCATCGGAACGCTGGGTCCGAACCGACGGCACATTTTGGCTGGCCCCGGTTGGTCAAATTAACCAACAACAACACTTTTCAGCATCACTTCTGAACGTAACTCTCTTCTTTTCACCAGAAACTTCCACAACCGGGGAAGTTTGTTCATTGAGAACTTTGAACGAAGTAGTCTCTTCTGTAGAAGTAGACTCAACGTTGTGCTTTCAAATATAGGGATCTCCAGACTCGAGAAAGATTCTTCTTGAGAAAGACTGGAGGAATCCTTTCTTTTTAAGAAAGCTGAAGAAAATGGATGGACAGTTGTAATTATGGTCCCTTACACTTTCTGCAAGTTTTTTCACTGTCCATTAACATGTCCATCCATATCGTGGTGACTAAGATCTCTGGATAACTAAAAATCGGGAAGAGTTACATGCTGTCACTCAAGAAAAGCGACAGCAACCCTGTTCAGCATCAGTTTGAAATCTAACTTTCTTCTTTTCACCAAGATCTTTTTTCTTTGGTCTTGGTGAAAGTTTTCTGAAACGTTTCCTAGCCAGGGATCATGAGAAGAATCCTTCCCTGGACTTTGGTCTCTTTCTGAGACCGGTGTGTAATGCCCGAGAGATTTAATCTCTTTCTTATACGAATAACCTGCAAGCATTTACAGCTACAATGAGCTCACTGTAGTTCTGGGCAATGTCTTCCTTCTGACCGTTGCTATGGAAACAGTTGGATCAGTTCTGCATTATTCAACTATTAACCGTTTGCAACGGCTTCAGTTAATCATTCGAGGCGCCTTGACGGACGTCGGAGGTGAAGGACAGCAGAATCGAACAGTGACTTCGGTTATTTTCCCAAGTTTTTTACCAGTTTATTGGTGGCTTCTTCTGTTGGAGTCTGTGAACGTAACAAACCTGATTGGGGCTCATAGACGGTGCTATTTACAAAAGTTGGAAATGGTGAACTTCCAAACCGACTCATACGTCCCCCATCGTGATGCGTTAATCTAAATATTGATTTGGCCTGAATTCACACCAAATTATTTATATCACTATGTCATAAATAGTTTCCCCGTACACTGGAGCAACATTAAAAACACACACATTTTGATGCTAATCAGTTTTTTTCATTTGAAGCTCCATCTCAATCTTAACAGACTTAAACATGCAGTAAGTCAATCGATTTTCAATCAATGTTTTGCGATTGGTGTTTGCACTGCCAAGTGAACACAAAGAGTTGTTTAATGTACTTAATGGAGGAGATGTGCAGCCTGAAATCCACAGATATCAATGTTTAAACAGATTAGTAAAGAACATACGAACTCGTGTGAATAAAAAGGTTCTGGTGTCTGCTGTCATAGCAAATCAGTTTCCTTAATTTATGAACGATTTGGTGGATCGTGAAATTTCCATCATGGGAGAAGAATTTAAACACCTTGGTGTTCATCTGGACAACAGACTGGACAGTGAAGCATCTGTAAAAAGGGACCAAGCAGACTGGAGGAAGCTAAGATCCTTCAAGGTTTGCAACAAGCTGATAGCCCCGTGATAAACTAAAGAAAATGGATGTAATTACGCTCTCTTACACTTTCCACAAGTTTTTTCACTGTCCATTAACATGTCCATCCATATCATGGTGGCTCAAAGCCCTAGACCAGTGGTTGTCAAACTTTTTTCAGTGATGTACCCCCTTAAAAAAATACTTTTGGTCAAGTACCCCCTGACACGGGCAAAACATTTTTGGAAGAAAAAAACAGTGCTGTAAAATCACTGTCTGATTTATTAAAGCCGAACACCTTATATCAGTGAACCTGACAAATACATCCATCTTACCAACATTGCATGTAGAAACAAAAAAGAAAATCAGAACACAGTGAGCACCAGGAAGGCATAAAACCAGTCAAAACTGAAATATGCAAAACACTGCTAATTTATATTGGTCTCTGTAATGGTACAAATTAAATATATGCATAAATTATATTGTTAACAAAAGATATTAATTTTATAAATAAAGATTTGCTCACAAAAAAAAGACAATAAACGTTCCCTCTTTTCGGATAAAAAAAGAAAATAGCACTTTAATCACTTTGCATTGAACATTTGATTTGATGTGAACAGTAAGTAACAGTGTCATTAGACAGAGTTTTTAATGTATCCGCTGATTTTTTGGACAGCATAGTTTCAACTACAGCAGGGAGCAGCAGGTCTTCCGCTATGGTGAACGGTTTTTTGGCTTTACCAACGAGCAAAGACACCAAAGACTTCCGAAGTATCAGAAGTCGAGGAATCAAAAATTGGTATCTCCATACTCGAACTACTGCTAACACATTCACTTGATGAAGATTTACTGGAGGAATCTGTCCATTTTCCAGCAGTAGTTTGTTAAAAACTTTCCTCACTCCGGTGGTGATTAAATATCCAGCTCCAAAAGATAGAGGGAAAAACACGGTGACTAAGATCTCTTCCATTCTGAAAGAGCTAGCTAAACAATAATAATCATCAAAGAGCTCTTGTTACTGAAACCTGTTTTGAGATGCAAGCATTTACAGCTACAATGAGCTCACTGTAGTTCTGGGCAATGTCTTCCTTCTGACCGTTGCTATTGAAACAGTTGGATCAGTTCTGCATTATTCAAACTATTAACCGTTTGCAACGGCTTCAGTTAATCATTCGAGGCGCCTTGACGGACGTCGGAGGTGAAGGACAGCAGAATCGAACAGAGTGACTTTGGTTATTTTCCCAAGTTGTTTTTACCAGTTTATTGGTGGCTTCTTCTTGTTGGAGTCTGTGAACGTAACAAACCTGATTGGGGCTCATAGACGGTGCTATTTACAAAAGTTGGAATGGTGAACTTCCAAACCGACTCATACGTCCCCCATCGTGATGCGTTAATCTAAATATTGATTTGGCCTGAATTCACGCCAAATTATTTATATCACTATGTCATAAATAGAGTTTCCCCGTACACTGGAGCAACATTAAAAACATACACACATTTTGATGCTAATCAGTTTTTTTCATTTGAAGCTCCATCTCAACCTTAACAGACTTAAACATGCAGTAAGTCAATCGATTTTCAATCAATGTTTTGCGATTGGTGTTTGCACTGCCAAGTGAACGCAAAAAGTTGTTTACTGTACTTAATGGAGGAGATGTGCAGCCTGAAATCCACAGATATCAATGTTTAAACAGATTAGTAAAGAACATACGAACTCGTGTGAATAAAAAGGTTCTGGTGTCTGCTGTCAAAGCAAATCTTTTTCCTTAATTTATGAACGATTTGGTGGATTGTGAAATTTCCATCATGGGAGAAGAATTTAAACATCTTGGTGTTCATCAGGACAACAGACTGGACAGTGAAGCGTCTATAAAAAAGGACCAAGCAGACTGGAGGAAGCTAAGATCCTTCAAGGTTTGCAACAACCTTGAAGGATCTGAAGACAACCACCTTCAGCTGATACCTCCGTGATAAACTAAAGAAAATTGATGTAATTACAGTCTCTTACACTTTCCACAAGTTTTTTTTACTGTCCATTAACATGTCCATCCATATGATGGTGGCTCAGAGCCCTAGACAAACTAAAAATCAGGCTGATCTAATCAGGCTGTCACTTAAGATAATCTACAACAACTCTTTTTAACATCATTTGGGAAGCTAACTTTCTTCTTTTCACCAGAGTCTTTTGTTATTGGACTTGGTGAAAGTTGTCTGAAACGTTTCCTAGCCAGGGAACGTAGAACATTAGAATAACGCTTCCCCTGGACTTTGGTCTATTTCCGAGACCGGTGATCCATTCTTTTTGATGGAGCAGATGTTTGGCTCTCTTCTTTTCTTTGTAATTGTTCGACCAAAATGTCTCTTCCGAGGAATCAGACGTCGAGGAATCAAAAATCGGTATCTCCATACTTGAGCTAGTGCTAACAGGCTCAGTTGTCGTGGTAGATTCACTGGAGGAATTCGTCCATTCTCCAGTCTCTTCATCTGTAAAATCACCAGTTTTCTTTGCATGTCGGGAAGGCCTGAAAAGAAATGCATTAAAAACGTCATAATCATCAATTGTACCCAGTGGAAAGACTTTCCTCTGAGTACAATCCTTCTCCAACCAGAGTCATCAACCCACTCATCCAGGAAGGGAAGTCTTTCCTCTGAGCTCTCTTCTCCAGCCGGAGAAGGATTGTAGAGGAAGAAATCAAATTCTTCCTCTTCCTCGCAGGATGAGGGTCCTCATCCTGCGATGATGTGACAGCTGTCCCTGCTGTCACACAATAAGGGTAATTGTTTTCTGTTTTTCTTAATATTACTTTATAGATTTGTACAATGACAAGAAACAATGAAAAGAAATGCATTAAAAACGTCATAATCATCAATTGTACCCAGTGGAAAGACTTCATAGAATAACATCATAGATCCAAGGTTCCTCAGAAAAGACTTTCCTCTGAGTACAATCCTTCTCCAACCGGAGTCATCAACCCAATTGCATTCATATTGAAAGACATTGTTAAACAGAACTGCAACTGAAACCTCAGGTTTTGACATGCAAGTTTTTTATAGCCTCAGAAATTCTTTGATCTATGACATACTTGAGCTCGGGCTAACAGGCTCTGTTGACGAGGAAGATACATATGAGGAATCTGTCCATTCTCCAGTTCTTCAGCAAAGTTTTTCCTTTGAGAACATTAGAGGAACCCTTCCCCTGGACTTTGCTCTCTTTCTGAGACCGGTGTTCTAATGTTTTTGATGGAGCAGAAGTTGAAGCTTTGTCCTCTTCTTTGTCGTCATTAGAGGTTAGATCAGTGACACGGGGAACCTTATTGTGGTCAGGCAGTATTTCCTCTGACGTTAGGTCTGAGATGTGGTAGGTGGTAGATTCACTGGAGGAATCCGTCCATTCTCCAGCAGTAGTTTGTTAAACATTTTCCTTACTCCTGTTTTGATGAAGTATCCAGCTCCAAAAGATAGAGGGAAAAACATGGTGCCTAAAATCTATGGGCAAAGTAAAAATCAGGCAGAGTTACATGCTGTCACTCAAGATAAGCGACAGCAACCATTTTCAGCATCAGTTTTAAATCTAACTTTCTTCTTTTCACCAGAGTCTTTTGTTATTGGACTTGGTGAAAGTTTCTGAAACGTTTCCTAGCCAGGGAACGTAGAACATTAGATAACGCTTCCCCTGGACTTTGGTCACTTTCCGATTCCGGTGATCCATTCTTTTTGATGAAGCAGATGTTTTGGCTGTCTTCTTTTCTTTGTAATTGTTCGACCAAAATGTCTCTTCCGAGGAATCAGACGTCGAGGAATCAAAAATCGGTATCTCCATACTTGAGCTAGTGCTAACAGGCTCTTGTCGTGGTAGATTCACTGGAGGAATCCGTCCATTCTCCAGTCTCTTCATCTGTAAAATCACCAGTTTTTCTTTGCATGTCGGGAAGGGCTGAAAAGACATGCATTAAAAACGTCATAATCATCAATTGTACCCAGTGGAAAGACTTTCCTCTGAGTACAATCCTTCTCCAACCAGAGTCATCAACCCACTCATCCAGGAAGGGAAGTCTTTCCTCTGAGCTCTCTTCTCCAGCCAGAGAAGGATTGTAGAGGAAGAAATCAAATTCTTCCTCTTCCTTGCAGGATGAGTGTCCTCATCCTGCGATGATGTGACAGCTGTCCCTGCTGTCACACAATAAGGGTAATTTTTTTCTGTTTTTCTTTAATATTACTTTATAGATTTGTACAATGAAAAGAAATGCATTAAAAACGTCACAATCATCAATTGTACCCAGTGGAAAGACTTCATAGAATAACATCATAGATCCAAGGTTCCTCAGAGGAAACACTTTCCTCTGAGTACAATCCTTCTCCAACCGGAGTCATCAACCCAATTGCATTCAGATTGAAAGACATTGTTAAACAGAACTGCAACTGAAACCTGAGGTTTTGAGATGCAAGTTTTTATAGCTTTAGAAGTTCTTTGATCTATGACATACTTGAGCTCGGGCTAACAGGCTCTGTTGACGAGGAAGATACATATGAGGAATCTGTCCATTCTCCAGTCTCTTCATCACTAAAATCATCCGTTTTCTTTGCAGGTCGGGAAGGGCTGAAAAGAAATGCATTAAAAACGTCATAATCATCAATTGTACCCAGTGGAAAGACTTCATAGAATAACATCATAGACATCAATCCAAGGTTCCTCAGAGGAAAGACTTTATCCCGAGTACAATCCTTCTCCAACCGGAGTCATCAACCCAATTGCATTCAGATTGAAAGACATTGTTAAACAGAACTGCAACTGAAACCTCAGGTTTTGAGATGCAAGTTTTTATAGCTTTAGAAGTTCTTTGATCTATGACATACTTGAGCTCGGGCTAACAGGCTCTGTTGACGAGGAAGATACATATGAGGAATCTGTCCATTCTCCAGTCTCTTCATCACTAAAATCATCCGTTTTCTTTGCAGGTCGGGAAGGGCTGAAAAGAAATGCATTAAAAACGTCATAATCATCAATTGTACCCAGTGGAAAGACTTCATAGAATAACATCATAGACATCAATCCAAGGTTCCTCAGAGGAAAGACTTTATCCCGAGTACAATCCTTCTCCAACCGGAGTCATCAACCCAATTGCATTCAGATTGAAAGACATTGTTAAACAGAACTGCAACTGAAACCTGAGGATTTGAGATGCAAGTTTTTATAGCTTTAGAAGTTCTTTGATCTATGACATACTTGAGCTCGGGCTAACAGACTCTTTTGACGAGGAAGATACATATGAGGAATCTGTCCATTCTCCAGTCTCTTCATCACTAAAATCATCCGTTTTCTTTGCAGGTCGGGAAGGGCTGAAAAGAAATGCATTAAAAACGTCATAATCATCAATTGTACCCAGTGGAAAGACTTCATAGAATAACATCATAGACATCAATCCAAGGTTCCTCAGAGGAAAGACTTTATCCCGAGTACAATCCTTCTCCAACCGGAGTCATCAACCCAATTGCATTCAGATTGAAAGACATTGTTAAACAGAACTGCAACTGAAACCTGAGGTTTTGAGATGCAAGTTTTTATAGCTTTAGAAGTTCTTTGATCTATGACATACTTGAGCTCGGGCTAACAGGCTCTGTTGACGAGGAAGATACATATGAGGAATCTGTCCATTCTCCAGTCTCTTCATCACTAAAATCATCCGTTTTCTTTGCAGGTCGGGAAGGGCTGAAAAGAAATGCATTAAAAACGTCATAATCATCAATTGTACCCAGTGGAAAGACTTCATAGAATAACATCATAGACATCAATCCAAGGTTCCTCAGAGGAAAGACTTTATCCCGAGTACAATCCTTCTCCAACCGGAGTCATCAACCCAATTGCATTCAGATTGAAAGACATTGTTAAACAGAACTGCAACTGAAACCTCAGGTTTTGAGATGCAAGTTTTATAGCTTTAGAAGTTCTTTGATCTATGACATACTTGAGCTCGGGCTAACAGGCTCTGTTGACGAGGAAGATACATATGAGGAATCTGTCCATTCTCCAGTCTCTTCATCACTAAAATCATCCGTTTTCTTTGCAGGTCGGGAAGGGCTGAAAAGAAATGCATTAAAAACGTCATAATCATCAATTGTACCCAGTGGAAAGACTTCATAGAATAACATCATAGACATCAATCCAAGGTTCCTCAGAGGAAAGACTTTATCCCGAGTACAATCCTTCTCCAACCGGAGTCATCAACCCAATTGCATTCAGATTGAAAGACATTGTTAAACAGAACTGCAACTGAAACCTGAGGATTTGATGCAAGTTTTTATAGCTTTAGAAGTTCTTTGATCTATGACATACTTGAGCTCGGGCTAACAGACTCTTTTGACGAGGAAGATACATATGAGGAATCTGTCCATTCTCCAGTCTCTTCATCACTAAAATCATCCGTTTTCTTTGCAGGTCGGGAAGGGCTGAAAAGAAATGCATTAAAAACGTCATAATCATCAATTGTACCCAGTGGAAAGACTTCATAGAATAACATCATAGACATCAATCCAAGGTTCCTCAGAGGAAAGACTTTATCCCGAGTACAATCCTTCTCCAACCGGAGTCATCAACCCAATTGCATTCAGATTGAAAGACATTGTTAAACAGAACTGCAACTGAAACCTGAGGTTTTGAGATGCAAGTTTTTATAGCCTCAGAAGTTCTTTGATCTATGACATACTTGAGCTCGGGCTAACAGGCTCTGTTGACGAGGAAGATACATATGAGGAATCTGTCCATTCTCCAGTCTCTTCATCACTAAAATCATCCGTTTTCTTTGCAGGTCGGGAAGGGCTGAAAAGAAATGCATTAAAAACGTCATAATCATCAATTGTACCCAGTGGAAAGACTTCATAGAATAACATCATAGACATCAATCCAAGGTTCCTCAGAGGAAAGACTTTATCCCGAGTACAATCCTTCTCCAACCGGAGTCATCAACCCAATTGCATTCAGATTGAAAGACATTGTTAAACAGAACTGCAACTGAAACCTGAGGTTTTGAGATGCAAGTTTTTATAGCTTTAGAAGTTCTTTGATCTATGACATACTTGAGCTCGGGCTAACAGACTCTGTTGACGAGGAAGATACATATGAGGAATCTGTCCATTCTCCAGTCTCTTCATCACTAAAATCATCCGTTTTCTTTGCAGGTCGGGAAGGGCTGAAAAGAAATGCATTAAAAACGTCATAATCATCAATTGTACCCAGTGGAAAGACTTTCCTCTGAGTACAATCCTTCTCCAACCAGAGTCATCAACCCACTCATCCAGGAAGGGAAGTCTTTCCTCTGAGCTCTCTTCTCCAGCCGGAGAAGGATTGTAGAGGAAGAAATCAAATTCTTCCTCTTCCTCGCAGGATGAGGGTCCTCATCCTGCGATGATGTGACAGCTGTCCCTGCTGTCACACAATAAGGGTAATTGTTTTCTGTTTTTCTTTAATATTACTTTATACATTTGTTTCAATAGTTTACATTTTTATTTTTGTTTTCATTAATTTGACCAATTTAGTTAACTATTTGTAGTGCACCCATTTAGTTAACTTTGTCAGTTCTTATAATTTTTGTTAAATGCACTAAATTTCTTTTGTTTGAGTTTACCTGTTTCCCCTGGAGCTACAGATGGAATTAAGATGATTTCCAGCTGATGCCCACTGGTGGTCAACTTCCCAGTGGGCCATGCCATCTGCTCGCCAGGGAGGGGGAAATTTGTTTTTTTTAGTTTAGTTTAATTATTTCTTTAATATTTGTTTCTTTTGAAAGTTAGTTCAGTTCTAATGTTTATTTAATTTAAAGATTTAGTAATGTTTCTCTGTATTTGTTTGGGTTTTTTTGTGTGTGTTTAATTATCTCTTTTGTTTAGTAGTGGTTTGATCACCCACTATTTAAGTTCTCTTCATGTCTTGTTAGTTAGGTCAGTTTTTTGTTTGAGTTCTTTGTGTTACTACCTGAGTTGTAATTTGTTATGTTGACCTCAGTTTTGGGCCCGATTTATCATTTTGAAATTATTTTTGGATTTTTTGTAATAAATGAATATTTCTTTTGAACTTTACTCAATACTCTCTGACTGGTTTGTGGGAAATCCTCACAGATGACGTTTCAAATTTTATGTTTGGCAGGAACGTTTTGAATGTTTTTTTGTTGACTGTGCTGACCAGATAACCAAGCCTGAATGAAACAGGAAAAAACATTGTGACTACAATTCCATCCATATCCCAGCCAGCAAAGGTTTTCCTTTGAGAACATTAGAAGAATCCTTCGCCTGCACTGTGTCTCTTTATGAGTCCAGTCTTCTAATGTTTTTGATGGAGCAGAAGTTGAAGCTTTGTCCTCTTCTTTGTCGTCATTAGAGGTTAGATCAGTGACACGGGGAACCTTATTGTGGTCAGGCAGTGTTTCCTCTGACGTTAGTCTGAGATGTGGTAGGTGGTGCTGTTTGCCAACACTGATCAGACGATGAAAGGCAGGTGGGTTTATTAAGCGCTCCAATCTATACTCAGAGCTGATTTAACCGGTCTGGCGTTGTGTTTGGTTCATGCCTGTGCTGCAGATCGCTACAGAGCCTTCAGGGGCTTGCGAGCCGAGGAGTGCGGGATCCTGAATGGCTGCGTCCGGTTCAGTAGGGTTACACCTGCCACTGCTTTTGTGGGATTCACCCTGGACCTGTCCCGCATTGCCTGCGTCGGTAGGCGGCCGCTCGCCGTCACGAGAAGAACTCGCCGTACCTTTCCTCTGTTTCACGTTGGCACCTCTCTCCTCGTGCAGATGTGAACGAATGCTCGGAGCTGAACAGTCGGATGTCACTGTGCAGAAACGGAAAGTGCGTCAACACGGTGGGCTCCTACCGCTGCGAGTGCCTGCCGGGCTACTGGGTCTCCGACAAACCCAACTACTGCGTGAAGACAGAAAACATCCACACACAGTGAGAGGAGGCTGAGACCAGCAGGGCCACAAAAACCACACACAATACTATACTTGTGAGAACATCCACTGACTACATTCGGGCCAATAAAAAATTGTCGGCAGCAATTGAATCGTGAACATCCTGCAGTGCAGCTGACTGTCGGCGCGGAGCAGGAGGAGCACCGGGGTCAAAGGGCTTCCTGTCCTTCAGCATAACCCACCACGTTTCATTTTACTCATCAGATCCCAAATATTTCTGTATCGTTTTTATAATGGACTTTTAGATTGTGTCGCCAACAGCATCATATGCACCAGCTGGCTTTTTTTTTTTGTCTTTATACGATTAAATTATTATGCCTGAGAGGTAAATTATTGGTCAGCCGGACAAAAAAAATTACTTTCTATTTCCACTCTAATGGCGCATATGGCTGACCGATGGTTCTGATTTACTTGTTTTGTTTTGCTTTTTGTACATTTAGTCCAACCAGTCGATGAGATCAATGTGAGCAGTGAACTGGTCTTCCTGTTTCCACCTACCTGCTTTGAAGAATCCTTAGGAAACCTCTGAAAAATACACTTTTTGCTGCCAAAGTTACATAAATCTTGCCGGTTGCGATGCTGTTGTGGGACAGTAATGGGAGAGGAGAACCCAGTGTACAGCTCTACTAAAGAGTGAGAGAATAGCTTGTGTATTTGTAATTTGTACATGAACACAAATGGCTTTTTCTGTGAATTTATAACATAATGTACATTCAACCCATTGGTAATAAACCACAAATTGTTTTATTTAATGGTACTTCTTGTCCTTTATTCCCCATCTTTAACATTTAATTAATATGATTATAGGCTGAGATATACTGAACAACTCTGCCTGCCATACCCACCCCAGCTGTGAAATAAAAAGTTTACAAGTTTGAAATGTTTATTGTTTTAACTAGGACTTCTCAACACAAATTTGCCTATTTTGATTTTTCTTGTCATTTTGCTCAATTTATATATACGGTGCAATACTGTAATGATATATAAATCTATATTGAAAAATATAGATTTATATATATACTATAATCATCTGCACTTTGCCATAATTGGACCTGCAAAGGAATCCTTTCCTTCTACAGTGATCTTTCAACAAAGCACAAATTTGCTTCCCATGTGGGGAAGGAGCTCGACGTGCAGTTTAATAGTTTTTAAGTCATTGTTAAAGTAAAATTATGAAAGTTAAGAAAATAAAAACATCACACAGAGTATTAACAAAAGATATTTATTTCCTATAATTTCTTTTGCTTCCTTCTTGGCCCCCGTCTAGATCCGCCCCTGGGCTGCAGGTCTGTGTCTGGTTCATTTTGGGTTAGCATGTCTTTTCTTCTTTGATAGGAAGTCAGGTTAATAAAAATAATAGTGAAATAACACATTAACTAGCCACTGACCAATGTATTCATAACATAGATTCTGATGTCTGGTTCTTTAGGTTCTGACGGGTCTGCAGCTCCTCTCCTGATCCATTCTGTCTATCATACAGCAGCACACTGCACCACGAGGACACTTTTTGTCCGTCACATCCTCACTGAACATTGGTCAGCCAAGAATGAGCGTCTTCTTCACGTCTGGATTTTTGCCGGTGTTTGCTTCTAAGGACGGTGGAGTATGACCGGTCATTTAAAAAGACACGGGTTGATAGCAGCTCGCCCGGTTGCGTCGTGATCATCTCTAGGCAACTGACAGCAGCAACGGCCCGTTGAGTTCTGGGATCCTTTTTTATAGTTTTTATAGCCTCAGAAGTTCTTTGATCTATGACATACTTGAGCTCGGGCTAACAGGCTCTGTTGACGAGGAAGATACATATGAGGAATCTGTCCATTCTCCAGTTCTTCAGCAAAGTTTTTCCTTTGAGAAAATTAGAGGAACCCTTCCCCTGGACTTTGCTCTCTTTCTGAGACCGGTGTTCTAATGTTTTTGATGGAGCAGAAGTTGAAGCTTTGTCCTCTTCTTTGTCGTCATTAGAGGTTAGATCAGTGACACGGGGAACCTCATTGTGGTCAGGCAGTGTTTCCTCTGACGTTAGGTCTGAGATGTGGTAGGTGGTAGATTCACTGGAGGAATCCGTCCATTCTCCAGCAGTAGTTTGTTAAACATTTTCCTTACTCCTGTTTTGATGAAGTATCCAGCTCCAAAAGATAGAGGGAAAAACATGGTGACTAAAATCTATGGGCAAAGTAAAAATCAGGCAGAGTTACATGCTGTCACTCAAGATAAGCGACAGCAACCATTTTCAGCATCAGTTTTTAAATCTAACTTTCTTCTTTTCACCAGAGTCTTTTGTTTTTGGTCTTGGTGAAAGTTTTCTGAAAAGTTTCCTAGCCAGGGAACGTAGAACATTAGAAGAATACTTCTCCTGGACTTTGCTCTCTTTCTGAGACCGGTGTTCTAATCTTTTTGATGGAGCAGATGTTTTGGCTTTCTCCTTTTCTTTGTCGACTATATTTTCTCTTCCGAAGAATCAGAAGTCGAGGAATCAAAATTGGTATTTCCATACTCAAACTACTGCTGAACGCTCACTTGATGAAGATTCACTGGAGGAATCCGTCCATTCTCCAGCAGTCTCTTCATCTGATTCCTCTTCTGTCAAATCAAATTCTCCAGCCAGAGTAGTTTTCTTTGCAGGTGTGGAAGGTCTGAAAAGATATGCGTCAATAACATCATAGACATCAATCCAAGGTTCCTCAGAGGAAAGACTTTCCTCTGAGTACAATCCTTCTTCAACCGGAGTCATCAACCCAATTGCATTCATATTGAAAGACATTGTTAAACAGAACTGCAACTGAAACCTCAGGTTTTGAGATGCAAGTTTTTATAGCCTCAGAAGTTCTTTGATCTATGACATACTTGAGCTCGGGCTAACAGGCTCTGTTGACGAGGAAGCATATTACTTAGCGGAGGAAAAGAAACTAACAAATATGAGGAATCTGTCCATTCTCCAGTCTCTTCACCACTAAAATCATTCGTTTTCTTTGCATGTCGGGAAGGGCTGAAAAGACATGCATTAAAAACGTCATAATCATCAATTGTACCCAGTGGAAAGACTTTCCTCTGAGTACAATCCTTCTCCAACCAGAGTCATCAACCCACTCATCCAGGAAGGGAAGTCTTTCCTCTGAGCTCTCTTCTCCAGCCAGAGAAGGATTGTAGAGGAAGAAATCAAATTCTTCCTCTTCCTCGCAGGATGAGTGTCCTCATCCTGCGATGATGTGACAGTAGTTGGCGTGGTGGGGTGGTTTCCAGGTGGAGGGGTTCCTGCAGGAGTCTGAGGGCGGACAGGCAGCAGCTGTGTGGCAGGTGACGTACCCAGGTGCAAGGCCCAGTGGAGCCGCGAGGATCAGATTCTTCAGGTGAGTCTGTCTCAGAGGATGTTCAGCATGGGTTCACTAGAGGAAGGAGTAGATTGAAAAGAGTCAGAACAAAGGAGGACACTGGAAATACATCACTGATGCTACAGAGTACCACAGTAGAAGCGGAACCATCTGGCATCTGAATCTGGGAAGCCGCTCCTCTTTAAGGACCTTGCAAATTGGAGGTGATGTGTAACAGCTGGATTTCATCAGCCTGCCTCCCTGTGAAGAAGAAGAAAACCACTCCCCTGCAAAACCCAACAGTTAAGTGACAATAAATGCTATCTATCTATCTATCTATCTATCTATCTATCTATCTATCTATCTATCTATCTATCTATCTATCTATCTATCTATCTATAATCTTGTCCATCTTTGAAGTGTTCCAGGTTTTGTAGTTCTGGAGGTAGAGAAGTTGTAGGGTGATCCAAATGCATAAAAATGACTTTATGTCAAAAATCAGATAAAGATTTCTACCAGGTATGTCACATACCTGGTCGTGGATGATATGAAATTAATTTTCCGATTCATCCTTAAAGCTATGCATCTGAAGCACAGCCGCCCTCCGTCTATCTGTTCACCTGTATAATAATCTCGCCATGCTGGTCGAACGAGCAGCTCCGGGAAGAGAAAAGCTGCCGTACTCCAAGCATCGCTCCTGTCATTTTAAGGATGCTCATTGGGGCCCAAGAAACGACAAAAACCCGGACATTAATCCTCCCAGGCCAAACTTGAACAATGGGCCTTATGCTGCTAGCAGTTAGCTTTCGTCAACGACTCAGGCGGAAGTGAGAGCGCTGCTCAAAGCAAATAACAACCCAGCCGAAACAGGGTGCATTAAAAAATAAAACATAAAGGAACGAGGAATTTTAATAATGGAGGTACAAATCACTCGAGGAATCATTTAAGCCCTAATCCTATCTCAATACGGCAGCTAGAAGTGCAGTGCAATTGTTTTTAAATCATTGTTAAAGTAAAATTGTGAAGGTTGTGAACATTCTTGTGATTCTCCACTTGGTGATAACTGTGTCATTTTTTAGCAAAGCATTGATGCTAATGTTTAGCATCAGAATGCTGGGTCCACACCGACGGGCACACGTTGGCTGGCCCCGGTTAAATTTCTTCAGGAATTTTCCATCCATATCACCATGACTAAGATCTCTGGGCATGCTAAAAATCATGCCCAGTGTTGTTGTTGGTCAAATGAACCAACAGCAACACTTTTCAGCATCACTTCTGAACGTAACTCTCTTCTTTTCACCAGAAACCTCCACAACCGGGGAAGTTTGTTCATTGAGAACTTTGAACGAAGTAGTCTCTTCCATAGAAGTAGAACTGAACGTTGTGCTTTCAAATATAGGGATCTCCAGACTCGAGAAAGATTCTTCTTGAGAAAGACTGAAGGAATCCTTTCTTTCTAAGAAAGCTGAAGAAAATGGATGGACAGTTGTAATTACGCTCTCTTACACTTTCTGCAAGTTTTTTCACTGTCCATTAACATGTTCATCCATATCATGGTGACTAAGATCTCTGGATAACTAAAAATCAGGCAGAGTTACATGCTGTCACTCAAGATAATCGACAGCAACCCTTTTCAGCATCAGTTTTGAATCTAACTTTCTTCTTTTCACCAAGATCTTTTTTCATTGGTCTTGGTGAAAGTTTTCTGAAACGTTTCCTAGCCAGGATCATTAGAAGAACCCTTCTCCTGGACTTTGGTCTCTTTCTGAGACCGGTTTTCTAATCTTTTTGATGGAGCAGATGTTTTGGCTTTACCCTCTGCTTTCTCCTCTTCTTTGTCGTCGTTTGACTATATTGTCTCTTCCGAAGAATCAAAAGTCAAGGAATCAAAAATTGGTATCTCCATACTCGAACTACTGCTAACACGCTCACGTGTAGAGGAAGATTCACTGGGGGACTCCGTCCATTCTCCAGCAGTAGTTTGTTGAAAACTTTTCTCACTCCTGTGGTGATTAAAGATCCAGCTCCAAAAGATAGAAGGAAAATCATTGTGGCTAAAATCTCTTCCATTCTGAAAGAGCCTACCTGTCCGCCCTCCGGCGTGCTCCCGTTACCTCCTGGAGTCTTACCGACAGCCATCACGATCACCTGGACCCACAAAGAACAGAAGACCTCGGACATTGCAGTCAGCCTCTCTCTCATCTCCTACCTGCCGTCTACAAGTAAGATCTGGCCATTCACTCACCACGTTGCCATTTCCCACAAACCTGAACTCACCATCCGACTCTGACCCTCTAGTGAACTGTTCGTTTTCTGAACCTGCCTCCCTCCCAGGACCAGACCCGAGCCCTCTAAACCAACCAGCAGTGTTTTTCAATAAACTTCTCTTTTATTTCACATCATCTCCTGTGTGGTGTTCTGCAGGTGGGCTTGAAAATATTTACACCCATCATGACAGGCACTGAAAGCAGTTCTTTAAACTATTCAGACTAGAACACAACAGAGACACAATTAAATCTGTCAGATTTAATGATTTATTACCCCGTGATAATTACTCAGAAACAATCCAAATTAGGATGTATTTTTATTTATTTCCTACTTATGGGACATTTATGTTTATATCATAGGTTTTTGGTGCCTTTCTGTCAGGAAAAGATGTAAAACTTCAGCTATTTCACAAAGAGTTATTAACATTGATGAAAAAATGTCATAACTTTGTATTAAAGCAGAAAGTATAGAGGATTAAACAATTTGTCTGAGACATTCTTCTTTCAGGAAATGGCAAATTTGATGTGTGTTTGCAATCATTTACTAACTGGTACACTCTGCTGGATTGAAGTTTTACTCATCGGACACAAAGTGACACTTCAGACAGAATGAGAACAGCCCAGAAATCACAAAGGCAAAACCCAATGTACGCACTTTTTATCTAATGTACATAAAATCTTTTTGTTCTGTGGGAGGAAGCCGGAGTACCCGGAGAGAACCCAGTCATGCTCATGGAGAAACAAGCAAACCTCTTGCATAAAGAACCCAGGCCAGGATTCAAACCCAAGACCTCTTTCTGCTGTCATAGCAAATCAGTTTCCTTAATTTATGAACGATTTGGTGGATTGTGAAATTTCCATCATGGGAGAAGACTTTAAACACCTTGGTGTTCATCTGGACAACAGACTGGACAGTGAAGCGTCTATAAAAAGGGACCAAGCAGACTGGAGGAAGCTAAGATCCTTCAAGGTTTGCAACAAGCTGATACCCCGTGATAAACTAAAGAAAATGGATGTAATTACGCTCTCTTACACTTTCCGCAAGTTTTTTCCACTGTCCATTAACATGTCCATCCATATCATGGTGGCTCAAAGCCCTAGACAAACTAAAAAGCAGGCTGATCTAATCAGGCTATCACTCAACATAAGCAACAGCAACCCTTTTCAGTATCAGCTTCAAATTTGACTTTCTTCTTTTCACTAAGATGTTTTTTTATTCGTCTTGGTGAAATTTTTCGAAAACGAATCTTACCCAGGGATCGTAGAATATTAGAAAATCGCTTACTCTTCACTTTGGTCTCTCTCCGAGACCGGTGTTCCATTCTTTTGATGGAGCAGGTGTTTTGGCTCTTCTTGGGAGGCGGAGTCCAAATTATCTCTTCCGAGGAATCAGATGTTGAAGAATCAAAAATCGGTATCTCCATACTTGAGCTTGGGCTGACTGGCTGTGTTGAGGACGATTCACAGGAGGAATCCGTCCATTCTCCAGACTCTTCGTCACTAAAATCATCTGTTTTCTTTGCAGGTTGGGAAGGCCTGAAAAGATATGCGTCGATGACGTCATAGTCATCGTTCCACTGTTGCTCAGAGGAAGAGGAAAGACGTTCCTCTGAGGGCAATCCTTCTCCAGCCGGAGAAGGATTAAAGAGAAATGAATTAAAATCATCCGGCCACTCTTCCTGGAAGGGAAGTCTATCCTCGTCGCTCTCTTCTCCAGCCGGAGAAGGATTGTAGAGGAAGGCATCAAAGTCGTCCAGGTCCTCATCCTGCGATGAAATTTCAAATGTGATGCTTGGCAGGAACGTTTTGAATGTTCTTCTGATCACAGTGGTGACCAGATAACCAAGCCCGAAAGACACAGGGATAAACATTGTTACCAGAATTTCATTCATATTGAAAGACATGGCTAAACAGAACTACAACTGAAATCTGAGGTTTTGAGATGCAAGTTTTTATAGCCTCAGAGATCCTTAGATCTATGACATAGCAGTATGTCATAGACCTATGTCATTGATGAGGTCATAGCTACAATGAGCTCACTGTAGTTCTGGGCAATGTCTTCCTTCTGACCGTTGCTATGGAAACAGTCAGATCAGTTCTTTCCTGTTTCTTTCCTCAGTAAAAACTTTCAATTCAATGACAGGTTTGGTTTCTATCCTTTTTTATGCAGCCAACCACTCAGCATCCCATGACCATCTAAAGACACAAGAACAAAATGGCTGCTGTCGGGATCAACCCTTATGTTGAGACAGAGAAGAAAAACATGTCAGACCATCTGCCTCCGATCTCCGACTTCAATATAGTTAACTCACGTACCGTCGCCAAAGCCTCCAATATTAGAAAAACGATGCTGTCGATTTGTTCCTCATTGACACCAAATTTGTTTTGTTTTGTAAAAGCAAATAATTGTGAATTGTACACCCGACCCGAAAGGGTTAAAGTTGCAAATCGTGGAAAACTTATAGTTCAAATTTGGTAAGGCTAAAACATGAATTCTTTGGAAGTCATTAATTGGGAAATATAGATATAATATATATAATGTCAGGGATCATGAGCGCCCCCGAAAATCTGCTTCAATCTGAACTTGAACTGTGTTCAAGTATTCGACAGAGCAAGCTGCCTACTCTGCTCCTGCTCTGGGTCGTTATTTGCTCGTATTTGCTTTGAGCAAATAAGGACCCAGCTGAAACAGGGTGCATTAAAAAATAAAACATAAAGGAACGAGGAATTTTAATAATGGAGGTACACAAATCACTCGAGGAATCATTTAAGCCCTTATCCTATCTCAATACGGCAGCTAGAAGTGCAGTGCAATTGTTTTTAAATCATTGTTAAAGTAAAATTGTGAAGGTTGTGAACATTCTTGTGATTCTCCACATGACGCTGTGTAAATTTTAGCCAAGCTTAGCATTGATGCTAATGTTTAGCATCGGAACGCTGGGTCCGAACCGACGGGCACATTTTGGCTGGCCCCGGTTGGTCAAATTAACCAACAACAACACTTTTCAGCATCACTTCTGAACGTAACTCTCTTCTTTTCACCAGAAACTTCCACAACCGGGGAAGTTTGTTCATTGAGAACTTTGAACGAAGTAGTCTCTTCTGTAGAAGTAGAACTCAACGTTGTGCTTTCAAATATAGGGATCTCCAGACTCGAGAAAGATTCTTCTTGAGAAAGACTGGAGGAATCCTTTCTTTTTAAGAAAGCTGAAGAAAATGGATGGACAGTTGTAATTATGGTCCCTTACACTTTCTGCAAGTTTTTTCACTGTCCATTAACATGTCCATCCATATCGTGGTGACTAAGATCTCTGGATACTAAAAATCGGGAAGAGTTACATGCTGTCACTCAAGAAAAGCGACAGCAACCCTGTTCAGCATCAGTTTGAAATCTAACTTTCTTCTTTTCACCAAGACACAGGAAAAAACAATGTGGCTCCAATTGCATTCATGTTGAAAGACATTGTTAAACAGAACTGCAACTGAAACTTGAGGTTTTGAGATCAAGTTTTTATAGTTTTTATAGCCTCAGAAGTTCTTTGATCTATGACATACTTGAGCTCGGGCTAACAGGCTCTGTTGACGAGGAAGATACATATGAGGAATCTGTCCATTCTCCAGTTCTTCATCACTAAAATCATCCGTTTTCTTTGCATGTCGGGAAGGCCTGAAAAGAAATGCATTAAAAACGTCATAATCATCAATTGTACCCAGTGGAAAGACTTTCCTCTGAGTACAATCCTTCTCTAACCAGAGTCATCAACCCACTCATCCAGGAAGGGAAGTCTTTCCTCTGAGCTCTCTTCTCCAGCCAGAGAAGGATTGTAGAGGAAGAAATCAAATTCTTCCTCTTCCTCGCAGGATAAGTGTCCTCATCCTGCGATGATGTGACAGCTGTCCCTGCTGTCACACAATAAGGGTAATTGTTTTCTGTTTTTCTTTATTACTTTATAGATTTGTACAATGAAAAGAAATGCATTAAAAACGTCACAATCATCAATTGTACCCAGTGGAAAGACTTCATAGAATAACATCATAGATCCAAGGTTCCTCAGAGGAAACACTTTCCTCTGAGTACAATCCTTCTCCAACCGGAGTCAACCCAATTGCATTCGTTTTGAAAGACATTGTTAAACAGAACTGCAACTGAAACCTCAGGTTTTGACATGCAAGTTTTTATAGCCTCAGAAGTTCTTTGATCTATGACATACTTGAGCTCGGGCTAACAGGCTCTGTTGACGAGGAAGATACATATGAGGAATCTGTCCATTCTCCAGTTCTTCAGCAAAGTTTTTCCTTTGAGAACATTAGAGGAACCCTTCCCCTGGACTTTGCTCTCTTTCTGAGACCGGTGTTCTAATGTTTTTGATGGAGCAGAAGTTGAAGCTTTGTCCTCTTCTTTGTCGTCATTAGAGGTTAGATCAGTGACACGGGGAACCTTATTGTGGTCAGGCAGTATTTCCTCTGACGTTAGGTCTGAGATGTGGTAGGTGGTAGATTCACTGGAGGAATCCGTCCATTCTCCAGCAGTAGTTTGTTAAACATTTTCCTTACTCCTGTTTTGATGAAGTATCCAGCTCCAAAAGATAGAGGGAAAAACATGGTGACTAAAATCTATGGGCAAAGTAAAAATCAGGCAGAGTTACATGCTGTCACTCAAGATAAGCGACAGCAACCATTTTCAGCATCAGTTTTAAATCTAACTTTCTTCTTTCACCAGAGTCTTTTGTTTTTGGTCTTGGTGAAAGTTTTCTGAAAAGTTTCCTAGCCAGCGAATGTAGAAACATTAGAAGAATACTTCTCCTGGACTCTGCTCTCTTTCTGAGACCGGTGTTCTAATCTTTTTGATGGAGCAGATGTTTTGGCTTTCTCCTTTTCTTTGTCGACTATATTTTCTCTTCCGAAGAATCAGAAGTCGAGGAATCAAAAATTGGTATTTCCATACTCAAAACTACTGCTGAAACGCTCACTTGATGAAGATTCACTGGAGGAATCCGTCCATTCTCCAGCAGTCTCTTCATCTGATTCCTCTTCTGTCAAATCAAATTCTCCAGCCGGAGTAGTTTTCTTTGCAGGTGTGGAAGGTCTGAAAAGATATGCGTCAATAACATCATAGACATCAATCCAAGGTTCCTCAGAGGAAAGACTTTCCTCTGAGTACAATCCTTCTCTAACCAGAGTCATCAACCCACTCATCCAGGAAGGGAAGTCTTTCCTCTGAGCTCTCTTCTCCAGCCAGAGAAGGATTGTAGAGGAAGAAATCAAATTCTTCCTCTTCCTCGCAGGATAAGTGTCCTCATCCTGCGATGATGTGACAGTAGTTGGCGTGGTGGGGTGGTTTCCAGGTGGAGGGGTTCCTGCAGGAGTCTGAGGGCGGACAGGCAGCAGCTGTGTGGCAGGTGACGTACCCAGGTGCAAGGCCCAGTGGAGCCGCGAGGATCAGATTCTTCAGGTGAGTCTGTCTCAGAGGATGTTCAGCATGGGTTCACTAGAGGAAGGAGTAGATTGAAAAGAGTCAGAAACAAAGGAGGACACTGGAAATACATCACTGACGCTACAGAGTACCACAGTAGAAGCGGAACCATCTGGCATCTGAATCTGGGAAGCCGCTCCTCTTTAAGGACCTTGCAAATTGGAGGTGATGTGTAACAGCTGGATTTCATCAGCCTGCCTCCCTGTGAAGAAGAAGAAAACCACTCCCCTGCAAAACCCAACAGTTAAGTGACAATAAATGCTATCTATCTATCTATCTATCTATAATCTTGTCCATCTTTGAAGTGTTCCAGGTTTTGTAGTTCTGGAGGTAGAGAAGTTGTAGGGTGATCCAAATGCATAAAAATGACTTTATGTCAAAAATCAGATAAAGATTTCTACCAGGTATGTCACATACCTGGTCGTGGATGATATGAAAATTTTCCGATTCATCCTTAAAGCTATGCATCTGAAGCACAGCCGCCCTCCGTCTATCTGTTCACCTGTATAAATAATCTCGCCATGCTGGTCGAACCAGCAGCTCCGGGAAGAGAAAAGCTGCCGTACTCCAAGCATCGCTCCTGTCATTAAGGATGCTCATTGGGCCCCAAGAAACGACAAAAACCCGGACATTAATCCTCCCAGGCCAAACTTGAACAATGGACCTTATGCTGCTAGCAGTTAGCTTTCGTCAACGACTCAGGCGGAAGTGAGAGCGCTGCTCAAAGCAAATAACAACCCAGCCGAAACAGGGTGCATTAAAAAATAAAACGTAAAGGAACGAGGAATTTTAATAATGGAGGTACACAAATCACTCGAGGAATCATTTAAGCCCTAATCCTATCTCAATACGGCAGCTAGAAGTGCAGTGCAATTGTTTTTAAATCATTGTTAAAGTAAAATTGTGAAGGTTGTGAACATTCTTGTGATTCTCCACTTGGTGATAACTGTGTCATTTTTTAGCAAAGCATTGATGCTAATGTTTAGCATCAGAATGCTGGGTCCACACCGACGGGCACACGTTGGCTGGCCCCGGTTAAATTTCTTCAGGAATTTTCCATCCATATCACCATGACTAAGATCTCTGGGCATGCTAAAAATCATGCCCAGTGTTGTTGTTGGTCAAATGAACCAACAGCAACACTTTTCAGCATCACTTCTGAACGTAACTCTCTTCTTTTCACCAGAAACCTCCACAACCGGGGAAGTTTGTTCATTGAGAACTTTGAACGAAGTAGTCTCTTCCATAGAAGTAGAACTGAACGTTGTGCTTTCAAATATAGGGATCTCCAGACTCGAGAAAGATTCTTCTTGAGAAAGACTGAAGGAATCCTTTCTTTCTAGAAAAGCTGAAGAAAATGCAAGTTTTTTCACTGTCCATTAACATGTTCATCCATATCATGGTGACTAAGATCTCTGGATAACTAAAAATCAGGCAGAGTTACATGCTGTCACTCAAGATAATCGACAGCAACCCTTTTCAGCATCAGTTTTGAATCTAACTTTCTTCTTTTCACCAAGATCTTTTTCATTGGTCTTGGTGAAAGTTTTCTGAAACGTTTCCTAGCCAGGGATCATTAGAAGAACCCTTCTCCTGGACTTTGGTCTCTTTCTGAGACCGGTTTTCTAATCTTTTTGATGGAGCAGATGTTTTGGCTTTACCCTCTGCTTTCTCCTCTTCTTTGTCGTCGTTTGACTATATTGTCTCTTCCGAAGAATCAAAAGTCAAGGAATCAAAAATTGGTATCTCCATACTCGAACTACTGCTAACACGCTCACGTGTAGAGGAAGATTCACTGGGGGACTCCGTCCATTCTCCAGCAGTAGTTTGTTGAAACTTTTCTCACTCCTGTGGTGATTAAAGATCCAGCTCCAAAAGATAGAAGGAAAATCATTGTGGCTAAATCTCTTCCATTCTGAAAGAGCCTACCTGTCCGCCCTCCGGCGTGCTCCCGTTACCTCCTGGAGTCTTACCGACAGCCATCACGATCACCTGGACCCACAAAGAACAGAAGACCTCGGACATTGCAGTCAGCCTCTCTCTCATCTCCTACCTGCCGTCTACAAGTAAGATCTGGCCATTCACTCACCACGTTGCCATTTCCCACAAACCTGAACTCACCATCCGACTCTGACCCTCTAGTGAACTGTTCGTTTTCTGAACCTGCCTCCCTCCCAGGACCAGACCCGAGCCCTCTAAACCAACCAGCAGTGTTTTTCAATAAACTTCTCTTTTATTTCACATCATCTCCTGTGTGGTGTTCTGCAGGTGGGCTTGAAAATATTTACACCCATCATGACATGCACTGAAAGCAGTTCTTTAAACTATTCAGACTAGAACACAACAGAGACACAATTAAATCTGTCAGATTTAATGATTTATTACCCCGTGATAATTACTCAGAAACAATCCAAATTAGGATGTATTTTTATTTATTTCCTACTTATGGGACATTTATGTTTATATCATAGGTTTTTAGTGCCTTTCTGTCAGGAAAAGATGTAAAACTTCAGCTATTTCACAAAGAGTTATTAACATTGATGAAAAATGTCACATAACTTTGTATTAAAGCAGAAAGTACAGCGGATTAAACAATTTGTCTGAGACATTTCTTTCAGGAAATGGCAAATTTGATGTGTGTTTGCAATCATTTACTAACTGGTACACTCTGCTGGATTGAAGTTTTACTCATCGGACACAAAGTGACACTTCAGACAGAATGAGAACAGCCCAGAAATCACAAAGGCAAAACCCAATGTACGCACTTTTTATCTAATGTACATAAAATCTTTTTGTTCTGTGGGAGGAAGCCGGAGTACCCGGAGAGAACCCAGTCATGCTCATGGAGAACAAGCAAACCTCTTGCATAAAGAACCCAGGCCAGGATTCAAACCCAAGACCTCTTTCTGCTGTCATAGCAAATCAGTTTCCTTAATTTATGAACGATTTGGTGGATTGTGAAATTTCCATCATGGGAGAAGACTTTAAACACCTTGGTGTTCATCTGGACAACAGACTGGACAGTGAAGCGTCTATAAAAAGGGACCAAGCAGACTGGAGGAAGCTAAGATCCTTCAAGGTTTGCAACAAGCTGATACCCCCGTGATAAACTAAAGAAAATGGGTAATTACGCTCTCTTACACTTTCCGCAAGTTTTTTCCACTGTCCATTAACATGTCCATCCATATCATGGTGGCTCAAAGCCCTAGACAAACTAAAAAGCAGGCTGATCTAATCAGGCTATCACTCAACATAAGCAACAGCAACCCTTTTCAGTATCAGCTTCAAATTTGACTTTCTTCTTTTCACTAAGATGTTTTTTTATTCGTCTTGGTGAAATTTTTCGAAAACGAATCTTACCCAGGGATCGTAGAATATTAGAAAATCGCTTACTCTTCACTTTGGTCTCTCTCCGAGACCGGTGTTCCATTCTTTTTGATGGAGCAGGTGTTTGGCTCTCTTCTTGGGAGGCGGAGTCCAAATTATCTCTTCCGAGGAATCAGATGTTGAAGAATCAAAAATCGGTATCTCCATACTTGAGCTTGGGCTGACTGGCTCTGTTGAGGACGATTCACAGGAGGAATCCGTCCATTCTCCAGACTCTTCGTCACTAAAATCATCTGTTTTTCTTTGCAGGTTGGGAAGGCCTGAAAAGATATGCGTCGATGACGTCATAGTCATCGTTCCACTGTTGCTCAGAGGAAGAGGAAAGACGTTCCTCTGAGGGCAATCCTTCTCCAGCCGGAGAAGGATTAAAGAGAAATGAATTAAAATCATCCGGCCACTCTTCCTGGAAGGGAAGTCTATCCTCGTCGCTCTCTTCTCCAGCCGGAGAAGGATTGTAGAGGAAGGCATCAAAGTCGTCCAGGTCCTCATCCTGCGATGAAATTTCAAATGTGATGCTTGGCAGGAACGTTTTGAATGTTCTTCTGATCACAGTGGTGACCAGATAACCAAGCCCGAAAGACACAGGGATAAACATTGTTACCAGAATTTCATTCATATTGAAAGACATGGCTAAACAGAACTACAACTGAAATCTGAGGTTTTGAGATGCAAGTTTTTATAGCCTCAGAGATCCTTAGATCTATGACATAGCAGTATGTCATAGACCTATGTCATTGATGAGGTCATAGCTACAATGAGCTCACTGTAGTTCTGGGCAATGTCTTCCTTCTGACCGTTGCTATGGAAACAGTCAGATCAGTTCTTTCCTGTTTCTTTCCTCAGTAAAAACTTTCAATTCAATGACAGGTTTGGTTTCTATCCTTTGTTTATGCAGCCAACCACTCAGCATCCCATGACCATCTAAAAGACACAAGAACAAAATGGCTGCTGTCGGGATCGACCCTTATGTTGAGACAGAGAAGAAAAACATGTCAGACCATCTGCCTCCGATCTCCGACTTCAATATAGTTAACTCACGTACCGTCGCCAAAGCCTCCAATATTAGAAAAACGATGCTGTCGATTTGTTCCTCATTGACACCAAATTTGTTTTGTTTTGTAAAAGCAAATAATTGTGAATTGTACACCCGACCCGAAAGGGTTAAAGTTGCAAATCGTGGAAAACTTATAGTTCAAATTTGGTAAGGCTAAAACATGAATTCTTTGGAAGTCATTAATTGGGAAATATAGATATAATATATATATGTCAGGGATCATGAGCGCCCCCGAAAATCTGCTTCAATCTGAACTTGAACTGTGTTCAAGTATTCGACAGAGCAAGCTGCCTACTCTGCTCCTGCTCTGGGTCGTTATTTGCTCGTATTTGCTTTGAGCAAATAAGGACCCAGCTGAAACAGGGTGCATTAAAAATAAAACATAAAGGAACGAGGAATTTTAATAATGGAGGTACACAAATCACTCGAGGAATCATTTAAGCCCTAATCCTATCTCAATACGGCAGCTAGAAGTGCAGTGCAATTGTTTTTAAATCATTGTTAAAGTAAAATTGTGAAGGTTGTGAACATTCTTGTGATTCTCCACATGACGCTGTGTAAATTTTAGCCAAGCTTAGCATTGATGCTAATGTTTAGCATCGGAACGCTGGGTCCGAACCGACGGGCACATTTTGGCTGGCCCCGGTTGGTCAAATTAACCAACAACAACACTTTTCAGCATCACTTCTGAACGTAACTCTCTTCTTTTCACCAGAAACTTCCACAACCGGGGAAGTTTGTTCATTGAGAACTTTGAACGAAGTAGTCTCTTCTGTAGAAGTAGAACTCAACGTTGTGCTTTCAAATATAGGGATCTCCAGACTCGAGAAAGATTCTTCTTGAGAAAGACTGGAGGAATCCTTTCTTTTTAAGAAAGCTGAAGAAAATGGATGGACAGTTGTAATTATGGTCCCTTACACTTTCTGCAAGTTTTTTCACTGTCCATTAACATGTCCATCCATATCGTGGTGACTAAGATCTCTGGATAACTAAAAATCGGGAAGAGTTACATGCTGTCACTCAAGAAAAGCGACAGCAACCCTGTTCAGCATCAGTTTGAAATCTAACTTTCTTCTTTTCACCAAGACACAGGAAAAAACAATGTGGCTCCAATTGCATTCATGTTGAAAGACATTGTTAAACAGAACTGCAACTGAAACTTGAGGTTTTGAGATCAAGTTTTTATAGTTTTTATAGCCTCAGAAGTTCTTTGATCTATGACATACTTGAGCTCGGGCTAACAGGCTCTGTTGACGAGGAAGATACATATGAGGAATCTGTCCATTCTCCAGTCTCTTCATCACTAAAATCATCCGTTTTCTTTGCATGTCGGGAAGGCCTGAAAAGAAATGCATTAAAAACGTCATAATCATCAATTGTACCCAGTGGAAAGACTTTCCTCTGAGTACAATCCTTCTCTAACCAGAGTCATCAACCCACTCATCCAGGAAGGGAAGTCTTTCCTCTGAGCTCTCTTCTCCAGCCAGAGAAGGATTGTAGAGGAAGAAATCAAATTCTTCCTCTTCCTCGCAGGATAAGTGTCCTCATCCTGCGATGATGTGACAGCTGTCCCTGCTGTCACACAATAAGGGTAATTGTTTTCTGTTTTTCTTTATTACTTTATAGATTTGTACAATGAAAAGAAATGCATTAAAAACGTCACAATCATCAATTGTACCCAGTGGAAAGACTTCATAGAATAACATCATAGATCCAAGGTTCCTCAGAGGAAACACTTTCCTCTGAGTACAATCCTTCTCCAACCGGAGTCATCAACCCAATTGCATTCGTTTTGAAAGACATTGTTAAACAGAACTGCAACTGAAACCTCAGGTTTTGACATGCAAGTTTTTATAGCCTCAGAAGTTCTTTGATCTATGACATACTTGAGCTCGGGCTAACAGGCTCTGTTGACGAGGAAGATACATATGAGGAATCTGTCCATTCTCCAGTTCTTCAGCAAAGTTTTTCCTTTGAGAACATTAGAGGAACCCTTCCCCTGGACTTTGCTCTCTTTCTGAGACCGGTGTTCTAATGTTTTTGATGGAGCAGAAGTTGAAGCTTTGTCCTCTTCTTTGTCGTCATTAGAGGTTAGATCAGTGACACGGGGAACCTTATTGTGGTCAGGCAGTATTTCCTCTGACGTTAGGTCTGAGATGTGGTAGGTGGTAGATTCACTGGAGGAATCCGTCCATTCTCCAGCAGTAGTTTGTTAAACATTTTCCTTACTCCTGTTTTGATGAAGTATCCAGCTCCAAAAGATAGAGGGAAAAACATGGTGACTAAAATCTATGGGCAAAGTAAAAATCAGGCAGAGTTACATGCTGTCACTCAAGATAAGCGACAGCAACCATTTTCAGAATCAGTTTTAAATCTAACTTTCTTCTTTTCACCAGAGTCTTTTGTTTTTGGTCTTGGTGAAAGTTTTCTGAAAAGTTTCCTAGCCAGCGAATGTAGAACATTAGAAGAATACTTCTCCTGGACTTTGCTCTCTTTCTGAGACCGGTGTTCTAATCTTTTTGATGGAGCAGATGTTTTGGCTTTCTCCTTTTCTTTGTCGACTATATTTTCTCTTCCGAAGAATCAGAAGTCGAGGAATCAAAAATTGGTATTTCCATACTCAAACTACTGCTGAAACGCTCACTTGATGAAGATTCACTGGAGGAATCCGTCCATTCTCCAGCAGTCTCTTCATCTGATTCCTCTTCTGTCAAATCAAATTCTCCAGCCGGAGTAGTTTTCTTTGCAGGTGTGGAAGGTCTGAAAAGATATGCGTCAATAACATCATAGACATCAATCCAAGGTTCCTCAGAGGAAAGACTTTCCTCTGAGTACAATCCTTCTCTAACCAGAGTCATCAACCCACTCATCCAGGAAGGGAAGTCTTTCCTCTGAGCTCTCTTCTCCAGCCAGAGAAGGATTGTAGAGGAAATCAAATTCTTCCTCTTCCTCGCAGGATAAGTGTCCTCATCCTGCGATGATGTGACAGTAGTTGGCGTGGTGGGGTGGTTTCCAGGTGGAGGGGTTCCTGCAGGAGTCTGAGGGCGGACAGGCAGCAGCTGTGTGGCAGGTGACGTACCCAGGTGCAAGGCCCAGTGGAGCCGCGAGGATCAGATTCTTCAGGTGAGTCTGTCTCAGAGGATGTTCAGCATGGGTTCACTAGAGGAAGGAGTAGATTGAAAAGAGTCAGAACAAAGGAGGACACTGGAAATACATCACTGACGCTACAGAGTACCACAGTAGAAGCGGAACCATCTGGCATCTGAATCTGGGAAGCCGCTCCTCTTTAAGGACCTTGCAAATTGGAGGTGATGTGTAACAGCTGGATTTCATCAGCCTGCCTCCCTGTGAAGAAGAAGAAACCACTCCCCTGCAAAACCCAACAGTTAAGTGACAATAAATGCTATCTATCTATCTATCTATCTATAATCTTGTCCATCTTTGAAGTGTTCCAGGTTTTGTAGTTCTGGAGGTAGAGAAGTTGTAGGGTGATCCAAATGCATAAAAATGACTTTATGTCAAAAATCAGATAAAGATTTCTACCAGGTATGTCACATACCTGGTCGTGGATGATATGAATTAATTTTTCCGATTCATCCTTAAAGCTATGCATCTGAAGCACAGCCGCCCTCCGTCTATCTGTTCACCTGTATAAATAATCTCGCCATGCTGGTCGAACCAGCAGCTCCGGGAAGAGAAAAGCTGCCGTACTCCAAGCATCGCTCCTGTCATTTTAAGGATGCTCATTGGGGCCCCAAGAAACGACAAAAACCCGGACATTAATCCTCCCAGGCCAAACTTGAACAATGGACCTTATGCCGCTAGCAGTTAGCTTTCGTCAACGACTCAGGCGGAAGTGAGAGCGCTGCTCAAAGCAAATAACAACCCAGCCGAAACAGGGTGCATTAAAAAATAAAACGTAAAGGAACGAGGAATTTTAATAATGGAGGTACACAAATCACTCGAGGAATCATTTAAGCCCTAATCCTATCTCAATACGGCAGCTAGAAGTGCAGTGCAATTGTTTTTAAATCATTGTTAAAGTAAAATTGTGAAGGTTGTGAACATTCTTGTGATTCTCCACTTGGTGATAACTGTGTCATTTTTTAGCAAAGCATTGATGCTAATGTTTAGCATCAGAATGCTGGGTCCAAACCGACGGGCACACGTTGGCTGGCCCCGGTTAAATTTCTTCAGGAATTTTCCATCCATATCACCATGACTAAGATCTCTGGGCATGCTAAAAATCATGCCCAGTGTTGTTGTTGGTCAAATGAACCAACAGCAACACTTTTCAGCATCACTTCTGAACGTAACTCTCTTCTTTTCACCAGAAACCTCCACAACCGGGGAAGTTTGTTCATTGAGAACTTTGAACGAAGTAGTCTCTTCCATAGAAGTAGAACTGAACGTTGTGCTTTCAAATATAGGGATCTCCAGACTCGAGAAAGATTCTTCTTGAGAAAGACTGAAGGAATCCTTTCTTTCTAAGAAAGCTGAAGAAAATGGATGGACAGTTGTAATTACGCTCTCTTACACTTTCTGCAAGTTTTTTCACTGTCCATTAACATGTTCATCCATATCATGGTGACTAAGATCTCTGGATAACTAAAAATCAGGCAGAGTTACATGCTGTCACTCAAGATAATCGACAGCAACCCTTTTCAGCATCAGTTTTGAATCTAACTTTCTTCTTTTCACCAAGATCTTTTTTCATTGGTCTTGGTGAAAGTTTTCTGAAACGTTTCCTAGCCAGGGATCATTAGAAGAACCCTTCTCCTGGACTTTGGTCTCTTTCTGAGACCGGTTTTCTAATCTTTTTGATGGAGCAGATGTTTGGCTTTACCCTCTGCTTTCTCCTTTTCTTTGTCGTCGTTTGACTATATTGTCTCTTCCGAAGAATCAAAAGTCAAGGAATCAAAAATTGTTATCTCCATACTCGAACTACTGCTAACACGCTCACGTGTAGAGGAAGATTCACTGGGGGACTCCGTCCATTCTCCAGCAGTAGTTTGTTGAAACTTTTCTCACTCCTGTGGTGATTAAAGATCCAGCTCCAAAAGATAGGAAAATCATTGTGGCTAAAATCTCTTCCATTCTGAAAGAGCCTACCTGTCTGCCCTCCGGCGTGCTCCCATTACCTCCTGGAGTCTTACCGACAGCCATCACGATCACCTGGACCCACAAAGAACAGAAGACCTCGGACATTGCAGTCAGCCTCTCTCTCATCTCCTACCTGCCGTCTACAAGTAAGATCTGGCCATTCACTCACCACGTTGCCATTTCCCACAAACCTGAACTCACCATCCGACTCTGACCCTCTAGTGAACTGTTCGTTTCTGAACCTGCCTCCCTCCCAGGACCAGACCCGAGCCCTCTAAACCAACCAGCAGTGTTTTTCAATAAACTTCTCTTTTATTTCACATCATCTCCTGTGTGGTGTTCTGCAGGTGGGCTTGAAAATATTTACACCCATCATGACAGGCACTGAAAGCAGTTCTTTAAACTATTCAGACTAGAACACAACAGAGACACAATTAAATCTGTCAGATTTAATGATTTATTACCCCGTGATAATAACTTAGAAACAATCCAAATTAGGATGTATTTTTATTTATTTCCTACTTATGGGACATTTATGTTTATATCATAGGTTTTTGGTGCCTTTCTGTCAGGAAAAGATGTAAAACTTCAGCTATTTCACAAAGAGTTATTAACATTGATGAAAAAATGTCATAACTTTGTATTAAAGCAGAAAGTATAGAGGATTAAACAATTTGTCTGTGACATTCTTCTTTCAGGAAATGGCAAATTTGATGTGTGTTTGCAATCATTTACTAACTGGTACTCTGCTGGATTGAAGTTTTACTCATCGGACACAAAGTGACACTTCAGACAGAATGAGAACAGCCCAGAAATCACAAAGGCAAAACCCAATGTACGCACTTTTTATCTAATGTACATAAAATCTTTTTGTTCTGTGGGAGGAAGCCGGAGTACCCGGAGAGAACCCAGTCATGCTCATGGAGAACAAGCAAACCTCTTGCATAAAGAACCCAGGCCAGGATTCAAACCCAAGACCTCTTTCTGCTGTCATAGCAAATCAGTTTCCTTAATTTATGATCGATTTGGTGGATTGTGAAATTTCCATCATGGGAGAAGAATTTAAACACCTTGGTGTTCATCTGGACAACAGACTGGACAGTGAAGCGTCTATAAAAAGGGACCAAGCAGACTGGAGGAAGCTAAGATCCTTCAAGGTTTGCAACAAGCTGATACCCCCGTGATAAACTAAAGAAAATGGATGTAATTACGCTCTCTTACACTTTCCGCAAGTTTTTTCCACTGTCCATTAACGTGTCCATCCATATCATGGTGGCTCAAAGCCCTAGACAAACTAAAAAGCAGGCTGATCTAATCAGGCTATCACTCAACATAAGCAACAGCAACCCTTTTCAGTATCAGCTTCAAATTTGACTTTCTTCTTTTCACTAAGATGTTTTTTTTATTCGTCTTGGTGAAATTTTTCGAAAACGAATCTTACCCAGGGATCGTAGAATATTAGAAAATCGCTTACTCTTCACTTTGGTCTCTCTCCGAGACCGGTGTTCCATTCTTTTTGATGGAGCAGGTGTTTTGGCTCTCTTCTTGGGAGGCGGAGTCCAAATTATCTCTTCCGAGGAATCAGATGTCGAAGAATCAAAAATCGGTATTTCCATACTTGAGCTTGGGCTGACTGGCTGTGTTGAGGACGATTCACAGGAGGAATCCGTCCATTCTCCAGACTCTTCGTCACTAAAATCATCTGTTTTCTTTGCAGGTTGGGAAGGCCTGAAAAGATATGCGTCGATGACGTCATAGTCATCGTTCCACTGTTGCTCAGAGGAAGAGGAAAGACGTTCCTCTGAGGGCAATCCTTCTCCAGCCGGAGAAGGATTAAAGAGAAATGAATTAAAATCATCCGGCCACTCTTCCTGGAAGGGAAGTCTATCCTCGTCGCTCTCTTCTCCAGCCGGAGAAGGATTGTAGAGGAAGGCATCAAAGTCGTCCAGGTCCTCATCCTGCGATGAAATTTCAAATGTGATGCTTGGCAGGAACGTTTTGAATGTTCTTCTGATCACAGTGGTGACCAGATAACCAAGCCCGAAAGACACAGGGATATTTATTTTTTGAAAGACATGGCTAAACAGAACTACAACTGAAATCTGAGGTTTTGAGATGCAAGTTTTTATAGCCTCAGAGATCCTTAGATCTATGACATAGCAGTATGTCATAGACCTATGTCATTGATGAGGTCATAGCTACAATGAGCTCACTGTAGTTCTGGGCAATGTCTTCCTTCTGACCGTTGCTATGGAAACAGTCAGATCAGTTCTTTCCTGTTTCTTTCCTCAGTAAAAACTTTCAATTCAATGACAGGTTTGGTTTCTATCCTTTGTTTATGCAGCCAACCACTCAGCATCCCATGACCATCTAAAAGACACAAGAACAAAATGGCTGCTGTCGGGATCAACCCTTATGTTGAGACAGAGAAGAAAAACATGTCAGACCATCTGCCTCCGATCTCCGACTTCAATATAGTTAACTCACGTACCGTCGCCAAAGCCTCCAATATTAGAAAAACGATGCTGTCGATTTGTTCCTCATTGACACCAAATTTGTTTTGTTTTGTAAAAGCAAATAATTGTGAATTGTACACCCGACCGAAAGGGTTAAAGTTGCAAATCGTGGAAAACTTATAGTTCAAATTTGGTAAGGCTAAAACATGAATTCTTTGGAAGTCATTAATTGGGAAATATAGATATAATATATATAATGTCTGGGATCATGAGCGCCCCCGAAAATCTGCTTCAATCTGAACTTGAACTGTGTTCAAGTATTCGACAGAGCAAGCTGCCTACTCTGCTCCTGGAGACATACCAGGACCAGGAGTTTACTCATGCAGTTGTGTCGCTACTCAAATTGTTACACAACATCCCTTCACTGTAAAATATGTGTCTGTGGTTGAGTAACAATGTTAAGTCATTTCCTGTATTGTTAGATTTGGAGGAGCTAATTTTATTTGCATGTGACACAGCTGCGACTTCATGTGTTGTTTTCACAAAAGCCTCTCACAGGTCATTTGCAAGAAATGGTAAAAAGGAAGCAAAAGTGAGCTTAGCAAAATGCAATTTATAAATAAAAGTAACCCTGTATCTAAAATAAACTGAGGAATTACAGTGTTTACATTTTTCAAAATGACTCCAACCCTTAGTTAAGATTTTCCAGCTGTAGGTGCTGTGGTGATGCAGGGATTAAGCACAACCCACATATGGTGGCTTTAGTCCTCGACGCGGCTGTTGCAGGTTCCTGACCTGGTGACCTTTGCCGCGTGTCTTCCCCCTTCTCTCATTATGCTCTTTGCTGTCGGCCTGGAGCCGACAACAAAAAAAAAAAAAAATCAGGCTGAGTTTGTTTCTCATGTGTTTATATAAACACAAAGAAAAAGTTATCAAAATCCAAATGACAAGCGTTCACAACGTATGCAGCTCTTTGCAAGAGCTGACCGCACACAGTTCACTGTCGACATCTGCTGCACATGAATTATTGTGAGATAAGAAACCTTAGAGCAAACCGAGCACAGGTCAGCCGAGCAGGATGACGCTTTTTCTGGAAGCGTCATCCTGGAACAATAAAAAAGTGGGACTTCCAAAATGCTGAGGGGAAAACAGGACAGTCATGCCCCGGGGCATGAGCTGCTTCAGCCCTTATGAAAACAAACAGTTGGAGGGGAAAGTTCCCTTCTGGTTCGCCAGCACTCAAACTATACGAGTTCAGTGTTCCCCAGTAGTTCTCTCAGGATATTGTTACTTACAGGAGAAGCTTTTTCTTTCTACTCCCAAAGTTTAGTTGTTTTTTCTGAGCCAGAGAGCACGTTTGAACGTGGCTGATGTGTTGGTGTGTGAGACCTTCAAGAAAGATAAAGCAGTTCACACTCTGCCTCCTTATATTCTTGATCTAAAAGATTAGTGCGTTCATCTTTGTTTTTCACAACCTGTCAGTGAAGATTGACATTCCTTTTTGTTTCTACCCTTCAATAAAAAGATCAAAATCCTTCTTTAGGGTTCAAAAAAACACAACACAGTGCAGTGGTTGCTTTCTCAGTCTCTTAAGTCTTGTTAAGAGAGCCGTTCCTCTCTAACCTCAGTGAGCCACTTCCTGTCATGAGATGCCTCACTTCACTTCTCGGCCGTTTCTCAGAGGCTCAGAGGAATCAGGAGGGGCCTCTGCCCTGTGCCCGTCACCTTTACCGCACAAGATGCACTCATTTCATGTGACTTGTTTTCCTTTCTTGGAAAAAGCCCTAACCCTAAACGTGAAGAGATGAATAAAGACGTGCCAGAAATGTGAAGCATAAATGTTAGGAGACTGGTGGTGCAATGAATTAAGGAGAAACAGCTGGAAAAACTTTTTTTATGTACGTTTCAAGACCCATCGTGAAGTCTCTGCTGGTGTTCCTGCAATGTTACTGAAAAAAACAGTAAAATACAATGTTTGTTTATGAATGAAGCCCTTCCTGTTTGTTTGTTGTTTTTTATGAATGAAGAGACAAAAGAGGAATTGGCTGGTTTCACTACTCGCCAAGGGAAATTACATCAAAAAATCCACTGATTTTCCAAATGATTTTCATGTCTGCACATTAACTTTGTAGCTCTCCTCAGAGTCAAAAAGTTCATTCCTCATAGTTTTCTTATTCTTATATGAAAAACAACCAGGGTAAACTGCATTTGTGAAATGATTATGTAAGTATACTAATTTATACTTAATTGGTTATATTGATTAAATGTCAATATTCTGTAATATTAACATTTTTAAAGCAAAGGTGCTTTAAAAGTTGGCGTAAAAGGCCATTAATAGTGCCAATTTCCAATTAAAGTCTCTCCATTTACAAAATAATGACAAGTGTTACGTCATGATTATGACAGTGTCATGTCAGTCTTATGCACACCCTGTCAAATAAAGTGCTACCATGAGCCAAACACCAGTCTGACCCACACCAAAGAACTTATTGAAACACAAAACATTCTGCACTATATCTGTTAGATATAATATAGATTATATCCAACAGAGGGTCACAGGAATCAGGAGGTGCTTGTGCCGTCGTCCCCTTTTCCGCACAAGATACGCTCATTTCATGTGACTTGTTTCCTTTTTTTGGTGAACACATGAATAAAGATGTGCCGGAAATGTAGCATCTGAATGTTATGAGACCAGTGCGTATGTCATTATTATGACATGACATAATAATAGTACTAATAGTAATTAGTACTACCACTAATGTAGTACTATGACTACATTATAGTAGTGTGAGCTGTAATAGAAAAAAAGCACAGATGAAAAAACAAATTTTTTTTTGTATTGATAACATCATGTCGCCTGTTTTTGTGAATGAAGGCCACGAGGTTTATGTTCTGTGCAAACAGGAAGTGAAGATATGTGCCTTATCTTTATCCAGTTTCATTGACTGGTCATGTGATCAGAGTGCAAGTAGAGTTACTGGTGACTCACCAGTGGTGACTATTATTTATTGTTCAAAACAAATTGTTTCAATTCTTTAATGTTTTCCATCTAGTCAGGCAAACTTTAACGTTATGGACATTTCTGACAGATATTACGTAATACTTGAAATATAAATAAATGAAATACCATTCAGCTGGCTTACTTCAGAGGTCACCTCATTTGTCGTCCACCTGTGTATAATTTAACTTTTAGTGTAAATACACCAATGCTGTGGTTTGATAGGAAACTAAGCGAAAAGCAGCAGTGGTTAATATTTCAGTGTCTGCTAAGCAGTCAATAGTGATTTCTTTAGAAAAAACAAAGGTTTTCTAGTAGAAAGGCTTTTATTGTCAGTTTTGGACAGCAGTAAAAAAACTCAGGAAAACAGAAAAAAATAGATAGTGTTTGTAAAATTATAGCATACATAATAAACATATAAAAACATGATTACAATCGTAACATGTACATGTAACATATAATTTAACCTCTATACGAAGTTCTTAACTTACTTTATGTTTCCATCCAAAATGCATTTAAAATGGAGTGAAACTAAAGTTTTAGCTTCATCAGCTGGAGTGAAAATAATGCCATCTAATCCGACTATCAGATCTTGTTTGGATAATAATAATAATAACATTTTGTGACAGACTGAAAGTGTCAAAGTGCTTTAAGGTTTGACCTCAGCTACACCAGAATCATGAATTGATCTGAGTTTTCCTCTGCCTTGCAGGTTCACCCAACAAGGAGAAAATCTAAATGTTTCAATTGATTCCCCAAAAAAACTGTTTCACTCGACTATCAAAATGCTTTTGGATGGCAGCATGTAAATTATATATTTATTAAAAGATAAATATTGTCACTTTAAAAAAAAAAAAGGCCTAAGTCATTTTTGCTAAAAGTGATTTTTAGCAAAAATCGGGCCATAATTTTAGGAAAGTGATAATATTTAATATGCATTTTCATCTGCATAAAGCAGCTGCTTTTTGTTCTATATATTATCAGATATTCTTTTACTTTCTGTAATAAAAATAGATACCCACATCAAAAAGAAAAAATACAAAGAATTACACTCCTTTTTGTCAAAATGATAGACTGCCTGGCCAACAAAAAAAGTTGCCTCAAAATAAAAGTCCCAATGTTGTGTTTATCTGCCGTTATCTTGATTATAGCACACATTTACTGTGGCATTGTTCTCATAAGATTCTGATTTAGCTTCATCCAGGGTTACATACATTTTTCACAAAGATCTTCTATTGATGATGGGAGAGTTTCACCGCTGCACAAAGTTTTCTATGAAACATCCCACAGGTTCTCCGTGGGGCTGAAGGTCTGAGTTCTCGGTCAATATGTATGGAAAATGTCTCTCGCTGCATGAACCACCGTTTCACAAGTGGAGCCTGATAAATCCTGACATTGTCGTCTTGGAATGTGGTTCTTGCCATCAGAGAAGAAAAAAAAAATCAGGAAATTCAGACTCTTTAGGCATGTTTGTTTTGGTAGATAAAACCAAATGGGAGAGACGAGCAATGAGAAATGGTTTGTGAGTTTTTCACCAGACAAAAGGGAAATTCTACATCTTCAGACGTTTTTGTGTCATTTCCTTCAGTGGTTCTCGTTGCGGCGCTTCTGCCGCAAAAGAGAGTGAAAAGGTTCAGCGTTTCGAAGTTTGGTTTGACATGGTGCATTGTGAAAGTGAACCACGCTTGCTGAAAAAGGGAGGATTGTTGCAATTGTGGTCTCCAATCAAATGGAGTCCATAAGAGTATCGGGTATAAAACCCCTCCAACTTCCAGTAATAGGCAGTCAGTCATTCAGGATGTTCTTCAAACCACATTTCCTCCTCAAATTCAGGGGTTTCTTTTCAGTTTGTGAACATAATTCTGATGGTCTATCTAATCTCTAATCTTTCATCAAATGAGTAAAGGTAACACACAACCATGCCCTGGGTGAACAGTGAACCAATAACTGATTCACTTTTGAATCAAACAATGGCCGATGCAGTAAATATCCAATCAGAGGCTGGTGTCTCTCTGCTAAGTTAAATAGGGTGGCAACTTTTTTGAGGGGCCAGGCAGTGAATATCAAACGGGTAAAACTAGCACTGCCGTTTAAAGCTTATAAACCATTTAAAAAGTTTGTAAAGTCAGATTAAAGCTTTAGCAAATGAATAAACATCCTGAATAAGGATTCAGCTTCATAGAACATGAGCGACATAAAATCCAAGCTCTGTGCATGGTACATTCAAGAAAGCTTCCACAGCTTTTTCTGCACACCAGTTGACACGACAGTGAGAAAAACAGACATTGAAACCAAAAATCAGACTTTGTCAGCGAGCTGAAATAATTGATCAAATGTAACAGAGAGCAGTCCAAAACGTTAATACTGCTCGCGAACAACACCATATCATCCTGAAGGCAACGGTCAAGTTGAAAGGTTTAACCGTACGCTCATACAAATACTGAGGACCCTTACAGAGAAAGAGAAGTCCAACTGGAAAGACTCACTGAACAGATTGGTTTTTGCATACAATTGCACAAAATGTGAAGTCACTGGCTTTTCCCCCTTCTTTCTTCTGTTTGGAAGGACTCCAAGACTACCAATTGATGTACTCTTCCGCTTGACACCAGAAACAGGTACACCTGATCACAGGGAGTACATGAGAAAATGGCGAGAAGGAATGCAACAAGCTTATGAGATAACGAGGAACAATGCAAGAACATCAGCTGAAAGAAGCAAAAGAAACCACGATTGCAAAGTAAAGAGCTCAGAGTTGGAACCCGGAGATCGTGTCCTGGTTAGGAATTTGACCCCAAGAGGTGGGACTGGTAAACTCCGCAACCATTGGGAGGACATCATCCACAAGGTTGTGCAGCGAGTAAACAAGGATGCTCCTGTATATGAGGTGGTACCTGAACAAGGAAAGGAAGTTCCCCTAAAAGTTGCCAGATCACAGAGAAAAGGTTCAAAACAGACATGTGACAGTGAACTTGACAGTCAACAAAAAGACGTCAGTGATGAGGATTCAGAGGATGAATGGTTTTACTACCCATGCCCTGAACCACACAACCGAACAGGTCCCACTATCGAGGAGCACACCAATGTGTCGGCAGGCCCTGAGCCCACAGCAGTAAGAGCAGGCACGAGGCCAGAAGAGGTACAAGAGACGGTGTTAAACCTGGAGGAAGCTCAAGTGATGCCTGACCTGCTAGTGGAGCAAGATGGAGCGCCTGAACACCTGGAAAATGGTGGAGCCAGCCCTCTATTACCATCCATGTCACCTCCTGCATGCGGGAACCACAGTGGAGATGAGCAAGTACAAGATAGTCCTCAGAGAGAACGGCGACCACCACAGCGATTCACCTATGATGAATTTGGTCATCCTTCTTGTTATAGTTTGGGACTTCCACCAAGGTCCACATATTGCCTTGATCCAGTGCACTATTATGGACCCTTTCAAGCAAGGCCTATATGGCCAGGGCCAGTTCAGATGTCCACCTATGATCCTATGTTTGTGTATTGCTGATCCACCTTTTCTAGATTTGATATTGGCACTTAAAGACTTTGATTAGGTCAAGTGCCTGTGTAACGGACCGAGTGATCTCGCTATGGTTTTATGGATTATGGTTGTCATCTTACTCCTTTCCTTATTGAATGTCGAGGACGACATTTCTGTTGAAGGGGAGTGTGTAGTGGTTATAAAACTATTTCAAACAACAAAAAAGGAAAACAAGATCTACTGATCTGCGATCGATTATTCTGGTCTCTCAAGTTCAGCACTACAGGCAGATAACGGTACAGATACGGCAAAAGGTAGCCTAAGTTTAAAGAAGTTAAAAGAAATGTACTTTTTTATTACTGTTACTTTTCTTTGTTGCTTTTCCGCCTATGTTTGTTTGTGGTTCTTGAAAAGTCTAACCTTTTGAATCGAATGTTTTGAGAGTTTGTTGGTCGTTCGGGGCTCGATTGTTTTGTCTGTTGGAATGTAGGGGGACGTAACGGTTATGCTCCGTTATAACACCGGACATGCAAAGAGTAACATTGTGTCTGTGTTTTCATTACTCCCCTTTATAGGTAAAGTTCAAACTCATAAGAAATTGCTCTATCACTGTTTGTTTAATGAACAGAGAATGTTGTGGTGATTGTTATAGCGATGTTTGTTTAATTAACAGAGAGCGCTGCGGTGATTTTGATAACTAGTTTAAGAGCTGCTATGCTATACTCAGCTTCCTGGTTAACGGCGTAGGCTACTGTGTGTGTTTGATTTGTTTTACTGTGCCGGCATAAGTAGAATGTGTGTAATGTTCAATGTAACAGAGTAATGTCTGAAACTGTTTTGAAATTATAACACCGGACATGCAAAGAGTAACATTGTGTCCATGTTTTCATTACTCCCCTTTATAGAGGCGTAACACAGACATGATGAAAGGTGGGATTGGTTAGTTGTTCTACAATAATAGAAAGGGAAAGAATATATGTGCACAAAGGGAGTACACAGTATTGAAAAGAAAAGCTCTCCATCTTGCTGTTGACATTTCACAGTCCACCTTGATTGCGACGTTGACGTCTGTAAGCAAACAATAATAATAAGTTTAAAAGATGGTGGCAGCATCATGTGATAAAATGACCCAAAGTCTTGGTCTAAATTCAGTGTAGATATTGTGGCATCACTTAAAAATGAACATTCATAGACTTTTTCCATCCAATCTGACTTGAGTCTCAAGCTTTTCCTTAAGCTTCACAGTAATGGTTTGATTGTCACATAGAAAAACTGAAGTATAATGGAACATCGTATTGTTTATTCTATGTTACGACTTTGTGTTTATGATGTAAAGCACTTTGAAATGCCTTGCTGCTGAAATGTGCTGTACAAATAAAATTTGATCTGATTTGAATAGGCAAAATGTGAAGAGGTTCAACGAGTGTGAACGTGTTTGCAAGGCACAGTAAAGACACGTGTCATCCTACGTACCTGCAGTAACAAAACACGCAAAAGATCAGGAGGATAATACAAATCGGCAGGATGACCCAGTGGTTCCTTGATCCTGAGAAAAACACAATGAGTTCAGCTGTTAATTTACATCATTTGTCGGATTTACGTTAAACAGATCTTAAGAGTTTTTAATTGCCAGGTGAAACAAAAACTAATTCATTTTATGCATTTTCATGTTTTTCTTGTCATTAGTTATAGTAACGGAGCGCGCGTATGTGTGTGTGTGTGTGTGTGTGTGTGTGTGTGTGTGTGTGTGTGTGTGTGTGTGTGTGTGTGTGTGTGTGTGTGTGTGTGTATTTGCTTATTTCAGGACCACTTTTGTAATATTTACCTTCCTTCTGAAGACCAATGGGCCTGATGTGAACCAAAGCCCAGTTCTAACACAATGGACCTTCTTGTTCAGGGTTTAGAGGTAAAGTGTGAGTTAAGTTTTGGTTAATGTTAAGGTTAGGGTTAGGAATCTAACTAGTAATGGGTTGGGTTTGCAAACTAGTCTGTGGCTCAAAAAACCTTTATGCAAAAACACCAGGTGCTTTGTTTATATCATGCAACATTGCTTACTGTGTTGACCTTCAATAAATATACCTGAATATATCATTTGTTTTATGGAAGAACCATAGCATATTTCTTTGACAGATACTTTAAAACGTGTTTTAAGTGCCTGACTTTATCAACATATTTGCTGACTGCACACTTTTCTGCTCCACAGAGATGTGGAATAAACTGGGCATAAACAATGAGCTATACTTGAATTACATGAGCATTGTGATTTATGTAATTCAAGTATTAGATGAGTTACTCATCAGTCAGTGACTAGTGAGTTCCCAGAAGTGTCTACATGTCTTTTCACATACAGATTGCATAATCTCTGATCTTGGTCCTGCTCACAAGTCGTTTGTCATTCACAAACATTATTACATTTGCTGTTTTTGACATGCTTCATCAAGAATTCATCTTCTTCAATTTTTCAGTGGGTTACCAGTGAGTTGTGTGGAAAACACTTGCAGGAAAAAAAACGAAAAACAAAGGTTCACCTTTGCTTAATAAATGTAACGACTAAATATGAAAGTTGAAAATCTGTTGCATTCCTGCACAACGGTCACTTTCCGTAGGAGAGAGGGGCTTTCTCTTCTGTAATAATTAAAGCCAGCATCATGCGAGAGAAGAGAAGACCGCCTGCTGATTGGTTCCTGTGCATCTTGTGTTTGTGAGTCATTGCCGACAAAATCTGCTCCTCACGCACGCCGTGCAGAAAGTGATAGATATTAACCTCGCTTAAAGTCAAACCTCCTTTATTGTGGGCACGTTAACATAAGTACAATTCGCACAGTTACTTACCACTGTGTTTTTGCCAGGCAGTATTAGCAAAAAAGAGACACAAAGGAGAAAGTTGAAAGCAGATAAAGGTAAGATGAGGAAAAATATAGACAACTAGACAGCAGACAGGAGTGAAGGTGACATTTTTCCTATCTTATGAGGAAAGGAAAGGCCATATGAGGTAACTTTTCAGTCACAAACTGTTAAAGAATTGCAATTGGTGCGGCTGGGTTTTTGTTTTTTGTGCTTTTACCTTCTTTGTCGCCAGGAGTATCGGAAAGTCCAGCACTCTCAGAGCAGTTGGCTGTAAAAACAAAAGAAATACAGAAAACCTTTCAGAAATCCTACTAATAAAGACTGAAATAAACTCTATTCTACTCTGAAAATAGAATATCATAAATCCAAAGTAAAATCAGTCTCAGAAGTGTAGAGGAAAGTAGACAGACCCAATGTTTAATCAGTAGGATTATGGCGAATCCTTATCAGATTACAAGGTTTGTAATAATGGAAGACCACCACTTCATCCAATCATTTTACTAATCAATATATAGTAAAATAATTTTTCATCCACCTTATAATGAGAAATTATGGCACTTAGCCACACAATATATTGAAATTGCAAATCATGAAGTATTGCTTGGATGCGTTGGTTGATATTATATTACAAAGTGACAACCATTCAGACTATGCCTGATAATTCCTCTTACTGTAAATGATACACTCATTGCTCTTGATGCTCATGCTTTGTGTATTTTTAACAGTAGTTGGGATTTTGTGATGAAGAATAAAGCCGAATAAAAGCAAAAGTACTTGAAAGCTTTTGAAACTACATGCCTTCCTCATATCCTGCCAAAAGCAAGTAGATACTCACCAACACATTTAACCGTTTTATTTTCCTGAGGAAAAGACAGAGCAATGCAGTCAGATATTTTTTATTAATACTTATTACACTTTGTGCTGCAGTAAGATTATTTACCTCTTTTGGGTAACAGTCCAGAACATACGTGATTGTCTTGTAGCACTGGTGAGTATGCAAGGTAGTGATGTTATAGGAAACCACCAAGCTGTCATTTTTCCCATCACTATTTGCCAACATGTAGTTCTAAAAGAGGGAAGTGGAGTTTACACAGGTTAAATTCTATTATCTGTTGGATAACTCATATAAAACGAGAGACTTATACCAGACAAATCCTGCAGCAGTTCAATATCGAGCTTCAAAACTTCTTGCCACACTGTCAGCTGAAGGTAATACTGTTCACATTCTTCCAGCTTCCTTAGATATAGGTATTCTCTACAGTTTGTACAAAAAAACTAATTTACTTTACTTACATCAGCATCAAACCAGAGTGGCGCACACTTGGACTCGCCAGCGCCTGAGACCTTGTGGTAGGTCCCTTTACTAGTAGTGGTGGTGGAACAGCTCAGCTCCCCGGAGGCGATGCTTTTTGTTAGCAAAGCTGGAACAAAATAAAACCACATCGTTTGAAATAAAAATGTTCCAACACAGTTTTGTTGCAGTTGTGTGAGAAGCCATGAGTTAAAGAAATCTTGGTGTCAAGATAGCAGAGGAGGGACTCTAGTGACAGATTAGCAGAGTTTCAGACGAATGCAGGGCAGCAAAAATCAGAGTAGGAAGCGAATGCCCCTTCTTAACCACACCAATCTACTGCTGTGAATGCTACTTTGGATAAAACAAAATCTGACAGCATCACGTTTTAGATTTACATTCAAATAACATTAGTGTTTAGCTTTACATTAATTGGCATTAGCTAAAGTCAAATATCATGAGGTTTTAGCTATATCTTCAAATAGGATTAGCTTTTACCTTTATGAATGTTGCGTATATTTTTGAGTTATTGAAAGCCGTTGTAGTTTGTTTGCTACTATAGGCTATAATAATAATTATATAGTTGATAAAAGGAGAGTTGTGTCAAGATCTAATTTACTTCTAATAGATTCAGAAAAATTTGAAAATGTACATGATGATATTCACCTGGTAATACAAGGAGAAATATAACATGCACTCGCTGTTGCTGTCAGATAAAATTATCAACTCTTTAAGCCTGTCAGCTTTTCAGTGATTCAAAACCCACTTCCGCCTTAAACCATAACAGGTAGGCGCACGTGGGTGTCCCAAATGAATGAAGACGTTTCATTCACCTGTTGTTGTTGTTATTGTTTTCAGACATAAAAATAACTTATCTTATATCCAACATAAAATCAGTGTACAAGCTGATTCAAAGCAATTTACCTAACTGATACAAATCCACGTCGAGCAAAGTACATGTAAATCCTGTAGCTGCGCGTGCAGAAATCCGTGACAGGCACGTCGCCCGGATGAAAAGCCGTCGCCCATAAAAACAAAGTAACTTACCTATGATGAGCCACAGAACAGGGCGATGCATTGTGGAAAGGCTATTTCTAAAAACCGGAGTTCAGAGGAAAACTTTCCTTTCCCGTCTGGTTTTAACCGGCTTTATGTGGTTAAAACTTCTTTCAAGAAGGAGGAGAGGCTCCGTCTGCAGTCTCTACAGACCCACTGCAAGAAGTCCGGAGATGACTGAGTGAATTAACTGCGCAGCAAGCGGACAGGAGGGGCGGGGGGAAGGAGGGAGGGAAGAAGGGGCAAAGTGGCAGTGAAGGAACGTGAAGGATGGCAGATATCTGCCATCTTGTGGACAAACTAAATATGACCACAATATGGATAAAACATTGTTTTATCTAAAAAAAAAAAAAAAGTCAGATATATTTGTGTAATGTGCTATATGGATTATTATTATTATTGTTATTATTATTAATGCTCGGTTCCTATAGCTGTAAATAAAAGATGCTCAGTTTGTAACTGAAAAGCAAAGAGCAGAGTTTGAGGCAAAGAGAAAGGAAATGATTGTTATGACTGAACCTCTTCTTCTGTGTTCACCTTTGCTTAATAAATGTAATGACTAAATATGAAAGTTGAAAATCTATTGCATTCCTGCACAACAACGGTCACTTGTGCAGGAATTCACAACAAGTGCATGCACAACAAGTGCAGGAATGCACTTGTTGTGCATTCCTGAACTTGTTGGAGGAAGAATCCTCCATTGAGACATCCTGTCTTCTTCCAGTACCAAGGAAAACTCACCTATGGGTCATTAATGACTGTGGACCTGCTACCCACATCCTGAAGGTCCTGGAGAGATTCCTGTTGGTCCACCTGAGTGGTTTGTGAGACCGAAGGTCTATGTGGACTGTGTGCTGACCATCCTGTCTAACAAGACGGCCAGGAGCACCGCATTAGACTGTACTCTCACCATTTAATGGGTTTTCTCAAACTCACAGGCTGCAGTGATATTTTCTGATGTGCTTTAGCTGGAGAAAATGTCACACACTCCACAATGTGCTGAGGCAAGAAGTGCTAAGAAATGAAGAGCCGAAGACTGAAAAATTAATCAAATTTATTTTGTACAGAGCCGGTCACATGCCATCACACTAATAATGCTCTAAAACATTAGCATTACTTCAACCAAGTATTGCCATAGATGCACACTTCCTGAGCTACCTGCTGTTTGTACAGAGAGCAATGAAGCTACTGCTCCACTATGCAGTGCAAACTTATTCTTTTACACAATAAAAGAGGAGCTTGTTTGTGAGAAGAAGCTGGGATCCACTTGGCTACAGACGTTACAGACGTTTCTGCCTCGGACTTTGAAAGGCGTGGTGACAAACTACTTCCTCTCCTTCATCTCAATGGACAGCTCTATCTGCTTCTTCACTGACTTGGATGACGAACATCTCTGCGACTCACTGAAGTCCAGGGAGCCGTCGGGCTGCTGGGTTTCTTGCTCTGGGTCGGAGCTCTGGTCGCTCTGACCCTCTGTGGCTTCTCTTTCTATCATGAAGACAGTTTGAAGTTGGTGGTGGTGGCGGCTCGGGCTCTTGGCCCGCCTGCTGCGGTACAGGGAGCTGGGCAGCGGCGTGGCCTTGAAGCCCTGTTGCTCCTCTCTGCGACCAAAGTTTCCCAACTCTGCAGCTATCCTGGCCTCCCTCTTTTTCCTCTCCCTCTCCAAGAATCGGAAAGGCTCCTGGCTCCTTTCAGGGACGCTGTTGTTGCAGCCGCCTCTGGGGCGACGGCCGATGACCTCGTAGAGAGGCAGGTGGATGTGAGCCGGCGCGGGCGACGCTCTGAACTTCTTCTGGCATTCTCTGAGCTCTTCTAGCTCTCGCCTCAGCAGCGTGTTCTCCAGCTCGACCTCAGAGCGCGTCCGCACCTTGTGCCTCTTCCTCTCCTCTTCTCTCAGCATCATCTGGAAGGGTTTCGGGATGGTGACTTTGGAGCCGGACTGAACCCTGGCACCTGTCTGATGGGGCGATCTTCTACGTGGTTTGGGACAAGAGGCTTTCGGCTGAAACCTGAAGCTCTTCTGGGCCGTCATGCGTTCGGGACTATGCATCATTTTTCTGGACGAAAACACAAGAGAATACTTTTTGTGCTGGAGTCTCCAACTCCAGCACAAAATACTGGAGTTGGAGACTTACAACCCAGACTGCAAGGATTGATAATAAACCAGTTTAGCAAGAGAATCATCAAGGACAATGCAGACAGTCTGAGGAATCATCACAATAACAATCTGAACCTTTCAGTGAAACGTGACTTTCAGGACCAACCTCTGAAAGGTTTGCTGCTGATTGGAAGTCCAGCCCAGTTCTCCGAGGAAATCCTCTCCGCTGAGTTCTGATTGGTCAGAGCCGCTGGATGTGTCACGAAAGTCCAGCTCCTCCTGGGAATTAATCCTCTGCAGCCTCCTGGTGGGGCCGCTGCCAAAGAAGGCGCTGTTACCCTTCCTGTCAGGAAAACACGAACAAGTCCTGAGTTATAGTACGCTTGACTTGCATTTATTTGCTTCACAAATTAATGCAAGAGCCATTATTGTTATTATTAACTAGCATACTGATTTTTCCTACTTGACAAAATATGCAGCTTCTAAAACAGGAACAAACATCGATAAGGAACAGCTGAACATTTCTGACCGGAACATTTGCTTCTCCTCACTGTTTCTCCCTCTTCCCAGAATGTTGTCGTCGTCCTCCCTGCCTCCAAGCCTGTCCTGCCCCTGGCTGATGTACATCCTCTCCAGGTCGGCCATGTTCCTCAAGTGGGCGCTCTTCAGCTCCTCCAGCCGCCTGTAGTACTCCTGGTTGGAGAAGAAAACGTGCTCTTCCCTCCGCAGGCCGTGGATTTCCAGCGACAGAGAGCTGCGGACGCCTGAGCCGCCGCTCCCGTCCTCGCTGCCCTCCGAGTCCTGATCGTTCTCCTGGGGGGGTCAGAGGTGCAGTGATTGTTGAACACTGAGAATGTATTTTAACTTATGAGAGAAACAAACCTGGTGTGAGCTGACTTAACGTAAAACAGGAAGACTATTTTCATGGTTTTAGCTCAGAGCATCATTGAGATGCATGCTTTTTAGGCTTTTCGATTTTATTAATGCTGTTTTTTTTGTTTTTTTTAAGGATTTCAACACATTGTGCTGAGGTGATGTACACATAAAAGGCGCACTGAAGTTTATGCTTTTGTATTATTATTAATTTGCCCCAAAACAGTTAGAAATATTAGTTTTAATTAATTTACAGAAAGGAAAAATATGTTGTTTTCCAGTATTTGGACGGCGTCCGCAGCTAAAGCTGATCATAAAAAAACAATAAAAAACAATCCCCTTCAGTGGTTCTTGTGTATCTTGCAGCAGATACCTTGAGTTCTATTATAAGTTACATTTCTGACACTGAAACACATTTTTAGCTGAGATATTAAAAATATAGCTCACTAAATAAGAGTATTTGTATTATTTCTATTAAATAAAAAAATCTGCATAATATATATGAGTCAATTTAAAGTTGCAAATGACTCTAATGCAACTTGACTTCCATTTGTGTCTGCAAAAAATAAAAAATAAAAATCCTCCTTGTTAATTTCCTGAAAAAGTGTCCTACCAGAGCACACAGCAGTGTGAATGCTCATCGTTTGAAAGCATTTACATTTTTACTAAAGAGATATTTACAGTCTGCATGTAGCGTTTTCTCAACTTGAGTCAAGTTTACTTGTATTTCAGCAACTGGGCAGTTCAAGGTGGTTTATAACATAAAACTTCATACAGTCTTCAACCACGAAACAAGAAGTAAACACTACATTTTGTCAAACATCAACATCAAGTAAATGTATTTCGATGTACAATGCAAAATACGTGTTTTTGAAAAAGCGCCTATTATAACTCCACAATTCTGTTACAGTCTTGTATTGTTATTATTATTAATCTTGTTTTGTTTTTCACACTTTAAGAATCTTTTCTACTGCTGCTGTTACACCTGAGCCCCTTCGCAGGACATGAGAGAGGCTGTTTCTTTGTCTGATTCAACTCTAAACTTTGGGTGCGAAGCCTCACCTCACTGATGCAGTCCTCGTCCTTCTCAAAGTAAATTTCTCTCTGCTGCCCGTACAGAGCCATCAGCTCCTTGTTCTCCAGAGCAGGCGACCGGTACATCACTGCCATGTTCTCCCTTGTTTCCTCTGAAATCAGCCAGAAGCCAGAAGCCTTGCTTGTGTGTGTGTGAGTGTGAGTGTATCCTCCCCCCGTCACCTCGGTCTACACACTGACCTGCTGAACAAACAGCCTGTTAAGATGGCAGCAAAGATTAGCACGGGCTCCCCGCCCCTCTCTCTCTCCATATCCTCTTACATGTAGGACTGCTGGCCAGGTGGGACATATGGTCCCTCTGGGCTTTTCACTTAGGGGCGTAATCATGGCCGTGTTGGATGTCAGAGTGAATTTTGCCTGATCTGATTTTCAGATTAACACGACGTAGCGAGAGCTGATCGGCAGGCGGCATCTGTCGGGGCTTGGAAGGGGTCCGCGAGGCAAACGGGGTCAAAACGTCACGGAGATGGGAACAGAACGACGTACACTGCTGCACATTTGGGCCACTTTTTCATCTGACCAAGTTTATCCACACCCAGGAGGGTTTTTTTCTGTCTACCCCCCTCTGTGTCATGAACATTATTTTAGAAGTTGTGTGGTCTGCTACATTCACAAGCAAAGCTTCAAGATCAATTTTATGACAATTATTAAAATATTTCCAAGGTGTTATGGAAAGAGTTGTACTAGATTTGGAATATGTTTAGAATTTATTTAGAAATCATTTTATTTTGAAAGCAAGTTCAAAGTAAAAAAAAGTTCATAAATGCACTTAAAACAACATCGAAATGTATAATTCTGGCACAAAATAAGCACAAAAGTTCAAATACACCTAAAGTATAAGTGTCTATATAGTTGCACTTTAGCACATAAAAGTAAATGAAATACCCTTTAAGTTGAATTTTAATTGTATTTAAATTCTACTAAAATCTGCCAAGCATGAAATAAGTTGTTTTAGTGCAGCACCCTTAAGATTTACTTCACTGCAATTTATGAATCATATTTAGTGTGACATTTTAGTACAGTTACATATATAAACATATATTTTCCCCCCTGGGTAAGCCAACACTAAAAGATGTTTCTCATGCAAAAGGGTTATTAAACGCAGATTTTTAAAAATGTATTTATTTTTTTTTTATTTTTTTTACTGTGGCTTTGCAGATTGGCTCATGAGTTAAGCTCAGGTGAAAACAGACTTGGCCTCGGGAGCTGACAGATGAGGTTGGAGAGTCATACCTCCAGCCAACCGATAATCCTTTTACTCTGCTTTCCCGACGCTGCTGTCCGTCTCGTGCTTCTGCAGATCCCGCCATCTGTCTTCTTCTTTTGCCTCCACCACCTGTCTGTGTACGAGGAACGGCTTTCCACTCTTTGCACAGGTGTGTGTCATTTGATATCAGTTTGGTCAGTGATATCAGTTTGGTCAGTAATTACTGCCTTTCGCAAGTGGATGTTTTGTTTTCCACTTGTCCTGACCTGATATTTGACTCGCACAATCATTATTCATTTATTACCTGCCACTAACGAGCCCATGGGACAGTACCCGAGTTATCATCCCGGAGGGAAATGCAAACGCCACAAAGCTCTGCATTCAAAGTATCAGGCTGTGATACAAAGAGGTCTGTCACAAGAACAGATTTTGCTGGATAATAAATTGTCCTAGAAGTTATCGCGATAAATGATAATATTGTTGTTTTGAGACTGTTTTCAAGTACTATAATGGTAATGGTATAAGTAATGCAAATGAAGCAATAAAAACCCAGGTACAAAATGGACCCAGTTGGTACCAAATGGGCTAAAAAGTGGAGTTTAGGTGGGTTTGTCTGCAGGTTTTATATTGGCCCCATTTCAAAAACTTCTGTAGTTCCTATGTTGGGGAAAATCTGGGTACTGAATTGGTCCCAAAAAGTGCTCCTCCGGAAGCCATTTTTAAAGTTCTTAGGGTGGACATGTTGGTCCAACAAGGCGGATTGGACCAGCAGCGGTTAAACAACAATAATAAAAATGTTAAAGTGACTGAAACAAAAACAAGTCTCGAAATGTAACTGTTACAAAAATGATGAGGGCACACGTCACACATTTTATTTTTTCCACATTTATTTTGCCCAACAACTAATGTCATTAAACTCAATTGTAATTCCATAAAGTGTAAAAAAAAGTTTTCCATGTTGAAAAACATGAAGAATCATACTGATCTAAAATTCTTGCATAGTGGGGACAATATGGGGAAAATTCAAAAGCTTTGAATTTTATCTCAGATAAGCAGTGTTTTGTTTTATTTTATTTTTTTAAGAGCCATAACTCCTTTCCAGCTCCAGTTCCTCCTCTGTTTCTAGCTCCAGTGAACCACTTTTCGTTTCCTGCTTCTTCTTGCGGCTTGATTTTTGACGTCAACCTAAAATACATGGAGAACAAGAAAAAGGAGCGCGCCAAAGTACGTTTAACGTCTTTGCTGTGCCATCTATTTTGTCATTCCAGATCATCATGCTGAATAAAAACAAATGGTTTATATATTGTTTTTGCTGCAATATATTTTTTGTCTTTTTTTTTTATAAAGTGAGCTTTGAAAATGTTCTACAATCAAAAAAGCGTGTTCATTGCGTTGCTGTTTCTCTTCCTTGCCTCAAAAGTTGAAATGATTTCACTGTTACTAATCTAATGTGAGCTTTATTGAAAAAAAAAATGCAAAAATCATCATCCTTCTTGTGACGTCATCCGCTCCCAGACACCGCAGGCAATAACTGACTTCATAAACTTCATAATGCAAAGTGTCCACTAGATGGGGATGTTACGCATTTTTTGGGGGGTAAGAGAGACAGCACCAGAACACCTTTTACTTTCAGACGAGACCTTATCAGCCTGCAGTGTTATAGAAGCAGATAAATACATCTGTGTTTGTCTGTGACACCCGCTCACATCCAGATGCCTCGTGATGCTGGAAGCTCCAGGCTTGTTTGTCGTCTCTGGAACCGGCCCGCCATTTCTCTTCCTGCCCCATGCGAGTCCCCTCTAGCACCTTGCTCTGGGTTCGCGTCAACTTTTCCTTCGCGGCATCCGAGGTACAGACTCTCCTTTGTGTGGGGGAGGAACACCTTCCAGCTGCAGTAAAAAAAAAATAATCCATTTATTCGGTCTGGTGCTTTAGTTCAGCTGACATCTGTTTAGTTCCCGATTGGTCAGATTCAGGGCTTTTTGGTGATGGCACATGATGGCAGCATATTTGAGCAGGTTGGAGGACAAACGACTGAAGCTTTGCTAGAAGGTTTTTCCATGAGCATGCTCCAGGATAACTGAAGCACTCTGAAATTCTTATGACGCATATGTAAGATATTTTCTGGCATATTCACTTGAATGTCTGAAGACCGACGGGCCTTGAAGGGCAGCGGACCCCTTTAGGTCAGGTTTACTTACGGCTGAGCTGTGAAGTGAGTTTAGGTTTAGGCATGTCCTGATGACAGTTAGGCTTAGGAGTCGGGGTTAATCTGTAGAAATGAATGAAAACTGAATGGAAGTCGATAAATAACCATTGTGAAAATAGAAAGACACTCTTGTGTGTGGTTATCCAGACTGTTTCTTGTGGATGAATGGATGCAGTGTTCGGTTCGAGTGGGGCAGAGTAAACAGTCATCACAAGACGGGATTTTCCTTCTGCTCTCGGGCCTCGGCTGGTTCTCTCCTGCTGTTCTGCGCCAAGTGGAGGTTCAGAAATCTGAAGGAGCTAAGAATCCTCAACACAGATCCTCAGCCGTTTCAGCAATCTCCTGATTCGGGGATCAGTGACTGCAACCGACTGCTTCAAGGATGTTTTATCAACCACAGTGCCTTCAAGCACACAATTACGCCCCATCAATTAAGAGAGTTAGTCATGGTTTTCAGCACTTGCTACCAAGAAATCGTCTCAAAAGTGCAGCATTTTATTTTGTGAAACAACAGTGTGCAGACTACACCGTTTGCTGAAATTACAAAGGCAAGTTTTTTTGGTTGCTGCACATCAATTTAGCACATCCAGTCACAACTGCACCCAAAGAGACTCAAAGCTTCGCCCATTATTCTCCACAACTCAGCACAAGCTACGTCTGATTGGATGAGAGCTGCCTGTGAATATTCATTCACAAGAGTCAAATCCACAGGGCTGTGGGTAGGTTTGTGTGTGTGGGTCTGTGTGTGTGTGTGGGGCGTGGGTGTGCGTGTGGGTGTGTGCGTGTGTGTGTGTGCGTGCGTGCGTGTCACTACAGCGTGTGACACACACGTTGTAGTTTTGATAGTTGTTGTTTTTCCTGATAGAAACCAGTTCCTGGCATCCAGTACTCTCTCTTGTTCCTTGGGATTGTTGAAGAAATCTTCTTGAGACTCTCCACTAGAGGTTGCATGGTTACATATGTTTTCTGAGTCAAGGTCAACAAAGGGAAAGTTGTCTCAACTTCAAGAAATGCAGGAGGAAATGTTTCACACCAACTTCCAGGCTTTAGAACAGCCTGGAAGTTGTTGTTGTCCAAAGTCGATCCTCAAGGGCCGGCATCCTTCATTCCTCAGTTCTCTCCCTGGTGGTAGTAACCACCTTTTCATCCACTAAAACGTGGAGGACGCCGTCCCTCAAGGGCCGACTTTGGACACAGCAAACGCTTGCAAAAGACAGTTTCGTCAGAAGTCTACTGACAATTTATTCAGTCAATCTATGAAGTTTGCTTGATGTTCTGTCCTTCTCTGTTAATGTCATCACTCATGACATTTATCAACCAAACAGAACTGTTATGTGTTCAGTTCAAGACGTAGACAGTAAGAGATAAAAGTCGTCAAAAATTTGACGTTTTCTTGCTTCACTAAAACGACTCTGCTGTCTTTTGTTTGTGAATTGGACTTCTAAAAATAGAGTTGCTCTTTTCTGCCGTCTTCAGATAAGCCGTCACATCTCTGGAGAAAAGTTTGCATGCTAGAGGAAACCCTCTCCCCCCTCCCCGTCCCAGTGACTTTTCTTTCCTCTGAGGTCAAACAGACTTGTGGTGGAGGAGAAGGTGCTGGTGCTTTCACAGAAGCGCGAACAAAGGCAAACTTTCACCCGTGGAAATCGCGGCGCTAAAAAGCAACGTGGGCGAAGACACTCATTTCAGTCCTCTGCAGAAATAAACATTGACGTAACTGCTGGGTAGAGAAGGGGCTCTTCAGCCTGCTGATCGCCCTCTTCACGGCAGCACTTCACAACCTGTTTGTGTTGGACAGGAACACTCCACCCTCAAGTCAACGGGTTCATGTCCTCAACAACTTTCATAACACAACCTGCTTTAAATGAGACCCAAAATCCAGAGTCAAACGGGTCCTCCACTCAGAGATATTCCCAGCAGATGAAAGCCGTTCACGTGATTTCCTGTATTGTAAAATCTATTTCTAAATATACCATGTTGGACAAACAGGAATTAAGAAGCTAGTGCTTGCACAGATTGGACTGAAATTTGTACCGTCGATTTCTGCCAGAACCTTTGTGCTCGAAGGAAGTTTTCCAAATAATTAATGCACTTAAACCCTCAAGCCCTGAAAGCGACCGTCTTTTAAACATAGGCAAGTAAATATAAACTTTAAGAAAGAAAAGTTTAAGGAAAACAACTCGTGCCATATTTAACTGACATCAAAAGTCTATTAAAATGGCTGCCAGACTTGTATGCAGAAGCACAACTCGAATGCAGTAAACTGAGAGGTTTATTAACAATACATACAAAATATGAAAGTGTGCAACTGGAAAAGCCCTTTTCTCTGAACAGGTTGATGGAGGTTTGGGAGATGATGACAAGATCGATTGTTTTCAGGGGGAATGAGCTCACAGTCTTGGTGGTGGTTTGCATGCGCTGGAGGAGGTGAAATGGATTCTGGTGTGGAAATCAGTACCTGGAAATGATGTGGGTTCCGGAGAAGTGAGAGGATGAACTTTTCTTTCCCGAGAGGTTTGCTAGTGACGGATGTTGACCTGAACGCAGAGAGACGGAGAGCGGAGGTAAGTCTGGCCTCGAGTCAAGCTTTAGTAAAACCTCTTGAGATTTTATTACAATCTCAAGAGGTTGTAATAAAGGGAACACTAAAGAGAGGCTGAAGGTTTATCATCCACCAGAGAGTGGATGTCCTGCAGCTTCTTATGTACTCAGAGGTTTGACGGAACCGCAGCCTTGCACTTTGCACAGAAGCCGAACTACCAAGATCCACTCCAGAAACGAGAATCCCTCACAAACCAAAACACACTCACACACCCAAGTCCAGACGAGCGGCTTTCGGAACCATCAATCATGAGCACATTCAAATGGTGCTGTGTTCGGGTCTGACTCATTTTCATAGCCGCAGCTTTTCATTTGAGTGAAAGAACATGCTGGGAAACAATTTGACTTAAGTTAAATAACTTCCCCTACAGGTGCAAGAGCCATTCCACAGTTCAAGGTTTCCTGTGAGTAGGGAAGCTGCAAAGAGCCAAAAAGCAGGAAGGTTTAGTAGCTTAGCACATCTTTAGCCATGCTCAGGATTTTCTTTTGATGTAATTTAGCTATTACATCTACACACCTTGATTAGCACTTCAAAACACTTGTTTCATTTGGGGAGAAAATGTAAATATCTGTCCCTTTAGAAGTAGTGGTTAACAAAAGAGTTGAGCACTGTCTTTTGTTGAATGCTTCCCAGGAATTATGTTTAGGTCTCTGGGGATGACCAAAGGCTTCCGAGGAAGGCAGATGAAGTAAAGCCAAGACAAAGAAAGAGATGGCTGTCAACAGGAAATTCAGTGAGAGCCATCAGTCGAGCTGAAGACCCACCTTCCCCCCCCATTCCTCTCCTCAAAACCATAACTTTAATCAAGGATGTCATCTTAATAACCCGTAAGATCCTGGTGCATCGTCTTCTCACAGTTCTGTCAATGTTTCATCTCAAAGATCCAGTCATACGAGTGAGTTCACTTTTTGGACAATTTCTGTGGAAACTAGCATGAGCTACTTGTTTCCAGTGACTACGCAACAAAGTCTGACGAGAATGCAGGTCTGAACTTCCTCTGACACAAATCTCTGGGAAGATGCACTGCTCTTGCACGGACGCGCCACTCATGAGGCATGTAGGTGCTTTAGCATGCACACCATTCCTGGTAAGACAGTGAAATTAATCAGATTAGTCAACCTTATGCCAGAAATTGCTTGAGACATTTTTGTTTTTAGAGAGGGGATGTTTCCTTTCCTCTACTACTACTTTCGTGACTCTTTCCCACAAGTACCCAGCATGCCTTTTTACAATCCCCACAGAGCAAAAAAAAAAAAAAAAGACCCAGTTTGCATGAGAAAGAATCATGCTAAGAGCATCCTGCACGTACACCAGCTCTAGTCTTTCTCTTTTGTTGCCCTTCGAATGTTCCTTCTGCTGCTTACACTCGTCTATGCTGCAGCTCGCATATGCACAGGCGGGTTACAACACAGCCGACATCTGCGCATCTGATTTGTGCAGCAAAATGTCTTTGTGAAGGAAATTGTAGCTCGAGTTTCAGGTAATGTTCGCATTCGCACCACCTGCACTCCAGCCCCAATTCAAGAAAGAAATTCAGGTCGGTCGCAGAGTGGCAGATTTCCAATGAGTGCCGTATGTCTCGTTGCCGCCACTGCAGGTGGTTGCGCCATTAACACCCTGGAAGTATAGGCAGGGTGGAAAATGAGAGGAAGACGGCGCACTTCACTCACAACGAACAAACCACTTCTTCAAAAGGCCTTTCACACGCTTGACGTGTGGGTTTTGCTTTGACTCGGTATTTCAGTCTCATGTTTAGAGTCACTTTCAGGATCAGTGACCAATACTCACAGCCAGTGGTGCTAACGCCAGAGATAGCCTGTCTGTCTGTCATACACCACAAGGTATCACAAATCACAGGAAATGAGAAAAGGGGGCACTGTGAGCACAAATATGCGCCTGAGCACCAGAAGATTCATGTTTCATTTCCCCTTCCAGAATAAGGCCTCCTGCACATCAGCTTCAGCTGCTCGTCGCACTCGAGCGTCGGTGTACGCGTGCCTTGTTCACAAGCCACCAGGCGTTTTTATGGCACCGGTTTGATTTTTCTTGTTAGGTTAGTAGCTCCAAATTAGGCCAAGTGCTCTACATATAAAAAAAAAAAAGAAGAAGAAAAACCTCTAGCATTTGCAAGGCTGAGCTTAGTTATTGGCATCTGAATGTCGACTGAGGTGGCCGTCGTAAACTACTGGAGCAGACACAAAGACTTCTCTGTTGCTGTGGCCGCCCTGTAATGCAATAAAAAAAATCCCAGGAAGGAGAAAGAGGGAGTCTATTCTGTCCTGACCTTTCCAGGGAAGAGGGTCTGTGATTCCTGTTCCCTTTTATAGGCATCACTGTTGCTCTTCCAAAGAACACAGGATCCGATCCAAAAGATGCCATCCTCTGTTTATGAACTCATTTTCTCCTCTATTAGTTCGTCTGAATGCTAGCCTGAAGTAGCTTTGCAACTTTTCACTTTGATTTTTAAACTCAATGGATAATTATGGGTCTTCTCTGGACCCTGGCCTGTAATGTTCAGTGTCACGGCCCGACGTCTGGTCCCTGGAAGCAGTTTGTAACATTTTCACTGCCTTAAATTCACCTCTCCTGCCAGAAAGCTCAGAAGGAGTCGCCTGCCTCAAAATTAGACGACCTGAAAGTGAACCTGCCTCAATGACTGGTGCTTCACTGCACCAGTCATTACATCTACCTGTAAAGTCTAACTCACCCGCCCTGTAAAAACTAAACCCACGCCTCTGGAAAATTTAGAAAAAGTCCAGCAAACTGAGCCAAGAGACACTGAGGGGAGGGGAGAAGTGGGACAGAAGAAGCACTATAGCTAACTTATAAACTCTATTGCTACATTCACCAGTCATTTAGTGACTGGTGAAGTTTTATCAAAAAATTAATACATGACAAATCTAGGGACTTTTTTTTTTTTAGCGATGTTACTTGCAACTCTCTTCAGCTCTGAGTGAGAAAGTGTGACTGTGTGAAACGCTTTAATACCCAAATGCAGAACCGTGTAATGTTTTAAACAAACAGCTACATCTAACACAAGTCATCTGTTTAGGCACTGTTGAACTCCAGGGGCCAACACTTTTATTTAGGCAAAAGACAGAAGGACAACTATACTTACAAATGTCAGAAAGACAGAACCTTTCATTACGTATTCAGACAGTTTATCAACAACCAAAAGTTGATTTGGGGGTTAGTTTTCACATCAAACTAGGACTCTGCCAGACATCATGTTTCCTGCTTCAAGCCCAAAACGAGGCCTGAACATCAGGACCCCAACCACCAACTCACACCTCGTTTCCTCTCTGAGGTTAAGATCCCAGGTGGAGTCTAAGATTAATGTCTGCAACTCTGAACTGAATAAACTGAAGGTGACGCATGATAATTTTTCACCTGCAGACGCACGCGGTGTTTCGTACCTCTGCGCCTGCGCAGCTGCTTTTCTCACAGGCCCAGCTTGGCTCGGGTGACGCTGATGAGCAGAAACAGAAGAAACCTGTGAGGGAACAGACGCGTTTTCACCTCATCACTCGGTTATTGTGCCTTCATTCGGCATCGTGGAGTCTAGTGTTACATCATGAAAAAAAACCCCACACATGTTCGCAGCAGCTGAAAGCAATGTTTCCTCCTCCTGATAATGACTGGAGAGTTACTACGACCATGAACATCATTTGTCTCCATGGAAACAGCTCGGTAAATGCTGATAATTGTCTGAGAGAGCCTTACTTCAGAGGAAGTGGCTCATTAGAGATCTGGTTTGAAACCGTTGGTGCGTCTACACAGAGTCTGATTCTTTCACTTCTTGAGAAGCAGTTGCACCGGCACCCTGGTTGTTCTGTTCAGGTCCAAACCGGCCGATTAATCTGTTCGGCGAAGGACGTCTGTTGCACCTGGTTTATTTCGCCGCTGCACAGCGTTTGATTGTCAAAAAGAGCAAAGCCAGATGTATTAATTAATACACATGATGTTCCTACAGCTTGTCTGTGTTGGTTAAAAAGAAAAAAAAAGAGAAGACGCTTCATGTTTCAAGGCTTGTGTCACACAAATGAAAGAACCCAGGATCTCCCTGGTTCTGTTTCTATTAGTCTCAAGTCAGTGTTGATCAAGGATGGCAGAAAAAGAGCAGGATCTGGATGTGGGTGGGCTCTCTGCCCAGGACGTCCTGTAAAGAAACAAACACGTGTTCAAACAAACCGCAGGGTGGAGCAAACGCTTCCTTCTGATTCAGTTTGCAAAAAAACCTATTGTTTTTTTTTTTTTTTTTTGCTTTTCCTCATTTTGTCTTTTTAATACAGTTTATTCAGTTCAGAGTTGCAGAGGAAAGGTGGTCAGCCCAAACTTGTGCAGAGACAGCTCAGCTTCCCCAAATCCGCTGGAATGAGGCAAGAGAAAATAAAACTGAACACCTGATGGGTTGTGTGTCTGTGGAATAACAAAAAAATAAATAAAAATCCTGTTAAGTAACAGAACGCCATAATCCGGTCCACAATCCGGTCATATGAAACCAGAACCAAACGAGTTGAGGCAGAGATGGACAACGGTTCTGGTTATGGACCAAGAACCGATTAGCTGAATGGCCCGACGGTTGACGGGGTGGAAATGGTGGTGAGGTTTGATCCTCAGCCCACAGGACGCCGCGTGTTCAGACCACAAATAAAACTCTGTGACTGTGACGCTTGCAAGAGAAAGGAAACTGAAACACTTCATGGCTGCATGAGCGATTCCTAACACGTTAAAGCTTCTGGAGGGGTGAACTCTGAGTAATAAGCCAGGCCAGGGAAGCCCAACGCTAATGTAGCATATTGAAGCGTTTACTATTCAGAAGAAAGTCACTTTTCATTGCACTTTTCAAAACCATGTGTGCATGGTTTTGACTTGCTTAGCCAGAAGCATGAGAACATCAGGAAAATTCATTCACAAACAACAGAACAATGCTCGAGCGCTCTTCTGCTTTTCTTCAGTTTTGGGACATCAGAGCGAGTAGTGAGCAAACACCTCACCGACCGCACGCTGCCTGGAACCGAAGTTTCATTTCTTGCCAAAAACTAACCTTTGCTTCACTTTCACTTCACCTAGACCATTTCCACCCATCCTCCACCGAGTACCACACGCCATCTGATCTAAAAGTCATTTCCTCTACAGTGAGCGCGCCTTTCGTTCCTTAGAAAGAGATGCAGCATATCTGAGTGTTTCAGCTGGCGCAGAAGAGAAATGGCTCCGTGTTGAAGTTTCTCTGCTGTGTGAATGGTTTTGCACAATAGTTTTTCTACAATGTAGATGGGGGTGAAAAAAAATCTAATTAATCACTCCAGAATATGATTTTTTAAACATTGTTGCACCTAGCAGTATTATGTAATGTCCACTTTTGTGAGCTTTACATCATGTTATAATGTTAATCCTTGATCAAACATAAGGCTGGAGTGTCGCTTTGATTCTTTGATGCATGTTTGAGAAATCATTTAATCTCCCACGGCAACCCTTCAGCTGTGCAAGAGGTCCTAAATGTCAATGACATTTAGGACATTATGTTTCGAAACCCAGAGTTTCCTCCCCTGTGTCTGCCCCACTCAGCCCCTTCAGACTAGCCAGCAGCAATTAGCAAACACCTGGTGGAACAGGTCGCCAGTCCAGACAGTACAATTTAGAGAATTTAGGGAGTTCATCGAACCTGACAGTAATGTTTTGGACCTATTGTCTAGTTTGGAGTGGATGATTTAAAAAAGGAAAGAAAATGAAAAGAAAAATAGCAAGAAGTGACATTTTGTTCAGTTTGTTTCAAGGGGACACGCTGTGATTCATGCTGGGACTTTTCAGAAAATTCTACATGTTCAAAATTCTCTACTGAGCATCAAGTCTTCCTCTAAAAGAAAAACTACCTCAGGCAAACGTAGAAACCGCTCTGGGAAACTGAGGGAAATTTTTAGAATTCCTCCATTTTTGATCTTTCTTTCACATGCAGAACGTTGAAAGAGCCAGTTATGTTAATGGAAAGCCGAAGGCATGAATAAATGGGCGCCAAGGTGACTCGGCTTCCTGGAATCCATTTGACCGCAGCAGGAGTTCATTGTTTCAAGGAATGTCGTCTCTTCGTAGTCTTTCTGTCCAGCAGCCTTTTCAACTTCTCCGAAGAGTATTACCAGAAAACTATTTGTTTTCAACAAATAGTGGTTTTGAACACCGACAAGTTTCTGCTTGTTGCATCAAAACAAAAACAATTTTCAGACTAAATGGCCAAGATCTCTCCTCACACTTCAATGAAGTTCCTGGACCTTTATCTTGCTTCACATTTGCTCACATTTTGTCCCCTTTAATTTTTGATTTTAGTGATAAACCAAACTGAGATTCATTTTACTAATCTCAGTTTGTTTTCTACTAATGCTCTGTTTTGGAGTTGGTGTGAGAATCCAGAAAAAGCTGCAACTGGCCCGGAAAAAACCCCTGACAAAAATCATTCCATTAAGCTTATCACTTTTTTTTTTCTCTTGAAATCACAAATCCCAGAGGGAACAGCCTGCTGCTCTGCACTTCTCTCTTCATAATGACAATTTGTCGAACTGGTGCATTTCGCACGCCACAGCCAAACATTAGCGACGACGTAAAATTGCTGACGTTTGGTCAAACGGTTGCAATTTTACCAAACATTAAGGATTTTACCCAAAGTTTTTGGCCAAACATTAGAAACTGGGTAAAATTTCAAACTTGAACAACGATTCGCACTTTGTTTCGTGCAGACCCTCCATGTGGGTAAAACATGCAGCAAGAGGCTGTTTTTTTTTTTTTTTTTTTTTACCAAACGAATGACTGACGAATTTTAGCTAAAAGCTGCTGACATCTTATAACTTCACTGAAAAGATGAACAACAAACCGAACAATAAAAACTAAACCTTTGCTCTGTCACATTTGATTTGCAAAACGCAACATAGATGTTACTGGCTGCACGAAAACAAAGACGTGATGAGGTAGTTTACACCGGGAGGAACTCAGACACACTTTTAAAACTACAAACTTTAATGTTTCATCAGGATTGTAAGTGCTAGGTCAACACAACTTTTTAAAGTAAACATTTAATGTCTTCATGGCTTATTTCAAATGTTTCTGAAACTCCTGAGCAAACTGATCACTGGTTGACCTTTCAACCCCAATGGCTTGTGTTAAAACTTTGTTTCCCTGTCAGCACAGAGACTCTGATGTCACATGAAGGACACAGACGTCTTACCTGCCTGCAGGTCAAGCCACATACCCCGAAGCAAAGAAAGACACACTCCTGTGGAGCTTTTCCATGACAGCGTGTCAAACAGCATGCCTGGAAATCCCCTGACTGGCCGCAATGAAAGCAGAACGCCAGAGAAGCAGGAGGCTCTAATGTCTGCAGCTTCTGTGGCGAGTAGCGAGTCACAACGCGAAGCGCTGCTGTCCCATTTTATGAAAACGTCAGGTTGCGTGAAAAAAAATAGACTTCCAGTAAAATTAGATTTTGCTTGTTAGTTTTGTCGCATTAAAAACGCAAACACAAAATGTAGCAGGAGTGATGACAACTGAGCCTGGATTGTGTGGGTTTTTTAAGTAACCACACAAGAACTCAGCAGTGAGAGTAAAATCCTATTTTCAACTGTAACTAAACTTCTTTGGACAATTCAACAGTTCTCACTGCTTTACCTCAAAAATTGTTGCTCCACGTAATAATATATGCAAGAGGGAAAATGTCACTGATTTATATCGTTACTTTTAAAGAAGCTACAGGTTCAAATGATCAAAACAAAATCATGTACAAATGAAATACTGGTATGTTTCCACTCTCACAACTTATTTATTTGTGCACCTTTATGAACTTGCAGGATGTTGATCAATGGCTGTTTTTTTTGTGTGTTTTTTGTTTTATTCTGGTCTCCAGTGATCTGCCACAGCTCTGCTATTTGATTTGTGGACGCATCATGCCGGTGTCATGTCTTATGTTTTTGAGCAAGGAAGCTAATCGGTTTTGATTTGCATCTGGACGGATGTAAATGCGGGATAATACAGGAAGACGAAGGCCACGACCCAAAGATGGACGGATACGGCTTCAGTGGATTTACTGAAATCCAGACAGAAACACAATCCAGGATCTGTGGACAAACTGTGGAGAAATTTGCAGCTGCAATTGCAGTGACAGACGGTTCTACAAAGCATGGACTCAAGTGGACTTAAATGCAAATGTCTGCCACAGTTCGCTTGATTTAATTTGAAATAATCAGCTCAATCATGCATTGCTTTGTGTTCTGTCAAATTAAGATTGACAAAACGGTGAAAACGTCACAAACAGCTGATGTGACGTTCATGATGGAAACAGTCTTCATTTTTGTTCCACTTCTTTTTTCTTTTTCTTTTCTTTTTTTTCCCTCCACATGACATTCTAGAAACACATGTTCTGACCACAACAGAAAACTCAATTTGTGGGTAATTGCAAAGCTTTTAGGGGAGAAACTTGGGAGACCGCAGCTGAACAGCGTGGCGTTGGCGACGGCAGCGCTCGCAGTCGATGGTGTCTGGGGAACTTCCTGGATGTAGGAAAGTCCTGATAGCGGCAAATGTGCGTGCTTGTTTAATTGTATTCCACAAGAGACAAAGAAGTGCCTGAGGAAGAAAAAAAAAAGTGTCCTTTTCAAAATCAGACCATTAGCATTTGCAGATTTCCATAAAAAAAGAAAAAAAAAGTACTCACCCCCAGGCTCCACGCCACAGCTTTACTCCATTCTCCCACGTAAAAGTGGTCTAGTTCTGTTCGGTTGCAATGGCACCGTCTGACTGGACCTTTGTTGAATTAGATCAGTCATTTTAAAGAAGATAACTATGTATGCAAACACTTGTTTTATGTTTCACATTTGTGTTTAGTTATCATTTTTGGAGACCTTGAAGACTTTAACATTAAAGGGTTCTTTTGTGCATATTTTTTATTTTTTATTAAAAAGCTAATCACGACTGATTTGTAAAAGAAATAAGACGGCAAAGCATCCAAGTGGCTGAACTCTGTTTGTAGACAATGTGAATGTTTTGCTAAGAATCAGGCTGAAAGGATCCACGGCACGCTGTTTACTATCCCCAGGAGCAGAAAGACGGAGGAAAGGTAAATATTTCCTCACCCCTTGAACAGTCCCACACCCAGATTTATGGCCTGATTCTATTTTATAGCTGCAATAACTGAAGCTGTGTGTTGACTCTAGATTGTTCCTCGTCCAGGTCAAATAATAATTACTTCAGTTTTGTTTCAGCTGGAGAAAGTTTTGGCTCGTCCACACATCTGATCAGTGCTTGGACGGGTTCGGCGTCACCTGGTGTGATTGTAATGACATCTGCGTACTTATGATAGCCGATTTTACTTCTTGTTATAAACTGAGCTACAGCCTGATAGCCTTGGGGTTCCCCCCATGTGACTTCTGCTGAGCGTGACTGCTGGAGGTAGCACTAGTCTCTAGTCTCTCCCTGACTCGGAATAAGTTGTGATCGAGAATGGATGGATTGATTGTTGAATACTTTTTTTTTCTATTTGTTGCATGAAGCACTGCTTTATCAAAATATGAGGAGTTAAGCAAAAATGTGCTGGCCTGCCTCAATCAGTTTTTGTTTATGTGTAACGTGAAGGTAAGGCAAGGTCATTTTATGCGTATAGCACATTTTCAGCAACACAGTGCTTTAGAAGAAAACACAAACACAATAACAAACCAAAGGGAAGAGAAAAAGCCAAAGAAGAAAAAGAATCTAATGTTGATCTAAAGTATGTAAACTTGGTGCTCCTGTTCAGGGTTGCTAGATAAGTATCCTCTGGTTTAATTCCTTTTCTGGGTTGGAAGAACAGGAGTCTGAAAAGAATCTAATAATGTTGAGCCAAAGTATAAAAACTAGATACTCCTACTCAGAGTTGGTAGATAAGTATCCTCTGGTCTAATTCCTTTTCTGGGTTGGGAGAACAGGAGTCTAAAACATAGTTGCTAAGGTAGCTGTCGCCAGTCTTAAATGTTATGGTTATGTAAGCAAGCAGTAGTGTGCTTGTGAGCAAATAGGAAGGACACAAAAACATTTTTTTCCATAAACAATACCTGTAGACACAGACAGGTATTGTTGACTGTAGACACTGTGAAACCACTGTGATTTTTGTAAGCCCTTGTCTCTAAGTCTAGAAGCCCTCTCCATATATTTCTTCTTCGGTGGTGTTATTTTTGCACACCTGTTTGTGCCCGCTGGCATCTGAAAATTTTGCATCCTCGTTTTGCTGTTTATTTTTCATAAAAATGCTTCCAGTTTATTGTCAGGTGGTTGAAGTGCATTTCTGTAAGGTTTATGCATCTTTGTAATTTCTTTTGACTTCAGACTCAAAGTGCTCCTTTGAGGTTTAGAACTGATCTGTGAGGTATAATATAAACCAGACCGTTAGCCAGAAGCACTTGTCCGAATGATGCATATCTGAAAGAACCAGATATAAAATCCCTTTAATTGGGAATTTTTGATATAAGAATAAAATTTGGATATTTTGTTCAATTTAATTCATACCCAGAAACAATCTGGAACACAACCATTAAGGTTTCCTTGAACTGTCTCTATGAGCTGCAGGCTTCAGAAGGTCACTGAACTTATGTAATATGGGTTGGACTTCTCAGTAGCCAATGCATGAGTCGTGTCCATAAGAGGCTCTCTCTTGAGACATACAACAGCGGTGCTATTTACAGGAAGGGACAGAGCAGGAGGCTGAGATCTTTTGGCCTGCAGGGGGCGATCCTGAAGCCCTGTTTTCACTCAGTGGTGGCATCGGCCATTTTCTATGGCAAATCCTGAACTAAATGTAAATTTCCCCACTGTGGGACAGAGAAAATTTCCCTTTTTTTTTTCTTTGCTTCCTATTTCTTTTCATGGCCTTGTTTTAACTCCAAAATACATGCGATTCAAGTCGCAAACTACATCTTTCCACAAGAATTCAGATGTTAATAACGTTCTGCTTTTTCTAATTGGAATTAAAGTACATTAAGTTGGACTCTAATCAGATGGTTACTTTTCTGTTCAGTAATTTCAGACTAGAGGGAGCTGAATCCAAATCCATGCCTCATCAGTCAGATTTTAGTTTGGAAAAAAACAAAAGTGTGATCAAATAAGGTTCAAATTTACCAAAATCCACGACTTTGTGGTGATCCATCATTTAAAATTCTGATGAAATACACTGAACTTGAGTATGTCCGTCATTGGATCAGTTGTTTTCCCTCCGGGTGTTTGTTGACACGCCTGAGTGTTGCTCCGACGCAGCTAATGATGCAAAATAAGTAGCAACCTTGTGGTAATGAGCCAACTGTTAGTCACTTGATACTGACACAGTAACCTTGTTAACCCTTGGGAAGCAACTGCATCCCAAAGAGCCGCCTTTTCCTGGCGTGAAAAGCAACAACAACAAAAAAGAAAGAAAACAAACGTGATTTCTGAAAAGAATCTGCTTGCACAAAATGCTTATGTCTGATTGTGAACAGATGGAAGATGAAAGGCACAGATTTATTTATTGCGTGAATATTATTCAACGCCTCGCCGCAGTCTCAGTGTTTCCATTTCTGTGTCTCTGTAATAAGAGAACGTCGCCGTCAGCGTCAGGGTGACAAAAGGATCTCCTTTCAGTGCATCTCTCAAGTGAGCAGGGATTAAGGAAGGTGTGAAAGGATGAGAGGCTTCAGGTGAATTAGGCCTTTTTTGCGCTTGCCTTGGATGAGCTGTATGGAAAGGAGAAACTCACAGTTTCTCTATGATTTATTTAGTCTTTTACCATTTACAAGATTTTTCTTTAAACATTTCACTGATAATTCTATTATCAAAATATTTCCTTTTATCAAAGAACAAATGAGTAATCATGCAACTGCTAAAGGTTTTGCTAATGTGTTGTGAAATGCGTCTTCTTTGGAGGTTTCTCTGTCATTTCCGTCGGCGGTTATTGGTGGGGCGCCTCCACAGGCGAGGAGGGGAAGAGTTTTTTTCAAAGGGTTCGGCTAATTTGATAGTGCAATCTTCTTTCCTTCCTTTCTCATGGTTCATCAGAACCACTCCAATTCTGACTTTTCTTTTTTCTCTCTGCACGAACCTTCATCCCCGTTTTCATTCCCTAAAATCCTTCGAATTGCATATTGGAAGGTTTTTGGGGGGTTGTTTCCTCTTTACGAAACAAAGTAGCTCCAACAAGACTTCAAATTCAAATTTCAATACGTAAGCTTGAATCGGTAGAAATCATGACTTCAGCCAGGAAGGGAAGTTTGACACGCAGCAGTATTTCAAAACTGAAGTCATGTGAACTTCCTCTCTTTGGGTGACTGATCAGATCTCATGATTTGATCAGTCACCAGTCACTGCGTGAAAGACGCAGTGACTGCATTTATTTTTATCCTTTTCATTTTATGCTCACATGAACTGAAATGCCAAAACCAGAACAACGCAGTTCCTTTTATTAGTTTGCAGGTGAAACCCATGATTTGCAAAAGCATAGTACTTAATTTGCAGACATGCAGTGATATTTTAAAAAAAAATGCTAATTAATTCAGTAACTCCACTCACACACAAACTGATGTTTTCAAGCGTCTTTTTCTGTCAACTATGATTATTTTTCATTTAAAAGATGTATATTTTTAATTCAGAAATGAAGGCTTAATGAAAACTACGTTGAAAATCCACATGGTTGTTATTTTCAAAACATACTTTTAATCAGATGAAAAAGCCTCATTTACTTAATTCAGATTCAAATTTATTGAACATTGTTGTAAATAACTAATTCCACATAAATGTAGGTGTGAATATGAGAAACATCTTCAGTAACATGAAAAATATTTACAATTACTTGCGCACCAAAGGATTCACACCTTCTGACAACGACACAAAGTTGCACATACAGTTGAGTTTCAAATCTACCATTAAACAGATTTGTGCATTTCTCAAGTGCAGAAAATGAAAGGCTTTTCAGCTAAAGCAACTAAAATTGGAAATTAAATTACATTATTTTACATTTTCCTCCCTTTCTGTTGACTGAGTTCCAATTTGTTTTCAACAGGAACTTTTCACCTTCCTGACAAAGACATTTGGGAAACACATACTTTTGCCTTTACTTCTCAGTCGTGCGAAGAATTCACAGGTTTGAGACTGTAAGGAGAAAAACATGTAAAAGGTTCCAGGTAAATAACTTTTCGAGGATTGAATGCGAGAAACAGAATCAAGAAAATAAATGTCTGAAAGACGTTGATATACCTTGAATTTCAGAAAAGGCGGAATAAAAGCAGATAAGTGACTCAAAATAAAAGTCTCAACTGGGAGGAAAAGCCATGTCAGGATAAATGTTTCTGACCGCTGACGTCGGAGTAATGCAGCCGTTTTCTTTTCCCAACTCCCCAGGGATGAGGCATTTCAGATGGAGAGCGTTCCACAGGGTCACGGCCGACGCTGGAAGCTTCGTCACAGGAAGTTTTTGGGTTTGATGGGAAGAATGCAGAGCAGCCCCGCATAGGAAGACCTTAAGTTGAAGGACAGGACATGAGAGGGAGGAAGTCAGACAGAGCAGAAACGAGACTTTTACAAAAATCTTGATATTATTTTATTCCATCTCACTTGAAGTCGAATCAGGCCGTGCTTCTGCTGATGTGGGTCTGTTTGGGCGGCCACATGTATTTAAAAAAAATATTTAATGACACGATACTAGTAGGGAGAGGGGGACTTTTTCCACATCTGATTTTTTTAATTATTGTTTTAATTCAAAATCTTTAAACACCAGTTTATTTTTCTTCATCATATGCAATCTTTAAGTAAGCTTATTCTGATTTAATATCAGACGCTGAGATAAAAAAACACAAACAGTGTCATGTTTTACGGTTTCTGAGTGTGTGCGTGTGAACATCTGGTTTCAACTGTAAGCAGTAAGAAGTAAGATCATATAGGAACTTTTATTTGAGAGAGGTTTTGCAGCCAAGAGAAATACGTGTTGGGGGTCTCTCTGAGAAACCTTCAGGGCTTTGAAAGAGGAATTAGTGTTGAACTAATTTCTCTGAACTTTATGTAACTTTCATACAGTTTTATGTCTCTAGACATGGTGCGTGTTTGGTGTTCTTTGCTGATTGGATTTTGATTGGTGACGCTCTGAACACACGATTTCATATATGGTAGATGGTCAGATCTGGTTTTGATTTGGCTGAGTTGCTGTTTCCGCCCTGTAGATCAGGGGTTTCTCACATCATTATAAAATGACAAAGTCAAAATGATCCACCTGCTACGAAAATGTAAAAATATAAATGTATCTACTAATATATTGATGTATGTTTATCTACCTTGTATAACAGCATGAGTTATGCAAGGTACAACTCATGCCTTGTATGAGTTGTACACAACACAACACAACGCAACAATGTCCAGTTTTTTTGTCATTACCTGAGTTTACTTTGATGACTTGCTGCAGCCTCATCAGCAGCCATGGTACTTTGACTCAATGAGCTTCACGTAGAAAAAGGCTGACTCATGCAAATAAGTGGAGCCGAAACATCCAGTCAAGGAGGAAGTACATGTCCTCATGTTCCAGAACTGTCCATGTGCTTCATGTGGGCTTGTAGTGTCAAAACTTCGTCTTCCACTCCAGAAGAGTTCGGTTGAAACAGCGTTGAGACGTTGGACGTGAGTGAATCAACCTCAGCATCTTCTCGAAAAGGATAGCACCTACCGACTGGCTCAAACAAAATAAAAAAAGTCCTGAAAGTGTTTGTCAAACTCTGGCAGACAATTATCAGCCTGCTCTGTGTAGCCTTCACTGTCAAGCTGCATGCAGGCCTTCCCTTTGCATCTGTGGTGGGATGGTGTTTCACCCTCCTCACTCTGCATACCAGGTGCAACAAGAAGTTCACCATTGATTGGTGGGCGGGGTAGGTGCCTTTATAGCTAGGCAGGCCGCTGCAAGGTGTGTGTGTCTTTGTCTCCTCTGCTACATGCTGGCTGACTGAGTGGCCTGTGGTTTTGATCGGCTTACTGGAAATCGTAAGTGCCATTTGTACCATCTGGCTGGGATTGTGGTTTGGTTCTGGTGCTATACCTGCCATGCGTTTCTGCAGCATTGTTTGCTGCCGTGGCATTGGCGATTGCAGCTGGAGATTGTTGCGGCGTGTGGCTTCCATCTAGTCCTCACTTGTTGGTCCGCTTCCTCTCCGGGAAACTGTGCTTCTACTCCTGGCTAAGCTACCTGCCAATTTTATTTTTACTTACTTTTCCTAGATCCACAGTAATGTATTTCCTGTTTTAGGCACCAATTGCTGTGGGCATTGCAGCGCTTTGGACGCTCTGCTGTCGTGTCCTGTCAGTGTGGCGTGAGCAGTTCAGAACGGAACCTGCTGCTATTTTGGATATGTGGGCGTGACTCCTTCGGTCCTGTTGTGAGCGGCTTCTGAAATCGGACATCAGCAATTATTCCATTGTTTGAAGTGTTTTGTTTGTTTGCAGTCTGTGCTTATTTGTTATTGGATTTATTATTCTTTTGTTTTCTTCTTTTGCATGGCATGTTTTGTTTCATTTATTCCTTTTGGAATGATTTAATTTGTCTTTCAGAGAATCCCTTCCCCTTCCAGGGACCAAGTAGTACGCCTGAAATGTGTTTTTTAAAAAAGAGAAGTGTTTTAAAGAAATTGTTTAATAAACTATTATATTTTAATCAGTGTTCTGGTGCGTCCTATAAATAAAAGGAACCCCGCCCCTCGGTCGGGTCACACATCTTCAGCTCTGACGTCAAGTTCTGGAAGTTTGCCAAATCATGGTGCTGCAGCTCTGAGGAGAGATGTTGCATCTTCTGTTTGAAAGCATTAAGTGAATAGAACAGGCGATCACGGTTGCCACAGCCATGATTTCTTTCATGTTGAGCATTTTAGCGCAAAACGGTTGCTGATGAATTATGCAGTGATTGAGGAAGTCCAGAAAAGCATTGTTCTGCCTACACTTGGCAATAAATCCATTCAAGGAGCCAACCACTGCTGGTCCGCCGTCCATGATAATGGACACCAATTTGTACGACGGCTGGGTTTTCTCGATACAAGTTTCTGTTTGTAAATGGTAGATCTCGATCGACGTATTTTATTGGCAAGAAGCAGCAAATTTCTGTGGTACGAAAAAGAGAGCTTCATTTTACTTAGGTTTATTTGTTTCACCATTGGGTCATAATTTGCAATAGGAAGACAGAAAATATAGTTTGGACAGTGTTTCCAAACATGTTCAAACTGGTGCTCAAGCCACATCTCCCTGCATGTTTTAGGCGTTTCCCAGCTTCAACACACCTGATTTCAGACGGAGGCTGATCAACAGGTTTTTGCTGAGCTGCAGTCATCTGAATCAGGTGCCGCGTTTAGAGTGGCTGTCTCAGCAGACAGACCACAGCACGAGGAAAGCTGCTGCTCCCATCCCCGTTTGTGCATCTCCCGTTCACCCTCATTGTTCCTGGTGGAAGACGCAGTGAAGTGAAAGTGTCCTGTGCACCGAGGGTTTCTTAAAATGCGCTTCACCTGCCGGCGCTGTGCAGATGTCTGCAGTCTTGATCAATGTGGATCTAATGATCCGCCGTGTTTGCATACGTTTGTTAGCTTTTCCGCTGTGAAGGTGCTGACGTCATTTCGCTGAAATGCGCCCACCTTAACGAAAGACGATAGATAACAGAGTGTGGGTCGACTATTTTTAGAGAAATGTGATCCTGTGATTTTACTGTGAACTGGAAAGGGTTTTGTTTACATGTAATGCACATAAAATGTCAATTTCTTTTTCATACCACATCCAATCTTTGATTGGAATTATTTGTTTGTTTCCTTTCTTTTCTAAAAATCAAATTACATACGTATATATCATTTTTATTCCTACAGGGCTTTTGTTTCAGCCATACCTCTTGTGAGTTGTATGACTGAGTATTGGGGCTGGACTATGAGAGCTTTTGCTTAAATAGGAGAAAATATAACAATATTAGCAGAATGAAGTAATTTTAACAAGAAAAGGCTTTTAGTTAGCAAGATTAAAAGTCCTGCTGCTGATAATAATTCAATACAGTATCAATTAATGCAATAGTTTCTATAAAACTTATACCAAAGTACAAGTTCACAAAATTATTAATATTCCTCATTTGAGGTCTTTTGGAGTGTTGCAGTTCTCATGAAGTTAGGACTTTACTCTGGCAATATTGCGTCTTTAAACTCATAATTAATATTTTAAAAAATTTGACACAAGCCTCATAGAGTTGACATGATTTCAAAGACCAAACTAAATAGAAGCTGTGAAACACATTTGTCTAACAAGATGACTGAACTACAGAAACCCACAGAGAGAAAAATACAGATTCAACACAAATAAAATCATCAAAAAAAAATAAAAAAAAATAAAAAAAACCCTCAACACCAAAAATTAATGGATAAAATCGAGTCATTGTCCAGCAGTAGAACTGGATGACGGAGACATTAGAAGATGAGTAGCGGATCTAATCCTAAACCTAAAATACTGTCTGCAGTTTAACAAAAGGCATCAAAACCACAACTTTCATTTTACTGCTGTTGACGTTCAGATTGTGTCGCTCGGGGGAAACAGAGGGAACCGTTACAAGACAGTTTACTTTTGATCCTGATTTGCATAGAATCAGGAAATGATGATTAACAAACAAGTGGGCAAAAACCAGGCCGTGGAAGTAGCGTCTTAGTTTTTGTTTTCACAACCGAAACATCGTCTTTGTTTTAGCTGTCTTTCTTTGAAAAGCAACCGTTTTCTCATCAGCAGAGTGCATCACAGTGTTCTGACTCCCGGAGTCGTAATCGCCTACTCTTTGTTAAATTTTTTTTTTATTTTCAGAGTTAATAATTAACGGTTTTAAGCAGCTCGTGTTTTCTGCCACCTGTGTTGACCTTGGCTTGAGACCTGCACAAACAGTCCGGCATGAGCGTCCAGTTTCGGTCTGGAAACATCACGTCCACCGACCGAAACTAAAACGGTCTTCTTGCTTTATCACAGTCAAACTGATGTAATCCAAATATTGCTTTTTTATTTTTTTTACATTGCTCTAATCTTGACCTTATAGCAGTCACAAAGAAAACCTCGTCGCTACAGATGAAGAAAGGACGCCAGTCATTTTTGTCACCGTACTACATTTCTAAATGATGCCACAATTTATGATTCAGATAATAAAGAGAATATAAACATATAGATATATAGAGCAATTATAAGTTGCTCTGTGTCGTCGTTCTGAAAGCAGATGAAGCAAAAGGACCTCAACTAAAAAAAGGTATTTTCTTTTTGCTGCTGCTCTCAAATACTGGAGATCACTGAATACCCCACAGACTTGGTTTTCCGGTTTTTCTTGCGTTTCAGTGACCCAGTTTATAGTTCCTGTCCTGCTTTGGTGTTCTACATAACTGCTTCTGCTTCTGTAACCGCCTCGATTGTTTTCACCTGCCCCTTGTCGACTCATACTGGCGCCATTTAGGGAGAACGCTTAGAATTTCTTGAACTTAGTTTTTTCCACATCTTCACCTCAACGGAAAATCCTTTGCAGTAAGAAGCTCCGTCTTCTTACTTCTCTGTTTTATCTCGGTCTACACAAGCAGACTGTCTGACGGTTGAGTGTCCATGCTGATAATAATTAATATGAGGTGGCTGACATAGTAAAATGAGCGGCGTGTTGAAAAGCTGTGACAAATCACGATGATGACGATGTCAATAAGTCACAATCGAATGTGTTTATCCTGCGTCTGTGCACGGTTCCTTTATTGTCATAACGCAGTCTAGATTCATTGTATGTTAAATTGCTATCATCTGATTACTGGAGGCATATTTGCTCCTTTGCGTCTGATTTTGTTTCGTGTAGCATCAAAACTAGACCTATCAGTTTGTTTCAGAAAGACTCAATAAGTAAAAGCGAGCGGGTCGTATTCTGTTTTGAAGGCTGAGTAATTTCTTTGAAAGGATCTAAGGGCTTTGGGGCGTTGGGAGTATTTCGACATCCTGGTCATTTTACCAGTCCATTAAGTTGTTTGCCACCTCCATTAAACAGACGTAGAAGAAGTGGATCCAATCCCAGCAGCAGGATCCACAGGAGCGAATGTGTCTCTCTATCTTTGAGATTTTATTTTCCTCTTTCAGTGTGAATCTGTCTATTCAAACCTAGAATTTTTTGAATTCTAGTTCACTTTTGGAGGATCTGGAGTCATGACATCACTTTTTTTTAGGCACTTATAAATTTTTCTGTCTATTCCCTTGCTTCCTCTCCTTCTTTAACCACCAACCAACAATAAAAGCTGCTTTTAGTGAGCTTGTTGTTTCAGAAAACCATCATCCCGGATAAACCAAGTTTTAAACATACTTAATCGACGATCAGGTTTGCTTATGAGATTTCATCAATGGATGTGCAATCTTTTTGTCCAACCCATCCAAAGAAATCCTGCTAAAGCAGATTTTTTTGGTCACTGTCTGAAACCCAAGGAGACTTTAGACGGTCTGCAGTGTTGGGAGTTGAATTGCTGTCACAACATGCTGCCGCATTCTTTCTGCACCGCTTGATTAGTTGGGAATTAAACAAGGACAGATCACTGATCCTTCTTTTCATCAAACATTGATACTTCAAAGCTCACATAAGTCTCAGGGACAAAGCCTTGAAACCGACGGAAGCACAAAATGGCTCCAGAAATATTTGGAGATAGAATTGGGCAATCTTAGAAAAGCGAATGAGCGCGTTTAAACGCGTATGCACAAACCAGTCCCAAAGAAATGCTGGCTTGTGAGAGCGGAATGAACAAACGAGGGAGAGCCAGGACCCAAAGTCACAGGACCCAAGGACATCGCTGCCAGGATCTGAGCAAAGAGCCACAAAGCTGCTATTGTTGCTACAAGAGGAACTCTGGACAGACCACCAACAAATCATACCATCAGGCGTTTACATCTGCAGGAACTCAAGCTGCAGAAGCTGTTTCTTTTTTTTTTTTTTTTTGTTCTTTGATGGATTTTAAACTCTATCTTTTGGGAGGTACAGATTAAGATGCAGGTTTTATTTTTCTGCAGAGCTATGGCGCAAAGTAATGTAGGCAGCGGGCCCAGAAATCTGAACACATGCAGAGGTCTCGCAAAAAACGTTTCCATGAACCCGAAACTTTGACTCACTTTCACACACTGAAAAAAAAAAAAACTTTTAGGCATTTGCTGTCGAGCACAAACAAGTCAATGACTCCGAGGTCACATTTTTGGCACGTAAATTCTGAAACGTATGGGATGCGTTTGAATTCAGCCTCTTAAAGAGTCCAGGATTAGCTGAACATGTCGGCCTAAATATGTTGTCATTTTCCTTTCAGCTAAGAAATTCACTTTGTCTGATACACCCAAAAAGCTAATAATGATCTTTTCTTATCTTTATTTTTTTTTCATCCACTTGCTGCTCACAGATGCTCCTCATCTGCTCCAGTTTATCTCTGTGGATGTGTAAAGTTGGCGAAAATATACCGCAGACCACTTCTACCAGCAAAAAAATGATCAAACTTGGTAAAATTCCCAAAAACCAGGAGTCTGTTTCCGTCCTCTTCATAGTTTTTAACATAAAGGAGACAACCTCAGTGTCCTCAGTGACCGGCTTTGCGAAATAATCAGATTTGTGTTGTGAGTGACCTCGGTACCCATCTCTGATGCTTTTATTTTTCACGAATTGTGAATAGCCTGTTGTCTTTTAGCACACAAATACACAAGCACATTTTGCACATCCTTTAAAAAAAAACATTATCCCATTCTGTTGCACATATTCTATTTTCTATAACTGCACTGTTTTACATTATAATCCTGTCCTTACTGTACGGTAAGTTATGCTTTGTATTGTTTTCAAATAGTTTCGATGCTTTTTAATCTTTGTGAGAACCGAGAACCTCAAGTTATACCCTTGAATTTCCCCCACTCTGGGACAATAAAGGCCATTTCTGTTCTGTTATTGTTACACCACGAAGGGGAAAAAGATCTCTTTTTTTCCTTCCATTCATCCGTTCTTCTTGTAGATTTACTATGAAAATGACAGGAAGTGCGCTCCATTGCTGTGGTTGTGGTGGGCGGGTTTGACTCTAATGGTCTAGAAGAGCAGGGGGGGGTTGCTGTTGCACCTCCTGCAGCTGGAGTCTGCAAGTCGTTGCAGCTCGGATGGCTTAAATTGGGGAGCAGATTCTTTAAGATTGTGTAGGTTCAGATCCATCAACAGGAGGAGGCATCACTTTGTAAAACTCGAGACTGTCAAAGTCGCAAAAAGCTGATTCCTGTTTATTGGGTAAAATATAGCGCCGATGTGGGAATTATTGACCATATTAGATTGCAGCTACTCTTTCCTGTTTAGCTCTCTGTTATCTTGTTGTTCTTGAACTGAAAACAGTTCTAGTTCCATTGGCAGATAATTTACTTATAACAAGAGATTTTCCCCATGTTACACTTGAAATAATCTACCAGTAAAACTAGTACTTTTTCATCAATATTGAAGAATTATTCATTTAAGACAAGCTTATGTCTTGCTTCAAGGTGTCTTGTAAGTTAGTTTTGTCTCATTTTAAGTGTGCCAAGACATTTGCACTAGAAAATGGACCAAAACCACTTGGTAAAATTTAGCTGTAAACTCTTATAATGAAAGCCTATTTTAAGTCGAACCAGACCAAATTGGAGAAAGTGACACACATTTTTTATTGGTTTCGAAATAAAGGAAGTGGCAGCATATTTGAAAAGGGCCTTGTTGCACAAGGTTGACGATGAAGATAAACAACATTCGCGCAGTGTGTTTTTCCCTGGTCAAAGTTTGAGCCGAGCCGGTGAAAGAGGCTCGGCTCAAACCTAAGTTGAAAAGGCTGCAGACGAGGAGGCGTGATGAAAACAAGAATGATAAAGATCGCAAAGAAAGCTACCTTCTTGGTTTGTAACCGACAGCTCTGCTGCCGACAGGCTGAAGTTTGGCTGACGAGGGCCAAAAAAAAATATGCAAGTGAGGAGAAAACCTGCGAGAGGAGAAGAAACACTGTCAAGCAGTTAAAGCCCATGTTGGGCCGTGAGGAAAGAGTATTGGGGTACACCCTGGACATGTCCCTGGACATCTGTTTTTTTATTTATTTTTACTATTATTGGCCTTTTTTCTCACCACAGCGATTCTTCTAACCACAGTACGAATAAAAAAGCCCCGTTTTACCGTTCAACAGCTACATGTCATTGTCAGGAAATGAGCTCAGTCTTTTCTAAAACAGAACCGCAGGTGTGTTGTGTCTCTCATCATGCTTGGAAACAGACATGTAAAATTTCTGTGAGATTTAACATTTTACGTTGTCGTTGCATGTCATCACAATGATATTGTCTTGAAAACATGAGGTTATCTGGTGTAAACACACACACACACACAAAAGCAAGACTAATGGACTAAAGGCAGACTGAACAACAAGCAGCTATAGGTTACTGAGATAAGATACAACCATTCTAACCCATGAATATCTGTTGCTCTGTTGCTCTGGCTCTATGGTTTGTTGTCTTAATGGAAAGTGAAACTTAACTTTTGTAGACTTTCTCCTTCTGGTATTCTACCAGGATTTTTCCCTCGTCTTGCGCTACATTCATCTTATCATTGATTTTGGCCAATTTCTCTGCCCCATCAAAAAAAAATAGCATTTGTTTCCTGGAGGAATTGGTTTTAAGCCCAAAGATATTTCTCTGAAAATGGGAAAATAACAATAATAATAATAATAATAAATCTGCCCAGAACAAAAGCAAAGATATTAAGAAAGCAAAAAGTCTGAAGATTGACTGATTATGTCTTCCTAAAAGATAACAAGAAGCTCCTTGAAAGCGACACATAAAGGACGGACGGTTTTTGCACAATTCGCAACTGAAATCACAAACTGTGAGGTCCTCTGTAGATTTCTGGCTTCGGTTGTCTTGATCTGTTTCCCTCTTAATGAGCTCAAGAAAACCTACTTTTGAATTTTTTATGCTCTTCCACAGCAGTGTCTGCCTCTTTTCCCTTGAACTAATGGATTTATTATCCTATTAGCAAACATATTGATATGAACGCAGTCTCTTAAGATAGAGGAAGAAGACATCCTGTCTCAGTTCCCGAGAACGGCGAGGCCTGAACTTATGAGTGACTGTAAGAGCATGAATCAGACGGGAACATGTTGTTTCAAACCAGCACTGAAGTGAAGTCTGGTTTGCTGATAAAACATGCGCGGTGGGATCATTGGACCGTTGAAGTGAAATAAAGAGTTACAGCACAATTGCCTTCATGCTGCCCTAACTCATCCAACGTGGTTTCCTCTTTCTCGTTCGATGTGTTACTGGAAGCTGTGGGCGTGTGGCAATGTGTGTTCCTGCCTTTGTGAAAGCAAGTGCCAGAGGACAGCCGTGGCAGTTTGCTATCGGATACTCACTACGAGCATCTTAACGTCCAGTATTCGCAATGGGAATGGTGAAAACTGTCTTGATGATGGACAATGTTAATTTTTCAACACACACAGCCTATGGTGATGACATAAGTGGCATGGGCGCCTTGTCTCCCTTTCCTCGGTTGTCACATCAGGTTAGTGGTCAGCCAAACACTCAGAAATGCTCCCTCAAAAAGTAGTTAAACTGTGTGGGTGTTGGAGAACGAGTCATAATGTGATTTATAAACAGATTTCTACACTGAAAAGAGCCTGTTTCGCTCCCTTGGCAGCGTAGTGCAGGCTCAGAACACAAATAGTTGGATTTTATTAAGGGCTAGGGATTATTATTCTGCCACGAAACCTAGTAAAAATAAGCCAAAAATGCTAAAAAAAAAAACAAATCCATTGCAAGCATTGCAACTCCACAAACTCATTCAGTTTGTGGAGTTTGAACAGGAAGTTTTCATTCCTGTTTCGTGACTTAATTTATCCATCCTTGGTCTCCCAAGAATGGAATGAATGGAACGACTGAACCCAATACAGGAGCAGCCAGGCGGCAGCAGCTTCTCTGAGTTCCACTTTTTGCTTTGAGGACACCCTTGAGCGATCGCACACACCAACGGCTCCAGGGCCACCTGACACCCCGTCTGGGACAAACGAAGCCGACACCTGAGTTCTGGCCATCTTTGGGGCTCTTCACACCTGCGGCTTTGGTCAACTTGGAGTCGTCGACCCGGACAGGCATCCTCCTCTCCGTTCTCGTGACTCCATTTGGGCATCACATGCATGAAACTAAAACCAAGAGAATCCAAATTGCATATGGTGAACTTGTTAATGCCTCACTCTTTTCTTTTGACCTTCTCTCATGTCTTCATTTTGTTTTTTCATGTAATCTGACTGTTTTTTTTTTTACCCTGGTACTTCTTCCACTTCTGTCACTCTTTTTATTCCTTTTTTTACTTATATTCAAACTGCAGGGCCATGACCAAGTGGCATTTTACTCACAATTTCAATTTCCCTTGGAACACTCTCCGAGTGTGTGACAGGTATTTCACCTCTCCTTCTTCATGAAACACCTGGATGAACTTTTTGCCAAACAGTAGCCTCACTAAGACAGTAATCTTATCTTTAAGGCCAAAATGCGATAAGAGGACTTCCAGTAAAGCCATTAAGAGAGAGCTTGTGCATTATAATGATACTCAACGTGAACCAAAGGAGGCGGGGGTGCTCATTGTTTCTGCTTGTGGAGTTTGGTTAGGCATCTTGTTAGAAAGATGAAAAGCTTGAGGTATTCTACCCACCAGATCGTTGAAGTCTCTGCCCTGTCATTAGCAACAAAGGGCCGGCGGACTGGCCTCCTGCTGTTTTGAAGTCCCACGACGCTCACTGGAAAACACGCACAAGAATATATCTGTACAGCGCATTGACTCAAAATACTCCACATCTTATTATCGTCTTTCTTCTACAAAAGCAAAGGTTCTGGATGGATTAAATTGTAATAAATATGGATGAATCTTCTGCATTTACATTTTTGGAAACATGGTCCAGAAGCAGGTCGATGATTTACAACACAGGGGGAAATCAGCTTTATGCTACCAAGGCCTGTGACGACCCGAGTCTAAGCAATGCTTTAGATAACTGATCTTTTCACAGATTCAGCTAAAAGTGAAACAGCGGGCATGCACATAAATTAAATCGGTTATTTTTTATTATTTTATGTCCCGCATGAACTGGTAATAGCTTTAAACCCAAATCTTAGCTTTGAGACCTACAAAACGTTTTGCTCACAAAATGCATTTTTATCAGCTGATGAGCCTTCCTTGATACGCATGTTTGTTTTGGATCAGATTTCTGGAACCACACTTCCAAAGGTTCAAAGGTTAGCTCCTCGAATGCTGACTTCTGGATTTTCCTAACAGTATATTTTGAGATACAACTCGTCTTCACAGATCTCCAGATTGTCTTTGTCTTTACTTTGTGAACCTGGACATTTCTAAATGTATCAAAAGTGAAAAACAAACCCAAATAAGGAATCTCTGTTTCTGAATTTAGCACAGTGTGTGTATTTTTTTTTTTTAATGATTTTTCTTTTGGTGTCTGATTGCATTGGCTCGTTCGGAGACGTTCGCTGAAGTGATTGTATGGGTTTGCCGGTGTAAATAAGAAAACATCTTTCCACGTCGATTTTAAACATCCAGTTTACTTTTTGTCCTTTTTAATCTTTAAAACCCTTCGCGTTGAATATAATAAAAGAAATGTGGCACACAAGAAGTTGGACGAACCTGGTGGCATAGACCCCGTTTGTCCTCATGCTGGCGGACAGGCAAAAACACTAAAGTGTTGATAAAAATACTCCTTTACCAGACTTTTTACATCAAATCTTTTCTTAATGTGTAGCGACAGATACTTCTGGAGCTGTAGCCAAATAATGTCTTGAAGTGATTTAATGATATAGGCCTACTTTTTTTTTTTTTTTTTTAAAAGGATTGTTTTTATGTTTTGTAACTTTTGTAAATGAATTCTGCTGGCTCTATAAATGTATCACACAGAAGTAAAAAAAAAAAAGCTTTAAATTCAGATAGTTTTTAATCCTATTTTATAGGCTGAAATTCTAAATAAATCCTTTTTTTTTAACCCAAATAAGGAAACAGTAGCATAATAACCCTTATGTTAGGTTGAGTCTCAACCCAATTTTTGGTCAATTACCCAACCCATTAAAGTTCAAGTGAGTTGGTATCAACAGAGATAGTAATGTGGGAACAACTACTGTCTTGTCATGAGGAAGAAAAAAGCTAAACAGGAATGCGAAGCATTGGATTACTGGTCTGCCCGCTTTCTGCTCTTCACCTATAGTCAGAGACATGACTCATAATATTTAAAAACAAGACCCCAGCCACGAAAGGCAAAGGGATTTCCAGAGAAATAAGATCACACAGCTCATTAGAAACACTTCCAAGAATGTCAGAGGCTTAAAAATAGATTTCAAATACCTCACGAATCTAATAGGCTACTGAAATAAGGAGCGAGTCCCACTTACTCTGACGCTCGTGATTATACAAAAAGGTGTTTCCAGAATCTTAACTTGTTGTTTGAATTTTTTGTTCTATTTCCCCCCCCTATTAAGAACACTTCTGCTCATTCAGATGATGAACATGCTCTAACCGTGGGCCGCCCAGGCTCCACCGCGGTGGTGATCAGTTGAAGCGGCTGCACCTGGACAACAGGATGAAGTTTCAGTCAGTCAAGTCCCTAAGAGGGCTATATAAATGTTAGCGGTAGCTCTCTTCCCCCTACTCTACTCGTACGTGCCCCTCCCACGCGTGCGCGCGCAAGCGAGAAAAAGCGCGAGCGAACGAACGAACGCGCGCGTGCGCGGCAGTTTCCTTTGAAGCGACTCTGAAAGTTCGTTTGCAGACGATGTCCAGGCGAGCAGAGGGGAACAGGGAGACGCCAAACAGGGCAACAGGCGAGAGCGGAGAGACTTATGGATTAATTTTACCCCCCAACCCCCGCCATTTTTAGAAGACTTTTTGTAGAGAAGCAAACGGCGGAGACCTGGTGAGTTAACCCGCATTGGTCGAGTTTTGCTCTTGTAATCGTTACTTCATGACGACTCTTACAGTGGTTAGCTAACCTGTTCTTTACCTTTAAAAGGGAACTACCGCAAGCAGGAGTTACTAAACCTACAGGCAAGATTAATGGTTGTATGTCAGCTCTGTTTTGCTATATCACAGCAACTTAACTTGGCAAAAGGAGAAGAAGAAAACTTGGAAACACTCGGATAAGATAGAAACTGAAGTCACATTGTGAAAGCATCTGACTTGGTTTCTAACGTGGTGTGTAACTGGATCCAATTCTCTTTTGCCGCATTTCAAAGATTGAACAAAAAACACAAAACTTTGTCACCTAACTCGACTTTTTATTCATTTATTTATTCATTTATTTATTTATGAAAATCCAAGAATTGAAGTTTCTATAATCCCACGAGTCGTTTTGCGACACGTTTCTGTTCAGGGACGTGTGTGTCATCTCTATAGCGACGCTGCTGAGACGCAGAAACACAAACGCTTGGCCATCATCTTGAGTTCACTTTGCCTCGCATCTGCTTGGCACGAAACGAAGCCACTTACACTTAGAAGTCACTGGGTTATTGAGCAACAACAGATAACGAACCCTGTGTATGTAGAGCAACTAGAAGTGTCGACAAAAAGGCAATTTTTAAAATGGGGTTTCTGTTCTGGATAGTTCGTAGATTTCTGTGAATCTTTTTGCACGTTACTTGACGTGATGAACTCTTTTACGCTACTGCCAAATGTGTGGAAGTGTAGCTGCTGTGCATCAGTTGTTACTTTGGTTCAAACGAGCTTAGTGGAAAACAAAACTATTGTTTTTGCCAGCTCTTGGTCGTCACTCCTTCTATAAAGTCTAATTTTATAGTAATCATGCAATGTTTTTTGTTCAGTCAGTTTAGGTACTTGGGTCTAAACTTATTACTTGTCATATGAAGTCGCTTCCACCTGGTTTGGTGTTTCCAGGGTGCAGGTCTTTTTGTTGCTAAGTCTTTATATAGTTTTAGTACCACTATTTTGTTTTAGCAAAGAAATACACAGTCAGTACCAGGATGTTGTGTCTGAAAGGATTTGTTTGTTGGTTTAAAATGGGAGTAGTAGGGGACAAAATTGTCCTTTAAAAATGCTAAAAGGAAAAATCTGTCCAGAGCAAGACATTCCTGTCTCCCAGATACATTTTATTTTGTGAATCATCCAGATGCTAAAATTGAACTTTCCCGAGTTGTTTGTTAACCTGGAGCAAGTCCAAGCTTAAAATAAATAGAGCCTTATTAAAGGATTGGACTAACTATTTGCGGCCGGTTTGGAGAAAGTAGAAATATGGGTATGTGAGATTAAATTCATGCCTGGAAGAATTAGTTTCTGAAAGCACATGTTCTTTGTTTTGGTCAATTTTTAATGTTGGTCCTTTACTGTAAACTGATGGGACCTTAAGAAAGATATTTTCAGAAATGCCCTTTTGAATACAGTTCACACTCAAGTACTTTATATTTTAGTTTAGAGTGAAGAACAGTCTGACTTATGGAGCGTTTTGTCAGCTGGATCATTTTATAATTCAACCTAATGTTGCAGGTTGAATAATACTTGACATCAGGCCAAATGCTTCTGTAGAAAATAAAATCCTCATCTAATCTGTAGTGGGTGTCCAGCTGAGGTGTAAAGCGTTTTAAGTGCCACAGCTAACATAAGGTTGCCCTTTTCTCTAGATTTATTTTTTAGATGTATAATTTCTCCTCTAATTTTAAGGTCATCAATTTCAGTCCTTGTTAAATGGGGAGTCTTGGTGATCCCCATGGGTGTTTCCAATTATATTGGAATCTCATTAGGTCTGAACTATATTCACTTTCTCATTAACACATATATCTATACTTTTCCTGCTCATGCAAACTGCAGAATAATCTTTTTACTGCCAGCTAGTAAATTGCAATATATTTTCTCAAGCAATATGCATAGAAAATATTATTTTAAGCATAACTGCCTTATTTATTTATTTTTTTTTTTGCAACTATGATGTTTAATATGAAATTTTGATTCAGTTTCATAAAAGAAACATTAGCACAGATGTCAAAGGCGGGTTAATTGTTCATGCTGACTGAGCTGTGCTTGACTTTGGTGCTTCAGATGCAAAGTAACTGCATCTTTGCATCTGATGCAGTTACTTTAGAAATATCAATAGAGAAGGTTCACATGCATTTTTGATTGTCCTGCAGAGCAGTGTATCAAATTGCCATCAAAATATCAGTATGCAATATTGTCATCACAAAAGGACTTCTTGGATATTGTAGTTGATGGCTTGTTATAATTTAGGGTTTTTTTTTTTTTTTTTTTGTTCATAGTCTGACAATTTATCTGTAACTGCATTTCATTAAAGATGTGTGTAAAACCTTGCCACTAATGTAAATAAAAATAAAAATACACAAACACAATTTTACAATTGGCATTAAATAAGAAACCAGATTAAAAATCACACGGGAAAGGAATAAGTTTGTTCATATGATGATATTAACAAACATGCTGCGCCATCATCATCATCGTACCACTTTCTGTCGTCTTCTTTGTTGTTTGTGCCAGGAGGGACATCTGGTTGTTGATCACATGACTCATGTGATGGACATTAGCATTTCCATTCCAGTTTTGTGAGCTATGCTAATTTTGATACAGTCATCCTAGGGCAAATTTTTTTCAGGCTGGGGATTTCCCCAAAATTTGTCATGTTTCCTTTAAGCAAATCTATTTTCATACATCACATTCCTGCAATTATACAGTCAACAGAAACACAGGTACTGAGTCTGACTTATGATACAGATTTCAGTCCCGATCACTGTAAATTCACTTTAATGGCATCAAGTTGCCAAGTCAAATTCATGCTTCATTTTTACAACTGCAGATAACATTTACTTGATTGTGCTACAAAATGACATAATGAGCTTCGAAAACAAATATCACCCTATAAATGTGAAACCAAGGTAAATGTATCTTGGCATGCAGTAACGATGTTGGTGCTTGATCAGGAAACATTTCTTTTTGCCCGTAAAAAATGTGCCTTGTTCATTAGATGTATTGCATCATCCTGACTGAGCGTGCAGGATTTGACTGTTGTATCATTCTGTTTGGGGAACTGAATATATCGTAACTCACCCCTCTGTAGGAATGTTCCTGTAATTTAATGTTGACGTCACCCAGAATGCTCGCAAAGACATTTAAGGTTTACATACTTCTCTGTCCTCTGTACTGGCAACAAAGTCTGAGGAACTTCATGTGGATATATGATTTACATATGTTGATGAAAGACCAGTAAAATACAGTGTATAGAAACTGACCAATAAATGGTTGGTGCATAATTGTAGCCATATCTAGGATCTTCCTCAGTCTGCTACAGGCTTCCTGTTTTCAGTTCCTGAGGATGTGCATGATCAGTTCAGCCAATAATAGCCCACAATGGTAATAATCTTACAAGGCCCAACAGAGACATCATTCTGCTGTTCTGCATCACCATGTTTTGGTTTCTGGTTTCTCACAGAAGTTTGACTTGTACACAGGCACACTTTCAATAAGCAAGAGGAAAAATACTCTAAGGACACATCTGAATGACTAAAATACAGTTTTGGAGTGGCTATACCACAGTCTGGACTTTAATCCAACTCGGATATTGTACAAAGTATGACTGTAATCGTGTCATTTAAACTCAGAAATCTTCCAACATGGCTCAGAGTGGGCAAAATGCCCTCTTGAGTTATCAAATGACCTGAGTTATCACAAACCTTTGAGGTCAGCCACTGTTGAGGCTGGCACCAGCCTCAACAATGTCGTTTCCATTAAGTTTCTTTCAACAGAAGTAGTTTGATTTGAAATATTCATTCAGTTTCCAAATTTGGAAAAATCTAGCTCACACCTCTGTAATGTGTTGCTGTTCTTCTTTTTCGGTTTGTGTTTATCAATTTAAACCTCGGTTAATTGGTTTTGACTAATTGTGCTCGAGTTAACCCAGTAAAACGATAACTTGTGTGAACATGCCTGGTTTACCTCTGTCGAAGGGTTAAATTGCATTGAGGGCAAGTAAATGAGTCACAAAGGGAGAGGTGACCTTTAGAGTGGGGAGTCAGTCACAAGTATTTGTTGATGAGAAATTCCTTTCTATTTTCGGGTTGAAAACCACTTCATTGGTGACGGCACGTTTCTTTCATCACTATTTTGTGGTGTTGGTCGCCTTAATTTATTCCTCCTTCACCTAATTAGAACATCCTGTTACTTTGAAACAAATATAAAGAAGTCAAATAGTTTCTAATCTAAACAGCTGTTCCTGTGTTTTATGGCTTCCTGTCAAATAAAGACAAAGTGAATAAACATAGTAATTAATCTCGCTTGTCTGATGAAAGCTAAAGCAGACATTTAGTTCTTTGTGAATACTGTTGTTTTACGTTAGATGCTTGTTGACCAGTTATCCCCTCTTCACTTGCAGCCTTCAGACTATTTATGGAGCTCTGGACTTTGCGCCATGTCACTATTATTCACTAAAACTCTGTCCTCCTCTGACCACTCCCGGTCCCAAGTAATGCTCAAAATATCTCTCACAACCTCAATTAGGCATTTACATCATGCGTTTGTATGAGGTAAGGCAGGACTCGTCGTTTAAATAAATTAAATTTGTTCAAGTAAATTCTCTCAGCTTTTGTGCCTTCTGATTTTGACAAAAATATATTGATTAAAAAATGTAACCACTCAGTTTTTTGATTTTTTTTAAATAAAATCAATTGTAGTTTCTTTTTGTATATATTTTTTAGACTTCTTTCAGATATGCAGTTATCAGCAGTGCTTCAAATTTTGCATTTTTCTCATATTTTTTTGACAACTTTATTTAAATTTGTTTTTGTTTGGGGTTTTTTTTCCCTTTGTGGTATTGGAGGACGTCAGTCAAAAGTTCAGTGGGTAATTTTAGAAGTACGCCATTTTAAGTAAATCAGTAAAATAAAAGTAGATGTTTTTTAGATGCGATTTATTTTTTTTTAAAAAGAGGATGGGGAAAGAAAATTTGCCTATATATAATTCCCCCCAGGATACTAGCACAGTGAGCAAAAGCTTTATGTTTTCTGCTTGGTTCTATGTAAATGAAGACACTTTGTTTACTTTTGCATGTTGTAACTTTAACGTCAGGTGTCTGTCCTCGGGCCATTTGCTTTTCTCTAAGCAAATTTGCTGTTGCTCAATGTTGGGAAGCATTTTACCATAATTGCTTGAAAACAAAAATTACAAAAACAAATGGTGGCCCTTATCAATCAGCTGCTACTAGATATCCTCAAACAGATATACTAATTTTTAAAAAGTTTATACTTTTTAATCGACATCAACAGTGCACCGATTTATTAGAGCTGATTTTCCTAATTTTGGATGACTGGTGATCGGCTGATACTTGCATGTGAAGCCGATTATTATTTTATTATTATTATTATTATTTATTTATTTATATTTTTTTTAAACCTACGCTCTTATGTACCTCAGCAAAGGTCTAAATATTAACCAATGTACTTTTCTGCTCTCCTGTTAGAGATGTTTGACTGACAGGCCAGGTAATGTCTGCATGTTTGCAGTTAACAATAAATCAACTTGGTGAATTTCATGCTACATTTAGCGACATTTCAGACAAAAAATTGATATGTGCTAAAATTGGTATCGGCAGGTCAGGCTTCTTAAAGTTCAGTCATAGATGATTGGCCAGAAAACTGCATCCCTAATTGACATGGTTCTCAACATTTAAACTTAACTTACTTTCCATTTTTGCAGTCTTGTTCTTGTCAAATGAAACAACTATTAACTACTTGTGTGGCACACTTATACTTGATTTCCTTATTTGCTAACAGCTTGAAAGAAATTTGCAAAAAAAAAATTAATAGAGATCCAGCTACTAATCTCTGCTGTAAGGTACCTGGAGACAGTGATGCACAACACCTGGGAGAAATGCAAAGTTAACTGCAAACCGGAGCTTTGATGCCTGTTCCTAGTCGGAGCTTATTGCATCTGAAGAAGATCTGCAGAGGCAGAGTTGACTATTAAACCAAAAAGCTTTGACAATTTGAAATGTTTGCCCTCATGGTCAATAATTTCTCAGACATTTCAGTGCAGTTGAAGTTGCATGACTCTTTGGTTCCTGTGGCTGGCTAGGTGTGCTTTATCTGCACTCTGCAAAAGCTGAACTTGTTCCAGCGAAGTACACAGGCCTGAGAACTGGTGCTGCCTTATCTGCAACCCTCATAAAACAGTTGGCTGTATGAGCTTGTTTGCTTTACTTTTTGGTTTTCCTTCACTTCGGCCTCTAAAAGATGCTTTATTGCTGTGATGCTGACAGGGATCCACAATAACCAAAAACATGGCAAACTGAGATCTTGCCTTCACATTCTCTAGTGAAGGCAAATATACCTGCTGTTGAAATAATGCACACCAACAACATGCAGCATTTTCCCTGGAAAACTAGGGCACATAAATGGTTGTTACAAAATTAAGTTTTGCAACTTTGGTTAAGGCGCATGAGGAGAAACCTAACTTCAGAGTTTGAGACCAGCAGACTAGTGCAGGGCGGTGCAATTAGTGCACATTCTTTCCCATCCAGTTTAATGCATCAACCATAAACCTAGCTTAGTCCATTTTCACTGCCAATGTTCCTGGTGTTTTAATAAAAAAAAAACCCTGCAGAAAGTAAACAAAGCTTAGCCTGCAGAGAGTAGAGAGAGCAAGTAAAGCCCGGTCATGTAAACCTGAGCAATGAAATATTTGAATCAAAGTCGGTCCAACTGTTCATTTTTCTATTTCAATCTTTTGACTTCAGACTAAAATTGAAAAAACAAAATTTTGTGTGATTCAAAAACAAATACCTTTTTTTTAAATTTATGGTTATCAATAGAAAATGGAAGGAGAGAGTGAATAATGAATTGCCTACCTACTTAAAATGCCTTCTTTTTTTTCTTTATTTTGCTGTCACAAATATGATAACCTAGATTAAATTGAGCTGTACGTAATTGAGCATGGAGCTGTATTTATTATTAGATTAAATTGATCTTTTTTACTACATTTAGAGTGAATTTCATTGTATTCATAGCTACATTTCGGTGTTCAGGTTTTGTTCTGTGGACATGCGTTAAAGAAAATGTCAGTTTGATCTAAAGATCCAAAATTGTTTGCATAAATATCTTATATTTATCTTAACATGCATTATTGAAGTGAAACTCAGAAACGGCTCTACCCTTCAGTGAATAATATAAGTCTATGAACAACTGAAAATGAATGGGAACGTTCAATAGACCTGAAAAGTCTGCTCTGTTTTGAGAAGAGCACCTGAGACACTGTTTCTATTAAATGCAGCAATCAATCTTTTCACTCCAGTAACCAGCTGTACAACATTACGAGTTGTGTCCGTTTCAAATTATGGATCTATTGCATCAGGTGAGATTTTGATAGGTTTTCATCTTACTGCTGCCTGGATGTGTTGTCGGGATGTTTATCCACATATGGAGAGGCTTCTGCAGTATATTGAATTAATTTTGCAGAAATCTGATTTTCAGCAATTAAGATGGAAGCAGCGTCTCCACCCAGAGAGAACATCCTGGGTAGAGCTGATTATGTTTAATGGAAATGATCAATGGCTATCTAATGCACCCTCCAGGTCGGGATGGTCAGTGTCTGCTAAGCCTGTCACAGTAAGCAATAAATCGATAAATGAATCTGTCACGAATCAAAACGAGCTCGATAGTTTCCATTTGCAAAATTGTTTTGTTTGTGTGTCTCTCTCTATCACCACGTCTTCAGACTGACGGATTGATCTCAATTCGCCCCTTTCTCCAGAACAATTTTCTTCAGACTTCATAATTAATTTATTTCTTGATTTGATTGTTTTGTTTGTTTATTTTGGATATTTAAAAAATGTCTTCCAGTTCCAAAATTACAATTTTTAGAAATAATGGTTTATTGATCTTTGAGAGGGTGTACTTGCATTATTGAAAATGGTTTCAAAACATCATCGTTTATCGCAAAAAACTTCTGGGACAATTTATCGTCCAGCAAAATGTATTGTGACAGGCCTAAGAACTGCTTACAAATTCTATACTTACATCGATTAAGGCTGAACTTAAAATGCAATCATTGACTTACAGTTTCATTAAAGAAGCTCTAACTAAGGGGGTGTCCAAAATTTTTGTCACATGGGTCAAAAGTACTTCATTTGAAAACATTAGCCAAATGTTAATAGACCGATTAAAACCAGATTTGGTTCTGCCAAGGTGGACTTTAAAGTATAAGTCAACGTTTAGATGTGGTCCTAGTTACCATGTCAATCGAAGGAAACGAGAAAGCTTGGAAAAGACGATCACCTTGTGTTGCATGTAACATTTTTGTAAGTAGAGTTTAATCTAGAAGTTGTAGGTTTGTACTAATTTATTTAATTAAATGTTGAATTGTGGTTTGGGGAGACGCACAAAATCAGTCCAGGGGCCACAAAAGGCCCTTGGACTCTACTTTGAACACCTTCGCGCTAAAGATTAATACTGATAAACCTTATCTTATTTCAATTCTGTCCAGAGACTTTATTAAAATGTACATGAACAGGATAAATGCAAAATAAGGTAGTTTTCAAAAATAATTTCATCTTGTCTGTGTTTTTAGGTTTAGTCCCCCTCGCCTGGTCCTTCCCAACCTTCCTACCCTTTTTCCCCATTGGCTCTTGTTCCCAGAGGGTGGAGATAAGCATGGGGTAAGACGGCTGCGACTAAACGCCAAGACAACGCCAGCTGAAGAGGCACACTCACCTGCACTAGTAAGATCACTCACTGTGTATGTTAATTCATCTCTTTGACAGAACAGGTGTTTCCTAAAGTTAATTTAAATCTGAACATAAATGCTGGAAGGGGATTATTTACTGATAAAGGGGAAGCTTGGGTGTTTGCTCAGTGATGCTCAAACACAAACAAGTCTTCAACCTGCCATTGTTCCCTGGTGCTCCACACCCAGCATACAGGTGTGATGCCTCGTCTCTCTAAAGCTGCTGTCTGTATTCAAGCTGATCGTAGCATGAAGTGATTTGTTAGGGACACGTCTATAAAACGACCACAAACTAACTTGTAACAATTGATTACTTGACTCGCTTACTTTTCTTTTAGATCTTAGAAATCTGCTCAACAAGCAGCTGAAGCAGAAAACCTGTCCAGCGAGGTCGAACTGTAAATAAAGTTAAATTATTTGTCATGAAATTGACTAATATTGCTGCATAATCTGTAATTGTTTAAAGAATTACAAACAATTTTTTTTCTTAATTATGGTGTTCTGCCAGATCCGATGGAGTTTTTTTTTTAGTTCAAGACTGAACTAAAAAAATTTAAAGAATGGGAGACATCTTTACATGTCTCCCATTTTACACTGAAAAACATTACATTAATGCTAAAATTACATACGGGTGAAAAGAGAGCGTTATACAAATGCAGACTATTTATCATTCAAAAGGTTGAATATTGGCACCTTTTCTCTTCAGTTTACATCCATCTGTGCTTTCTGTCACTTGAAATGATCGCCATACTGGTTGTTCTGGTTAATGACAGGCTTGTTAATCATTTAACATTCTGATGATTCAGTCATTCTACTGCGCTACAATCCTGCTCTCCAGCATTGCAGAGCAAAACTAATACTTAGTTTGTATTAGTCATGGTCCCAGTTATGACTTTTTGATTAAATCATAAAATTGTTGTTGTGATTATTACAACTAAGGATAATCAGAAGCTAAATTTTCAATGTTTTAGCCATCAGAGTATTTCATGTGAACTATTTTAACGATACAGGGTTTACTTTACTGCTATTGGAACAACAATGGGGCTGCACAGTGGCATAGTTGGTAGAAGTGTTGCCTTGTAGCCAGAAGGTCCTGGGCTCTGTTCCTGTTCCGGCGTCTTTCTGCACAGAGTTTGCATGGAGTTTGCCTATTCTCCCTGTGCATACGTGGCACTCCGGCTTCCTCCCACAGTCCAAAAACATGACTGTCAGGTTAATTGGTTTTTCTAAATTCTCCCTAGGTGTGTGTGTATGTGCTCAGTTGTTTGTTGTGTCTCTGTTGCCCTGCAACAGACTGGCTACCGGTCCAGGGTGACCCCACCTCTTGCCCGTAACGTTAGCTGGAGACAGGCAGCAGCACCTCTCCCGACCCCACTAGGGACAAGGGTGTAAGAAAATGGATGGCGCAACAATTTTGTTCGTTTTATGATGATTTCTTTGACAACAGAGATGTTTACATGTGGTGTTTTTTCTATGCACTTTGAAATAATGGGGACCAATTAGGGATGCAGCTAATGATTATTTTAGCAATTGATTAATCAATTATTCTGACGATTATTTTGATACAAAAAAAACTGGCACATTCTCCAGATTTTTCATTTAACCACTGAAGCCTCCTTGACACAATATTAGAAATATATTAAAAGATGTAAATAAACAATTAAATTCTTTTTTTAAATCCGAATAAAAAATGTTTTACCTAAAATACAGCAATGCAATACAGCATGCTTCACCATTTTTCCTGAAATAAAAATCAACAAGGAGAGCAGTGACAAACATCTGTACTATGTTCATTGCAAAATTTTCTACTATATTTTTAAACTGCAACAGTAATGCAGAGCAAAATTTAAAAGTATATTTGCACTTTGAGGAAAGTGCAAATAGTGAAAATATTTTTCACTATTTTTATGTTTGTAACATCTAGCTGAGCCAAGCTTGTTGTTTTGATGCCAACTTTCTCATGTCGGTAAACTTGCTTTTATTAACAAACCAGCCTCCACTCCCACTCATTTCCCTGAAGTCCTTGTGTCTGTGTGGGATGCACTCGACAGGAAAGCATAATTATCCAGGAGGAAAAGACAGGAAAATGAGTCACCAGATGAGAGCTTGTTTCTGCCCGTCTCTGTCGGTAATCTGATACCGTTTAAACCCTTGTTGTACATATTTTTCCAGTCGTATTATATTTGAGTGAAAATCAAGGGGAGAAGTGTCATGCAGAAAGATAGGTTGGATGAGGCACAGAAAGGAGAATGGAGAGAAAACAGTGCACAGTTGTTGCTAGGAATCTGAGAGTGTAATATAATACACAGGCAGGAAGTATTCAGGCAGTGGGCCAGAAGATGGTGAACCCACTGGTACATTTTAATTAATCTAACTCTACTAATCTTTTTAATCTTATTATTATTAACCTTGATAGCAGTATCATTATTTATATTTAAGATTATTGTATATTAAATGTGGCCCAGTTTTAGTTTAGCCAGTTTGAAAGATTTGGTTGCTATTGGTAGATTTCCTTCAGTTTCACTATTATGAAAGTTTTCCAGTCTAATTCCTTTCTTCCAACCATTTTGAAATATTTGCAGTTCAATCCGAAACATGTTAAGGTTCCTATTGTCATGTTCATAATGACATAAAAACAAATTGTGTAGTCGGGCTAAAATAATTATTACAATTATCGATTCATCACAGTTAAGATAATTAACTAATTTAGTAATCGTCAACAAATTTAGAAATAGACTAATTAATTGGAGCATACAGACTCAAAAATGTCATTTGCTGAAAGAACATAGTTGGAATAGTAATAAAGCCAAAACTGTACAAAACATATATTTTGTGTTTGCAGGTCAACATTTGCAAACACAAAGTTCATCATCTGGTTAAGATTTACTACAAAAATATGATTGTATTTTGGACAATAAAATTGTTTTCTTATTTAAAATCGAACTTTTAATTTTATTGTATTTCTAATATTAAATTTTAAAAAATATGTGGAAATGCAGCAAGCATAAGGCAAAACAAAACCTGCAGGCACTTTATTGCTGGATCATCACGATTCTCCCTAAATGACGAGCTGTGATTATTTTTAAGATAAATTACAAGTAAACTGACTGGTTTATGTTCAATAAACTACGTGCAAAGACTGTTTCCTTCAGTCTTTGCATGTAAGCCTGACCAGTTGTTCTCAAAAACGTCTTTTTCTCTGGAAAGTGAGATGTGTGTAAACATCTTTGCGGGCCAAATGATCGAGGGGGCAAGGAGGCGTTAGGGGCTAAATGAACAGATAGTGTTAACTAACTTTTGGTTTAGTAAAACAGGCTTCCACCATCCCACTAAAGTCTGTTTGAGAAAGAAGCTGGTACTTGTTTCTATGTACTCCAGCATTAGAGTGCTCTCTGTTTGCCTTGATTGGTAAGCAGAAGAGTCACGGTGTTGTTAAAACATCACTGTCTAACCTATATCAAGAAAAGTTTGCTCTGATTTCATGTAAGTTACATGATAATTTGTATTTGCTAATTGCCACAATGAGAGAATATGTCAAATTTATATATTGATGACAAAATCTATCGCCTTCACACTGTATGACTTGGGTCGGATGTTTTTAGTTTCCTTCCACAAGTTTCTCACAATAGTTTCCTGGAATTCTGGAGTTTTTTGTTTTGTTTTTCATTATTGTGGCATTTTGCAAATGGAAATTATTTTAGTCATTCTGATCACAAACAATAGCAGTTTGGTAAAATCTAAGGATGTCTTTATTTGGAATATGTGACATTCTGGTTTCAGCTGTAAATGAGCATTTCCTGTAATGGAGTTTAGTAGTGAGCGTAAAAGCGACAAAAACACCTGGTTAAATCTTTTTCTTCCAAACATATTTCATCTAGTCTTTAATGGTCCAAATTGCCTTGCATTAGACACTCAAAACGTGCCTCCACATAGACTTTGACTGTAAACCAGACACGCATCACACTCAAAACCCGTTTGGTGTGACCACACCATTCGGCTGGGCTGGTCTCTATCTCATAGGTTCAGGAAATGATAGGCAGGGTGCACCCTTGATTCATTGCCAGTCCCTCACAGGTGCCAACAGAGACCCAGAACAAGCAGGCAAGCATTGTGATGACGTGCAGCTCTCATTCTGCTTTCGGCTTGTAGCGAAAATGGAACCAGATGTCTCTAAAAAATTCACTAAATTAAAAAAATGAAATAAAATTCTGTTTCAAAAAAGGTCTTATGGAAAAAAATGCCTGAATGCAATATTTCCGGTAAGCAATGATGTTGTTTTGAGACCTTTGTCAAGTATGCAAGTTCATGATAAAAAAATAAAAGGTTTATTGTACATCAGAGTACAAGATACAGTGCATGAGTAAAATAAACAGGAAATGTTGTGTTTTAATGAATGATTATTAACTCTGTGTGTGAGAGAGAGCAATAATAAGACTATCAGTATGTGAAGCAATTAAACGAGTAATAATAATACATCAATAAATTATCTGACAGGGAGGTAAATGTAGACATACAATGGATCAATTAATGGTAAATGCATTATTTCTACCAGGTGGAGTTTCCTGTATTGGATACAGGAACTGCATGGGATGGGAAGGAAAGAATAATGCAGACAAGGGGCAAAAACGGCAATAACAATGCAAAAATAATGTTATTTATAGTATAAGTGAGGGATGAATTCATTTCACAAATGTTTTGTCTACTTGTCATTTTGAAGAAATCCATAAACTTGAATTATTTAAAAAACAGGAAGATTAAAAATAATAATAATAATAAATTAAATGGGAAATAAAAACCACACACAACCATAACCATAAATTAAATGGATTATGAAGTTGTGAAGCCCTACAAAAAATATGAATAATCAAAATGGAAATTAGACCATTTCAATTTATCATCTGATTAATAGATTATTGCGACAGGCTAACAGCTGCAGCCAGTCTACCTCTTTTTGTTTTTTTGTAAATGTGTAACATTTGACTTTGTAGCCTCTAAAATGCTAAATATTTAATGCTTTAAGTTTCAGGCATATATTGGCTTGTTTCCTGTAAGAGAACACATTGATATGTCTTTAAATTTTGCTTCCAGTCTTGTATTTAATTCTCCTACAGTCTTTGGTCATGGTCGGATAGGGGAGGCTGGGGCCATCGTCAGTCTATCAGTTCCCAAAACTACGTAAAAGAGTAAAGATCTTGTGGGGTCCATCCAGTTCAAGACCCCAGGAGGGCTGTTGGGGGTGGAAGAGAAAATGTGTAGTTTGTACATTTTGCTTTCCTATTATGTCCCTTTTTACATATTGAAGTTGCTTCTGCATATTTTCTTCCTGAAACTAAACAGTTCTTTGATGCTGTGAGTTTTCCCCAACTGATTGCAGTTCTGTTCCCGTCTCTGTAGGTGGTGTCCGGTGGAAGACTGCCATGGCGTTGCTGCGTTGGAACCTAAAGCTTATGGTGACGGTGACGATGGTCAACCTCTTTATCGTCATCCTCATCTCCCGTAACAGCGGCACAGACAAAGATGGCCGTCGGAAGCCCACTGTTCCCACCGATCCATTCTGGACCAAGCTGGCCCCCAGCTCCCCTTACTGGAACCGCCAGCAGCAGATCGTGGACCTTCAACACAATCCCATCATCACCTTGAACTCCAGCATTGCAGACTTGCCCGACTGGCTCAACGACACCAGTTTACCTTCTGATCCCTGCCAACCCAACCTCGGGGTCAGAACTCAGATTAAAGACTACAACTCTCTACCAAACCGCTTCAAGGACTTTCTGCTCTACATGCGCTGCCGGTCCTACCCCATCCTGATGGACCAGCCCGACATCTGCAACAACCCCCCTTTCCTGCTCCTTGCTGTCAAGTCCCTGGCGCCGCATTTTGACCGACGCCAGGCCATCCGTCAATCCTGGGGCTCAGCAGGTGTCGTCGCCAACATGACAGTGGTTACTGTCTTCCTTCTGGGGAACACCACAGCAGTGGACCACCACCCAGATCTGTCCGAGATGCTGCAATACGAAAGCCGGCAACACAAGGACATAGTGCAGTGGGACTTTAGAGACTCCTTCTTTAACCTGACGGTCAAGGAGCTCCTCTTCTTGGAGTGGATCCAGACCCGTTGCTCTGGCGCCCGTTACATCTTCAAGGGGGACGACGACGTCTTTGTCAACACCTACCGTATCCTGGACTTTCTCAAGGGTTTGTCAGGGCCCAAAGCCAGGGATCTGTTTGTGGGTGACGTGATCACCAACGCGGGGCCCCACCGGGACAAGAAAGTCAAGTACTTCATCCCAGAGAGCATGTACACCGGAACGTACCCGCCATATGCAGGAGGAGGGGGCTACCTATACTCCGGAGACCTCGCCGCCCGCCTGCATAACATCTCGCAACACGTGGCACTCTACCCCATCGACGATGTCTACACCGGGATGTGCCTCCGGAAGCTGGGGCTCGCACCGGACAAGCACAAAGGATTCCGGACCTTTAACATAGAGGAGAAGTACCGGTCGAACCCGTGCGCGTACAAGAGCTTGATGCTGGTTCACCCCAGGACGCCACAGGAGATGATCCAGATCTGGTCCTGGCTCAACCGACCTGATCTCAACTGCCAATGATCAGACCGAAGGGACCCAGCTGGCTCGGTCTGGCCCCAAAAAGTGACATGCTTTGGGGTTTGTGTGTTGTTGTTTTTTTATAATAAAGAGGGTCATTATAAAAAATTGGCAGCTTTAAGTTAAGACTACATAAAGTTGTGGGAGAGTAGGATATTATTTTGACTTCCTCAAGCTAATTCTGCTAGCTTAGCTTCTTTCAAAGTGAATGTCTTCAAAAATGGATATTTATGTCACAGCTATTTATAAATGCTTTGTACTGCTTAAACACTGTCAACTCCACAATGGAGGATCTCAATGCTGTATTAATGTGGAGAAGGTTATAGGAAGTATTGGTGGAAAAAAGCACCAACCAAACGGAACGGGTTCACCGGCTAGAAAACACAATCCCGGCCAACACAGTTTTTTTTTTATTGTTATTATTTCCTTGAGGCTTAAACTATGCTGCTATTCCCATTATCCTCCCTGAAGTATTAACATGACACTCCAAGCAGAGCTTCAGCACGACTTTTATTAGTATGTCTTTTTAAATGAGTCGCTTATCTGATCAGAAAGAGTTGTTACACAAATCCGTAGGTGTTTTCACTTTGTCTGTATTGGAGATGCTTTGCTTTCACGTTTTTTTTTTTTTTTTTTTTTTTTTGGACGTTGTGTTACAGCAGACTGGGTCTTTGGATAAAACGGTGGCCTGGTTCTGCTTCGCTCAGCAGGAAGGAAGACGAGCTGGAGGAATCCAAAGGCTGAAAACAGCCCGGATGTGAATTTTATTGGGGGTTTTATTTATAATGAGTCGATAATCAGTGCTAAACCTTCCACCAGAATGTCTGACAAAAGATGGTTACGATGACATCCCATCACGAAGCTGACTCTGAAATGTTTACTGGTTTGATTCTTTTTTTTCTTTCTTTCTTCTTCTTTTTTCTAAAATGGTCCAGATTCATCTATTATCTTATCCGCTTTAGAGTTGGTGCTTTTTCCTGCTTAACTTTTTTTTTTTTTTTTTTATAGGAATACTGCATCTTGTCTTGATGATCATTACAGCTAAATGGAAAGTAGAAGAAATGCACTGTGCACAACATGTTAATGCAGATGCAAGTGTTTTTCTCTGTTAGGGTTCTGATAGAAAATGTCTGAAATGACATTTTCAGTCCAAAGCTGATCCCATCCTTTCAAACCTCACATTATTTTCCGTTAAAGAAGCTCCCCCTGCTGGTCAGGGTGACAAACTCAGACTTGTCGATGCTTTGTATACAAACTGATGTCTCTAGATGAGAACTGGTTGTGTTTTTACCATTATAGTCTGATGATCATCATATTCACTTTCTCGCTGCTTCGAATCCCCACATAGCTGTCGCCTGTGATTGTCTCTGTCTACGTTAAATATTGAAACACTAAAAAGAGCTAAAGAATCAACATTCATGCTTTAAAAATAGTTTAAATACAAGTAAAAGCACATTTTTAATCTTTTTTTTTATCAATAATTGGTTAAATTATCTCTCTGAACACAGTTGGTGGCTACTTGACATGTTTACTTGGTGTCCTAGTCATACATTTTAGGGAATTTCTTTGTGACCAATGTTCCCTCTAAGCTGCGCGCCTGCGCAATCGCGCACTGCTCACATATTCTCAGCGCACAAGAAAATCTATGTAGCGCATAAAATAAAGTCCAACGTAAAGTGGACATTGAGCTCAGACATCAGTTTTGACTATGGACCAATAAAAAAAATTTCCGTACTACTTTGCGATCGAACTCAGTGAGTGACAGGAATCCAGCCAATGATACGATACGGTTCACTTTCGCTACGCAGAAAGCGAAAGTGTGTGAATCGCCGTGTGTACGTGGGTTACGTGCCTTGGTCATATGCGCAGTGCAGGTGAGAATAGTGCAGTAGAGTTAAGAAACGTGAAAGCCATCACCTTATCATGTCTACGTGGGACATCCACTCACCAAGCCAAAGTAAAAAAAAAAAAAGAAATGCACTTCTTCTAAGATCAAATGGAATCAAATCAAATGAAAGGAATGGTCTGCATTTGATATTGAAATGTTGAGTTCAGATTTTTGACTATGGATAAGCAGACATTTGTACACTGGCAAAGAAGTATGAGGCCATTCTCCTCCACCCACAGATTATGGAGGCCATTATCAGTCAATATGCTGAATTCAACCACTGGAGAAGTGAGAAGACGTGAGAAGCGAGAAGGGCAGACGTGAAAAAAAAACTAATTAAATATTTTACAAGAATTTATACTGCATCACAAGCTACAGAAAACATTGCATTGTGCAAAATGTGAATGTTTTAATATGAACAAACATTTATGTCTGAAAGGTGTGATGTCTCATTTCTCACCCTGGCTGAAGCAGGACTCTTACTTAAAGCATGCATCTCATGGACAGCAATGTTTTCTCTTTTTTATTTTAATTGAGCAAATCACTTAAATTAAAAGCAAACGAATGAAAATTGCTGATGTAATTTGATTTTTTAAATAAGCCATGCAACTTTCTATGATCCCAGATTTATGATACTTGTGCATGGCCACGCTGTGCACACTGATGATGCTCACAGTGGTCCTCAGTGTGCCCAGGAAGCTTGTGTGTACGCCCAGACACATAAAAAATTAGAGGGAACATGGTTTGTGACTATCTTCTGTTTTTTCTTTCACGCTCTCTAGTTAGATCATGTCTTGCTTTTACCTTATGTTGCCCTCTTTCCTTTTCCTCAGACTCACCTCAGATAATCCAGTTGAATGTTTCCAAACTAAAGACTTTTCACATCATACTTGCTTTTCTAAAACCCAAACATTTTTTACTTGCCACAGTCAGAACCTTCTGCACAGGAGTCCAAAATGATCACCAAACCAGATGTACTTGTACTGTATGTGTGAGGATGTTCTTCAGTCGTGTTAATTAAGCTTGTTTTAAGCAAATTATTTAATTTTCAATAAAGGTATTTTTTGTATGGCGATCTGTTATTTAAAAATGAATAAATTGTGAATATCAAACCTATGAAATGGTAGTAAATGTCCTTCTGCTTCATAGAAAAACTTTAACGCTTCAATAATTCGGCTCTTTGCCAAGTGCTTCCAAACTTTCCCACATGCTCTGTACCGGATTCTGCAGCAGACTGGAAAAGTACAGGATTTATTTGTATTTCTCTACTTGTTTTTGTGACTCAGCGGCTCGCGCCCGGATAAACGCCTCAACTATTTGATTTGGATTTTAACTGCCCTCGTTAAAATCCAAGATGGTTTCGACTTCTGAAACGACGAGAAACAAGCTGTTCATTTGCAGCTTAGTGTCACAATGAATCGCCGCAAACATTAAAACCACAAAAATGCTCTGAGTGGATTCATTTAAGGAGCAATTAGCCTGGTGACTAAGTTTTTTCCACCAACTTGTTTTATGGTTCACTTTGTGTTTCTTGACCTGGTCTCCTCTGATCAATGCACTCGCCTTTTTCCCTCTGGTCTAACTAGCCTAACTTTAACCAATCTGTCTCAAACATATTTGAGGGTGTAGAGTGGAGGTTTCCCCGAGTACTGCTATAAAATATGATTTCTACAAAATAATCCCCCCAAAAAAAGATTAACACGGAGAAAAAATAGACAACTGCTCCAGAGAACTCTTTATTTTCCAGAAAGACAATAATCCAGGTGAAAGTACATAGAAAAGGAAACGGTTTTGTCAAAACAAAGATGTCTGGGGGTTAGTCAAAGCCCTCAGTCCCATAGAAAAATCTTTAGCAGCATTTCAGCAGAATGGGACAACATTGCAGTCTCCAGATGTGACATATTCAGCATAACATGCTGGGATTGTAGTTAAAAGTGCATCTAAATACTGACATGAAGGACTGGATACTTGTGCAATCACTTGTTTTGACATTTATTGAAATATTAGTGGAAAAAAAAAAGTTGAATTTTGTTGTTCAGGATGGATTTGTAAAGGAATGAATAGATTTTATAGACACAGTTAAGATGGCACGAACCTTTAACTTATAAAAATATATTTGTAAGAATTTTGTAGATTTTTATTGTTTCTGGGTTTATTGCGTCTTTTATGAGAACACGAACGCATTTTGTTCTAATTGCTGCAATAAACCCATTTTAAAAACAGTTATTGTGATTGCCGCTCCCCGCCAGCAGAGGGCAGCGTTGTTCAAAGAACTGTTGAGAAATTGTTGCTGGTTTTTGTTGGCGCCACGTTCCTCCTCTCTGAGTCTGTGTGCAAGTGCAGCTTGTAGTTAGAAATTCAAATGAAGATCATGACCCCAGCCTTCAAACAGGATGCGGGGTCCAGTTCTGTCTGTGTGTTTAGCTGAAGTGATGAACATGTTGATTCTCCAGTAGACGGATGACCATCGGTCACTCTGCCAGCAACAGATCTAATCAGAACAGACAGATGCCTGGTGCACTTACTCATTTTAATGGCAAAATGACACAGTAATCCAAATAACTGAATAGGTTAAGTTATTTATTCATTTTTGCATTCTTGGATTTCTAAATGTATTATTAAAAATATGTTTTGCAGCCTTTCCGATGCATATAGACTGTATTTGATTTTTAGCCGGGCATCCTCTTTCTCGCGTGGGGATAAAGGAAGGAGGGAACTGTTGGCAGGACAACCGTATCCCCAAGGCACGGGAATGAAAAACAGGGACATCCAGAGTGGGAGTTCCTCAGATAGAGACCCAAAAGTTAGATGTTTTTCTTTTCAGGGAGAGCCGTTTGAATTGAGATGAAGTTTGGTTTTTCTTTTTCAAAGGTCTCGATGTGCCAAGTGACTGAAGATCCTTGCGTATGCCATTGTATTTTTCTTTGTTTCATGAAGTCGCTGAATGAGTTCAAAATGGTCAAATATAACAAAATGTCGTCCCTCTTGTTTCATACTTGAGGCCGCTTCAGCCAATTGTCTACCACGTGAGGTGAGCTAATCCTATATGTTTTTATTTTTCCGTTTTCCTCTTCCTCTGTTGCATCCCGTTGGCTGAGATTTATCCTCAGGAAGATTTCAGCACCTTGTGTCTCACGTCCTGCCATGAATATCCTGTTGAACCCCCAGAATAAATTTAGACAGGAACATTTCTGTCCCGGTACATCTGAAGACAGGGCTGCTCTTTCTTTCTTTCTTTCTTTCTTTTTTCTTTCCGTAACAAGGGGTCGTCGGCTGCAGGCGATAATGAGTCAAGAAGACAAAAAGAGGATGCAAACAAATCTATCATCAGCGTAACAAGTGACATTAGCAGGCCAAACACCAGGAGATCCCCAAATTAATTAACTGAAAAGCCGAGGGCCAAACGCCAAACTTTAAATCAGTTAATCGCATGATAAATGAAAAGAAACTCACATCATTTTCAAATGCTTGATTTATCGTTTTCCTCTTTTCCCTCTCTTTTTTTACCAAAACCTGAGTGATAAAAGTGTCCAGTCTGTTTGTTTTGGCGCCTTTTTTGGAAGACAAATTGGCATGCAGAGACTTTATAATTCATTTTGTTTGTGGTTTCAGCTCATTTCTTTATTTATTTTGTATATTTAAAATGTCTTCCAGTTCCGGTCTTTAGAGGTTCATTAGAATTTAAAGGTTATTGGTCCTTGAGAATGCATTCTTGCATTATTGTGTCTTTACTAGAAAATGGCCTCAAAACAATATTTTCCTTTATCGCCGTAACGTCCAGGACAATTTATTGTCTAGCAAAATTAGTTATCGTGATAGGCCATGTTATGTCAGAAGCTTCGATTGGGTTCATTGGGATTTTATGTGAAAGTCCAATTAAAAAGCAGAGCATAATTTGGACATGGAAGGAAAACAGAAAACCATCCAGAGGGACTGTTAGATGCACGGTTTTCACAGAAGCAAAGTTTGCAGCTTTTCCACTCGCGGCTGCAGAGGGAGGACGCCGCGCTCCGATTCTTTACATTCTTCAGGGGGAGCAGAAATGTGCAGGCGAGGGCGTGAAAACACAGACAGATCAGAGGGGGTTACCAGCATCGAGGGCAAAAATGAGCTGGAGGGAAAACGGGGGAGGCGAGAAAACGGGCAACCCCAGAGGGAGACTGAGTGGAAAAGGAGGCAGAAGAACACTCTGCGAGAAAGAATTATGTCAAGAGGGGGAAAGAGAAAAAAACTAATTGGTGGAAAACCTTTCACTTTTCAGACAACACACTGCTTGTGCTTCTAGGTCTCATTACTCACTCTGCTTGCTCAAGTGCCCAGATGGCCGCTCTGCTTCTGCTGGAGCTTTCTTCCCGTTAAAGGGGAGTTTTCTTTTTCGCTGCCTTCACGCGCATGCCCAGTAGTCAACGGCTCCAGGCAATCTGCTCGACTGCCTTAGACAGACAAACTTTTTAAGACTATTTGAAGAACAAACTGAACTTGGTGCACAGCTTGATGGCTGGGATCAGTTAGAACGTCAGTATGACGGGACCGATGAGGCGCCTTGAGACGCAATATGTTGGAAGCTGTTCACATATCGAAAAACTGAGCTGAATTGCGTAAATCTTCAACAGCGGCTGCTGTTCTTCACGTTCCCACCAGATGACAAATATTTTGTACAGCCTTCCAGCTTGAACATGCTTCCTATTTTTTTCTTTATTTTACTTTTCAAATTGCAAAAGAAGAACTGTGTTTTGCCTCAGATTTTTTGTGTTTTTTTTCCATTTAAAAAAAAAAAAAAAAATCTGCAGACGTCTGCTCAAACCTTCACACAAAGCCTCCTGTGATCATGTTCGACGGTCGTTTTCTTGGCCCGGACGGGAAAAAGACCTGCAGTAGGTCCAACGCTTCACACAGTTAAAGGACCGACTCACTACACAGTGCACACATTGTGCTGGTCAGCATAAAAAGAAAAACTGCACTGTGCAGAAATATGGACAGCAGAGTTTATGGATCTTGTTATCATGCATAAAAATAGCAACACAGGCTCTGAGTCTCGGTCTTCACTGCAGGCTCTTTTCGTTCTTCAACGACTGAGATGTGTGCTTGTTATTCTTTAGCTCTCATCTTACTCTGTTTTTTATTATTATTATTATTACTATTATAGATCAATAGAAAATATGTTGCTGCATAAAATTGCCTCTGCCTTCTTGTGAAAGCCTCTCAGCCTGGCTGAGGAGCTCTGAGGCAGCTTTGTTTGTGCTTTAAATTCACTTACAGCTCATCAGTCTGTTTAGGAAAGTAATGAATCAAATCACTCAGGCTGAGTCACCCGGCCGGCCGCAGTCTGCCCGACATAATTGCGTTGCTGTTCTCTGTCGTTCGCTGCGCCCTGAGTGATTGATTGGGGACCCAAAGCAGGGAGCAGAACTGTGCGCGGCTCCCTCGGGGCCGGGGCCTGCGGGCTCCAGGTCAAACATGAAGTGCAGCAGTGAACGATGCGACGAAAGGAGGGGAATGTTGCTCTGCAGCTTCTTAGCCTCGGCGGAAGGTGATGACCCCGCGACCCGAACACTTTCCTCACACGGCCAAATGTGCTCCTTGTGGTTCCCGGCTTGGGAACGTTTGCGAGAACGCTTTCAAGCCTGCTGGAATTTGGCTTAGTTTTGAGAGGCTCTCTCGGTTCCCAGGAAATTCATCCCACTGCGCGCTCACTCTGGTTAAAGACGCCTTCGCGCCAAACGCAGCCAGAAGACTCTGCAGCCTCCCTGAAAAACGCCTGCTTGTTTCATTCATCTCAAATCAAATCTTACTTGCGGAGCACATTTCAGCGGCGAGGCGTTTCAAAGCGCTTTACGTCGTGAGCGAACACAAAAACACAAAGTTCAGTCTGCAGCTATTTGTAGATCTGAGCTGTAGGTGTGATTTAGAGGGAGGGGTGGAGTCTTTAACCCGCTAATTAAAGCTGGGCTCCCCTGAAGGCAGCAAAAATAACTTTAAAATAAACAGTTGTCGGGGGTTTGAATGTATTCATTCAGATCAACACTAAGTTCTGATTTCTGATGAACATCAACACATTTTGAGGGATTTTAAGGACGCCTCTTTTCACTGCTACACACATTTATTTATTTTGTTTTCTGGTTTATTTGTTTCATTTTCGATCAATCGTCAGCACCTGAAAGTGATGCTGAATTTTTCAAATTCAATTCAATTCAAAATCAAAAACACCTTACTGATCCCAGAGGGAAATTAAACGAGCTGCATCTCACCGCTCTGGTGACGTCCTCCCTGAAGAGAAATCCAATTTGCAGCCTCAAATCAACCTCCTTCAGCTTCTGGCCACCGCCTTCTCGCTGCTACTTTTCTAACAGGTAATCTACTAAGGGGAAGTCATTTTCCACTTGATCACAAGGGTTGAGATCTCCGCTGTTGGAGCCGGACCTCCAACAGCGACCTACGCCTGCTGTTGGACCCTGTTGCCTCTTTATCACATAAGGCATTACTCCATGCCTGCATAGCCACAATAAGGAGGCTGTGGTTTATATCTGAACTGCTCTCCTCCCAGGCGCAGAACGAAACGGCAGCTAGTAAGCAAGAAAGTAAGTTAATACGGGATATTTTACAAGCTGAGCTGTGTGAAAACAGACTCTATAAATCTCTTCTGAGCTGCTGTTTTCCAAAGGAGTAAGGAGTTGCTGTGGGGTGTAGAAACATTCTTTCTGTGCACCACTGAAGGCCAAACTGAGGCCCTGGATCAGTTCATGTTATTGCACCTGCAACCAATAAGAGGATCTTAGCATGGAGTCTCTGCATGCTAGAGGTCGACCAGCGAGAACACGGGGCGTCCCGCCCGCTCACGTCTCCCTATCCACCGCCTTACCGTTCCTCTGTGTGCATATTATTCTCTTCCTTCTCGCTTCATATGGCTTTTTTAAAAATATATTTTTTATGGCGTTTAAAGGGGAGTTTTGCTGCATCTGTTGATTTCTACATTGACTCACAGGTTTGGGTAGCCAGAATGGAAAAGTCTAACCGAGTACAAAACTTCAGAGCAGGACCACTTCTACAAAACGTTTCGTCAAAATGTCAGAAATCTGCTGGTTTAAAATAAAATACGTTTTTTAAAAAAAGGAGACATTTGGTGCTGGTCGCATTTTTCACACGTCTGAAGTTTAACAACATATTTCAGCAAACAACGTAAAATCAGGGCTGGCGGGTGTGGAGGGGGGGAAGGTGGGGTTTGTCAAACCGCTTGCAGGGAAACAAATGAAACTGAATCATCTTCAGATCTCGACACTCATAGCACAACTGTCATGTTGCACAACTCTTGCGAAACGGGGGGGAAAAATGTTTGTTTTTCTCTCTTCCCCCGGCCGAAGCTGAGCCGTCACCGCCTGCTCTCTGCCACCCGGAGACTGCAGCCCGGAATAAATGATGTTCCTCTTTAGTGAAAAATGTATGTCTAATTTTCCTTTCTTGGGAGGAAAGTTAGACAAATACAAGCAGCTTTGACTCACAAATTCCTCTGTTTCCGTCTCACTCTCTCTCTCCCTCTGAGCGAATAACAATGTGTTAGCCATGTGTTCAGTTTTTTACTCTGAACCCTACAGAGGACACAATGAGCTGAATTTTGGCTACAATCATGTGATTTCTAAACCTTTGTCCATATGGACACTTTTTTTTTTTGTCAAATCAGCAGAATGCTTGCAGCTCACATGGATAGTTCTCTCTACATTCCCAGAAAAATTGCAAACAAAGGGAACAACGGCAGGACAATCACTACATGCAGCCACTGGCTTCTTTAAACATGAATGATTAAGCACTGCTTATTAAACATAAACAGCAGACAGACCATGCAGTGTTGGGGTTTTTACAGATTTTTATTTATTTTTATTTTTATTCAATTTGGTTGAATCTTGTAAGTGTCTACTGTGCTGAGGGTGTCTGCAGACACGTAATAGTCAGTAGTGGTTGGTATCTTAAGTCCATATTTTGAGCATCTCTGCTTCACTTGACTTTCACTCCACTACACTTACAAAGTCAAAAACTGACTCTAGTCCATTTCTAGGAAACTTGTCATTACTCGTTCCTTTTAGGGACAGTTTTGTCATTCACCATTGCTGAAAGGCGATTGGTCAAAATATGTTGACTTAAAAAATGTCCTTGTTGCAGCTCTATCTGGAATCTGTTTTGTTTTATTTCCACTCAACTTGGCCGCTATCAGATCAGTCTGAAATTAAAGTCACATTAAACCAAGAAGAGGGTGGTCTTCCTACAAACTAGTAGAAATGTTAGAAAATGAAATAGCTTGGTGACTCTTGTCCACTAACTGGCTGTGAATCACGGCCATGTTTGACTGAGCCGTGGCACTAATGCTTAAATCTAAGAGGAATTTGCCGCTGCCCTCATTGATCTTTGAATCCATCCATGCGTCTGAAAACATGGAGGTTTCCTGGAACAGATAGGAATCAAACACTCGACCGTGAGTCAGGAACTTCAAAACGAGAGACTTTTATCTGGGAACCACAAGCATATTGGCCATTTTCCCACGTGGAGACGAGCTGAGATAGTTGAAGTAGTTTTGAGAAATTATAGCCAGTTGCTGCTTGAGGCAAACATTCTATCCAAAATACAATATGTCTTTCACGAGTTTTCAAACCTCTTCAGTGTTTTCACATTAAACCCACAAACATACATGCATTTTATTTGGACTTTATGTCACCATAAAATCCACCTATCTGAATGAATGAATTAAACGTGTCCTTTCTTTCACTCCCATTAGTGAAAAGCGTGAGGCTTCTGCCTGTCTGTGCCCCTCTGAAGTGGTTCAGGCTCACTTGGCTTCTATCTAAAGGGCCGTGCTTTGTCAACAGGTTGGTTCAAGTGGCCCGACTCGACACGTCAAGAGGCTCTACGCTCAGAGAACTGGCTTCCATCCTGGACAACGTGTTTTTGTTGGCTGACCACAAAGCCAGAGAGGCGTGCGATCGAGAAACAACAGAAGTTAGGTGTGAATCTGTCCTCGTATTTCAGAGCTGGAGGAACACGAGACCACTCTTGGCAGAATTGCGCCCTCAGAAAGATCCACAAACTCAAACCACCTTTGCAAAGAAGCTGTGTTTAGTTTTGAACGTATTCTGCTGTGTGAAGATTTCTGCCGGTCAAACCTTTTTTCACATTTTGTCATATAACAAGAAACGTCGATGAATTTCATTGGGATTTATATAATAGACAAACATATGATTGAAAATTGTGTCACCTGTCGGTTTTTCAGCAACCAACAAACAAAACGCGTCTTGAAAACCAGGGAATACAGCAGACAAGGCGAAGGAAGCCTTGGAACCTCAACGTTCCCTCTGGCCTCTCTCATTTATGACTGGCAGCCATTTTTTATGATTTCTCCGTTTTTGTGCCTTTTAATCTATTTATTACCTTACAACGTGACCGATTTTCACGGTTTGGATTTGCTTCATGGCACCTCATATGTTTTTGACCAAGGTCATGCTATACATTCAACTTTAAAGAGATAACATGGAGCATTTCATCATCAATAATTTACCCTAAACTTGAAAGCACTGCCCAGTTGCTTAAAAGCTTTAATTAGTGAACACATCCTGAAGAGAAGACCCATTAGATATAAAACTGTAGAGCAGCTGGAAGCAGAATTAGAATTATATCAGGACTTTTATGTTATACATGTCCTGAAAAAACAAAACATTGTAGTACTGCAAGCATTCACTGTGTTGTGACAACTCTGTCCACTGAACTGGCCACTCTCTGTCTTCATCAGTCCATCCCCAGTTTGCTGGACGCTGCAGTTCTTATATGTGTTGTGCTGGCAGATCTACAGTAGAATAGTTTGAATTCTAGAGTTACAAATATGAACTTGAACTCTTGGGGGAAAAAGCAAACAAGCAACCCAAAAAAAAAAAAACAGTCTAAAAATGCAGGTTGGTTGAGATACTGATGAAAATTTTGTAGTTCTGCAGTTTTTTTTCTTCTGAATACCTTTAGACGTTTTGATGCTCTTCATCCTGCTTCTTCCATATCACAATTACGCATCGACTTATGTATCAGTATATCGCACAAAATTATCCTAGTTTGTGTTTGAAACACTTCCTGGTAAAAGAAACACAAATTCTGAGGCAAAGACACACACACAAAAAAAAAATACTGTGAAAGTTTCACAGGATTAGTTTATGACAGAAGACATGACCTGATTTGAACCGGGGGGTCTAATAATCATTAACTGCAGTCGAAGTCCAACGTTCTCTCAGAGATTCGTGCTTCAACGTGGGACCAACGTTTGTTCAGACTTTTTCTAGAAAAGCAAAAATGTGGGAAATGGCTGCACACATTATTTTAGAGAACTTCAACATAAAACAAAAGTGCTAATCGATAAAGACGAGTGTGTGTGTGTGCCTCTTTTTCTTACCAATAAAGGAATTTAAATGTCTGAATAAAAGAGAAAATATGTTTGCCTCCCTTTCTTTTAATAAGATGCTCATTCTTCTCCATCAAGGACATTGGCAGGCCTTTCACCCCCCTGATGTTGCTTCTAAAATGGGGCCTTTGCTGAGACGTGGACAGACACACAAAGCGTCATTTAGCACCGGGTCATTTGTCACATCAAAGCATTCCATGATGCACGGAGGGAGTCTCCCTGTAATCTGCCGGGGCTGAAATGTAAACTTGCAATGGGAAGCAGCAGGACCAGCGGAGCCCCTGCTGTCAAATCCGCTCTGACCCTAAACTACTTAATTGTTTGCAAAGTCATGTGTGAATAAAGGCTGATGTGAAATACAGCTTCCTGTCAAGAGCGTTTCGCCTCAGACACTCAAACCCTGATGCACAATAGCATTGAATTACTTGCAAATACAATAATGACGCTTAACATTCTACAAAATGTAACCATTGGGGTTATTGTTACTGTGTATGTTGGTTGTCTCTATTTGGGACAAATTTTGACCCTGCGGGAAATAAATGAAAACAAAAAATGATATCAATGAAAATGACAGAGCAGACATTCAAATGATGATATATGTGATATCCCATTAAAATTATTATTTTTTTCTTTTCAGAGTAACATTCATAGACATACTCATGACCATGTCTCATCTGAGTTGGCTGATTTCAGCTTCTGTTGATACCTTTTTAAACTGCTGCTTCTGAAGGGGCTGCGGTTCAGGTTCACGTTAGAAAATCGCAGGCTGTCTTACTGTGCGCTGGCATATTCACATGACTGCACATTTAGTTTTTAGTGCAATCACAAATAAAAACAGGACAAAGAAATCTAGCGTCTCCTGTGATGCTTGTTACCTCAGGCAAGAAATGCACTGATAAGAAATCCATTTCCTGTTATTATGCCTGAATCTCCTTTTGAGATTAAATGAATCTGACTCATATTATATTTCCCTCAGCAGTCCTGGCCTCAGACATGCATCTTCTTTTGCTCTCCATTTACAAGGCTGTGGTTGTTGAGAGTGGCTGACGGAAGTTCTGTGCTCTGTATGTGTGTGTGTGTGCGTGTGTGTGTGTGTGTTTGGAGAAACAGGAAGGAGTATTGATTTCTGATGGATGGGGAGTGTTCCCTTTCCTCCCGATATGGGAAACAAAACCACCCAGCAGGCAGAATTATAAGGTTAATACCCACTTATTAATGAGATCGAGTCAGGAAATGGAAGTCTCTTCTTCATTTAAAATGCTTAATTCCGCTATTCTCTCTAAACTAGCGTGTTGTTTTTACTTGCGATAGCAGACACAAAATAAAGGGTTTAACACAAAACATAGGACTTCAATGCAATACTCAGAAGCACAATTATATTTGTTTTAATACAATCCTCAGTTGAAATGACATCTATATGACAGGTAAAAAACACCTGTCCATGCCATATGTGTACTAAGTTGCATAGGGCCTCCAGGCCAGCAGGGGACACCAAAAGGACCTGGAATTTTCCCTCAGCCACCGCCTCCAAAAAGACAACAACTCACAAATACATTTTTAAAGCTTTATAAATGAAAAGTAAATGAAAGTAAACGAATAAAGAACGACATTACTTTTAAACTTGTTTTGGATTTCAAATATTTATATTAACTTCATCCTGAGTTTTTTTTCAACACACTTTGAGTGAAGCTTCCTGTGTTTGCACAGGTTGGACATGCTAAAAAACAACAGCAACAACAACAACAACAATAACAATAGCAATAATAATAATAATAATAATAATAATAATAATAATAATAATAATAATAATAATAATAATAATAATAATAATAATAATAATAATAAAGCTTTTGGAGTGGCTGAGTCAAAGTCTGGGTTTGATTGACTTTTTGTTCCATGACTAGTAAATTCCAATGTGTCTGAATTAAAAGAATCTTGAAAAAAAGAGTTGTGATGTGAAAAACTTGTTTCCAGTTATTAGACATGCTATAACAGTTGTGCCAAGGACTGCACAATAAACCAAGTTTAGGTTTTGATCGAATATTTTCCCTTTAATAAATAAAATTGCATTTTGATAACAGTGGTGGCCCCAGACTCCCGCGGCCCCTTCTTTCGTGGCGCCACTGCCATCCAGGTAGGCGAAATGATGGGGAGACGCTGCGTTAAGTCAATTATGAAAAAATCATACCGGAAGTAGGATCATCTTCCTTTAAAAATAAAACGTTTTTCCTGGTAGTTATAACATTCATAGAATAAAGCCCTAAATATGCCGTCACTTATTTATAAATACATTTAATTATTCAAGGTATTTATTCTTCATGTCTAATGTTTTGCTATTAGATAAGTGATAACTTGCAACATATTCGGAAGCAATTTTATTTTGACGACAATTTGATCAGAAGCTCGGTGCAGTTCTCCTCTCTTTACCAGCTGCCAGAGAAGCAGGTCAGTCAAACTATCGGTAACTATTGGCACTAGTTATCGGTGGGAATCCTTCTAAGAAGTCGGAATACTTTTGTCCTGCGCAGCAGCGCTACACACGCGGACAAATGCCTCTTCTTTCTCCGTCCTGAGACTCGGAGCTGACCGGCGGTGTAAAAGGTCTTAACCGTTAGGCAACGGTTTCCGCTCGTGCCGTGTTGTGATATAGCTAGCCGTTGCTGCTAGCGCGGCTAGCTAAAACTATGACTTGTGCTGCTGGTAAGATAATTAGCAAAAGGCTGCTCTGCTCCGGCTGCTAGTCTGTAGCAGACAGCTCGCCATCTCCGTCGCTAAGCTCTAGGTGTACTTCAAAAGCGTCGGATATCAGTGGGAGGTGAGTGTTTACTGAGTGGCTCTGAAGCCTGAACGGTCCTGCTTAGCGGAATGCAGCGGCTCAGACTATTCCCTGGATTCAGAAACATTCCATGAAATATCATACATGTCCCCAGAATGTTTCCACGAATCCCAGTTTTGGATAGAGTCCGTCAGTGTAGCGTTCGTAGACAAGTCCTGTAACTCGACTCGTTTTAGAGTGATGTCACTGCGTCTCTGTTTACTGCCTTGGTACATATATTCATATTTTAACACTCCAAGTTGTTTCAGTGCGCCAGTGAATACTTAGCCCCCCTCCCCAACAGAGCTGCCCGGCATGCAGTGCTGGATCGCTCTCAAACACATTCTTACAATTGAAGCGCTTTACGCTGCTGGTTGTCGATAAGCTTGTGTAATGTGACATGTGCAATGTCACTCTCACGCCAAGCATCTTTGTGACTGGGAAGGAAATCATTTCTTCAATTCGTTTTGCGAGAATTGTAGGAATCATCCAGATTGCAGAAAATTGCCTTGAAAAGCCCATCCCTGCTATTTTCTTTCTTTTGCAGGAAGATCATCTGATGGAAGCATGATCTTCATACCCAATGGATCACTCATCATGCCGTTTGAATTTATGGAGCTCTTTCCCTCTCAGGATCATTCCCACCTTTAAATCAGACCTGGAGTACCTCAGAGACATCATGTGCTTACATTTGGATTCATTCAGAAGTTTGTAAATATCACTCTGGACCTCAACCTTTTTTTTTTTTTTTTCCCCACGTTTCCGGCGGAACATTAAGCATGTGCCCATCCAGGTTGGACATGCTTGGAGACATATAAACATTAGTGTGATTTTTAATTTAATTTTTTTTTGTTAAGGAAGTCCAGGGCCTATAAAAACCTCATAGAAACTATCAGTTTCTATAGTATCATGGCCTCAGTGTGGAAGAGACTGCAACGTGTGGGGAAGCATGCCTCCAAATTCCAGTTTGTGGCTTCATATCAGGAGCTGATGGTAGAATGCACAAAGAAATGGTGAGTAATGACAGTGCTGTCACTGAAGCACAATGAAAACTCTTTAAAGGAAAGATGAGTTCACTTGTGGTGGCCATAGCACACACACATACACACGGGAACAATTTTCTTAGAGTGCAGACATATCTTTTGTTGGAATGGGCCTGACTTTGTGAAATTGCATTTTTTCCCCCCCTGTTGAATATTGTTGCGATTTCTCAGTCAGTGTGGGCACACTCCACTATGAAACTGTCACAACAAAACATTGAATATAAGTACTATTGTTTCATAATAATCCTTAAAATGAAATAAAACAAATATAGAACACAATCTTTATTTAAAACAGTTGTTCTGGCTCATTTGAAAATGCTGTACATGATAATTTAGCAGAAAAATTGAATAAATAAATTCTAAATCTGTCAATTTATGAGTTATTATTGCATTTATTAATCTGTATAGCAGTGGTATAGCAAACTAATATATTCAATGTTCCCATCATATTTATTTGTTCAAACACTGATTTGGAAGTTGGCGTGCAGTAAGTTTTCTCATCAAAAGGCACTTTTAAAAGGTTTCTATGGCTCTACTAGCCTTGATTCAACATTAAATGGACAGAAAGAATGGGAAGACATAAATCAGTTGGTCAGGAATGGGATCAGGAACAACTACGTTGAGGACTGTAGAGTCTGTATATGGTGTGCTTGCTCTGTCACTGAGCCATGTGGCCTCAAAGGACACTTGGATATTGTGGAGGTAGCTGGACATGGCGACGACTCTTCCACATCCCGAGTAGAAGGTGCTTCGACACTAGATTCTTTCTAGGAAATGATTAGGCCTAGGCGATAAACTGAAAATTAACAGATACCAAAATTTATGACAATAACCAATGTCATCTTACTTTTGTTGTCTTTTTTTTGGGCTATGTATCGGTAATCTATACTCATGTCCCTTTAAGATCCTGTGTGTAATTGTCCATTTATTGTTCTCGAGGTGAACTGATATCATGATATTGATCTTAGGCCATATCACCCAGCCCTAGAAATGATACATGTGTTGAGAAATCTATTGAGTATTCTATTGATCAGTCTGACAATCAATAGGATAAAAAATTGCCACATTTTGCTGACTTTTTTTTAAGTTAACCACTTAAGTGTTTTTTTTTTTTGGTTTTTTTACACACTATTAGAAATATATTAAAAGATGCAAATAAACTAATAATTCAGTCCTTCTTTAAAATTTAATACATTTTATTGCTTAAAATGAAATAATGAATTTTCTTTAGTGTACGGTTGATAATTTATAGCAAAGGATGCATCTTCAGCTAAAAAGCTATTAACCTGTTTTGTTTTTCAATGTGTAATTGGATAGCAAAAGCTATCCAAAAGTTTATTTTGCAGAAATTGAACCATTGCCACTTTAGGAGTTCTGGGTATAGCGCATTTACAGACAAGGAAGTTTTTTTTTTTTTTTTTTTTATCTTAAAAGCAAAAAGTTTTGGCTTAATTACTCTCCTGACAGTGTTGGTTCTTTCAACTAATGGCAATTTTTAGAGTTCGTATACTCGAGTTAATGATTAATTGATGTCTAAATTGGCTGACCATTATTTTAACAATTGATTAATCACGATTAAGTTAATTGTCTAGTCGCGATTAAAAACGATTAAAAAGTTAATTGTTTCTGCCCTGCTGTTTTGATGTCTACGACTCAGCTGTTTCAGAGTTATGTAGATTTTACTCATGAGGAGTGAAAGTCAATCCAGAGAGGCAGATAGGCGGAGATAACAGAGCTGTGCGTTGCGGTTCCGCCTGCAGCCCTGTGTCCTGCAGTGAGGGAGAAGCCGTGGCTTGTAAAAGAAAGACGTAGCCTGCAGACACGGATTCTCAAGTGGCTTGCTGTAGGCGTGAGTAACTCGGCTGCACACAGCTTCAACCTGGGACAGATGTTAACGTGTTGGAGAATGGAATGAGAAAAATGTACATCTCTTACGAGAGAAAAGGGTGGGTGGCCCCCAGTACGTAATCAGCACTAGATGCTATTGCTGTGAGATCTAAGAAGTGGGTTTTTTTTGTGATTGTGTGCATTCTGAACGTTGTTTTCATCTAATAATTTTCTAACTAACAATGAAGTATAATGATTTTGTGCAGCTGCTCTTGAGTACTTTTTAAAAGATAAACTTCAATTAATGACGTTAAAAAAATGCGTCCTTATGTTTGGAATTGATAGTTTTACTATTTTCCCCACTGCTTGTTCAATAAAAATGTCAACAAATACCACTAAATTTGAATATACTGTGTGCAGTTTAGAGATATAAATCACACTTCTTTATGTGTGGTGTTCTAAAGAATCGCATTATGAATGGGAATGTCTTTCAAGAGCAGTATTTGTGTTTGTGGGACCATAACTGCTATGACACACAGGCTGCATTTCCATCACAAATGTGTGCACCATCCTCAGCTTTAGCAGCTCTTAAATCCTGAAAAATAACACAACTGTTTAATTTCTGGAATCAAAAACTGGGGGGAAAAAAATTCCAGTTTGTAAAAGTAAAACTAATATTTGTGTTTTTTCTTTCTTTGCCACCAATAGATGAAATTTATTATGACAATGATAAGTCTAAATTCTTATCATGAAAAATTTTTCACGATAAATTCTCAACAATATTAGACCCTAGTTCATACACTAAAAAACTTATTAGATTGAAGTGCTAAGAATTGTGGAGAACATCTGACATGATGAGTAAAAGAGAAGTGTTTATCAGCGGGACTGATTCTGTTTGTCCTTGAGTTTTTAGATACTCAAAGTTAATACCTGCTTGAGCAAGGTTGGTCATGCTCATTGTGGTGATGCAGCAGAGTCAGAGAGTGGGTTCTGCAGCAATGATTATGTTGAAAAGGTCAGTCCACAGCAGAAGCCTACATTGTTGCCAAGTATCGATTTCCTTTCATACCTGTCATTTATCAATAACTGTTTATGAGGGATTAGTCAGGTTGGCTGATGAGTTGTTTCACTGCAAGTTTCGGGTAATTTATCTGGATTTTCTTTCGTTTTGCTTCATGCTGCTAATGAAATTCAACTTTCTGTGGGAATTCCTGCTAAATTTAGTTTTGAAGAATACATTTTTATCTGTTCTCTGTAGCCTGCTTTAGTCTGATCAGATTTACAGTTCTTCATTTTCCTCTGAAATTAAGTGCCCCTAGTGTTTAACCACCACCTGCAGCAAAAGAAATTAAGCTTTTTTTTTAGCTTACTGGAAATTGGAGTGACATTTATTGCTAATGGACAAACGTTAGCAGTTGGGCAACATTTAAAACTTTGACAGCGTTCACGCCCCCAGCGAAAAATCATTTTTCTACAGCCAAGGGACCAGATCCTCTGTACTGGTTTTTACCTGGCTAACTCAAAACCTTTGTGAGACACTTTTTTATCGGGTGTGCATTTGAAGTTTAAGTTGAAAACAAGCTGTATTTGTACCAATACACTGTGTTCTGTCTGTAAAATAAAAAAAAATAAGCCCATTTGTTAATCAATATATCCTTTGATTATCTATTCTTAATTCTGTAAAAAATCTGACTTGAAATGCTCAAAATATAATTTATATTCATCCCTTTGCACTTTTTGAAGACGTTTAGTGGTTTTTGTTACCTCCACAAACCACTGACAAACTATGGCATCACCAGAGTAAGTCTGTATTTCAATACAGTTTCTCTTCTACTGACAGAGGTCGGGTGCATTGCTTCCCCCAACAAGTTTTAGGAACTGAACACTACAAATCTGTTCAAATTACAAATTGGCCACTTTGACTTGTGGGTTTATAAAATTTACCCACATTTAAATGCTAGTTTCCCTCAATAAATACAATTTTTAATCATAACTTGGGCAATTTTCTTAGGAGTCTTAGAGTTGATGGTTTTCTGTCATTGATTTTGGTCTCTTTCTGGTTGCATGTAATTGTGTGAATAAATCAAATGCACTTCGAGAATTATTCTGTTTTCTCTTGGCAGAGATCACATAGAGACGGCCTGTCATTGAATAATCAAAACATTTTTAAAAATATGAATGTTTTGTTATTTTTGAAAGACTTCCAAGAGTTACATTTTTATCAACCAACTTATAGACATCATATTGTATAATTTTAAAATTCAAAGGGTGGATTTTGAGGTTTGCTTTGTGCAATGTTCAACTTCAGTTTGATGCCATCTAATTAAAATCCTTGATTTATGTAGTAAATATTTTCTTAACTCTCTGGTGAAGAACTGTGAAGAGAAAGAGGTTGTCAAAAGCGCCATTATAATTTCAGACCCAGTAAAAATGGAGACATTCTTAATGTGCACTGTAATATTTCAACATTTGATTTTTCTTTGGATGCTTTTAGCAAAACGATGAATCTCTGCCTGCTCCTTTTTTTCCCCGCCCCCCCAGTGTTGCAAAATCCGAATGTGTGCGCATAGTAAATTCCTTAGTTTCCTCATACCACTGGATGGCTCATTGTTTCACTGGAGATTACCAGCGAACGTCAGGCTTTGACATGTTAAGTTCTGTTGAGCATGTGTTCGCATTGGCAGGCGTTTATAGGATTGTCTGCCAGATAATTCGCTCCCTGCCAAATGCTCGACGTGGCTCTTTATTTTACTCAAATCTGACGGCCTCAACGGATTCTTCAGCACAGGTTTTTTGGCACCATCCGATGGTAACCTTGCCAGGTGATAGCACAGAGTTGAGGTTTTTGGTTGTGAAGGAATTTTGGATGAAACTTTTGACACTGCATTTGAGCCTTTTTAGACGTTGGAGCAACAACAAATCCGGTGTCCGGTGACAATTGTGACCTCTGCAGTATTAGTCGTCCACAGTGCTGATAGCTAGCTGGTTCCAGGATCAATTGTTTTCCAGTATTTAATATTTTAGATATTTTTGGAGGATAAATGATGTATCGGCACTAACATCAGTGTCAGTCGATGTTAGAAATTTAACATATTGGTATCGGCAGATATTGGCAATATTTTTTTAACATCTGTATTAGCCCAATACACAAAACTTGGTTGATATTTATTTCCATTTTGTTGTGGTTCGTTCCCCCCCCAAAAATGTGTCAAAATGGCAGATAAATATAAAAAGGTAGAGAAATGTATATAATATCAATTATTGGCCAGCAATATTGATACTGGACATCGCTATCAGCCTAAATTTTAACATTGATGCATTATTAAAAAAAAAAAAAAAATAGCTTGATGGCAGTGGAATAATGGGTCACTCTACATAGATTTCTTTTTTACTATTGGAACAAGGGCCTGGTTTTTACCTGGCTAAAAACCAGCCAACTCAACTCAAAAACAACTCAAATTAAAAAAATTGCCAGTACATAATTGACATGTATTGTCTTTTGAGCCTTTTGTTAGCATAAGCAATTTGGATTTAACTCCAAAAGCTAACTGTACCAAATTGCTCATTTAATAGTCAAAGTGTGGTATCATATGCATTTTTTTAAAGGGTGTAGTATGCTATAAATTAAATCATCTGATAATATTTTGCTTGTTTTGTGCAGTATTATAAAATGTATATAGCAGATGTTCTTAAATATATTAGATGTTATGTCGGACACACTTTAGTTGAAGACAGTTAATTAACATGTAGCACTTTGGTTTAAAGCTGCTTGCCCAGCGTTTCTGATGATTTCCCAGAGGTTTATGCTAAAGACCGCAGGGCATCTTCGGTGAATCCTTGAATGAAAAAAACTGGATATAAATGTCTCTATTCCTGATATCTGTGTGTGTATGTTGGACAAACTCAGAAAGGCTACAGAGGAGGAAACATTTGCCTTGGAAGAGACAAGTCTGCTTTAAGTAGACGACCCCTTGATCTTGACTTTTGCTTTTTTATAAAATATGTTGCGGTTCTTTTTTTTGCCTACAGGAAAGATAGGGCAGCCACAACTTCCTGACACACCCTGCATTTTCAACCATCCTGACAGTTTACTGTCCACTGAACTTCAAGTATTTAACCACAAACATTTTTTTATTTTTTTTGCCTGAAATTGTGTTATTTGACACACACTTTATGCGTGTCTGTATTTTGGCTAGCACCTTCAGTCATATAGTGTTTTGTATGTGTGGAATAGTTTTGATGGTTGGGCTCTAAAATACATTAATTGTCTTATGTGAATAAAGTATTAAACCATATTTCTTATATTTTAAAGTCAGTCTAATTATTGAGGAAACCCTGCATTTTGTTTTTGACCTTTTTCCAATTTATTAACATTTTTCCTCTGACCCTTATACATATCACATCAGCCAGAGGATTAAAACCACTTGAATGTGAAGCGCATATCAACTCAGGACATTCGATACTATGAAATCAAGATCTAAATGATGATTTGAACACCAGCCAGTCCAACCCCTCATGGGGGCCCTTCCCCCTAATTTTAATGTACCCAACAATTGTAAAACAGCTTTCATTGGACTTTTATTTGCCTTTGTAGCCACTGCAATCTAATGCTAATGCTGTGAATGCTAGCCAGCTGTAGTTTTTATCAACAGTTGACTGGTCAATGTTCGTCTTTGCCATTTGCTCACTTCTGTTGCCAACTTACATAACGCTGTTTACATTTTGTGCAAAAAAACCCAACAAAAAGCTTGGTACTGTGAGGGTTAAGGCTGTAGGGAGCCATACACAATATGAGAAGCACAAAGCTGATGCCAAGAGCCACAAAAATACCCAGAATTTATACAGCTCAGAAAAAAAAATGCTTTGTAAACTTTTGTTGTGACATAGATTTTAAATTTTTTTTACTTAAACATTCATAATGTTCTTACAAAGGGTTTTGAGTTGGTGAACGCTGCGGAAACCCTGGATGCAGACAGAAAGTTGGGATGCCTTGAGCTATAATATAGAGATTTTTCCGAGCTGTTCGCCATCGTTATTCTCACTCACTGGTTTTATGATTCTGGGTTCACTTACCAAAGGATACACCATTGCAGGAGATGCCCATGTGGGAGTGGTGTGTTCAAAGCGACCCAAGGGAGAGAGGTTTTCTGAGAGTTGCTACTGATAGGACTTTCTCAGGACTTTGCTGTGTTGAAGTTGGAGAGAAACTCAGAAATGATGTGAAATCATTTAGCCTTCAGACAAATGGTTTACATTTTTCTCATAGCACAGCAAATGCTGCACAGAGGGAAACCGGGTGGCTGTTATTTGTTTGTGTCTACGCTCTGAGATAGCGTGTCGCTGAACAATAGTTTCTCTGTGAAGAGTTCTCCTCAAGGCTGAAATTGTTTTGTCACTCTCCTTGTGTTGTCATTTTGCTGTTGCTCGCTCTCCTTTCTGTGTTCTGTCTCTGGTACACTGTCTCATTGTTTGAGAGTTGATGACTTAAGGGTTCATGTAGATGCAGTAAATTCAGCTGGCAACAGTTATTTCTCTTAAAAGTGACACTTGCGGTATTACGGTTGCATCACTAAAACCAAGGTGGCGTGTTTCAGTGAAGGCCAAAGAGACAACATTGGGAAATGTTCTCCATGAAGATCGAGGAACACGTCAGATAGGACAAGGACAAAGTCGCGAGAAAGCTTAAAACAGGATTAGAATATTAGACAATATTTAATACCTTATACACAGCAGAGCTTTGTTCAGTCTGTCATCTGAATATGGACAGACAACTTCAGATTTACAAAAACATGTCCATCCACACTAACTGTCAGGCCAGGCATGTTGCAGAGCTTTTATCACAGAAGCTGCGAAGAGGCCCATTGTAAATCTGGAGAAGTTACAAAGATTCAAAGCTCAGGTGGAAGAATCTGCCAACTCAATTACTTGCCACTCGCATTACAAATGTGGCATTCATTCATAAGGGGCAAGGAGACGGCCAAGAGATGTCCTACTTTTAAAGTTTTCCACAAGCTTGACCAATTTGGTTGCAAATGCAATCTAATTTCTCTGTAGAGCAGTAAATAAGAAGAAAGAGGTTTCACCAGGGCTACCAGTCTTTCAAGGAGAAAAAAGTCTCTGCGCTGCTGATAATTATGGCACTATTTTTGAGTCCCTAGCCTGAGTGTACATGGAGTTTGATGCGAGCGCATATATCCTTGTGAACAAAAGATTATTTGTCATGGATGTGATTAAATCTCACACACTTGATCAACAAGCTCGCCACTCTGACTTTCCTTTGCTCATGCACGGGCCAATGTCTGCGTTCCCAACGTATGTATGTAACTGAACGACTCTTTGACAAACCCTGGTTCTAATTCATTTTAAATTGAGATGATAGAAAAGTACAATAATGCATCTATAAAACACAACATTAACCTCCCCACCTTTTTATCGTTCCCTTGTTTCATTCAGTGTTTTTGATTTTCTTTTTTTGTGAGAACAATTTTACTGCATAGTAAAAGTTTATGTAGGCACATATTATTAATTTGAAACAGAGCATCATAATGAGAGTCATTAATGGTGGTGGTAATGTGATGATCTTGTGCTGGACGACTTGATATAAATGATGGGATTGGGACTAAAAATCCTGCAGAGCATCCAGCCATCAGTACAGGACAGCGATCCAAAGAACAGTAGCATGGCCTTGTGAATAACTGCAAAATAGATGCTCCAATCTAATTTAATTTGATAACACTATTTAGACGTTGCACTGCTTGTGAACGTTTCACAATCCCGATCAGCTGAACTCTGGTGGATCAGCAGCTGGAAAATGGAATAATAAACACAGCTTTTAAAAGCAAGATTTATTAGCACCACCTGCTTATATGAAATGAAGGATGGTGGTAAAGGACTTCGTGGGAACTACTTTTTATGGTTTTGGGGGCAAAATAATAAGCTGTGAGCCCACCTGAAAGCAGCACATTGTCCGACTTAAGTTTAAAAATAAACTGTGGGAAGATCAGAGATGGTCAGTGTTATTCTAATCCTAAAAAAAAGTTCAAATGGGTATGAATACTTCTGCAGAAGACTATGTTCTTGATTGAAAGTTTAGTTGAGGATCCGCTTCTGTTGTACGTCAGCATTTAGTTGAAGACTCGATACGGTTTTATGCTCTAAAGTCCAAAGATAAAATAAATCTTTTTCGTTTTCCAGTAATCCTCCTTTTTTTTTTTCCCCACAGGCAACCAGATAAATTGGTGGTGGTTTGGACACGCAGAAGTCGTCGGAAATCCTCTAAGGTAGGTGATTTATATATTTTAAATGGCATTTAAAGACTATATATAAAAACCCTATCTCAAATTTCCTCTTTGCATTGTTGTTTCTCTTCTCTTTCTCTGTCGCCATAGTCCCACAGCTGGCAGCCTGGCATCAAAAACCCATACAGAGGAGTTGTAGTGTGGCCTGTACCAGAGAACATTGAGATTACAGTCACTCTGTTTAAGGTAAGCCACAGTTGTGGTTGGAAATATGAGAAAATGTTTTTACACCGGTCCATTTTTTACCAGGGTTTTTGTTTTATAATTGCTCATCTAACTATCTATAGGCAACATTCCTTAATCCAAAGTACATTCCAGGCTTACCTAAACATGCCAGACAGACCAGCTCTCTGCGCCATGTCCTGTTTCATTTCTTAGCCCTCACCAAGCTGCCCAACATCAACACTTCAGTGCTGACAACATTTATTGGTATCCCTGGTAACATTGTCAAATAAGCCTATGAATAAATACAGATTTTATTGGAGAAGCATAATACAGCATCTGACAAAAGTAAATACACCCTCACATTTTCATGACTATCTTATTGCATATTTTCATGCGAATAAACTGAAATGTACACTTTGATATAAGCCTGTCACAATTAACAATAAATCAATTAATCACTCAATTAACTTAAACGAGCCCTTTAATATATGTGAAATATCAACATTTTGAGAAAAGGATTTAACCTCCTGTATGAATTAGTTTTTTTTTCCTTTTTTTTATTTTGGGATTTCTTTTTTACATTATGAAACTATCCTTCATCAGTACAATTATGTATTTGCATCTGTTTTTTTTTTTTTTGTGCGCCGCACTTTTCTAAATTTTTCCATACGTCAAGTTTTAGTGTGAAAACTCATGAATGCACAGGCCCCAGATGTTTTAAAGAGAAGCACTGCATTACAAAATAGAAATGACTTGATTAGTTTTTTTAATAAATGAAGACAGTCTTTCGCAGATTTATTCATAGCTCTGACTGGCCTAAGGCACAGCAGTGAGAACAGCTGAGTCAGCAGTGTTGTATCATGCTCAAAAGCTGCTAGATTTGCATCAGCGTACATCCTCAGCTGAACTTTAGTAAATCACAAGGAAAGGCTGAAAATAAAAACGAACCTTAGCGCGGCAGAATGTGCACAGAAGTGTCAACAAGCGGTGCAGTCAGTGGGAAGCCTTCGGCATGTTTTTGCAGGACTCAATTTTGTTTGTTTTACATCTTGGCATCTGCTTCTTCTCAATATATAGCTGATCAGACGCACAAGAAAAATAAACACGGAAAAATACAAACTGAATTTCTTCATCGAAATGGGTAAATAAAGACAAAGATGGGGAAATTGGGTGTTTAGCTACCTGCTGGTTATATTTAGCAGCGCTGCAGGCAGGAGAGAAGGCTGTTGATACGTGGCTCAGTTTATGTGCTTATAAAATAATAGAGTTTAGAGGATCGTTCAGAACAGGAGAATCACCTCCTGTTTGTATTTATAAATGTTTGATGGTAAAAGATCTGAACACTGATGGAGAATGATTATTGAACTGTGAAAAGCAACCATATCTCACCAACATTAATGTATTACTTCAACATAAGTTTGTTAAATGATTCTTTGTTTATCTGCAATTTTTTTGTGAAAAAATTTAGGGCTGCAACTGCCAATTATTTTTATTACTATTCCAACGAGTAAATGATTAATCGCGTAAATAAGTTGGCACATGCTGCAGATTTTCATTTAACCTTTTAACATGTTTTATGCAATATTAGAAATATACTGAAAAAAATGTAGATACAGTTTAATTCCTTTGCCAAAGGAGAAAATACACATTTTATTGCCTGAAATGCATTTATTTGTTCTATTGTTATTGCATAGTAATTCTGTGTGGGAACAGATGTTACCAGAAAATAAAACTGGACGCAGTGTATGCATCAAAATAAAAAACTATACATATTTCTTCAAATATTCAGGTATTATTCATTAGTATTATTTATAAAACAAAGATTGAGATCCAAAAGTGCATGGAGAGGTGGAAACTCCAGCAGGAAAACCCAGTGGTCTGCTAATACAGTCAACTCCTCTGTATTTCAAATTGTTTTGGATTCTTCAAAAAAGATGAAGCCAAAAAAATGTAAACTATGTGAAAACACATAGTTTATGTGACCAGATCATCACAAAGTAGCACATCATTTTAAGGTGAAAGAGAAAAGATGGTAAATTTGTTTCTTTGCTTATGCAAATAAGAATCTGAATAAGCAAAGTAACTGTGTATCACCTTTTGGTTGATTGTGTTCTGAATAACAGTTTTCAAGAATTGTTGCAGAATTCCTATTGATAGTAAGATCTGTACTTCGACTAGGTCTTTCCAATAAATTAATTTGTAGATCTAGATTTGTAGAAATCTGGACTTAGATTTGGTGTCCAAACTTAGTGCCGTGAGGGCCACAACTGGCTAATTTAATCTACTGGTGGCCCACAAGATTCATGAAATTAATAATGCAAAAATTAGTGAGGAAATTTTAGTTTTACCTGCTTAACAATAAACAAAATTATCATGAAATCAGTATGTCATCAAGGATCCAAAATATAAAAAGATCTTTAGATTGTTGCCTTATTAAGAGAAAAACAGACATTTTCCAAATTGTTTGGGTCAATTATTTTTTACCATTCCTGGCTTGAGATCAGGGGCCAGACAAAATCATTTCAGGAACCACAAAGGACCCCCAGACCACATTGCGGATGCATACAATTAAAGTTGCAACAAAACGTATCTGCTTCTTGAATTATTCTGTCTCAAATGATCAAAATTTCTAAAAAATGTCAGCTCAGCTCAGCTAAATATAAAAATACAGAACTTATTTATTTCAAGTACTTGTATCCCACAAGACTGAGGCAGAACACCAATAAAGCAGTTTCCAGTTTTAGACTTTTCTTACACACATTTATTGGATTCCCAATATTGTGTAAGTTGTACACAATATTGATCCATCAAACAGATGGATCAATATTGATGATTGCTGTTTCTACCTTTACAGGATCCCCATGCGGAAGAGTTTGAGGACAAGGAGTGGACATTTGTCATTGAAAATGTGAGTTTTAAGTATTTTTCACCTCATCGTGAAAAGTACGATGAAAACAACTTTTAAAAAACTAAGTAAAATGAAGAAAAGAAATGTCAACCACTGAATGTACAAGAGCATATTTTTGTGCTATTTCTGCCACCTTCTGGTTAGTGGGTATCATTACATGCTACTTCATGTGGAGTGTTGTGGTTACGCTTAAGATTCATGTAAAAAACAAATAGAATATGAATATAAAAAATATAGTTTGTCAATCACTTCAGAAAGTGAACCTCATGTATTATGTGGATTTATTACAGTGGAAAATATCAAGGCTTTTGCTTCTTGTAATTTTGATGGTTATGGCTTACAGATAAGTAGAACCCCAGAAAATTTTGATATTATGAAAATGTTAACTATTGGAATGTCACTGTGCTACACCAAATCATTTAATTAACTCAAACATCTGCAAAAGTTTCTTGAGCCTCTACATGGTCTCCCAGTCTGGCTCAAGGGGAAGACTGCCACCTGGACAGATGTCAAGACATCCTTCACGAGGAGAGGAAGCCAGAAAAGGTCACTGCCAGAGAAGCTGGTTGTTCATGCCTTGAGAAATAGTCAGTTAGTGGAAAGAAATATAATTGTAGGACAATATCCACCAGCAATATGGAGAACCGCAGACTTGTGAGGACTGTTTAGCAAAATTTCTTAAAACAAATTTGTGGGAGCTTCATAAGGAGTAAACTGAATTGGTGCATCGAGTGCCGTTACGCAGTGATGAGTCTCTCAAACAACCGTCTCATTCCCCCAGAACCAAAGACAACATCAGAAGCGTCTTACCTCGGCTAAAGAGGGAAAAAAAACTGAACTGTTGTTTGGTGGTCCAAAGTCATGGACATTTCAACCATAACTATCTACAATTGTGATAACCTTGACACTGAAACTGACTGACAAGGGTCAAAAGGGGCCAGTACCCCTGTAGAACTGGTCCTAACCAAAATCAGGGAGAGAACAGGCAAAGCTGAGTGGAGCATTAAGTAACCCAAAGACTTAGTTATTATTATTATTTTATAACTGCATATAGTTCATTGATTTGAATGCATATTATTTCATAGGTAATGAACCAGATGCTAAGAGAAGGGAAAGAGAGACCGTGTATCATGTTATGCGGTGAAGAGGTGGTGAGGCAGACACAAATTGGCTATGAGGAGCAAGGAACTGTGTTATGGAAAACTGAATCGATTATTGAAACCACAATCTTCATTACAGTTTTAATGCTTGCTGTATTGTGATCTCAATATCTGGTAGGAGATTATTCTGAAGGCCATGTTGTTGTTCCTAGCTTCGCCACCAGGTGGCGAGGTCGTTTGTGGGTAGTATTTTTTTTCATATACCAAAACATTGTTTGAGAAGCTGTGCAGGTCAGCAGACGTGGTATTTGAGGGTGGTTTTGTGATTTTGTTCAAGTGTGCCTCCATATGAATGATAGGTTGCAGTGTATTTATGTTTGAGGGGCGTTATATATATATATTTTAGTACTTTGAACATTTTCTGTTGTTAGATTTTATTTTAGAATAAGCGAAGGCGAGGCTAAGTTAATTTCTATTCTAAAATGGGAAACCATATTATGTTTAGTTGCTTTCTTTTACTTTATTTAACTTTAATAGTAATTGAACAGACAAATAATATGATTATAATATGCTTGTAAATGAGTATCTGCGTTCATGGTGGATTGTACTTTGTATTTATTCATTTTCTTTGTAGAACCACACACCTTCACATTTCAATCCACCTGATCCAGTCTGTGAAGTAATTGTAACCTGCTGATTAAAGAGAAACCATCACCTGCCTTCATTATTGGCTTGGGGTCATCTGGGCATCTAATCGGTGGCATTCTGCAATCACCATTTTTATTCCGAACCCCAGACGTGCCAACAGAATTATAACACTTACAGTTCAGGTCTCTATGTACTATCAAGGCCTTTTCCTGCCCTTAATGCCAGCATCCAGTGTGTATTTTAGTAGTTATCATGCTTCAGCTAACTCAGACTTGTAGGTCCATTGGGTTGATATTTATGCAGTTCTCCAATTTGAAAAATCTATATTTTAGAAATCGGACAAGTATTTACTTTTTTATTTTCACAGGGGGATTGGACAATATTTGTTAATGCAATGCCACTTTAAGCAATATTGCCAAGATATGATTGGACTGCAGCTAATAATTTTTATATTTCACTGCCTTAATAGAAGATTTTAGGTGGAAATAATATGTTGTCCCTATTTTCCAGATAGACTTCTCACTGCCTGTCTCACTTTGTTTATTGTGCCAATAGTGGATTTATATCATATGAGAACTGTGTTCTGCAGGAATGATGAGTACTCAGACTCAGTATTCGCAAACATTTTCTCTGATTCAGTAGGATCAACAAAATGTCCATGTGAACATCTCTACCATTCACTAATCTGCTGAAAGCAGTGCTGTTGGAGGGAATAAAAGCAGCTCATGAATCTCCAATGAATACTCCTTGATGAAGCCTGATGTGACTTCAGACTCAAGTCACATCACTTGAGCTCAGCAAATGACCTCTGACCTTTGAGACTCCTCAAAGTCCTTTGAAAGAATGCCGGTGGGACAGAAAGCATTAGGCGAGCTAACTGAGCGCACTGACGCTGTCGCTTCCTGTACACGTCAAAGCTAGCAACAACAGCACATTTATGCCTTGAAAGAGACTCGGAGAGACAAACTGGTCAGCCAATATCTTCTGCACGGAGCGTGGGAGAGGGCAAAAAAAAAAAAGAAAAAAAAAACAGACAAGTTTGAATTTTTGCCTCTGTCTCTGCATGCCTGACTGATGACAGAAGATCAAAGCCATACCAGGTTCCTGACAGCTGGAATGAAGAACATGGGAGAGGGAGACAGTAACTTTACTCCCTCACAAACTTGGATGTTTATCGGTGTACCCCCTGTTTAAAAGCTTCATCTTAATTTCATACTGCACATTTTTTTTGTCATTGATTCCCAACCTGTTAGGACTGGACATTATATCGCAGAATTATTGTTTTTATAATATTACTTTTTTGCTCCTGAAAAATTCTTGATCACTCTAGCTTATCTTTTCTTACGGAGGACATGTTGAGCCAAATGGTTAAAAACTGAAACACAGTTTGTTGTCCTAACACATTATAACAGGATTTGGGGTCAGTAAAACTGACTTTGAATTTCTGGAATGGCTCTCACCTCAACTCGTTTTTAAAATATGATTAGAAACCAAGCTAAGATAGCAGAATTAGTGGCTTTAATTTAGATTGTTTGCTAAGATGTGTGCTGAAGCGTACAACCACATTTATGCCAGAAGCTTTTGATATCAACAAAAAGGTCAAATTACAACTTGCTAGGGAACTTTTAAGAAATATTAGTGCTGTTGGAAATAGGTTTTACTAAGAGGGAGTTAGAGAAAAGTTAAAGTAACATCAAACTTTACATGCAGCTCTTGAAGTTTGTTTTGAAATCATTTGACATTGGAAACAGAATAAACTCAGTCATTAGGAATTTAAAATCATTATGAGATTAATTTCCACAATGAATGGCTCCAAACTTCTCATCTTTTAGTTTATCTCGAGTGCAGATTTACAGAAATTTGGGAAACTATAAAAATTCACCACAAGAGGGCAACCTAGCACAATGATCCGCAATAAGCCTTCGTTCATGCAGCTTTAATTAAATCTGTTGGATCATATTTGTAGCTGTCAGTAGATAGTTCTGCCTTTTTGGATGCTTTTAATGACAGGCCAACATCCTCAGGAGTTTTTAAAAGTCGACTATTGGCCTTTAGTTTCCCCATCTGTGCTTGTTTGTTCAGAAGGATGTAGAGAGCTCTGATCTTCTGAGGTACCCCGGCCACTCTGGTATCTACAGTCAGGCTGAAAGCAGTCATGAGTGCCGCTCTTAGTAAAGGAACAGAAGAAGAGGAGAGGTGAGTTCTCCTGACCCCTCATCAGACGGCAGAAGAGAAAAGGGGAAGACGACCATTGTGCCCAAGCACTGAAGATGATGAAATTCAAGATCCCCGTGCTTCGTCTTAATCTTGGAGCCCAACCTTGCGTTAGGCTAATCCCTCTCCGTCGAATTACTGGCCCTGTCTAGATTGTATTTTGCCATTGAAAAAGGTAGTGTAAAACACTACCTTTTTTCCCCCTCTCCTATTTGTTCGTCTGACAAGGCAAATCGCATAATCAAAAGATGGAAAGAGAGAGAGAGAAAGCAATGGAGTGAGGTGGATGACTGCAAATGGCTGTGCAGTAGTATCTCTAAATTGCATGCTACCCTTGCCTTTCACCCTTTTTCAAACAGCCACATATTATCAAAAAGGTGGGCAAATTGAGAGTCAGAAGATTGGACAGCTATATTTGAAGGCATTGTGCTGACAGGCCCTTTTGTGTGTGCATAGTGGCAAGGGGGTTAATGTGCGTATGTATGTCTGTGTGTATTTTCTCTGCGTTTGCATATCAGCCAGAGCTGGAGATTGGAGACCAACTTCACTCATCTTCAAAGCTTTGTGAGAGGATTTAAATGACGCGCACCGACACTCACACAGGGCTGCTGTATTTAAAGGCGAGAAGCTATCATGTCAGAATACATTGAATATACAGGGATAGAGACTCCAAAGCCCACTCTGCCTTGCTCCTCCCCCATCGTTTACCCTTTCAGTCCCACTTCAAGAGTTTTTTTTGTGTGCACATTACATCAATGTCACCGAGGACAGAACACATTTCTGACCACGTATGGATGCTCTGCTGTTTGACAACCTGTCCTGACACATGTGTAAACAATCACAGAAGAATTTTTAATTCTTACAGTATCTAGAGTTGAGGGTTCTCTCGCTATGCATAAGAAAGGACTTTGAAGAAAAAAAAAAAAAGACATGGATTTCCTGTAGCCTCGAATAACAATTAGGGATGCAACAATTTGAAAAATTTTGACTAATATTAAAATTGCTGATACAGCAAAAAACATTTACTGCTGTTATTTATATTATACAAATAAAATAAAAATTTTAGTATTTAGTAAACCCATTTAACACATCAAATGCTCTCCCTCTTCCTCCAGAAAACAAACCAGTCACCCCTCGAACTAGTTTCTCTTCAGTTTATCTCAAGCTGCACCACCACCAACGTTATGTAACTGGAGTTTAGATATCAGATCTATAAAATCCAACCCAGCGCAAGCCTGATCTGATCAAATTTATTCGAACCCGAGCCCAAGTAAACCTGACGTATTTTAATTAAGGTTGTTCTGTTTTCGTTTAAATTAATTTAATAATTTAAATAAGTTGTTTAAGTTCTGCTGTTCTTGGCTTTTGTCTGACATCTTCCAGATCCATTTTGTCGCTTGTTGTAGCGGCAGGGTGAGTCCAGTGGAAATCCTCTTGGATATATGATTGATATTAGTGGAAAATTATATAGCTGCACATCAGAGTCTAATGAACTTACTTTCTTTCCTCCCTTAACATTTTTAAACTATCTCCTCTTTTCAGATTATATTAAGCAAACTTTGTCGCACATTCTTGTTTGACATCAAATAAAATTGTATGTCATACATAATACATAAGAGTGCATCTACTGTAAAGCGAGTGCACAGAATAGTCAAAGATCCCTTTCCCTGAATGCTCCAACCTGGTAAAATGATGTAGGGAGATCCTCTCCTGTTGGCAAAGATGGGTTCTACAAAGTATTATCAGCAGGCGAGTCCATAATTTTTGCACACAAACATTTTCTTCTCAGATATTGAATTTCTCCAAACCTCATTTATTTAGCACAAAATAAGAGTGGAGTAGGCAGCCTGCGTTCTTCAGCGTTAAGCACACCTTCCCAAACACACACCCTTGCTTTTTTTGTATCGTACCCAAAGCCACATTGCCCTCCTCCCCCTCTCCCTGTCTGGAACATATTACGTAGGCCAGTGGCTTGTGAGCACCGACTGGGCCTCGGGGAAGAAAAACACAATTATTTCAGCTCCTGGCTATTCACGCAAAGGTGACAAAAGCTGGTATGAAGTATGAAATCCCAAAAGTTTCTCCTGTGTCGTGGCCGACAAATTGGGATTAATTTGTGATTGTGTGCACGCGTGTGTCACCGAAGTTTTCACCTCCGCTCATTTTTAAATACTTGTTAGGACTCAATAGGGTTCATTTATTGTGTCAGAGGAAATGGCATGTTCACTTAAAGTATTTGCATGTGCCTGCAATGATAATTTAAGCTGAAATGTGCTTCATAGTTCAAAGCTTAGAGAATGTACATTATTTCCTGTGTGGGTGGTTGTAAGAAGGCAGGCGGTTTGTAGCATTTGATCACACATCCACACACGCTTCCCAAATTAATTTAATCTAATTAATTGCTGTTCAGAGAGGGGACAGATGCTTGTGATTGCCCCCTACGCACAGACTCCCCTCTGTGCAGGCACTCACACCACATTGGAGACACACACACACACCTATTGCAAATATAAATGCCTGCATGTTCTATTTCTTTTCTTAGTAAAGCATTACCAGCTTGTAAAACAATAACAACAAAAATAAGAATATAATGCACATACTCTTGTAAACATTACAATGTAAATGTTTTTGTTTCATGTTGTTCTGTTTTTGTCAGAGAAATTGTCAGAAGTATTTGCTTGAGTTTCTATGTGGCTTTGTGTCCGGTAAGTTGTATGTCAGGGCAGTGTGTGGTTGTGTCTGTAGGTTGTAGGTGACTGTGGAGGCCGGGTGGTCCCTGCTGTCACCCTAATAGGCTTATTGGCCCTTAATCCACACCACACCACCCTGTCACATGGTCAGTCTGCTGACTAAAAGCTACTACTGCCATGAGGTTCCTGTGTGGTTGCATTTCTTCGCAGGTGTCATGAATGTATGTGACCGTCTGAACTTATGTGCTGCCTCTGCTGTTCAAGACCTTTGCATTCTTGGCTTCTCGTGACTCGTGTTCACTCAGTGTGAAAATTTGCTTCTTCACAGATAAATTGTTTTATTTCTCTCTAGTTTCACCTAAAGGCACATCATTGCAAAAAATGCAGCAGGGAATATGACTATATTAGACATTGAAGGATGAAAACATGTGTATGGAGACATGTTATGAAATGTAGTGCATTTCATCTGCTTCTCTCACTATATCTCTGTCATATAACTACCCCTAATCCTAGTCCTAGCCCTAATCCTAGTCCTAGCCCAGAATGTTTTCATCCTCATACTGCAACATATTTAATGATTGCAAAGACCCAAAAGATATGTTGTGGTGCCTCTTTTTATATCTCTTTCTGGGAATCCAGATGATCAATGATTCCTCTACCATTGGCATGTTTGCTGCTGTTTGAGCCTTTCCACCAAATATGGAAGTCTATTTGGACTTTCCTCAAGTGGCCACTTCACCAAGCAATCACCACAATTTAGCAAGTGAATTGAAAACATGAGGCGATGCTTGCGTTAAACATGGATGTCACTATTTACATCTACAAAGGGAACATGAACTGACCTTTATTCACATTAAAAACGACTTCAAGTCATGAAACTCAACAGCCTGCCACATAGAAATAAATAAAAAGATGGGACGTGAACTTAAGAATTAAGTTTTAAACTGAATTTATATCCGTCTGTGAAAAATACTGTGTTCTCTCGAAATAATAATCACGGTTTGGTTAAATTATTAAATTGACATTCCTTTTGAATAAAATTTTGGTGCTTTTTTTAACCCATGTTCTTTACCAGACTTATTCAATTGCAGGTAAAAGAACAGATGCGCATGCTTCTCCATGCTATCACGCTCTGCTTTGTATGCTGTTGGCACACATATCTTTTATCTTTGCATGCGTGCCTATTTGTGCATATGTGCCTATGTTTGTTAATTAAGCTGATTAAACCGTTGCCCAGTTGAGGTAGAGCCTTGCTTCTGTGCTTCCTCTAATTCATTTCATACTCCCTGTTTTTTTCTGGCTCTTTTATGTTTCCGTGCATTTCATCTGTCATATTTTTGACACGGTTGCTCTTTTATCTCATTCAGTCTGTCATCTTTCGTCCTTGCGCTGCACCACTCATGCTGTGTTCTGTGTGTGTCGGTGAAAGACCCATATGTTTGCAGCAAGTCCTGTGTACGCCATGTGCACACAGACTGTGTATGCTTTGACTTGCATGTGTGAGAGTGTATTTGTGAAAGTGACTTGTCCCACTGGTCCAGGTTGTGACCTCGGCTTTCATCTCCTTAGTCTGGGGCTTCGGCCTCCCGTTGCGATTCGTTTCCAGCCAACAACACAGCAGATGCCACCATACACCAAAGCAAACACTGACAGTTCGTATGTACACATGTCCACCTTCTCAATTAGTTGGTCACACATTACCTATATAACAAATTATGCATGTAAATATAACCAAGGGTGAATGCCTTTTTCACAAAAATTTTTTTGTTTTTTTTGTTTTTTGTTTTTTTTGTCCAAAGGATCTGCTTACACAAGAGAAATATATCTACTTACATAACACCCTTCATTGAGCATGGGGTTTATGTAGAGCTAACAGGGAATCAAAGATGGCATAGTGGCTAGATTATGTTACCATGCTGGTATCAGATTTATGACGCTGGATTTCTAAAAGCTTTAACTGAGAAAAGTGTGTAAAGATGTGTCCAGCTCACAGGACTATCCAAATACAGGTTTGGGTACATAATAACAAGGCAAGACTTAGGATTTTAGAAAAAAACGCGCACATTTATTACGTTTTACAAATATAGAGAATGGATTCTGTCCAGTTTTGGTCAGTCTTTTCCAGCTGACTACTTCAAATTCAAATGTTTCAAACGGGAATAATGTTTTTTTTTTTCTTATTTGCAATTCTGGAATATTTTATTATCCAAAAGGGACATTAAATGTCTTAACTATTTTTCATCAAAGTTAGAGCCATAGTGGTTTATGATGCTGTAGACTTGAAGGATCACCAGTAGCAAATACTCTTATAGCAAATCTGAAGAGGTGAATGACAAAAGACTGTTTGTGTATAACAGTCTCATAACTTATATTAGCTAATAGCTTAGTTTCCAGGCAACAGTGACAATATTCTACAGCAATCTGTGCTGATTGACACCATCACTTGTTGGCAAGCACTGCCAATCCACATCATTTGCGTTTGCTGCTCCTCTTTGTCAGAAAGCTTCTTATAAGAGGTCTGGTAAGACTTTGGAGAGTCAGGGTCACATCAGGTTTCTTCTACTAATGCGTATTTACCCCATTCCCTTTTAGTTAGTTTTTGAGTTATTCATTTTACATGAGTCTTATTTTTTTGTATTGCCCACTGCACCCTCTCCCTGCGGTCGTCTGAGGTTGTCCTCGATTACCTCATGACTTTCAACGGACTCTAATCAGACTTTCCTGCCTTGTCTTTCCCCTCATTTCGTTCCTGTTATGTGTTATACGGTGACGATGGGTGGCCAGACGCTCCTGGTGGGAAGCGAGGCACAACTGTGAAACGTCAGTTGAACAGTTATCTCCTCTGCCTTGCTTATTTATTTTGTTCTTTTAGGACTTAAGATGGCTGCCTGCGATGTAGACATGCCTGTGTGGCCCGCCAAATAGCGGCCTCTGCAAATCCCCCTGTTTATCCACAAGCTTGACCCACTGGGCATGAGTGGGCGGCATGTACGCTAGGTGTCTACCAGTGGTGGAGAAAGAATGTGTGTGTATGCACGCAGGCGTGTGTGATGAACGTAGCTTAAATTTGTATTTAGGATGAATCATTCCAGATTATCGCTAGAAAATCCGCTGTTGGTGAGTACGTGTGAGTGCTTGTTTGGATATGAAGAAGCAAGGGATTGAACCCACACACACCCCCACCCACACACACCCACACACACACCGAGTTCTTGGCAAACAGAGGTAGTTGTTCTGCTAAGTGACAAAGAATAGGGGTCTTGTGATGTCTTCTGATGCCAGTGCTAAGCCGGCTACTGGCGGTTAGAGTGATCCATAACTGATCTGTACTTTGGATCTTTTTCAGAGTGCCACACCCAAAGAGTTCCAGGTGCTAGACTAAAGCCCAACGTTTTAAGGAGAAAAATGTATTGAAATCAAAAGACAAATTGTTTTGAGACTGCTGTAGTTTTCAAATTGCACTTTGTCCTCCCATCCTCCAATTCAAACAAAGATTGCTTCCATGCATGGCAAAGTCGGCTGATGCATGCTCAGAATACCACAAGAACCATTTTAGGTTGCATGTAAATGCACATAAATACAATCTGCAAACTGTATTGTTCTTTCATGGAAAAACAGAATTTCAAAGAACAAGCGCTCAAGCATGCAACACACACACACTAAGTCACACCAGCTTCTTATCCAATCCCTCCACTAATTCCCCCTTGGTAGAAGGTGTTCATTGTTTCTCTTTCATTCTAATCTCTCTCCTTCTCCTTTTTTTTTCAAAATCCATATTAGATTCTCTTTGAGTTGGCCACAATCGGAGGCACTGGAGCAGAGCATCACCCTGCTAATGCTCTTTGTCTCCCCAGATTTGTCACTTAGCATGGAGAGTACACCTTTGTCATGGAGCAGGGTGGGAAAGAGGCAGACTCTCACTTGGGGCAATTGTTTCTTGTCGGAGGCCATCTTAAACCCCCTCCTCTCCCCTCTCCTCCCTTAAGCAAATCAGCTTTGCCCTGGATTAGAGACCTATCATAGCTCTGTCAGATCTCAGCAGCCTGCCAAAAACTGCAAAAACAAACAGATCCTTAAAGTTGGATGGAAATTGCTTCCAAAAAACAATTCCACCTCATCTTCACCTTGATATCACCACTTGATATCTCTTAAATATAGATGTTCTACTCAGATTTATGATAAAAAATCATTATCTTCTTAACCTACTATGTTATCCTAGGTTGAAACTAGAACAGTATTGTGCGGTATCATCCAATGGACATTCCGAAACGCTATTTGAAAAAATGAATTCGCTGTAGAAAATCTTCATTGAAAACACAGTTGAGTACCGTCAGTGATCCAACAGACATTTTATTTAATGATGAAATATTAAAGGGCTTTTTCACAGCTTTTTTTGGCATCTCAATAAACTAAAAAGAGCAAACATGTTGTGTTTCAACATGTGTAATAAAAAAATCCATTCTGGATTATTCTGCAACAAATACACGTTCCTTATCTCACAGTTAGTTTCCCATGCTCGTTTTGGGTGGGAGTAGAGGAGAGAAAGAAGAGTAAAGGCAACACAATTTGGCAGTTTTGGAGTTTGCCTCTAAAGAGAGAAAACAAAACCGAGACAACAGTTTATTTTCCTGCTTCTGAAGTGTGTGTTTTTTCGTCTTCCATACAACAAAACCACACTTGAAAAATATAAATACATACACACGGGCACACACCGTCTCAGATGTCTGTTGCAAATCTGTTGGTTTGATATCTAAACTGCTGCTTTGTAAATAGTAATCAATCACAGATATGGTTCTGAGGAGTATTGGATGTGTGTATGTGTGTGTTTGTTATTGGTCATTTTAGGCCTTTGTGATGACCAGCGATGGTAAAATGGCAGGAAAAGTGATGAGCAGGCGCTTCACAGACCACGAATGAACTCCAGCTAATCCCATCAACCTATCTTCCTCTCTCTCACCATCCTCCTTTCCCCTGTACATTCTGTCTCATTTTCCCAAGCATTTTTCCCTTTTCTCAACTTTTTTTTTTTTTTTTTTTTGTGACTCGTGTGTCTTCCTCTCTCATCTTTCTCTCTCCCGCTCTCAGTTCTTGGACCACCTCCCTTCATTCCAGCCAGCCCCTCCTGTGGGCCCTTTCTCTCTCCAGCCAGAAGTGCCGAGCCAGGGCTTTTGCCGACTGGTAATTTATTTTCCCATTAGCCCCCTGTCTGAAGTGCATGCTCTGGGTGTGAGAGTGTGTGTAGGAAGGGGCACTAAGGGGCCACCCAAAAGAAAGACCCAGAAAGTAGAAGAGAGGAGGGCACCCTGGACACACTGATAAGACGAAAGAGCAGAGGAAGCGAGATGGAGGGGACAAAAATGAGGAGCGAAGTCTGAAGATATTAGCTTGGTGGCCATTGGAAAATATACTTCTAATGGTGAAACATGAGTGATTTGTGATGCTGAAGTGATTAATCGATCTACAGAGTACTCTGCAAACTGTAGCCCATTAATCAATTACAATTTTTTCTTTGTGCCTCAGGTTTAGTACAATTTCAATTTTCCTCCCCCCTCTCCCCCCTCTCCACACTGTCCCCCCTAGAACCTCCCGCCCCAAAATTAGGAAGATATTATTCACCTTGGGTTGCCTAAACTGTAATAAAAATCTTTTATATTTTTTTGTATGTTTTATGCACAACTAAAGACTGGTTGAAGACAGCATGGGTAATACATTAGCAAGGATGACATTTTAAATGATTAATCACTGTGGCTCCTGCAGCCTAATGAATGACACTTTCTGTGGATAATAAACTTTGATTACTTGGATCAACCATGATTTTAAAACCAGTCAAAAATAATTTGGACACATTTCTATTCTAGGTTGTATGGATGTAGCCAGCTTTAACTCCCAAAGTGTAGCGAGGATGTTCAAAACATTGCTTATTGTCAGTCGAAATGGGCAAGGACCACATCCCTGATTCAGTCTCTCCATCTGGCCTAAGAGATTTAAAAATGAGTGGCAAAAGCAAATGAAGTGGATTAGCAGCAGTGCTCCCCAACAACTCATGGTGTCATTGAGGATGTGTTACTGTGGAATGTTGTCTCTGTTTCCTGGAAATAACCTGTTAGCATGTCTTTAAAGATACTTGGATGATAAGAGTTAAAACAATATCTAATTTCCCTTTGGGAAAATTGGTGTTTTTGAACTGGATCTAAATCTAAACTGTACTGATTTGTCAGTGTTGCAAACATTAGAGCTAAAAGCAACTGGACTTTTAAAACAAGACCAACTGTGCTTTTGGAGCTAGTTGCTTTTGTCTTGTGTTATTTTATTTTCTCACTTTTCATATATACATATATATATATTTACCTTCTTTACCAAGAAAGTACTCTACAGAAAGTACTCCCCCATTTCAGCCTGAGAACTCGATGGGATTTTCTGGTGTGGTAAAATCCTGTCTACCTGTATTTTTTTTTTTTCTGAATGCATGTGAATGTCGGCCAGATCAAATTGGCCGGTCTGTGCGACCATGTGCCGAACACACAGACAAGAAAACCATTCACGCAGTTCATTCCAATATTAGAACTATTGTTATTGTAATTCCCATAACCAAAGGATAGCATTGCATGCCTTTTATGTCTATTGTTGCTTTTTAAAATACACATAAACACACAGCTTCGGGGGGAAAAGGTAAATCCTCACATATAATAGTAACCGATGATTAAATTGGCCTTAATCTTTGTGTGTGCGTATGTGTCCATAATGCCTATAGTGTGGCATTCATGGATGGTATGTAAAAAGGGCTGCCTTATCACTTATCAGGGGAGGCCAAATTGACACAGAGGAATCCCTCCATTGTGTGTGGATTCAAAGAGAGATGTGAGCACATTGGATGTCTCCATTTCCAATAACAGTGACCTTGAGGCAAGAGGAATAACACCTCCAATCTGCTGACTGTTGGATTCAGACACAGCCAGCTGATTTTTGGGGTGTCGGGTGCAGAGGGCTAATGTGGCGCTGGCTTTGTATTATTCTCTAGGGTAAATTGAGTTTGGCTGTAATTGTTTCCAAACGCTTTGAATGTGGATTACAGAGGCGCTGTTGTGCGATAAGTTATTTGTTCAGTAAAAAGGCAAGTGATATGCAGAAATGTTAAAAATGTAAAATTTATGATGTTTTTAACAAAAAGCAACAGATGACACATAAATATCCTCACTTCCAAACGTACTCGTAATCCTTTTACGATTTCACTAAGACAACACAATGTATAGTTATTTCACAATATCACTAGCTGTGTTTCCATTGATCATAAAATTGCACAAATTAAAAAGACTAAAATACACTCAATGTAAGCACACCAATTTTGAGAAAACTCATTGAGCCAGGATGAGGTGGTTTTTCATTTGTATTAAACTGCAACGGAAACGCGTTTTTTTTTATTTTTATTTTTTGCATCACGACTGACGCGTGTATGAGAAACTGATATTTACCACCGCGAAGGTCTGAAAATCAGCCGCTGTCCCTGGTTGTTCTGCTGTGACACATTGACTGACAGATCTGCCTGTTGCAATATTTAGTGACTTAAGATGAAAAGTCAGTATTGGTCAAGATGAGATTAAGCATTTTAGTGATGGGCAATCGGGCCAGAAACCTGTGATCAGTGCACCTACGACTCAGGTTTGTATCATTTTCATTTCCACTTCATAACTATGAACTAGTTATGAAGTACATGACTTCATATGTACTGGATAAAGCTTTGTCTGTCACAAAAAATCACACTAAAATATGTGAAGGTTTGTGGAGTTCAAATTCTCTGAGGGGAATAAAAATATGTTCTCATCGGTTTTCTCGAGCCGTTGCTTTAATCCAGTCTGTATTTGTAGTTCAGTTGACCTCGTCTTGTCCCTTTCTCTGCAGTTCAGCGGTGTTTTGTTTTATGCTAGCAACAGGCTTAAGTGAGATAATCATCTGCTTGATGTGAAACCAGTGATTCATCACTTATCACCCTTGTAATAACAGAGCCATGGTTTAATCTTCTGTCTTTGTCAACAGCACATTCAACATCACCGTACTCAGTTTGCTTTATTAAAACAGGGCAGTTGGGTAATACCCACATTAAGCAGCAGTGGAGCTGACGATGGACTTGAGCAAGTTTTGAATTTTGGTGCCTATTTTTTGTCCTTTTTGTTACATATTTAACACTTATTACTGAATTTGACATTAGAAGCTTAAATATATACATACAGTGGATCAGAGAAGATCATTAGAAATGAAGTGACTGGTGACCTTTTGTTAAAACCCCATTAGTTGATTGATGTGTGCATGGGGGCTCTTAGTCTTTTTGTTGATCATGTGCTAACAGTGCCCAACTGCCAGTGTATGTGTGAGTGAGTGTGTGTCAAACCAGGTCTAAACAAAGCCATATTCTTTTATAGCACTCAGCCTAATTAATCCATCTCTTAGCCACAAAGGGGACCCTTCCCCTCCCTTTTCTCCAGCATGTCCCATTGGCATTTTAGGGCAGAGAGATTCAGCAGGACCCCCGGGCACCCTCCTGCCCTGACCTCTGCACCCCCACCAGGGGAGCATCTGTGGATCGATCCGGGGCCAGCTGGCACCAGGAGGAAGAAAAGGGACAGGGATGGTACTCTTAAAAAGCACAGTTCAACTCAACATACACACACACCTCTGCAATGCAAGCCTCTTTTTTACAGGAAGAGCAACACTAGACCAGATTGAGGCTTGGTAACTTAGCTCGTCCCTTTTTCTATATTGAAAGCCTTGACCTTTTAATGGCAAAATGCAGTTTTAAACAGTTGCAGGCAGGGGGCAGCAAAGAGCTGCCACCCCCTACTTTTTCTCTTTCAGTCTGCTCCTTGCTTGCCCTTCTCTCACTCCCACTAAATACACACACACATTTAGAGATACACACGTAGTCGTTCTGTAGGCTCAAAGAAAGAGCATATTGATAGTCCTATCCTCTTTGTAATAAATTAAACTTCTGCATTGTCCTTCCCTTTCATTTTACACATTGTCACATCCTCCTAGTCGCCCTAATCCGTGTTACTTCCCACACCTTCTCTCCAGTACACACAGTGATTGACAAGCAGCATCCAGGGAAATGGAGAAGATTCCCATTGTTTGCCAGCCATTACCCAAATCTGTTGAAACAGTTATTTCATTCTTCTGCTGCGCTATTTGCATATCCTTAACTATTTCCTATTTCTCAACACCCCCCACACTCCTCCTCCTTCCATCGCCCCAAACTGCTTCTCTAAATCCCCTCTTCTTAAGTGTTTGCCGCATTTAGCAAATTCATTCATAAAGTATCTGCATGCGCTATTAGCTTAGTATAATAGCAAAGGGTATAATCTGCTGGGAGATAAGAGGTAAAAGGAGAGTTTTTCTCCTTTTTCTTGATCCTCTTCTTTTGGGCTGTTCTTTGGACAATTGGGTCGGCGGCTTCATCGTGTTATGTTTTCGTGGAAAAAGTGAGAAGGCTCAAATGTCAGCATCAAATGTCAAGTGACCTCCATAGTGAGTTGGTTGGTCTCTTTTACTTTTTTTGTTAAATCATTTGTTTGAGCATGGAGACAGGCGGAGAAGAGGAACAGGTGCAGAAGGTTGGATTAGACGAACTGTGAATATTGGTGGAAGATGGAGAAAACAGAAAGCCAGAATCGAAACGGGAGTGTTGGAGATTGTCGTTCTAGGAAGCATTAAATGTTTTCTATGCAGTGTAGAAATTAGGGGTGCACTGATTGTAGTTAGCCTACCACCAATCATTGAAAAGATTGGTGGTAAAAAACCCCATTGATATACGAGTTTGTTGACTCTCATCAGTTGTTTGAATTCTTCTTTTTGTATGTATTGTTCGGAAATAACTCTACTGACAGACATGTTTTTCCTTTTTGAATTTCCAGGGTTGCTACAGAGATTAAGTTTCTATAGGTCTAAGTATGAGGACAGAAACTGTGTATGGAATTTGAAATATTTGTAATTCCTATTTTTTGTTTAAAAGAATTGTCCTGTTAATCCATCTAGCAATCTATACATTATTTTTTGCAGATTCCATGATTTAAGCCTAGCCACTGTTAAACAATTTGTTGTATAGCAATCTGAACCTTTATATTCATAGTTGAAAAAGAAACACAAAATTAGTAGAAAGCTACAAGAATTTGAGTAGGAAATGTTGGTATAAGTTCTATGTAGAAACAATGACTTCTACGTACTTCAGAATGACTAAAGTTTGTAAAATGTGGCATACACATGTTCCTCTTTATGCCTAATATTGGAACTTTTCTAGCTGACCTGTGGATTTGTAATCTCTGTTATGGGCTTGAATAGTTTATCACCTTATTACCAAACACCTTACCATACCAACCTGATACAAGTTCTGTGTGAAGGTGTGTGTGTGTGTATGTGTGAATAAATAACCTGCAGTCTTCAGAGATAAGGCGGAGATTGAGTTTTCTCCCACGGCGCCAAAGCATCTGAGGTGAGTGTGTGGCTTTGTGTGTGAAGACATCAGGAAACGGCTAACGTAAAGAGCTTGTATCGGTTTATCTGGCACACATGGCAGCGAGTGTGTGCGTGTGTATATGTATATGTGCTCTGGAACTGGTGTAGTGTGAAAGAGAGCTAGCTGCCCTGCTTTGTTCGCCGTTGTGAGCACGAGAGGATGAATCCTCAGAGCTCGATCCATGTCTGAGACGAGACTGGATGCGAAGTGTACAAAACCATGGCCTGTATCTGCCAGTGGAGTTGGATGCTGTTTCTACACACCCATGCAGTAAAACAGATACAAAGAAATGGAGATTGTTTGGACGCAGACATTTTAAACAAACGCATGCTTTTGTGCCTCATTGTAAAACAACATGTGAGTACCGGTGTGTTGTTCCTTTGATGTGTCATTTAACGCAATGTTCCTATAACAGAATGTACTTGAAAGAAGGCATTGTGGCTGGGCAATTTTCACATTGGTGGTGTCAACACAGCAAGGCGGTGAACCAGTCTGATATTCACCAACAGCATGGTGTTTCCATACCCAGCCAGACAGTTTTTGTTCAAGGAGGGCAGAGAAAGGCCTGGAACATCCCCAGCTGTTCGGTTTTCAGGTCTAGTAGTCAATGACCAGGTTTTTTTTAGCAGTTCTTATTCTGAATACACTGCCTTTTGGTTAGCGACCTGCATGCACATGCTCACATTAAGGATGTATTCACACCACCCCTGCTTTGTCCGCTTTAATCAAACGTTAGTTCAGTTGCCTAGGTTTGGTTCATTATGAGAGGTGTGATATCTCAAAAAAGTGAACTCAGGTTCACATAAAAACTTAGGTCTCGGTTTGGTTTGGTGCAAGTGAATGCCAAGCGGAGATTGATACTCTGATTCACAATGTATAATAAAGGACAGAACATCGTCCGAACAACTCAAGATCAGCTCAACCATTGGAGACAATGCATTCTCCTAAAAACCTCCTCTCGATGTGGTGTTGAGAAGTAGTGACTTGTAATTTGCCCTACATCGAATGTGATGTTCAATCTCCCTTCTCTGCAGGAGTCTCTGTCGGGACGGAGGAAGGCTTTAGCCACCAGCAGCATAAACATGAAGCAGTATGCCAGTCCTATGCCCACTCAGACAGATGTCAAACTCAAGTTCAAGCCGTTGTCGAAGAAGGTGGTGTCGGCCACACTGCAGTTCTCTCTCTCCTGCATCTTCCTCCGAGAAGGAAAGGCCACGTAAGTATTATTAAATATTTAGCACAGTTTAACCTAAGGGTGTGCAAACATTTTACAGTACAGACTCCTGTACTCATGACTTCCAGGTTCCCTTTATATTCTCTATAGTTCACAAGCGCACTCAGTCTGTGCTTGCCTGTTTATGACTCAAAAATATGATAACTGTTGCTTTGATTTTAAACTTTCTTTATTTTTAAGCGTTTCCCTCCCCCCCTGCATTTGAGTGTAGCGCTGAGGCCTTTGTTGCGTCGCGGACCGCGGGTCGATGGCGCGTAACCCTTGTTAACCCTTCTGGGAATGATGTCGACCACACACAAACAAACCCCATCACGCCAGTTCAAATGAGCCTGTGAGCCTGGGAAACACCAAACACAAAGGGGAAAGAGAGAAAAATACAGCAATTATGATGGAGTAGTGATATCAGGAGATGGAGGGGAGTGGTAGGAGATGACATAAAATACCAGGAAGCATATAGAGATAGTTGGGGAAACATAGAGAGATTCAGGTTCGGTCGAAATTTTAAGTTTTAGATGCTTTTAACAGAAGGTTGTGGCAAAGCAAACAAAATGTTGATTCTTACGCACAGAGACGAAACAGACTTTATCTTTCCATACTTAATTTTAAAAATGTCACAACCAAAATGCATTTTGTGGTGTTTTAGGAACAAATATTTGGAAATTACAAATCCAAGTCGAAGACTTAATTACAATCAATGCCATGTATGCTACTACACTTCAGGAGTCTTATAGTAACACACTTCACTTTGGTCAGTCATAACTCGCTCACCAATGACTTGTTTTTGACAGTAACACATATTTTTTTAGGGATGCACCAGTTATAAAAATTTGGTCTGATATTTACATCTAATGTTTGCCAATAACCAATATTGATAATTGTTTTCTATTTAAAGACACTACAAATGATTCCCTACCCTTTTGACATGACCACATCGCTGACATTACATGTCTAGTTCACTTAAACACTTCACTACCTGGGTCACATGACATACAAATGCCACGTTTCCCCCTCCCGAAGCACAGACAGTGGTAAGGTAGAAATAAACATTGGTTATTCATATCAGCAGGTTTTTCTTATCATACAATTACCGATATGTTAAAACTTCTTAATTTCCACAATGACACCAGCGTTCTCTTGGACATATCAGATAACCTGTAAATATTTTTAGCGTTCCTCCGAAACTGATATTAATGCAGATATATCGTGCATTCCAGATATTTTCCCACAAAAACATAGTCGATAGCATAGGTTTACATTTCTAATCATATCTCTGACTCAACACACACAACTACAGTCCTCTACATTATTTATTCCTTTGATATTTTCTTTCAGAGTTACTTGCTGATGTGCTTTTCTAATGCCAGCATTTTTTCCTCTTTGTTTTGTCTCATTGATAATTTAATACGTATTGTATAACTGTATACAATACAATTGGTTTTCCACTTGATGAAAGTAGTGCTTTGAAATTCAGCTGCTTTTCACCTGAATCTGACCTCTGATTGGTTTCTAATCAGTTTATTTTGGTGTCATTGTGTTTATTTTTTGTCTGTTTTGTATTCATTTAAATATTTATCAGTCTTTGTCCTTCTTTCCTGAACAGTTTTTACAGTCTGTAATCATGAGTTTCTTTGTTCCAGTGATGAGGACATGCAGAGTCTCGCCAGCTTGATGAGCATGAAGCAGGCCGACATCGGCAACCTGGATGACTTCGAAGAGGAGAATGAGGAGGACGAGGAGAACAGGGTCAACCAAGAAGAGAAGGCTGCTAAGATCACAGGTATAATTTAGAACAGTACTTTATTTATTTTTAGATAATGGGCCAAAATCAAAGATGTTTTGCTGTTTCTAAGAACTGAAATAGTAGAAATATTTTAACAACAATGGGTCTTAGTGGTTTTTGCTTTATTTCTTTTTTTGTTTTGTTTTAAGAATTGAGCTGACAGTATAAAATGGTAGCGCATATTTCACTGATACTTAATATATACATTCTTGGGATTCACCGTCTGGTCTAATATCTGGGCCTCACTGCTTCCTGCTTTGCTTAATCCAACTTTTTGGAGCGGCATCTCTTCACGTTAAGCTTCACGCGTTCTTCCTTTTTCTTTTTCCATTTTTTTTGCGCTCCTTGTCGCATTTATATGTATATGCATTGAGTGCCTACAGCAACGCTCTGCTAGCATGCATCTCTGAATCAAAGGCCAGGCCAAGCCAGCACAGCTCCTTGCAGTCATCATATTTCTCAATGTACCCTGCCTACATAACAAGCCAGCGAGCCTCTCGAGGGTTTATGGCAACACCAGGCAAACCGGGGGGATTGCTCTCTTTTGTTGTTGTTAATGTGAATACTTGACCCCAGATGGATGTCTGTGTTTGGATTTGTTGCTGTTTTACTTTTTTCGTAAATTGCTACTTACCTTTTGTCTTTAGCAATAAAAAGATGTTTTTTCTCTAAGATACATTTATTGAAATTTTCAGCAGAGTTAAAGAGGAACATGTATTTTTAATGGAGGCCGTAAGCAAAGATGTAGTATCTTGAATAGTAATCGAGCCATTTTTTGGTTTGTTTGAAACTGGCTAAAAGTCTTCAATGTGGTGCTTTGGTTTGGTTGTGCATTATGACAATTACTATTATATTATGTGAAAATGGTCTCAAAACGACAATATTATCCCTTATCACAATAACAATTTATCATCCAACAAAAGTAGTTATTGTGACAGGCCTACTGACTGACAGACCGGGTTATGTCTGCATGTGTTCAGTTATCAATAGTCACCCATTGTTGCCAACTCACTGACTTTGTTGCTATATTTAATGAATTTTGGTGCGAAAAAAAATCAGAATTGGCAGGTCAGACTTTTTAAAAATCACAGATTGGCCAGAAAACTGCAATCGGTGCCCCCTTAAAATTTTGTACCAATATACTGTAGTATATTGGTACAAATAATTGTGCTTCATTGAAGCACAATTATTACGTTTTCTTTTCTTCTACTGCTACAGTTTTTAATAAACTTCCAGCTTTATCAATAAATTATCAATAACAGAGCAAATAAAAAAAACAAGCCTTGTGTTTCTTTCCTTTTTTTTCACTCTTTGTATGTATTTCTATGTAAATATTGTGAGTTTGTGTTATACTGCGAGTGAATATTATGCATAACGGTCTGTTTTTATGCATTGTTCACTTTTTATTCTTCCTCCCTTCCTGTACTGGGCCTTTCGTTTACAGAAATAGTAAACCAGTTGAATGCCCTCAGCTGCTTACATGGGGATGATGATGATGATGGTATTCCCAAGCGAGCACGCAAAGCAACAGCTAAGCCTGCTGCTTCTTCCCAAGGTCTTTTTTTCCACCTTTCTTTCACCCCAAATCATCTTCCGTTCTTTTCTTTCGTTGACTTGTGACCTCTACCCAACCATTACCGTTTTTATTTAGATGTACCAATTTTTGTAATATTCAACATTTAGCCCATTTTGGTTCCTTTTCCTTAATCCTCGTCATTGGTATTGTGATGGTGTTGTGGTCGTGTGATAATAAAGTTTATTTTGCCTCAGTTGTTGTCCTCTGTTGTGTTGTAAAAAGTCAGTAAACATCATTTGGTGTTCATTCTTTTGGTTGCTATCATTTTTGACAGTGTGACCTTATATTTTTGTTTAACTGCATTTGGAGGTGAACCAGTGTAGAAACCTTCTGGTTTTTGATTTCCTTTGGCATTTTGTGTCTTTCTAGACATTTTTATGTATTGAATGAGGTTCTCCTATTGATCTGCATCAGTTTCGTAAGTGCCACTTAGATGTTTAGCGCTCTGGCGAAACACTATTGAATGTAAATTTCAATATTTTCCTGACAGTCTAAGTCAAAGAAAATGTGAATTTATGATTCCAACCAATATCTACCAGCAGGTTGTTGTTTAGAGTTACTGTGGTTGATCTGGGGTCCTCAGCTATCATTTTTGTCTGACTTAACTCCCCCAAATAGAATTTATAGCTGGAATAAATGAACACAGGACACAATATCTTTCTTTAAAAAAAAGTTTTAAAAATAGATTATGCCTGAAGTTCTTGCTTTTTATTATTTCCGTAATTAATAGCTGCCTTGAGAAATACCAGCTGGTGGCATGAATTGGTGAAGAGGCAGAGTGACCTTGAGTCAGATTAAACATACCTTTTTTCCTTCAATTCATGCAGAACAATATTCATTGAGTTGCATTGCCCCATTTTCAAATGGAAATGGAAATCTCTTAATTTCAATAGTTTGTATAGAAAACGGCCCCCCAAAAAATGGCTAGCAGTCCAGAGTATAAAAACACTTTTTCACAACTGCAGCGTGAAATAGACAGCAGTATGCAAAGAGAAGAAGTCCTGCGCCTCTTATCAGGTACCACTCCACATCGCCACACTACACATAGATCAAGAGACACATAGGCTACTTGCAGCTACTCCCCCCTCCTCATTCAGAGTGTCACAAAGCTCTCAGCAGTATTCCTTGGCATCTACTTCAGACACATTTACGATCTTTTCAAAGCGTCCCGCACCCCCGCCGCCTGGGAACGAGCCACGATCAGTACGATTAAGACCAAGTAGACGAGCCTTGGAGATCTCCAGTAAAGATCTCCATAGCAACTCCATGCGTTTCTTCAGTCCCTCACAGGAGACCCCCCTCTGTACTGCATAACTTTTCCCAGAATGCCACTGTTGTACATGCGCTGACAGGCGAGAGAGCAGAGGAAAGCAGAAGTTCAGGCAGCGGGTCCCCTAAAAGAGGGGTTACTTGTGATCTTTCATCTTGTGGTTCACTCCAAGTGCAGATTTTTGGATCCTTGGGTTTGAGGATGTCTTGTGTTGTGTGTTCTCTGGCTTTTTGACATTGTTGCATTGCTTAAATGTCTTTCCGTTGGACTCTCAATGCGACAGAACTGATCAACAAGCTGAACTTCCTAGAAGATGAGGATCAGGACTCCGCTCCTACCATGATGAACAATCCCTTCGATGAGCCTGATGGCGACCTTCACCCCTACCCCCTTAACCCATTCGGTGATCCGGACGAGGAAGGTAGGTGATAAGATCGCTGTGAGTTTACTACAATTGATCATAATGCTGACTGATTTTTGCGGAAAAGATTATCGATTAACTAGTCGGGGGGGCAATTGACCCATATAATCCCAATTTTTTCTCAGACATGAAAATATTAAAATCAGATGTCATTTATAGACCTTTGAACTAATACAATTTATTGTCCTTAACTTTAATTGGAAAAATAAATCCACACCGTTTGTTATAAAATGCTTTATCATTTGTCGTCCACATCCCAATTTGAAATATTAACACATAATGAAGGTGATGCATTGGAGGAGTTGGACATGTATTGAACTTCATAAGAGAAATAAATCTGTACAGATAATACACACTATATAAGCAGCGAAATTGGCACCCAAGTATGTAATGCTTAGCTAGTTCCCAAGATAGACTGCAGTCAGATTGTTTTCTTGTTCTCTGCTGTCTGGCTCACTACTCGCTAACAAAGCTCTTGTCAAGTCTGGTGAAAGACGTGTTGTTTATGCAGTCGGCGCTCTCGTCCTTATCAAACAGAGCTCCCTCCCCAGCCGGCACTGAGGCAGCAGTTTGATGAGGACTATTCCTACGACCACGACTCGTCAAACCCGTTCAGTGAGCCGGATGGACCGGAGACCGGTTCTGCTCCTGGAAACCCGTTTGACGAGCCCGACCAAGACCCTGAGCTCCAACCAGACCCCGAACCTCCCAGGCCCAAGCAAAAGAAAGGAGTTCGGCCTGTCGACATGAGCAAGTACCTGTATGCCAACACCGCTCACAATGACGAGGATGAGCTTGACGAGTAAGACTTGCTTAAGTCTTTACAGCAAATAGTGGTATTATCAGTTATATTGTATAAAATGGACTTTCTGTTAAGCATCCTACTGGTATAGTTTTTGTTGAATTAAGGAGAGTATTTTAGTAGTACTAGGTGAAGCTCTAGGATTACCAGCATGGTTGCCAGTAGCATTCCAAGCTGTATGAGGGAGCCCTATTAGAGGCGTGTTTGTAGCCATGGCACGGGCCACCCCCACTAGCACCACCACCACCAACAGAAGCAGGGTGAAGTGGTGAAGCAGCTCTTTCAACGGGAACAAGGCCTCTGTTGTTTCATTGCATTCTTCGGCCTTGTCTCCCCTTTTTTATTCTGTCCTGGCCTCCATCCCACCTCTCAACATCTTGCATTATACTTTCACTCTTCGCCATTCTCCTTAACTGCTTCCTGAGATGTTGCTTATTTTATTTCACCTCACTCCCCCTCCCTCTTTTGTCTTTGCTGTATCAGAGTAGTTTCAGTTCTTATTAGAATAAATAGTTTAAATAATAAGCTTAACACAAATAAATTCACAATAAGACGTTTATTTGCAGAATCACAATACTTGACACTTGAATCAAAGTAAGCATCCTCAGTTTTTCCACAATTTTGCTAAAAAACTGCACTTCTGGTCTTGTCTCTGCGCTACTAATAGTTATTGTTATATTTGTGCTCCTAACCTGAGCCACAGTGAGACTGATTTAAGCGCTATCTACGCAAATAAACAATAATTTGCATTGTGTGCATTTAAATTGCATACGCGTTCTTCATTAGGAGGAGCTTGTCTTCCATTTAAAACTTTAAAAGAACTAACTAACGGGAAATGAATGCTTACCTTAAAGAGCATTATTTTGGAAAAATCTCATGATGACACCTTCATAAATGTTGCATCTCACATTTGGAAAAACTGGCTCTGAATTTTGGAGAGCCGATAATGCTGGAATGTAACAAGCACATGCTCAATATGCTAAATAGTATTTAAGTGCTTAAGATTAACATGGCATCTCTTTTTCGATCACTCCTATATTTACACTCCGTACAATTATAAACAGCTAATGTTAGCTGGCTAGTTAAGCTAACTGCTTAACTAGCCAGCTAGTTACAGTTTGCTATTTACTTGATACTCATAGCTTGCAAATTGTAGTTTTAAAACAGCATTAACTTTTAAGAGAGGTAGTTGGAACTCCTGTAGTTTTCAACATCTACTGTATTTCTAATCGGTAGGTTTGTTTTGTAAGATATGCAAGAGTCAAATTTTATCCCGCTAACAAAGATTTGCAACTTATATGGGACGGGTACGTAATATTACTCTGTATTACATGGAGCTGGAAAACAAAACTGGTCATTCCAACAGTATACCTTCAAAGATTAATAACAACTTAAAAAATAAAATAAAATCTTTGTATACCTTGATATCGGAACAGTCGAGGTATACAACTTTTCAAGGCCCATGCCTTGTGACAAGCATGACGACCATCTTTGCAAAGGTTTGAGGACATCTGATGGTTCCTTGGCAGGTTTTCATGACAAAATCTCAAGTCTCTCAGCAAATTTCCTTCTGCCAGGGATCGTTCTGTAGTGCTGCTCAGCAGATGATCCATGACCTGAGAAGCGTGTGTGTGCCTGAACTGTAAATGTGAACCTTTTGGTTTGGCTGTAGAGCAAAGCTGTCATCATATATATATATATATATATATATATATATATATATATATATATATATATATATATATATATATAATTAGCTTCAGCTGTTTGTATCAGGAGGCCACACATTGTTTTGACTGAAGCCCTTTCACTTATCTTTCAGTTTGGACTCACTGGTTAAAGCTTGTCTATAGGCCTGACTGCCTTTCTTTGTTTCTTCACTTGTTTATACTTCTCACAGTTTATCGGAGTAGCTCTAAATGACCCTGCTCAGTCAGTTTCTTCTGTCCTACTCTGTGCCCTTGTATGTTTAGGCTTGAAAATGACATGTCGAGTGAATGTCTTGAGGTCATACCCCTAGCTTTCAGAGCCACAAGCACGCAGGCATTTTGGTAACATCTTGGTGTGTGTTTTTGGTGCATTCTTGTGTGTGTATGTTGTCCTGTCCTTGCCTGTCTGTCAGTAGTCCACCTTCAGTCGTGAGGATATGAGGTCACACAGTCCTGACCTCAGTGCACCTGCTTCTTCTATTAGCGTCTTAAATGCCATACAATGTGGGTGTTCTTCATTGAATGGCATAAAACCTTTGTTTCTGTGAAGGAGTCTTTCTTTTCAGTTTTGTAGTTCAGCTGTAAATGTCTTCAGATAGTTCTGGTTATCTAATGATTCTTCAATGAATGTGTTCATGTTTTATAAACTCACTTCTTATTTGGAGAAAAACAGTTTTACTCTTCTCTGATACTTATTACATAGAGCAAAAAATATTTTATATGCCTTTTATTACAGTTTGTCACACTACATCCACTAACTTCATTCTGTTTTTGGGGATTTTATGTAACAGGTCCACAGAAAGGCACATGTGTACCCTTGTAAACGGTGCAACACCAAGTATTTTTAGTGTTAGTCTAAAATACAGCAAACATTTCAAAAGAATGTTTTTTGTTTTATTTAGTTTTTTGTACTTTTTAATTGGTCTAAAAGAATGGTGGCCCCTGAGTACATTGTTAACTTGACAACTTCGAATACCACTGATCTAAAGTGTGTCGTGTTCGGATTTAGCAACAATTTAACACACAATATGGATGCGTTTTTTTTGTCATTATCCTGCTATGAGGTGAGCATTTTTACATTTTGCAGTCTAACATTGTCCCAACAGGATTGCCCACATTTCACCCATCTATATTTGATATGTAGGCCCAAAAGTTCCATTCTGGTTTTGTCTGGCCGAACCCCTTTCTTCCACCTACACAAGTTGTGGCAAGTCTTTATTTCAACAATAGTTATCTTCCTGCCACTCATACGGAAAGACCAGACTTGCTGAACAAACAACGAATGATTGCCTTGTTGAACGATCTCTCCCACCTAAGTTATGGATGTTTACGTCTCCTCCAGAACCGCTTGCCCCTCTGTGTGTCTGGCCATATTTTTGGAGGTTTGCAGTTGTTTCTGTTTTCAGATCCAGTAGTTCACAGTTGAATATTGTTGACAGGGTTTCCCCCAGAAAATCTGCTAAGCCTGGTGGCATGGGCGCTCGGGAAGTCCACCAACAGCCGACCGAATTTTTGTGTTAAAATATGTGAGAAATTACAAAAATTTGGAGGTGCACGAGGAGGGGTCATAATTTGGAAATAGTAGACAGACAATGGACAGGTGCAGGAACGGCGCAATTGTTCCACTCCCTTGTGCAATGCGACAATAAATCTAGCTTAATCCGTCTTTGCAATTAGTATTGTATAAAAACTACAGCATTTCCTGATCTTCCGAATGCTGTTTTCGCAATAATGTTGTCAAATAAACCTTTGAGGCGTTCTCAGAACAGCTGCATTTATATAGAATTAAATTAGATGCAGGAGGCTACTTCAGGGGAGAGTAAATGGGATTGTGTGTCCCAGCTATTGGAGGTTTTTTGTGTTTCCTTAAATCGGAAGAATGAAATGCATCTGTAAATCTTGACAATGTTAGTTTAATGACAAACTTTTCCATTTTGATGTAAATGTTAACCCAGATGTTCTATTTCCTTTGCTTTCTGGCTTTTGTGGACTATTTTAAGGACATTAAAGCAGCAAGACTAATTGTTTTCACCACTGTTATCTCGCTCTTTCACTTTCAGATCCAACCCGTTTTATGAACCGAGGACATCAAGCCCAGCGCAGCCTCCCTCCGGCAGCCCCTCTCCTGATCTTGGCGGTATCCAGAAGAGGAGGGCCCCTCCACCCCCGAGTACCAGCACAGGCCTAGGCCCCAGTCCACTTACCTCCAAGCCCAGCTCTGGTCCAGACGGGGAGAGAGCCCAGCCTTTGGGGCCCAGCCCTCTGGCGGCAGTGATAGGGAGAGAGCTAGCCTCCTCTTCCCCAAAGGTGAGCTCGCTTCGTTTTGACTCCCAGGGAACCCGAGTTGGTTCCATGACAACTCCAAGATTCCTCAAACTACAACAAAAGAAAAACAAATAGAAGGAATGTGAGGCACTAAAAGGCTTCAACAAAAGCTTGCACTATGTTATAGTGAGTTTACAGAAACGGCAGGGCACCTCTAAAGGTTGTGTTTATTAGAATCAAGCCTGCCAGTATATTGGCCTCCTTACATATGAGGATTGAAGTCATTGTGAACACAACTATAACAGTTACAATAGTACAGGAAAATATAATATAACTTCCAAGTTCATATTTCCCACCCCTACCATCATGTCAACTGAATTACGTCACATATTATAATAATACAATGTAGACATAGTGAATAATTTTTCTCAGTTTTTCAGTGGAGTAAAGTTTTAATTGGTTAAGTTTTTCCTACAGATCCCTGCTCTCAGTCTCTCTGTTTCTTGGTTTGGCTCATCTCTCTCTGGATGCATCATTACTACCGAATGACTCGTGTTTTGTATGTTTGCGGTGTCCCCATCCAGTGGTCCCTTTTTCCACATGCTTGATCTCACATTTATGGTCATGAAAACTCTCCATTCCATCATTGGTATCTGTAGGTTCTTTTTTTTTTTCCTTTCTCATTGCGGTGATTGTTTATTTATTTATTTAAATTAGTTAAATGATGGCTGGCTCTAATTAAATGGCTGACGGTCACACGCTCACGGCCGGAGTCACACCACTGGCGGGGGAATGATTGGCTGCGGGCGTGGAAAGGAGTGGAGGCTAAAAACTGTGTGTGTGTGAGTGTAGGGGCGCTCAATGAACCTTTTTGCTGGTTTAAACATCGGGGGCTTAACTACAGCAGAATGATCACAAGGGGGGTTTTGACCCCCCACTGTCCCCCTGTGCACACACTCACACAGTACAGTTACTTTCCGTGTGTCCTTCCTGACTGTGACTGTTTTAGTGTAGCTGAGCGGTGATGCTGGCTGTCCATGTAATTATGGCACAGCGCCTTTATCACCTAGCTGCAGTTGCCTGTGACCATGGGTGAAGGGGCCTAAACCACTTTAATTACCCAGAGCCAGTGGCCTGTGGTGGGCCGCACTTCGCCAAGAGATGCCCCTCACTCTGGAGCTTTCAGGGAGGGAGGAAACACAGAAATAACATATGAATGTGGACCAGGGTTATAATACTTGTAGGATTTTCATTATAGTTTAGTTTTATTTTGCTGTGACTTTTTGGTTGTGTAAATCAGCTAGTTTCAGTTTTTAGTGTGTTTGCTAGTTTCTATTAGTTATTATTAGTTAAATATTCTTTAGTTTTTATGAGTTATGGTAATAAAGTTAGTTTTTTCATACTTTTGTTCATTTTTAGGTGGAGAATATAAGAAAGTCACAGTATTGCCTTTTGATTTTGTAAACATTATTTGGGTAACGAATACTCGACAGAGTATACCATTTAAAAAAATGCATTCAGTTATTTTTGAATAACCAAACGACTGGTGTTTTCTTCCAACATTTGCTGTTTGTTGCCATTTTGTGGACTAGCATAAGTGCTAGCTGACGTAAATCGCTGGTGTGGGTTGATATAAAACAGATGGAAGCATATTGTGCATTTAGAAAACAGTTTTTGTTTATTTTAATGTTTTTTTCTCACGTTTTCCTTGTCAGTATTAGTTGACTATAATAACCTTGGTGTGGACGGAAACGGGGTTGTGCATTGAAGGGAAACGCGTTGAAGATGGTGAACAGTGGGAGGAGAAGATGGACAAGATGGCCACATTATTGCACACAGAGGGATGCGATGTTCATAGGAAGCAGGGGTTTGTTGACACATTCAGGAGATGTGAATAGGTTTCCCATTCTTATTCACACCAAGTGCAGTGATACACACATGGCCTCGCCTGCGCAGGGGCTGAGAGATGACCTTTGAAAGTGTGAAGTCAGAACGGATTAAGGGCAGACATTCCCACTATGAGAGGCCAAAAAGGAAACCGATACATTGCATTTTAAACGTGCACAGGGTGTAAATCTATGCTTAAGCTCGTATGTTTGCGTGGTTCCTGTTCTGTTCAGCGAATGTATTCCAGTGGAGCTTTAACCTCAACCTGTACGGCACATTTGAGGTGTGGATTTGATGTTTGTTTATTGTTACAAGCTATTTAAATTGGTAAAAATAATTGTGATAAATGCACTTGATGTTGGCGTATCCAGTTTGATATCTGTAACTTCCCCTGGAGGGTTTGTTTGGCCACACATGAACCTCTACAAATCAAATAAGGTTTTAAAAGTTTTTGCATCCAATCAGTTGGTGGCCAGTTACTCAGTTTGCGGTCATTGTTGTTAAAAATGAAGGTACTTTCCCAGGAGCATGCTGAGAAATCAAACAGTTGCAAGCATTTCACATATTAAGAGATATTAAGATAGAACAATGATGTTTTAATAGAAATATTCAAGGTTTCCCCCAGAAAACTTGCTAAGCCTGGTGGTTGGGTGCTAGGGCAGTGGCCCACTGTGTTTTTGAGTTAAAATTTGACTTTTCTTTTGTCGTTCTTGAACAGATGTTTGATTATCTTCGTCATAGACTCTTTATCCTCCTTGTCATTGCATTAGAACAACCCACTTCACTGGCAGTCTGTGAAAAATCGGCATGCCTACAGGACATATGGTGTGAGCCTCATTTATCTATGTATCAATTATAAATGTATATGTTAAACTCTGAAAACAGCTTGCAACTCAGGATTTTCTCCAGTGTGACAAAAATTCAGCTGGTTGTTTTGTGAAACAACATAAATCTGTCATAGATGATTGCATTGTAAACTAAAGGAATGGAGTAAAGGAGCTGAAAGATTTCAGCTAAGTTTTTATGTTTTCTAATGAATACCATTCACTATGGTTGTAACTAATGATTAATTTAGCAATCGATCACTTTATTGATCATGCTGATGATTCATAAAATAATTCTGCTGATGTTTTAAGTCTTAGCATTAGAAATGCATAAATAAACATTTGTTTTTAAATAATAAACCTTTTATTGTGTAACATGGAAAACCATATCATTCTTTTATTTTGTGCTTGACCATTTGTAGTATCTACAGCTACTTCTGACATCAACATGCGATATCAGTTTGACTTAACAACAACACAACGGAGAGCTGCTTTTTTTTTTTTTTTTTTTTTTACAGAATTTGAAACAGGGGAAACTAAAACAATGCCATTAGAGGAGTTCTGGGTATGACATATTTAAGTTTTACATTTAAATGTTCTGTGGTATTATTTCTGTAAAGTTTTGGTTGTTTTTTTCATCACATGCCTTTTGTTTTGAGTCTAATGATTTAATTGACTATGAAATAAGTTGACAATAATTGATTTTCCATAATTAATCTGATCGTTTCATTGGACAAATTTTACACCTAACCATTGCATGACTACCAATTATTGAAAAAAATGCCTTTTCCTTTTTATGTAGGATTCCACTTTTTATTGTTTTTTTGTGTCTCTGAGGTCAATCTCCAAGTTGTCAAATGTGAAGCTTGAGGCTGTCAGCAGACAGTTCATGTCTTCATGCCAGCCTACCCGTCCACTGTCCTGTCTGAGAGAATACAGATCCTCAAATGTGTCAAGTTTCGGATTTGCGGAGGAGCTGGAGGGATGAAAATGTCTGTGGGATTAATGTAAATGAACGGAGGGAGTTCCTGTTGGGCGGGCTGGGAGCTCTGTCTGGTCGGATTCAGTCCATCTCTCCTCTGTGGAGCTGATTTCTCCCCTCCCAGTAACTCAGTTATCCCCTGCTCCTCCTTTTGTTTTATCTCCGTCTCTACTCCGCAGTCAGACCGCTCTACACTTAGATGCTCTTATCTTTGGATTTTCATCAGGTTTCCGCTTCATGAATTATTTGCCTTATTTTCATATAGAGAAAAGTCAAAAGTTGGCATGTATACGACTAAAAGTTCTCTCAAAAAGTTTCATATCTACTTTTATATCTTAATTTACTTTGAAAAATCTAAGAGAAAGTTGGAAATTCATAGTTCTTTTGTTGTTTGTGTAAAATACGAAATCAGGGTTTGTGTTAAATGTAATCAGTGGTGGCAAACTGCCTTGGCAAAATGGTGTGTGTGTTTTAACAATGTACAGCATATGATAAATACAAGAGAGCGAAAAGAGAAAAACAAGAAATGATGTAAATGGAAATAATTGAACTTGTTTTAATTTCTCTTGCGATTCCTTTATTTTGTGCATATTTTGACAGGCCTTCTATATTTGTGCACTTGTACAAGTTTGAAATTAATTTAAATGTCATGAAACGTTAAAATTAAGTTTTTTTAAAGAAATGTTTTTAAAACCAACACCTCTAGCTCCTGCCTGTGGCTGCTGTGCGCTGCTCTCAGGCATGAAGTAAAACAGGAGACGACAGGGCGAGGTGGAGGAAAGGCAAAATAAAGGTACCTAAAGAAGGTTAAATAGAATACATTTATAGATTAAGCCTGTGAAAACCACCCTAATGTTAATATTTGTTACATTTGGACAATAAAGTAACAGGTAATTGATATATTGTGCATAATGTTTCAGTTACGTTTGAAGGCTCTCTGTTTGCTTTGCTTATAAAGCAAATCTTACAGGAAATGAATGCCACTCATTTGCGTAATTTAAATTCTTATTTCCTAAAACACAGCTGGTCTAGTTTATTTTATTGTCACACTTTCCAGGGAAGAACATTTAAACCATTAGCAGAAATATTTTTTCCACTTGTAGGGCTTCTTTAATTCCTCATGTTAATCAAAGGGTTCAAATGAGAGTTTTGTGGGTTGTGAGAGCTCTTGTGCCCGGGGGGTGGCAGAGGCCAGAGCCCCTCCCTCCTTCTCCCAGACTGTTTTCACACAACCTCCTCCGGTTCAAACTACCTCCAAATTGAAATTAAACTAAATTAACATTATTTAATTGAGTTCGCACAAGGCTGGGATATTTCTTAATTAGCTTTTGCTAAGGTTTGCAGCAGGAGAGGATCATATACGTACTGCGAGGTGTTTCTGAGGTTACCGTGACGACTGAGGGACGAAGACGGAAGGAAGCTCGAGAGACGAGGACAGTCATTTCTTGTCGTCTCGTCTGTGCCTGGTTGCTCCCCTCGTTATCATTTTGTTCAATCCAAAGTTTTTTCATCTTGAGATAACTTTGACAACCCTTTCAAGAAACAACTTCATGAAAGTGGGTCATGTTGAAAACCATTGGGATAGCAATATATCATATTGCTTCTATAGGCTGGTTTATAGTTGCTTAGAGATGTTTCTGTTCTGCTTTGAAAGGTTACGTATTTGCAAATACATCGTGTTTTAATTTACTCACAGTATAGGAAGGGTAGGCACTGATTTAATTTAGCGGAAATGGCCTGATTTCAGTTTCCCAAGCGGTATCTTATTTCTTCTATTTACAATATGCTCTACAGAGAAATTTCCGAATTGGCAAAATTTCTGCTGAACCGCAAATGGCCAGGAACCCATCGTTGTTTGAAACTGCTAAAACTTGAAATTATATCTTTCCCACTGTTTACTTTTAGCAAGATACTAGAGAAGGAGGCAATTTATCTCGAGCTGGATAAAGGTGTCTGATGCTGATCCTTCCTCAACTGTTACTGCACCCTGCTAACCAATGGCTGAAACAATTTCAGCAATGCTCCTAACAGCCAATAATTTTGGCTGTTAGGAAATATTTGTGGTCACACGACAAAAACCATTGGGAAAGCTTTAAGGGTCTAGTCCGTTGAGGAGCAAACCACAAACTGGCAGTTTGACGATTTGTCATGTCACATCCTTGCTTTGATTTTTTTAAATTTATTTTTTTTATACAATGATATTGTGAAAATGTTGGACAGCCGGCTCATGCTTGGTCAGAAATATGGCTTTACATTCTGGCTTGTTCAGAATGTAAACCCAGACAACAGTAGCAGAAGTAAAATGGGCAGAGTAGTCCATTTCTCAGACCAAAGCAATGAGGCCTCTGTGGCTCTCTGTGGCCACGTTAGACTTTCCATAAGCCCTGTAATATTAGGAGAATAATCCTCGAGAGGAGTAAGGCTAAGTCATTACCTCTCAATGTCTGCTTTTTGCCAGTGTAGACCCCTCCCCAGACCTTATTTGCTGTGTGTGAGTGGTCTGTCATTGGATCTTGTGGGAGAGCAGAGACATAGTTTCCTCTACTGATGCTGTTTAGGCCCAATCATGGGGGGCTTCCTGTGGCTGTTTCAGGCTGAGGGACATCTCTGTCAACAGGTTAAGAGAACAGCACAAGGTATCACTGCCATTCCCTCTTCGCTCCCGTCCCCCGCAAAATATTTGAAAGAAACATTTGTGTAGTTTCCTATAAGTTTCAGTTGACATTTAGCTGTGCGTAAATATTTAGATCAGAGCTGATCTTGTTTGAGAGCCACCGATGTTTGTTTGAAAACAAAACATTTTTTTCATTTAAATTGTAATTGCTGTTTCAAATAGACATGCTGCTATGCATCGCATGCGCTTACACATGTTGCGAGGGCTACACTTTGATCCCGCAACCGTAATGCGGCTATCGTTTCCGCACCTTTTCTTCCTCTGTCGGGCGCATGTCAAGTTCACAAGTTCCTCCACAAATCCGCAAACGGCTCGCTCTCCTCGGCGCCCGCTGCCGACCGGTGTAAAAAGGGCCTTCCGCAAAGCGCCGCTTGTAATCTGCCTTCAGTAAGTCCTCCTTAGTTTTATCTGCCAAGGATTACCTCGCAAGCTGCGAGAGGGGAGAGAACGAGCAGGACGCGGCGCACGAGACGAAGAAACGAAAGCGAGCCGGGAACAGAAAAACGATGAAGATGGAAGAAAATGAAAACAAATCACTGTGTAATCTCAGAAAGAAAAGAGACCTGGCTTGGAGTTAAAGGGAAGTTTCCCTCGCCGCTCATTTAGAGAGGGAATTGACTAATCCCTCCATGATTGATGTTGGCTATGAGAGGCTCTGTGGCAGACTAATAGGGCTTATGAGGATGACCAGAAAGTCCTCTGTGTGTGTATATGAATAAACCAGACCTTTTTGTCTTGTGGGTCCTTCCATCCAGTGACCACAGAAGCCACGGGTTTGAATGACATAGCAGGCCAAGAAGGGGTAACTTTATCTTAATCTGGTCTTAATCTGCCCCAGTCCTCCAGGTGTGTGTGGGCTTAAACCACCAAGGATCGAGGGGTTTGGGGGTGAAGTTTGAGAGGGCTTCAGGTGAAGAGAGAACCCCGTGCACTTGAAAAGCCCTTGGACCTCCAGTCAGACTAAGACCCCCCGCACATTCAAAAGACCCAGCACTCATTTAGCTATGCCAATCCTTCCAGCCATCTACGAGTGGCCCTCAGTTCATTTTTAATTGGATTAGCCCAATCATACTGCACTGGTTAGAAAGACCTGCAAATTGTTTGATGAATAAGCCTTTTGATATGTATTTTCAAATGCATGCAAGTGTTTAGGAGTATGAGTGCCCACACATAAATTCCCTAGTATGTAATGGAGGAAATGAGAAAGAGTTTTAAATGACAAGAATATCGTTTTAAGCACCCAAATATTCCGCCTATGTTAGATAACCACATGGTAGAGAAATTGGAAAAGCAACATTTTTATAAGGGTGTATTGATGTATCAGCTGGCCGATAAATCAACCCCGATTTCCCTAATTTTGGGAGATGCTATTTTTACTTGGCAGTATTATTTTTTTGTTGTATTTTTACATTTATATTTGTAGTTTTGCTTGTATTCTGTTTATGCTACATTGTGCTCTTTTTTTTTCCTCCTGTTTTTGATTTTTGTTTCTCTAATTTTATGTCCAATTTTTCCCATGACACCTTAGATTTCTCACTTGTGGGACTAATAAATTATCTTAATTTTCAAGTTGGAAAAAATGAATAAAACTCCATGGAAGTGAAAAAGCCAAACACACAGGCATCAACAATATATGCTCTTTGTTGATTCATGTTTCTCTTTCTGTATTCTCCTGCCATCCTTCCTAAGTTTTCTCTGCTTATGTGTGTGCGTGTCGATGCACGCGTATTCTGATCGGGAGTCAAAGGGGTGACTTTGTAATTATGTTCATTTTAATTGGCTGTGCTATCATCGCTCTCATCACTTCGGCACCCACGCTGTACTGGACAATGGCCGTATGTGGTGTGGGGGGTTTAGTCGCTGCTATGTTAAACCCGCTCCCCTCCACACGCATTCATCTCCTTTACCTGCAGAATATAATTCCTGAAGTGGCCTCTCTAATGAGTTTTCCCTGCCCAGGCTTAGATTAATTGATCAATGGTGTCGCTATCGCCGCGTCTGATCTCTGAATCCATTGCACTGCTAATTTGTTTGTTTTAAGATGGCAGTTAAAGGAGATTAATGCGATATAAATTTATAACAGAACAGCATCCCTCCCCCAGCCCTCGACGTTCTTGTTTTTTTGAAGTGTCATTGAAGTTTTTTTAAAGGCTGATTGAGATTAAATCTAGAAGGCTGAAGAGATTGGCCCAAAATGTCATCTTGTGGCTACAAGGAAGCATATGAAAAAGAAGAATTGGAAATTTTAACCATCGTTCATGTTGCTCCCATCCGCCCTGCTTCATGACACAAACACATTCCTGGTCTCGTTTTTTCCTCCAGCTGTAAAAAGTAATTTACAGAAGCATGAGTTTGGTTAATGTGGCTGCTTTTGTTTTTTATCATAAGCTAAACCTCCTGTTTCCCCCATGTTACATTTTAGCTGGTCAAGCTAACATGCCAACAGTCGCTCTTTTTTTTGCTCAATGTACTCCAAACTAGTACATTCTGAAAATGTCTTCTGATATTGATAGCGGTTATTTATATCTCTGTTATGGACGAAAACTGATATTTGTCGATATATATATTTTTCTACTTTTTTGTTTCAGTTAAACACCTTCAAAGCCTGTTCCAAAACAAATACCACAGGACCAGTTTCCTCCTCCCCCTCTATCAAAACACATACACCAAGAGCAATAAGAGGGAAATAAACATCGGTTATTAATATCGGCACATTCTTACTTATTGGACCGATGTGTTTAAAAGTGACAAACATTGGTCTACATCAATTTGAGTGCCAAATTGTCCCGTTTCAGTTCTAATAATCACATTTAGTCTAACTTCTCAAAACAGTTACATGCTCAGGTTTGAATTTATTGTGAATTTTTTCTCCCATCCAAGCAAATTCAAAATTATACACCAAGGTTCAAAAATATATAACCAGTAATAATTATTTAGATGTGTCTTACTAATTTTGTCCGGCCATGGAAATTTTGGGGGATTATCTGTAAAGTTACCGTAGAGTTGATGCAAACAGCAGTTTGATATAATTAGACGAACTGGGTCTAAATTGTATCCATCCAGGGGTTTAGGAACTAGTGATTACTCTATCTTTTTTTGTTAAGTCCTGCTTTTTGCATTCAACCTGCAATGAATAATTTAATTTATTTAAAGTGGGACAATGTAAACATAAATTAACCACTGAAAGAGAGAAGAACAATACAAGGTTATGATAGCAAAAACTTATTTCCTACTGTAGTCTCACACTATGCAAACTATCATAAGAACCATTGGCAGTGAAACTGGCCGTAAGTTTGATGGTACCACCACTATGCTTTTCTGCCCGCTGAGCATTTTCTAGTGTTCAAGCTTCACCTTGACTACATGATTACTTCAAAGACACTCCTTTTGTCCATGTCAATGTGGATTATTTGTCAGAGATTATAGCCTTTTTGCTCAATATGTCTCTTTGACCCTCAACCTTTTCTCTTGAAAGCACTTGGCATTCATGTTTCACTTATTGAAGCTGTATGTTTTGTTGTCATGTCCACCTGATTAATTCAAACATACAAATTCAATATACTAAATATAAAGTTCAGACAGGTACTGAATCCAACCACTTTACAAGCTGACCGCTTAAAATATTTATCATTTCTAAAAGCATCCAGCTTGACTTTACTCAATGTACAGTCACATTAATGCACACTCACTCTCTTCCCACCGACTGTGGAAGGGGTGCCCCCTCCATCCCCAACACCTCCTCTGTGTGATTACGGCCGTAAAGCGTTATTTCCTTTGTATGTTAATGTGTATTATTTTTCACGCTACATTCCCTCCTCTCTCTTGTACCACCCTCCCCCTTTCCTCATTTCCTTATTGTTCCATCCACTCCACATCTCCATTTACATAATTGAACTTTTGATTAGACTTTGTTCCGTCCCCTCTGCCACTCGTCGAGGCAACGTATGAAATCGGGCGCACAATTTCATGGGTAAGATGACATGAAGCGATCATTCCAGTTTCCACTCAGTTTTTTTTCCTCTAATGCGAGGACGTCGGACGTATAAAGCTCAGATTAAACAAAGTGCTTGTTTTGACTGAAGGTGCAATTAAATAAATACTTGGGTAGGTAGGAGCCAGCCAATCAGAACAGCAGAAGAGATAATAAATTCCTTGAAGTGTTTGTGTTTATATATAATATAATACGGTAATTCATTAGGCAATTGTCTCAATGTCTCCTTTAGTACAGTTCATGTCCACATATGTGAACATACTTTAACCTATTGCTATTTAAATTAAGTCTGTGTGTTTATATACACTTTGCAGTGCGTCCCTTCTTAGATGGGCTTTTTTTTTTTTTTTTTTTGCTCTAGGCTCCCTTGAGCGGATTACAAGTTTTAAAGAGTATGAGATTCAACACCTCCTCAAATCTGACACTCTGACACTGCTTTGAAGGCTCGAAAGTGAGATTGGAAAGACACGGAAGCTCTTGTCTCTGCACGGAGTCGTGGGTTTATGTCATTGGTTTGAGGCCAGTTAAGTTTCCATTGAAGCGTCATGCCCCAGAGGGAGAAACAAAGCTGCCACTTAAAGCATTTGACTTGTATCTTTTTTATGTCTCTGAAAGGCCGGTTTCAGTCGCTCCAATGCTTTAAACTCCTTTAGTGTTTCTGCTAAACTTTGTCTGCCTTAGTTTTGCCATACAGGATATAGCCAGGTGTAGGTTTTTACCTTTAACTGTCTTCAATTATTACTTTCTTCTTGATGCAATAGTTTAAATATTTATCATTCCACCTCTTAGCAGGTGAAATGATGGTGACGGGTGAAATGGTAAAGATCGTGATGCTGCACTTCCTGAACTATGGAAGTATGACTATAAGACATGGTTCTGGGTAGTTAACTAATATAGATCAAACCTAGACAAAACATAGTACTGATTATATATTCTATATGGTACTTGTTACTGGGTGGGCAGGAATGGAACATCATCAAAGTTGTTGCATTAGAAGAAAAAAAAACAACTGGGAAATGTCCAGAAACAATGACTAGAAGACTGGGTCAAAACGTTGCCTGTAGACAGGCAACGTTTTGTTGCCTGTCTGCAGTGGTCAGCATCTATGAAAATCCAAAGAAGAAACGGGGCCTGTCCATTTGTCAGGCCAATTTTGAGCAAACATTTAAAATGTAGCCAAAAAAAATAATAAAAAAGACAATGCGGATTTGGCGTGTTTCAGTCAGATATTGACATTATGTGTAACTGCAATAAAGAAGGAGACAAACTACCATGGACACCACAGGAGAAAAAAGTTCTGCCCAGAAATATACATCATAGAACACTTTGCAAGAACTGGCTGCAAAAGCAGAAAACATGGCATTCTGGGTTAATACAGCCAAAACAAATGTGTATGCGTGTGTGTGTGCGCGTGTGTGTATGCCGCTAGTGGAAAAAATGGCTTGCTATGTTTTACCAGAGAAATCCTACAACTGCTAAAATGTGAGCACAACTCAATTTTGTTTGCTCTTTGTGAAGACAGTTGTGCCTTTTGTCTACTTTAGAGGTTTTCATGCCGTTTTCTTTAGTGATTCTTGGTGCAGCGCCACCACAGGCTTTTCAGGAAGCGGGTTTTTCAAAGGGCTTGAATCGTTTGACACAGTTCAATGTGAACGCGCGCAGCACCAGCTGAAAATGAAACAAATATTGCAATTTTCGTCACCCAATTGAACCAAGTTTACTGGACTATCGGGTGGGAAAAATTTTTAAACCCTCAGTTTAAAAAATCTGGACTTCCTCTTATAGTTTGCTAATTTGCTACGTAATGCTAAGCCTGACTCGCTAAGTGTCAAAAGCATGTTTCATGTTAAAAAAAAAATCACCTTTTTCCACAGTGAAGAAATCCTCCTAATACCAGGATCAACAGGAAGTCCAACACTTCCATCATCGGCTTCTCTCCTATCTACTTATTCCGACTGTATGAGCTTAACCCTCCTCTCCCACACCCACCTCTTTCTCTCTGCAGCCTCCCTTTTTTCCCCTCCTTCAATTTTTTTTCCTCCCTTTCTTTGCCCCCTTAGATGTATGTTGTTGACACTGAGGCATCAGGAATAATGGAATCTCTTGTCAGTGGCTTGTATTTTCTGCCCAGACTGTTAGGGCTGTGTATAATAGTAGCAGCCAAGGAGGAAGAGGGGACGTTATGTGCCACTGATAATAATGAAGGTTGCCTTTTCATTTTTTAATATGGAACGTTTGTGGGCCGAGGCAATGCTCTCCGCTAATCCTACCCTCGAGCCGAGCTAGCTACATGGACGCATCGGTGTTACACACACGCACTCGCGCACACCCAATGACATTCACACAGGCCGATAAAGCACAAACACACACTCGCGTACAATGCATGCACCTTCCTTTAGGCGAGACAGCGAACTGTTTGATAAGTGCATTTCTGCTCCTCATGAAATTTTCACCCTGCCCGTGTTTGTGTCTTAAGGAAATGCAGCCTGTTCCTGTTACCGATGATATGGTATTTGTTTAATATTTGATGCGTTTGAAAGCCTCACTGACTAGCTGCTGCATTTTGTAAACCTTTATCAGAAAACCATGTAATGGAACAGAGACTGTGATGTAGATTGAGAAAATTACAGCAGTTAGTTGCCAGGGTGAACAGCTAGTCACGCAGCTGTCACAGGTTAGATACTGTCGCTTTTTTATGTCATAGAAGAAGTAGTTATGCTTATTCAGACAAAACGGGAGCAACAAGAGCAAACATAGATGTGCTTGGCTTTGAAGTAGTGGTGCACAGGTAAATCGACCCAGAGTTTCTTCATTTTGGGTGATTGATCCAAACCGATCTTATCTATCCCCGAAACAGTCGACACCTCACTATTTCCAGCCAAGCAACTTTGTCACTAGTGTCCTCTTTATTTCTATTTTTAATTTCCTTTGCTTATTCCCGTGGTGTTGGAGTTGTTTTTCAGTCTCCAGGTACTCGCTTATTGCAGTTCATTTAAAGCAGCAAGTGCTGTTCTGCAGGAAGACGTGGGTCTGAGAGAGCCTTCATAGCTGCTACTAATTTTTTTTACTGACAAAAATGGTATTGGTCAAAATCAGAATCAGCTAGTCAGACTATGGCGATCAATCAGGAAACGGCGCACCGCTACTTTGTTATTTTGCAACATAATTTTCAGATAGAGGTGCACAAATAGGCCTGTGACAATAATATATTTTGCTGGATGACAAATTGACCCAGAAATTACTGTGGGAAACGAGAATATTTTTAACTAAAATAATAATAATATCATAATAATCCAAATACATCCTTTTTAAATTCTTTAAATTTAAATTCTAAAATATATCAAACACTGGAGCCCGAGGACATTTCAACTATTCAAAATAAATAAACAAAACAACGGTTTAATTTAAATTCTAAAATATTCAAACACTCCGAGGACTTTTCAACTATTCAAATAAACAAATTGCATTGCCAGTTGAGTTTTGTAATAAAAGTTCAAACTAACTACTTTGTACTTTTAAAATACTGAGTCTTTTGCAACATTAAAGGGGAGCTTCGCTGAAATGATTCTTCTACACGTGAAAATTATAGAGCTCACTTTATTGTATCCTGCGACTGGTTGATTTATTACTTACTGTGACAGGCTTACTCACAAAATGTCTCTTAATAAAAATCCAGTGCAACCACTTGACTCCAGCAGTCTTGAACTCAATGGCATGAAGAAAAGCTTTCAGAAGTCCTGTTTGCTTTTGGACCACAAGCCTCGTAGGAACAACACGTGAAGGAAGAAAGATTGAGGCTAAAACTGAATCTTGGTGATCAAAACGCAGAGACACCATGTGTGTGAAAACCAACTTTGCATTTCACCCCAAAAACACCATCACCTTGATAACAGCTTCATGCTTTTCTTCAGCAGCAACAAAGAAGCCTGTGACAGTTGATAGGAAGGTGACAATCTGTTAGACGCAGAAGACAATTTTGCAAAGAATAAGAAAACTGTTCAATCTGCAGATGTGTAAATTGTGTAGAGGAACACCCAAAATAGTTGGAACTGCTGCAAAACATGATCCCTTAAAGCATCGACCGCAACTATGCTGTATTTCATTGGTCTTTCACATAAAGTTCCTCCAAAAATACTGAAGTTTGTGGTGGAAAAGGTTCAGCTGGTGTAAATGCGTAGACCTGTCAGAATAACAAATTTTTCTGGTCAATAAATTGTCCCCAAAGTTATTGCGATAAATTATTATATTATTGTTTTGAGACTATTTTCAATTAATAAGACGATAAGAATGCATAGTCGTGCCAGAACACATTCTTAAAGATCAATAAACTTTTAAATTCTGATTGACATATAACACTGGAACTAGAAGACATTTTAAATATCCAACATGCATAAACAAAACAACACAACAGAATTATTAAGTCTCTGTAAACAAAATTGTCTTTTAAATAAGGGTAAGTTGCACCAGACTGAAGACTTTTTTCATGTAGTGTTTGTCGAAAGAGAGAAAATGGAAGAATGATAAATCATGCAAACGGAAATGATTGAGTTTATTTTAATGTATCAATGATTTTTTGATTGCTTGTTGCAATGGGGCTATAAGCACATACATTTTTCTGATTTTCTTTGAAGGCCATATGTTTTTCTATTTATTCTGGTCTGGTACCTCTCCTGTGAGAAAGTGTGTTTCTCTTTGTTGTTGTTTTTTTTCCTACTGGCAGCGTTGTTCGTGGTATATTTGGAAGCATGTCTGTGTTTCCTGCCGGCTAGGGCGCAGGGTCTGCAGCACTGGAGTGTGCTTTGTGTCTAATTGCTTTAATAGCACCTGGTCTCTAATCCCAGGTAATTAGAACGCTCAAATTAGACAGCTACTTTCAAACCATCACTTGAAAAAGCAGGAGGAGTAGGAGAAGGCCTGGAGGAAGACCCCATCACACTGAAACTCTCGTTTCACTCACATGCAGAGGCGAGCGCAACACTGGGAACGGAAAAGGAAACAGATTTTATGTAGAGCCCGAGTTTCTGACATGTGCTCACTTGTACTTGTACAGAGGTTCTTGAAATCCTTGAAAATGCGAGAACTTCAACTTGATGTTGTCACGGTTTGGAAACTGCTCAATTTCTGCATACAGTGCTCGATATTCACACTGCACAGTTTTTGTAATAAAGTAATACATCTAAAAGCTTCAATATGGAAAACGTTTTGGGTTTAAACCCGATATTTTCATTCACCTAATAAAAACCCACAGATAACATCTTGTCTTCGGTCAATTAGGATTGCCAAAATGATTTCTATTTGCTGAATTCCATAAAACTTGGTGAAAACCGTTTTTGGACATTTTCTTTGACTTTCTTCTAAATTGTGTTTAAAAATTTTACTTGAGCAGGATGGTCATTTTACCTGACCACAATTTGTTTAGACTTCTTCAGCGTAATCAATTATTATTACTCGTAGGGGCTCCACAACTTTTTGATGATCCTACACTTTATGTGTTAAACAACATTATTGGATTTGGGGGGTTGTGGGACTTTTTTTGTTTCGTTCTCAGGCCAGTCAGGTGTGTGAGGCGTGTGTGAAAGAGGCATGAAATTTTATTATGTTTTACATTACCTTGTCTCTTCTGTGGGATGTGGAATATTAATTTATAGTAATAGTAATAAATGATATCATATAATGGTGATTTAAAACGGCCTTCTTTCGTTCATTTGTATTGTTTTCATCTCCAAAATGTGATAATGTCAAAGTTTGGAAACTTACCTTGAAGATTTTTGTAAAGTCCTTGAGTTTTAAAGTGGGAAACGTGTACTAACCCTGTTTATATATCTAAGATTAGGATTAATTACACCAATTAGATTTGAGTTTTTAATGTTAAATATAGTCCAGTTTCACCATAACAACCGAGTCACATCAGCGTCTCTCCTCCTCCACACACGCTGATATTGCCCTTGTTCTAATCGTTATTGACTTTCTCACTTTTTTTTTTATTGTTTTTGTTTGGTTCTGTTTTGGTTGTGCGGCACGGCTGCATTGTCGGAGCCTCCTAAAACGTGTTTGAAGAAGCAGTGGGGAAAGGTTAAGGCCCTCTTTTAAAGATGAGCCGGAAATGTCAAGTGTCTGCCCCTCAGGCTCCCGCTACCGTCTCCCTGTACTAAGACTACCACAGGGATCTGCATCACTAAGACACACACACACACACACACACACACACACACACACACACACACACACACACACACACACACACACACACACACACACACACACACCACACACACACACACACACACACACACACTGATATGAAGGTTAGGAATTGCTGTTAGAGATGTCCTCTAGTCTCTTTCATTTGTTTTGACTCTCATGGTGTCTCAGCTGGCTTCAGGCTCCTGGTCAAAGGTTAAATTTGGAACAATGGAGGAGAAACTCAGGAACTTGTAGACTTCAACTAGCTGGCTGCTGCTGATGTACCACTCAATTAATTCTTTCCAAGCTTGAAATCAGAATTAGTCTTGTTTCTGACTATTACAAGCTGGAGATGCAGATTCTCTTGTGAAGGCTGATTATAAAATCAAAGTCTGATTTTCCTTCCTACTGCCTATCCAAAATAAAACAGACTGCATACCTTCACGCTGATGCTCTTTCTCTCAAATATGAAACGACAGTTTCAGATTAAATCTTACTTCCCTTAAAAGTTAACATTTTTTTAGGTCATGTAGTAGCGAAAACATGCCAACAGAGGGGGTTAGTCAGCCACAGCAACCTTAGTTAGGAAGCACAGTCCCAAACTGGTAATCATCAGGCCTCAACTTTAAACGCGGGGCTTTAAACTCGGCTATGTTTTGTCATATTTTTTTAGAGCTTCAGTTAAAGTTCATTCTTAGGAAGTTTACCACTCGCTGATGTCAGACTTCATTTTGTGCAGAAAAAACATAGTGGGGAGGAGGAAACTTCCAGGAGTAATAAGTAGAAATAGGTTGAAATAAATCTCTTAATTAAATTTTGTAGTTTTGATTAAAAACAACCAAACATATCTCCCCACTCAGTTGTTTCCTTAAATGTCATCATCTTGGCCTATTTGCAGACATAATTTAAAGTTTCTGATCATTTTTTGTTTTTAAAGTAAGCCCTCCATTCCCTTTGTACCTTTTCCTCCATTACCATCAGAGAGTGTCCACACATCAGTCCCTCCGTAACCAGATTAGCAAATATCCGCCTGAATCACCAGAGTAGCATCTACTGTCAAAACAAGACCGTTGTCCCAACAAGACCAAGGATTTGTGGGATTTGGAGTCCAGGAGAGGTAAAGGCTTTTTACACTGAATGCATTTAGCCTAGATAAGGCTTCAAAGGTGAAGCTAATTAATAAGATGTTTACATTATTCACGGTCGTTCACCACTTTCTGAATGACCCATCAGAATGGGTGTGTATCTGCACACACGCGTGTGAAAACTCATTATATGCCAGTACGGCACGCTATTTGATTGACTTGTGATGGCGAAGTAAAACATTTTACTGGAAAATAAGTAATAAAGGGAGCAGAGGAAGTCGGTGTTCACTGAATACTGAAACAAAGACAAGAAAATGACCCGTAATCTTATTTGATTTGTTTGTATAATAAAAATACAAACAGATTTTTGTATCTGTTTTATGAAGGTTTCCTTCTATCCATTTCCAATACTCTTCCACATTCTCTCCACCTGCAGCCCAGCCCCGCCCCCAGTCCGATTCTTGGAGGGAAACCCAATGCCAGCCAGTCCCTGCTGGCTTGGTGTCGCGAGGTCACCAAGAACTACCGCGGGGTGAAGATCACCAATTTCACCACGTCCTGGAGGAACGGCCTGGCCTTCTGTGCCATTCTACACCATTTCAGACCTGACGTAATGTACGACACACACACATACACACGCATTCACACACAAACTGAATGCTATTTTCTCCACAAGATCCTTTACCTGGAAGCAAAAACAAGCAGATTTTCCACTTATTCCAAACTCATATTTAAATACAAACAGGGTTCCTACAATCTTGAAGTGTCACATTTTCTTTTTTTCATTTTCCAGAGTAGTTTTTCCTAGTGTGATTTGTGTTTAAATTATGTTTTGCATGTCACACTTTCATAACATATAACCTTTCTGCATTGTTTTGTCATTTTATTGATTAAAGATACTTGTTGTTCATCATTTTTGGAACATGCAGGTCATAGAAACTTGTTACCATTTAAAAAGTTAAAGATTTATTATTTTGTTCTAAAATGTCAACAATGTTAGAAGAACTTAAGAAAAAAATCAAAAACTTGATTGTGGAAAAGTATGGAAATTTGAAAATTGTAGGAACCCTGCATGACTTAACAGCATCTGCATCAAAACTGACTGCCACATCTGACTGGTTAATGGTCTAAAGATACAAGAAGGTTTTAAAGAATAAGAATTTCCATCGCAACAATTCTATGATAGAAAGTCCTTCTACCTTAGTAGAAGTTCAGATCGCAGTTTGCAATCTGAACTGCGATCATATTGCAGTTTTCTGGCCGATTTTGGCCGATTCATACTTTTTTAAATTTGAAATATTGCTAAATATTGAGACCAAGTTTCCCAAAATTAAAAATTTCTATGCTCTAGTCACTATTTTCTTAACTTTCAAAATTATAAATTCGCAATGCTGTCCCGTCCCCACCTGTTGCTGCACACTGCTGGTCAGCTGACCGTCGGAAAACTCCTACACTTTTCCTCTCGCTTAAAGTTACAAGAAATGTATCACCTGAGAAACATTTCTGGCCACAAAAACTGTGAAACTGTCATGATGTGAAATAGATGTGGTGGATATGAACTTAAAATTAAAAGTTGGACAACATATTGGTGACAATTAAAAGGGACGCATTACAATTGTTGGCTTTTAAATCTGCCGCTGCAAACAGACAGTTGAATAATACATTCTCCTTAACAAAAATACAACTGAACTATAAACAATAATTTTACTTAAAATAATTGTATTATAGTTCTAATTATATTGCAATAATAATTCTATGATTCCAACAATGGGACACTTTCTTTTTATGAAGATAATTGCTTTTTAATATAACAATAGGCAATATTTTAAACAGTTTTTAGTATGGAAGCTGAAATTTAAAAGTTTTTTATAGTTTGAAATAGAAAAAGTAAAGAATCTGTAAAATATCTATTTTCTTCTTTTTTTTTTATTTGCTTGTAGATCTGTTATTTTTCCTCAAACGTTTGGCCCACGCCTGGAGCACACATGAAGATAGTTTATTAAAACTCGGCTCTGTGTACATACGTGTGCATGTGTTTATACTCTCCAGCGAGTTACTTCCACACATTTTCCACTCCATTAGTTCTGTTGATTGCTCTGCTCTGAAATTGCACGTTACAGTTCTAATACCATTACATGCAACGCATATTTAAACTCATCTGTTCCTCCACTGAGCCGCTCTGTTTACCACTCTCTCCCCCCCACCCCCACACCCTCATCTCTCCCCGCTGTACTTTCAGAGACTACAAGGCTCTCAATCCTCAGGATATTAAAGAAAACAACAAAAAGGTAAGAGGCAGCCCACCGCTGGGAACCTTCTCACCGCACACCTCCCTCCCATCCTCATCTCCGTTTGGCCTTATTTAGAGACCTGCCATTAATCCCACAATGAAGTGTGTTTGTGTCTTTACACAGTTTGAACGGTGGGTGGGTGGGGGAGGACGGTGGCAATGCAACAAGATGACAAGAAAATGTGTGTAATCATACAGATAGGCTTTGGTGCGGGAACGTGAAAATGACAGATTAAAAAAAAAAAAAAGACATTCACTCCTGCAGTGGAGTGTGTGCCTGAGTCCAACGCAGGACTTAGACACCTGGTGGAAGGTGTCTAAGTGAGGATGCAGCAAGTATTCTTGCTTCAGGTGTGCGGTCAGAAAGAAAATGACCGGATGCATTTATGATGTTTGCGAACTAATATAGTATTCTGTCCAGTTGCATTAAAATATTATTTATTTATTTTTCTTTACATATATTTTGAAACTATGTTGTGACAGCACAGTATGAGACAAATAACCTGTGAAAAAACGGAGCATGTCTGGCTTCTCCCAGTGCTAACTAGAAACAGCCAATCAGAGCCCAGAGGCGGGTCTAAGCGCTCTTCATTCCCCTCTTGCTCTTTGCTATGCTGCAGGTAGCATAGCATGTTGTGAGACCTCAGGCTAGTTAGAATAACCACCAATGATGGCGGATAAATGGTTTTCCTGTCACAGTAAGTTGTTTTTCCATCATTAGCACCGTTAGCAGCGCATATATGAGGTTGATTGACAGCGCTAAGACTCTCCTTCTGGTTCTGAGTGTTTGTTTCTGGTTGGGATCGATGCATTTCTTCCTGAGCAATAATAGCTCTGGCAGGAACTGGAGGAGATCAGTCTTTTCACAGATTATTTGTCTCATAAAATGTTGTCATGACATGGAGACAGTTTTAAAATATATATATAAAAAAACAACACTCTTTTACACCTCAGCCCTAACTGTTATGCTTGATGTCCGTTTTGACAGACATCAAAACAGACATGTACTTTTGTAGTAGGGTAATTAATCCCTCATTTCAAGATACGTATTGTTATCCAAGAACTTTCCCTCTGACAAAAAGAGAAATGAACTGTCAGTAACACAAATTTGCAGCCCTCTTTAAAAAGCTGCTAGACTGGTTGTATTTTTGTTACTGTGATGATATTTCACAATAATTTCATTTGTTTCCCCTTAAATTCTGTCTTAGAAAGAAAGTCAGGTAGAGAGACATTGTCGACTGTGATTTTATCTTTGAGATGGATGGAAAAGATGCAAATATCTTAGTACGCTTGAAATAAGACAAAACTAACTTACAACAAAATTTTTTAGCAAGATATAGAAGCTTGTTTTGAGTCAATTATTTCACTTTCAACAAGATTTTTCTCCCAGTGCTACAATCTGCCAGCTTTCCAGATGTTCGTCAGCTGCTTCCAGTTGCAAAAATACATCGTTACCATGGTTATGCATGGTAACAAATGTAAAAAAAAAAAAAAAAAAAAGAGTAAAAGCTTTCCAGGTGCAGCTGCGTCATCACATCTGCACATTAACTCTGGAGCATATTCACACAGCTCACCGTTTTATCCCTTAACTCTGTGTTTGCACATTTTATTCCTTACTGGACGGTTTTGGAACGCACAGATGCACACTCCAGTTTCGTCGCCCTCGCTACATGCCTGTATAGGTGCAGTGCACAAACGTTCCCTCTTCAGCCCCCGAGGGCTACACAGAACGATATGCGTGGGGCTCCTGCAGCTTGATTTCCTCTTCTCATACACTCTCTGGCAAAGCGATAACCTCTGGTGGCCCTGTTAGGCATGAATGCTACCCTGTTGACAATAACCACAGTGGAGGAAGAAGCAGAGAGCCGGTCCCATATCTGCTAACTGTCCTCACCTCCCTCCAGGTGCTCGAGTAGCCCTGAAGAAATTGGTTATATAGAAGTAATATGGGGGAATATGGCGTACAAGGTGATAGCCTGAGAATGGCTTCTGTACTGCAGTCGGCGTCTCTTTAAGCTCTACATCACATCAACACACAGCCTCCTCTGGGAGCTATTGTTGTCCATGTCTACAACTACTGATTATTTTAGTAATTGATTATTCTGCTGAATCTATTCTGACTAGTAATTGATTAATCAGGAAAAAACAAATCTGCTAATTTTTCATTTAAATGTTTAAGCTTATTTTTTGTAGATTAAAGAATAATCAATTCCTTTTTCTAAATAAGAAAATAGTTTGTTGTCAAATATTCTATAACACAGCATTCCCTTAGGATTCGCTTCATCATGTGTAGAAAAGGGTGCATCTGCAGCTAAACAAATACTAAATAAATGCTAAAATAAAATCTTTCTGCTTCACTTGACATCAGTACAGTGTGATCTGGTAATTATGTTTATATTAGCCTATTAATATAATTGGATTGCAAAAGATGTAGATTTTGAACCAGGTGAAATCTTAAGGAGTTTTGATTTTTGTTTTTTAATATTTTTTTATTTTTTCTATCTAAAATGCAAAATGTATATATTGTTTGCACAGATTTGGCTTTATTGCTGCTCTGAGAGCAATCATTTGGATAAAATAGCCTTTTTGTTGAGTCTCTAAGCTCCATGTAACAGTTAATCGACTGCTGAATTAGTTGGCAATTACTTTAGTACTCAATTAATCTGATTAATCGTTTTAATGTGGATGTAAAAAGGAGCCTGGACTCACTGGATATGATCCTACTTCGTGCTGGTATTTCTCTGTACTGTTTACCTTCTGCAGAATAATGAAGATGTTCAGTTATCAAAAAAATTAACGACATTAGCGGACAATAAGACCAAATGAGCAAAACAATATTGAAGAGAAATCAAAATGTGTGAACAGTTGAACCAGGGATGAAGGTGGAGTCTTTTCTAATATAAATGTTACAACATGTTTGTTAATGTATAGAATTTACTAGACGGAGAGCAAGAATGGAAATGTATAGATAAAGCCACTATCTCTGCTTTTCATAGCTCATTGTTAGAACTGCCCCTCCTCCTCCCTGTCTGTCTGTGAAGGATGATTGCAGTCAGCTCAGTCTGTGCTGAATTATGACAGATAAGGACAATCAATATTTAGGGTGATTAGAAAAAAAAGTAAAGGTGAATATTACATCATTTAGAGCCTTTAAAACTACCCATAATGCAAAGGTTCACATGCAAATATTATTCTAATCCCCAGATGATTACATATATTGATAGATATTGGGTTTTTTGGAAGCTCTGATCAGTTTGAACTACTGTCTGTTTCTCGTGTGTGTGTGTGTGTAGGTGTGTGTGCATGTAATGAGGCCAAGGAGAAGTAATTTGTCATGCTATCTGATAGTGTTGCACCAAGCACCAGGCTGAATCGCCCTGAGCACCACCACGAGGGGTTGGGCTGAAGGGAGGAGGCGCTGATGATTGACAACGATAGATAGCTGTCAGTCACTGAGAGCGAGTGGAGGGGGAGCGCGGAGCGTCGGCCTGGGGCCTGAGCCGTCAACGTTGAGTCCTGACCCGAGGCTTCATCAGGCAGATTGGAAGGGAGAACAGTGGATAATTTCCAAAACACCAGCCGAAAGTGTTTCCTCTTGATGATACAAAAGATCCAACTGTTTGTTTCCTGTCTTGCTAGTTTCTATAGCCTGTGATTTGTTGGTCAGAAATGACTTAATATGAGATTCTAAAGATATGATGACCTTCAGTAAGATCAAGCTGAAAAAAAATTATTGATACAATATGTAAAGTCTGATTTCAGTTCAGAAATACTTTATTACAAGGGAAAAATTAAATCATGTTGTTACTCATATCATTCAGAGTCAGTGGATGCTGATGCTCTGGGTAGGAAGGCTGTCCAGTTGCAGGCAGTATTGCAACAAATCCGTGGAACCCTCTGACTGAAGACTGTTGCTGTATAATAGTCTTGTGACTTTTATGACTTCTAACAGCTCAATATCCAGGCAGCAGCGAAGAAATTTCACAGGAACATGTCTTGGACGACATAGTTGCTGGCAAGTACTGCTAATCCGCATCATTTGCTTTTGCTTCTTCTCTATAAATTTAATATAAGATCCTTAAAAATCAGAATTACTGTAAAACAGCTACTCCAACAAGCTACCACCATGAGTGTGGCTATTGCAGCGAAATATTTTTAGAATGACTTAAGTAGAATTTTGTGCTCAGTTTGTGCAAAATTGAATCAGACTTATTCTGAGGAATTACAGCTTGAGTTTAACTGATCAGAGCAAACACTCGGTGAAATATGAGACATTGCTCGATACCCAGGGTCTCTGGACATTCAATTCAATTAAAAGAAACTTCAGTTGGGAAAAAAAAATATTGCAATGCTGGGGATTATGCTACAAGTTTGATTAGGTCAATGAGTAAAAACTAAACATGGGTGTCGTAACACTCTAATCAACATGTTGTATTATTTTCAGTGCAATTGATGTGATCTCTTTTCAGTAAAAAATGACTTTTACAATGTGATGCATTAAATATTGTGAGATTGTGGTAAGAATCTCATACTGTCCTATCTGTCTAAAGTGAACAGCAAAGTGAATAAACAGGCCAAGAACTTATTATTTCCTGAAACAAACAAGCATGTTCCTGTAAATGCTCCCACTTTGTCAGTGCTTTTCTATATTCTTTCTAACTGTCTCTTTAAGCTTCAGTTGTTGCTCTCTTTCACAGGCTACCTTTACCATTATGAGAACAAAGAAAGCATACTTTGGTTGTCTGAATAAGGTTTAGAAACCTAATCGGCCCAGTTACTCCTTGTACTCTTTCACACACTGTTACTGGGAACAGAAAGGACTTTAAAATTGTTAGGTGTAAACATAGAGATGTGTGTGTTTGGCTCTTTTCCTCCTATCAGTTTGTTACTCTCACCAAACTTATTTATTCAGGAAAGTGTAGATGTTTTACAGCAGTGACTTTTCCCCTATAAATTGAAAGAAATATAAAAAATGAGGAAGAATTCAATTAAACACAATACATATTGAATTTATTTTTAGTTTTTGAAATTTTCTTCCTGCCTTTTTGGCCCCAGTTTCTTTGATATAGAAAATCTGCATCCTACATAAGTATAGAGTAGGATTAGGCATTCTGAATACAACTTGTTTTCATGCACATTATAACTAGAGTGTAGGTTCCCAGAATAATTTGCTCTGGTGAAGCAAGGGTAAACTGGAATTATGAGCTCTGGATATGAGTGTACATGTTTTACTCAGTAGCTTCCATGTTTGTCTTCTTTTGAGTTGGGAAGGGAAGCAATTCCTGAGTTGCCCTTGTGCTTTGACTGACCTACAACATTTGGTAGTGGAAGCATTGAAATCTCCACCACAATTACCATCAATGGGGAAAGAGATGATGATGGTGAGACAGAAAAAATATTTTAAAAAATTGTAAGTACTGTACATGTACTGTGATTGGCTAACCATTAATGGTGTAAAGGCGTGCTGTGTAAACAGTCTTCGCCCGCTTCAAAATAAGAGCATGAAGATAAAATTGCAAATTCTAAACTGGAGACAATCAAAACTTCAACACAAATGTCAAATTTTATTCAGCCAAGTAAATTGGAGCCTTAAGAAATGTAACCAGGTAAGATTAATGTAGATAAGGCTAAGTGTGCTAAACATTTTTTTAAGTTGGCAAAAGAGCTAAATGGAAGAAATTAGTGGAAGTGTGCCCACTGATTTTTATTTTTAAATTCATAGACTTGTGAAAGTTAAACTGGATTATTTTAGATGGAACAAAGCTTTTTTGGCTTTTGTGCATCAGCATTTGTCTCTAAACTCTGTTTCACTTTATTAGACAACCTGCAGGTGTAAGTAATGTATGCAAAGCAAAGGCTTAATGAAAAGTCATACATGCTTAATAATGCCCTCCTCTGGATTAAGAAAGGTACAAAAAAATGTGTTTGCGGGAAAGAGGAGAATTTAAAGCAGAACAGGGCTGAGAAAGGTTAAGGAGGCTCCTCCAGATGCATCTCAGGAGGTCAAAAGAAGAGGAGTCTCCAGAGTGGGAGAGTCTGGGAGAAACGGAGCAATTGATGGAGGAGCGAGGTCTACAGAGGCAGTAAAACAAACGTGCCTTGCAACAGGTTGGAATTAGATCAACACTATCAAGCAGACCAGATACAAGCTGTGATACCTGGGAGAGATGGATGGGGAGGCCGTGTGTGCGCGCAGGAACTAGGGGTGGCATGCTGTTAATCTATTTATTTACCTGTCATTGGCAGCGATAATGGTTTTCATCCCCTCTCTCTGTGTCTCAGTCTATCTTGTGATGGGGGATTGGTTTTCGTCTGTCGCTTGATAATCACACCTGTATTTTCTCATCAGCGTCTAATCAGACCAATTACACGCGTGACGGAGAGTGTGGGCACGTTGATGTAGGCGAGCGATAAAGACGCACTTCGGCACGCTCGCGCGCGCGTGTGTGTACACGCAAAAACACACTTTAGGATTAGGCGCTCTGTCTTGGAATATCTGCGTCTCTTATCGGGGACAGCCAACCCTGACATGACCTGTCAGGACTCATGGCAACGGTGTCTCTCACTCCCAAACACACATGAACGTATAGAGCACACGCTTACTTTTCTGTGTACCAAGTATACAAAAAAAGAAACCAGACCCCATTATAGTTGTTTGTTTGTCGCTTAATTGTTGCTATGGAGAATAAATTGTTCTGTTTAATGCTTGTTTTCTTATTGTTTTTTATTGTAGGCATATGATGGCTTTGCGAGTCTGGGGATTTCTCGTCTCCTGGAACCATCCGACATGGTGCTCCTTGCTATTCCCGACAAGCTCACGGTGATGACCTACCTGTACCAGATAAGGGCCCATTTTTCTGGCGAGGAGCTCAACGTGGTGCAGATAGAGGCCAACAGCAGCCGCAGCACCTACAAAGTGGGCGACTTCGAAACGGACACCAACGCCTCTATAGACCAGGACAAGTTCTACGCTGAACTGAACGACGTGCAACATCGCCAGGTCAACGTCGAGCCTCTTTCATCTACGACCAGCGTTCCCGCTGAGTCCAACGGCGCCGAGGCCACCAAAGGGGAGTCAATGGAGCAACAAGTTGAAGTAGACTCAACAGGCTCCCCAGCAGCAGGGTCCTTACAATCATCACTGCCGGTCCCGTTGCCGTTCACGGCGTTGGCTGCAACAGCTACAAACTCTGCCCGCATGGCCCTGCAAGTATCTGAGGATAGAGGCGGTCTGCTCAAAGCCAACACTGTAGATCTTTGCGAGTTACCGCAAAGAGCGGAGAGAGAGTTGGAGAAGGAAACACTACCCAAGGAGGAGGCGCTAGAGGATAGAGGAGAGAGAAGTAACGACTCATCGTCCCCTACAAGGAGAGGAAACTCTTTATCACACTTCTCCTATAACAGGGACGCGGACCTCATTAAAAAGAAAAGGACTAGTCTGCGTCACTCAGATTCAGAGCCAGCTTCAAACACCAAATGCTCCCCAACCAACCACACAGATATCGCCATCAAACAGGTAAAATCACCTAGTCACAATATTTGACTTGGTGTTTTGCACTCTTGCATTGCAATGCTGCTTTCCACATGCCTTAAACTTGTTTCACCACAATTTGTCACACTACAGCTGCAAAATGCAACGTATTGTATTGATTTTTTGTTTGATGGTGCAAAATTGTATTGTTGAAAGAAAATGAACTTATTTCCTCCACTCCGAAACCCCTATGATAACTCTGTAGAAGCTGCAGAGACCAACACTGCAAAAACACAAAATCTCACCAAGTAATTTTGGCCAAGTTTCTAGTTCAAATGTCTCTGTACACTTGAAATACAACAAAACTAACTTAAACGTAACCTTTCAACAAGATGTAGGTGCAGCTTGTTTTAAGTCTGTAATTTCTTATTATTAAGAGAAAAAGTACTGGATCCGGTGGAAGACCTTTTTCACTTGTAACAAGACATTTTTGCCATGTTTTAAGTGAAATCTGCCAGTGTTTTGCATCAATTTTAAGGAATTATTTATTTTAATCAAGTTCCTGTGTAACTGAAAAGTTCCTTGATAGATAGTTTTGTCTTATTTCAAACATACAAAGGCATTTGCACAACAAGCTAGACCAAAAACATTTGGTAGTATTTTGTGTTTTTGCAGTGACCAGCTCAAGTATCTATTATCTGGACAGCTGTAACTCATGCACACCTCTAATCTGGCCTTGACGGTAAGAAGGAAGCTGTTGTTGGCCATAAAAAGCCCTCCGGCAGAAGAATAAACTTAAACATACAGCCAGAGCTACAGTGGTACGAGTTCAATGAAAACCTACTTCTGCTGTGATGGTTTGAAACTAAACCTCCACTAAAAATGGGTAAAATGTTTCTTGTTTGCGACTGGGTGGTGTAATTGCAATAAAAGGTTGCTCTTCAAGATTGATGCAGTGGGATTAAATACAAATAAATACCAAAACATTAGATGTTTGAATTTTTCTCTCACTGCACAGTCTTGCACTACTTTGTATTGATCTATCACCTAGAGTCCCAATAATTTCTCATATGATTTGCAGTTGTAGCTGTGAGGGATCTGATTCAGTAAACCTCAAAACGAATACATAAATTCTGTACCTTAACCTCGGGAGCAGTCTGTGTTTCATAAACTCATTCTCGCTACTTAAGTCAGGTATTAAGATTCCAACAGCGTTTACCTGCAGGTACCTGTCTGGGCCCTAAATGGATTGCTCATGTTTTTATCCTTGCAACCAGGCTTTGATTGAAACTTTCTCGGCGCCGTCAGTCATAAGACAGAGGATTCGTACGACATTCATTTCCTCCTGGCGCTCGCTAAGCTTCAAATCCGTCCGACGTTGTTGATACAAATGCAGAGATGACCGTGCCGAAAAATTCTCTTCCATTCTCCATTAGATGTTGTCGTCACTTGTCTTGCTGCCGAGAACCAGACGCATCGGGACCCTTAACATGTGGCGACTACCGAATGCGCCCAACAGAACCCCGCTCCCCCTCCTTTGCTTTGACATTTCATTATTTTTTTCATTATATTTTCCATCCCTGCAGTTGATGACAGTTTGTGCCGTGACCGCTCAGGCGTGGCGATGCTTTGCACGGAGCAGACATCATCTCGTCTTACACTCTGACACACACCTGTACGCGTGTGTGCACCCGCTCACACAAACCAAACGCACTCGGTGCAGGGCTGCGTTGGTTAACCTCAGATTACTGCTGATTGTTTACAACCTAAAAGGTCACGGGGCAGGAAGAGAGAGCTGCGGGGAGAGTTTTTTTATTTATCTATTTATTTATTTTGATGTGCTGTTATCAACTTAATGAGATGCCTCATCGCCTTTATCCGAATTTAATTGAATTTCTTAAAAAGATTACCACAGTGCAGTGAAAAAAAAAACCTTGCTTGATGTTCTTCTGTTAAACATCTGTTAAAACACTTTAAGAAATATGTTTTTATAATTTTTTTTGATCTTTTAAAATTTATTGTACTTTCTAGGTTTGCACCAATAAATCAGCAGCAGTTTCTTTCATTCAGCCTCGACCTGGTCAATAAATCGATAATTTATATTATAATAGACACGTGATGAATATCAAGAGGTAAAATGGCTGGTACAATAATCAATACATAGAACCGATCCAAACCCGTACAGGATTCTGGGGCATGTAGGCAGAGAGAGGTTTTAGCCACTCCGCCTCTCGCAGCCAGCTTGCAACAACTTGTTGAATAACTTAGTTACCTATTAAATAACTTTCTCATCAGGAGTGACAGGTTTATTCTCTATTCCTCATAACTGCTTAAAAAAATCTTTAATTTGGAGTGAAAATGAAATGAATAAACAGGAAAGGTCACGCCACCGGTTTGGAAAATATTTCAGATATTTCAAACAAAAAACAATTAATGATTATCAGTATCAGCTGACTTGAAGCGCTTATGTCTTATGTTTTTCGACTACATCGTCCAGCTCTATATCAGCCAATACTTGTTTGCGAAATCGACCTTATCTACCAGCCAAGGTCTCTATATTTAACCAGTTTTCAGACCAAAAGTTGGTATCAGCAACAATCTGAATCGGGAGGTTAGAGTTTTTAATGATCGGCGATTGGCCAAAAAATTGTGTACCTCTGTTTATTTCCATAAAGTCGATATGAGGCATGACAAAAAATCCACAGTGGTTTATTCCATCTGGGAAACTCACAGTAAACTTGATAAACGACTCTAAAAATTTAAAACGCATCATGTTTTTTATACTTATTCTTATTAGAACACCTAGTGTTGTTTCTTAAAGAAAATAAATCTTAAAACTCCAGGTGCATCAATAAATCATTTGCCAAATTAGCAACGTCATCTATCTATTGAACAATTTTCAAAAATAGAAATATCAGTATCAGTCAGTTGGTTGATTGGGGATTTTTGTACTTTCTGCTGTAGGCAAATGGAAGATAAGACTTTGACTGTGCTGTTGGTTTGAAATAAGCAAGCATGAATCTTAAAAGCAGAACTTTGTAGGCTCTTGCATTCATGTTGCATTTTTCTTTTTCAAAGGAGACATCACCTCCATCTGTATCAAGTCCTCCAGCTGAGAAGGTGGGTCAAATGGTTTTGATCAGACTGCAAAACTAGACGTTTCCAATGTTTGAAGCAAAGTAAAACACAACTAATTTAGGCATTTGAATTAGTTACTCGTGTTTTGCATTTGCTTGTAGAAAGTGCTTTCTCGTCAAGAGGAGCTGAAAGAGCGAGCCAGGCTCCTGTTGGAGCAGGCCCGCAGAGACGCTGCCATGAAGGCTGGAAATAAGAATGTCCCCAACTTGGCTGTCGCAGCACCAAACAGGACTTCAGGCATCTCTGATGTAAGTTATCACCGCGATAAAGCAACGGTTCTCATGTTGGCTCTAAGCCAGCCTCTGTGTACTTCAGTTGTTGTATCTGTGAGAAGTATGAAGGACCAAAAGTGCCACAATCTAACAAATAATTTCTTATGTTAATAATTAGACATTTGATTTGGGATGTGCAGTGATCATGTCTTTTGTTGTTGGTGTTGGTTTGGTAGGGGGGAAACATTGTGACAAGAACTATGATTTATTTTGATTTTAAACTATGAATGATGATGATGTCTCCAATCTCAAAGCTGACCAGACGTGTTTTGCAGTTGAAACGGTTTTTCCGCTTCTTGTTCCATGAACACTTCAGTAACTAAAGAATTATTAAAAATTTGATTAAATGTTGCTTTTGTGTGCAGCTTAACAACTCAGCTGAAGTACAACTGGCATACTGAAGGTCACATGTGATAACAGACAAGTTTTTTGTTTTTGAGCAGTATTTGTGTTTGTCAGACTCTGTAAGACGCAACATGTTAATCACCAGAAACATTTTATAAATGTTTAAATACTTTCTATCTTGAAGTTTATTGTAACACCCATAACTTTGTCATAAATGTTGGGTGAATTTGATTTTGTTTTTCTGAAAACTAGAAGTCAGTATCCAAGCAGAGAAGCCCAATCAATCCTGTGTTTCAAGTGACGCTTAAATACTTTCATATTTGCTTTTGTTAAAGTTTATGTTAACACATCTGGCAACAAGTGAGTGAACCTGTGCAAAAGAGCTTGTTTTAACCATGTTATTTCATTTTGTCAATCGTTTAATGGAGGTCAAACGTTTCTTTACACTTTCTTTATACGTCAGTGTTCAGGACAAGCAAAGTGTACATCCACCAGTCTCTTGAACTCCACTATTCTCTATTTGCTGCTCGCTACGCATCCAATATGATGGAAAATCCAGTATAAACTCTCATCCTCTGGCAGACCACTTTCTGAACTCGCTTTTAGAAAGAGAGACGACTTCTCCCTCATTACCTTCAGCTAAGGTTTTCTCATGGGCGTCTGAGCGGCGCAACCTGAACGCGTCAGCAAGGAAGAAACTCAAATGTGGATGAACTTCTTCAGTTGTCTCCTCTCTCTCTCTCGAAACACAACTCTGTCTCTACAGAGTCTGTCTTTGGTCATTTTTGACAATTTCTATGACTAACTAAATTTTCTGCCCGCCTTCACTTTTTCCTTAGTGCACCGAGCAAATGCAGTCCACAGACAGCTGTCAGCAGAAGTACATTCACGTGTAAAAAGGGGGTGCAGGGAGGGGTGAAGAATCGCTGTACTGAAGCTAACTAGACTAGAAACGCAGCGATTGAAATTGCCGGCTCTGAACTGAGCACGCTTCACTGAACATAATATACTGAGAGGAAGGGGCATGCTGATGAACCAAGAGTTACCCTGGGAAAGCAACGCGGTCCAATCTTCTGTCACGTTCCCAAATATTTCAGTAAAAAAAAAAAAAAAATGCAAAGGAGTTTAAAAAAAAGTAAAGTGACAAGGGATTTGAGGGTAAAATGAAATAAATACCTTTTGGTAATGAAATATCTAAAAGGCAACAGCCGCTTGGCCTATGCATTTGCCGCTGGAATCCTAAAAGAGAAATATGCCCTTGAATTAGATGTTTTTCAGAAGTGCGCATGTAAGCGTGTGTGTATGCTCATAGATGTGTGTATGTGTGTATTTGTGTGCTGGTGTTTGCTTGCCGGCCACAGGAATAACCATTCCTGAATAATCTGAGGAAATAAGTGAGGACCTTCTTAGGACTGGTGCTGGTTGAAAGTCTTTGGAGGAAAAAGAGCAAATTAAAAGAGATCTTCAAAGCTTTTGCGGCACCAGTGTATTTCCTCAGTGACAAAAAAAAAAAGAGAAAAGGTCCTCTTCGGTCCCTTGTTGTGCGGCAAGATATCTGACTTTAGTAAGATTAGCTCCTTAAAGTTGCCAGGCTGATTTCCTGACTCATTTCCAAGGACAATTGGCTAATATCCCCCTCACTATGCATAAGGGAAGGAATCAAAAGAGGGGGGGGAGGGGCGATATTGAATTGTTTACACTTTTTTTAATAGAAAACATTGATCAAAGGAATACGCCTGGCCTCGGGGCCAATGTGCTGATAATTGTTAGTGATTCAGATTAGATTACTTGATGTCTTGTTTTGATTAGCATGCGTGTGCGTGTGTGTGTGTGCGTGTGTGTGTGTGCGTGTGTGTGTGTGTGTGTCGTCGTTATCAGCTGGAGAGGCAAAAGCCTTTCCCATTTACCTCTCCATCTGGCTAAGTAGGTGCTTTGTGGTTTAGCATGCATAAGGTATAATTTAATTCAATTAAAGCAGGACTCCTTCTTTGAGGGAAGTGACTAATATGGGATAAAGGAGGGGTCCTTGTGTTCGCTGTTTTAGAGGTGCTGCTTTGAAAGTAAAATTCAGAAATTAGTCTGATTGCACGTTTATTAATATATTAGCAATCTTCACGTCTTACTTAGAGCCTCATTGCTCAGGGCTTTTAAGGTTTTGCTGAAGAAAGAAATCTATTATGAATGCTTCCTGTGTCCTTATGATTGCATTACATAAACCCACAGAGACGGGCCTCACTTAATTGATCTGATCTCAAAGCTCCTTAACGTTTTAGGAAAGCCTTTTATGGCACTCATCAAACAGGTAAATATGGGATGAAGTCTCAGATCTGCGACAACCTCCAGTACAACAACCACAACCTTCAAGGTATTTTATCAAACGTAAAACAACATGTAATCTTACAGAGCACTGTCCAACTGTGACGAAGCCTCAATGAACGTTTGTGGACTATTGTTAACAGAGAAAAATCAACAGCAATAGGCATCTGCGACATCCACTGGAGTTTCTGGTTCACCGTTTCGGTTGTTTTGTTTCACACGTCACATTCAACAGGCTGCGTTCTCAGTTTTCCCCCCAAGAGCACAGCACATTACGATATCAGGTAAAGACGACCAAACATGCTGATTATATATCAGAGCGGCCCCAGCGTCCTTCCAAGCAGACCACATCACTCTTAACACACCACACACAGTAGAAATATCTCTGTTGTGTGTGGTGAGATTGTTTTAATGAGGCGTTCTGCCAATTGTGGTGTCTGTAAGATTATCAGAAGGAAAAAAACTAGGACAAATATCAGCGTCAAACTTTTGCCATGTGAACTATCCTTTGCTGAATAGTAAGGAAGAGAGAAAGACATTAAAAGTAGGGGGTGCAATGATAAATCAGCTCCGATTTTCTTAATTTTTGGCAACTGGCTGATTCTTTCATATGAAACAAGCTTGCCCACAAATTGTCTTCCTCCACAAATGCCTGAAAATCCACCACTCTACTTTCTGTTCTGCCGTGAGAGAAATTTGAATGACGGATCTGCACACCAGGTCACGTCTCCAGGTGTGCATTCAACAATAGTTACCCCAAGGTTGCCAATTTATTGACATGGTTGCTATATTTTGCAGCTTTTCAGGCAAAAAAAAAAAAATCAAAATCGGTATCGGCCAAAATCGGATTCGCAAGTCTGGCTGTTTAAAGATCGGTGACTTACCAGAAAACTGTAATTGGTGCAGGCAACTTCAGCCTGGACGTAAAGGTTCACCTACACCTTCAGCGTACAACCAGAGCTACGTTTGAATGGTTTAGATTAAAGCATATTCATCTGTTAGAAAGTCCAGATCTAAACCCAACTGAGAGTCTTCACTAAGACTTAGATATACATATGAACAGATTGTCTCCATCTAAGCTGATGATTAGACGATTGAGGAGAAAGGTCTGCCCAGTGTCAGTCTGTAGATGCACAACAGAGGAATATCATAAAGTACTACACATATATAGAAAGGTCCTACAAAATATTGATCTACTTTCTCCCCTCAAATATGTAGATCTTTTTGTTAATTTGTTGCATACAACCCCAAAAAATACATTTGGTTGTACTGCTTCACAATGTGAATACTTTTATAAGACTCCCTGCTAAACCATTTATTTATTTATTTATTTTTTATCAATGGCGTGTATGCACACATCCACGGCCATTGTGACGGGATGTTTCATGCTTCTGCAGTTGTGTGAGTCTGTGAAGTTCTCCTGACCTATGTTCTCCCTCCTGCCATCCTTAATTGTAGCCCACAGTGACTGCTTCTTTCATCTAAGGTCACAGGTTTGGGTTCCTCTCTCTCTCTCTGCCTGTCTGCTCGATTATTTTCTCTCGTTCTCTCCCTCTTTCATGTCTGTTTTTGATTTTTCATCCAGTGTCTTTTTCTTCTAATTGCTTAAATTGTTCTCAATGGGTTTTTTCCCCCTTTTTTTCTTAGTTGCTTTTCCCTACTTCCTCTTTCGCATCGTTGACCTTTTAAGGAGATGCACTTTCCACCTAGCTTTGATTCAGTAAGTGGCTCTTACAACACACCACTAGTGAATGGTATGGATGTCTTAAAGATTGTGATTGGAGATATACCGATGCGATACTGATATTTGTATCGTTCTCGATGTTTAGATGAAGTCTAGATCAGGTGTCTATGGCAATGTGCCTGATTCAAAAGGGCAGATCTATTCAGTCAGTTCTATGCTTTGTGTTTTGGGCGATATCATGCTTTATTATTTATTTCACATTACATTTTGAATTTCTAATTGCACTTTCTAAACCTATTGGAAGAAAACTTGTCACATAGTTGATCAACATAGTTGGTCTCAGTTTCAGTTTCTTTATTATTTATTTTTCATTGGCTGTAGTACTCTTAATCGCACTTAACTGAACAACATGAAGTTTGGATTTTCAAGCTATTTAAATGTATTTAAGTGTGCTGTACTGGTGCCGAGTTATCGATAAATTTGTGATTCAGCATATTTAGGTCTGCTTTTAAAAAACAAAACTTTTTAAGTCAGTTCAGCTGCTTTTCTGTGTCAGATCAACATAGGCCGAATCCAACCCACAAGTATTGGTATTGGAAATGAAAAAAGTGGGTCGGTGCATCTTTTAGTCTAGTGCCATGAATTTATTCTTGTCTTATTCTAAATACAATTTTTTTTGCGTTGCTCTTTAGTCTTCCCCTCAGTTCTAATTTTAATAGAGAAGTTGGTGTGTGTGTCTGCGTCTATTCGCTCCAGGTCTTCTCATCCATTAGCAGATGAGAGCAGTAATTTCACAGCGGCCTGGCCAGGCTAATTATCAGAATCCACACCAGGTTTGGGATGAACGTGTGCCCGTGAACCGCACTGTGTGTAATTCTTTGCAACAAAAAAACCCCAACCCAAACTGTAAAGCGATGATGTGTGTGTGCGCGTGCGTGTTTCGTGCAAATACCTAGCACCTGTGGCCTTTTTAAAAAGTGTGTGTGCTTGCTTAAGGAGTGCACACACATGCCTTGGTGTTTTCCAGGTAAAAGAGTTCCCCTGCTCACTGACTCGTTGTGATTCCTATAATTGGGTCCCATTTGATTTTTGCCGACCAGCGCCCCGGCCGCCCCCGCCTGTCCTCATCAGTGGAGCGGGCTCCTGGGTCTCTGCTGTTTCGACCTGTAGGTGTTGTCATCTGCTGTCTGCACTTTAGTTTTCCCTTTTTTTTCATTTTAATTATTAGATTTATACGGGATATATTCCGTTTCAGTGCAAGACATGTTTTCTTCTCGTTTTCTTGTCAGAGGCCGTTGAGATTGCTTGTTTTCTGGTTGTTTGCACTGCATTCAGCTCCTGTCCACCACAAATCTGGAACAAACTTCCAGAAAACTGCTAAACAGCTTGAAACACTGTTTTCTTTAATCGAAGGCCCAAAACACACTTGTTCAGAGTTGCTTTGGAACATTGACCAGCAGATTTGATGTGTATGGATATTTTGGAAGACGGCACTCGATAAAATGTAATGTTTGGTAGTGGTTTCAGAATTGATAACTTTATGTTTTTTTGACATTTTTTCTGTTATTTTGATGGAAAGCTCTTTGAACTCCCTGGTTGCTGAAATGCGCCATACAAATAAACTTGGTTTATTGACAGTGTAAAACAACTTAAAGCATTCACTAATGGGCAGCTACGCAATCATATTGAAGAGTGTGAAATACTCTTTACAAGTCTCAACAACAATAAAACAATTTACAACTGTTCCTTCTGCCCTTTCTGCTTGTCAATCATGCCATTAAAAGGCGAGAAGTAAGGTGCTGTCTGTACACGACATGCAGAACAAAATGGTGCTGCTTTTTAAAATTCTGACATGGCTTTGTGGACTCTGCGCCTTCATCCCCACTTTGTTCTTTTTTCCTCCTCTTGTCCTTTCCCTTTTTTTAACTTTCTCCTTGCAGTAATAGTTTTCCTCCAGGCCTTGTTTGAATGTGCCTGCACTCCTTTATTCTCTCTGTTCTCTGTTTTTTCCCCTTTTCTTCCTTCTCTCCCCCCTCTTTTCTATTCCTTTCTCTTTTTTCTTTTTTTTTTTTTTTCCAAAAATGTGCCCCGAATGAAACTAAATAGTGTGGTGGGGAGTTTCTCTGTGCGCGTGTCTTGGAGTGAGAGGGTATGTGTCATGTCTGAATAGACTGGAGCAGAGATCAAAGGCAGAGCCTAAATTGAGTGTGTGGATGTGTGTGAGTGCATGCCTGTGTGTGTGTGTGTATTTGTGTGTTAACGAGCAGGAGAAAGACAGCTCTCTAAATTGCAGGACAAGAGCTGATCAAGCCATCAGAGAAGAAGGCTGTAATTCACCTACACTTGCAAACCTCTTCAGGGCTCACATACCTCGTCATCTTTCTTTTCTCGTTATTTTGTTCATGTGTGAACAACTGCGAGTGTCAGAAACGGCACAATCTTTCTTGTTTTGTTTTCAGACTTCTGATGTTTTTTTTTTTTTACTTTTATTTCTTTGAAAGCAGCCATTTAAAAAATAAAATAAAATCATCCTAGAGAAATTTCAGGCATGGACTGATTGCAGATTTCTGGCCGATCACCAATCTTAGGAAAAAAAAAATAAGCCCAACTTGATGATTCTAATTTTGGCTGATACAGATTTTTTTTGTTGCTAAATAAAGTGACTTTTCAGTGGCTTATTGTCAAACCTTTGCTGAGGTCAATAAGATCGGTTTCTCATGCAAGTATCAGCTGATACCTCACTGTTCTGTTGAGGAAGTGAACAATGAAGATTTAAACAGAAATGTAAAATATAATCTAAATGCGTTTATCTAATAATGTTGCAAACTGCAGAGTTACCTCAATAAGAGTGATGGTTATCACAACATTTGTTTCCTTGCCTTGGCTGTATATTTCTTCTCTTTCTTTATGGAAAAGGTTTATTTAGTACACTTCAGCCAGCTGAGCGGCATGTAACTGCAATCACTTGGAGGAGGAGCAGTGCTTCTCTGAGTTTGTGAAAACATGTCGGACATTCTAATTTAAATAAAATTGTTGCACATGTCATCCTTCTCCATGAAAACACAAATTCATGGAGCAATTTGCACAGACATTTTTTCAATGACGTCGTTACTAATTTCTGCAAGGCATTCTTTTGAGCACTTTGATCAAACTCAAATAAATGAAAGATAAACAAATTTCTTGATATTTGAATATTTTCATGTTTTCTGTTTCTGATCTTTTCCAACATTTCATAATTCCTAATACGCTTTAGGAAGTGATTGTCATAGTTGAAAATGTTTTGCATTTTGCAGAAAATCTGTTTTTTGTTTTCTTCTTATTACATTTTTATTCCAACAAGTCATTGTAGCAATACTTAATAGAAAAACACACCATTGCCTTAAACCACTTTTATTAGCAAAGAATGCCTGTACCAGATTACAGTTCATACTCTAGGAAGCTACTATAGAGCTTAACTCAGAACAAACCCTGAAATCACAAGTACAGTTTCCCTCACAGAGACACATACCTACTAACATTAAACCCTTATACAAGTAGCACATATACACTGACACACCACTTCTGGACCTTCACGTTAGATTCTTATCCTCCGACATATAGGTATATGACCTTCACCTCCGTCTCGCAGATTCATATTTCTGTATTCATAGCGTTCATATATTCACACACCCAGACCCCTATCATGAGCGCTCACCTGTCAAATCATAATTAGGGTGTGTCCCTGTTCTTTGATAGCTATGTACAGTGGTGGTTCTTTAATTCTTTATCAAATGCATTGATCGCTGTGGGCCTCACATGCCCATTGATCCGCGCAGTCCGTCTGGAGGCAGCCGATAAGCTCCACACTCGTCTCCATCTGCCTCCCTGCTTCCTCTTCTGTCACTCCCCTTTTTGCTGGCTTGCCTTGTTAACCTAATTTTGACTGGAAAAAACAGCACATTTCTTAATTTGTTCCGTTTCTCCTACTTCAATATAGTTGCTCGGCTTGGAGACGATTGGTCCAGTTTGAAGTCTGCTTCTGGTCTTGAAAGTCTGGTTCTTGAAAGTGGGAAACCTAATTTCCCATAAGTCTCTTTGGATTGTGCATCTTTTATTATATAATTAGTGTTGTAGGAAACAGATTGTATTTTAAATCAATTATAATTTTCAAGATGATTTTACAAACAACCTTGTTTGTGTGCTTACACACCAATTGGATTCTGGCAGTAGATTGCTCGTCTTGTGAAACGTCAGAATAAATACACCATACATTTGTAACAGACGATGCCTTAAAAGTTGTACAAGGAGAATGTAAAGTTTTATAATCTCAGAGGCATTTTTCTTATCAAATTTTGAATTCAACACAAATCTGTTCAATTGTTGTTTAGCCCGAAGTTGTATCCGTATCCTGCCTGAACCTCCAATCTAAGCTGTGTTGAGCAATGCGACTTCTTTAGTGTGTGTGTTCAGCAGTGCCTTTGCATGTGTGTGCTGGACAAGATAGAGACCTAAAGGACCTCTTGACTGTGAATTAGCCTGTCATGACAAATGTCTGGAACTGCATGACTGGCTGCCAGACTGGCTGGCTATCTGGGAGGTTGGCAACCTCTTTTTAGATAGCGATTGTGTGTGTGTAGCATCACTCTGTGCCCACGCCAGGTCTCTGTACATGACCGGCGGTGCGTGCTCTCCTACCCTTTTTTCTCCCCCCACTCGCCCAAAAAAGAGCAACCAGGGCGACAACCTGCTCAGAAAGAGCCTCCAAAGCAGAGAGGGGTCCTCACGCGACGCCAGCCCGACAGAGGCGGCCTCTGTCTCAGGCTTGCAGTCATCCGTTGAGCCTCCTTTTCCCCTCGGAGGTTCCCACCCGTCAACAGAAGACACAGTACATGATTGTTCTTGTTGTCACCATTCAAAAAAAGCAAAGTCTCTTCTCCTCCTGAGCCTCCATTCTTAAAGCTGGGTTACCCGCTGACCACCAGCTGTCACGCTTTCTCTCCTCCTTTTCCTCTGCTTGTGTTTTTCCATCCTGACTTTGATCGTGTAATGATGCAGCTGGTTGGGTTTGTACTCTGTGTTTTTACTTGGGTTATGTCCCCGTGGCTTTTGGATGTGACGTTGGGCTGTTGGCACATTAAAGCAAGAGTTTGTTTCCATCTATTGTCACTTTCCAATTTGCAAACTGTGAGTGTGAGTACCCCCTTTTGTCCTGTTTCTATGTCCGCTAGGTGGCATTTAATCTCCACCTGGTCAACCAATTTGCTCTTTAAAAAAAATAACTTCTGGCATATCATTCAGCCACAGAACACTGGGTTTTAATTGGACTGACAAAATTGGTAGTGCTTGATTGACAGGCGCCAGCCTCAGTAGGTCTGGCAATGAGCTGAAGTTTTGGAATGCACTAAATTACAAGGGGAGATAATGTCCTCTTATTCATACTTGGAATAGTTAGAGCTTAGAAATGCATAAACAACGCTTTATGCTGCAGAGTAGATAGATGTTGGGACTGGGAATCTGCTTTTCTCTTTAACCGCTTTTGTAAATAGGAAATCTCTCAACAAGTGTGATTGACATCTTGCAAAATTGGTAATGTCGCTCAAACTTTTTCACATTTTGTCACATTGCAAAGGCAAATTCAATGTATTACATGTGGGTTTTACAAAAATTGTTGCCATCTTAATGTGTTTATTTTGAAGGACCTGTCAAATAAAACCCCAATAAAATGCATTGAGCTTTGTGGCTGTTACTATAGGTATTGTGAACTTCATGTTTTGTCACGTGACAATCACCACCTTCAATATAAAATTGCAATTTAATGGGTTAAACACACAGTCTCTTCATCTCTTAGATTGTAGATGCAGGCTGACTTAATTCAAAAACATTTACCGAATTCCAATATCAGATTGGGACACCCTTAATTTGAAGACTTGCAAAATTATGCCAGACTAAAAACCATTCATCATTCTCCTGCCACTTCAAGGACTTTGTTGGTCTGTTCCATCAAAAATCCCAATAAAGTATGTTGAGGTTTGTGATTGTGACCTGACAAAATAGAAAAAAAAAATTCAAAGGGTATATTTTTACAATTCACTCTACATAGTCCCATTCTGAAGCGCAACCTACGCATGCATGTAAAATTAGACACAAAATGGCTACATCTTTCCCTCTCCTTCCACCAAAATGCCTTCTTTCTGCTTCTGCCGCAGCCAGGCGGTATTCCACTTTCATAGTGATAATCCTTGCCCCTGGACAGACAAACTCAATTTCCCGTTTTTCTGTCCCCAAAATTGGCCAACACCAATAATATAGAGGGATGTTTTGGATTGTGTTGGTTCCAGAGCTTATGTATATGTATACAGATAGAGCGACATCAGAGTGGTAGTTGTATCTGTAAACGCCAGATTTGATATCTGAACCAGACGATAGCCAGAAGGCCATAACATTGTAACATTACTGTTATCATATTACATTATGGAAACATCCATATTCCTCCTTCCACAACATGCAGATGAAAAAGATGGAGGTAAGAAGGAAACAAAGAACTGCTACAACAAAGTAGCAGTTCCACTTTCAAAGTAGCAAATCTACAAATGAGCCCATTTGTAGATTTCCATTCCAAGAATGCAAACTGCAAAAACTTTTAGCAGTTTGATGCAAAGCAGTTTTAAAACTATATTCTAAAAAGAACAAACCAAATCAATGTTAACTTTTGTGTGGCGTTATTAATAAGCTTTCTGTTTTTCAAACACCAAAGAAGTTGTCCCTTTTAATCTACTTTTCTATAGAACAGTAACAGCCATTTCTCCTGTCTTCAATCTTTATCTCCCTTTCTGTCTCATCCCTCCTCCCCAACTGTCTTTCTTTTTATCAGTCTCTCTCAAAGGTGCGTTCCTCTCTCCCTGTGGCCATCCCCCTAGGCGCTCTCTCTCTCTCAGCACACACACTTGCAGAGTGCATTAGGGTTGCTGTCATTTACAATACGGCCCCATTGTCCCAGCCAAACAATGGCTACAAACAAACAATTGACATGGAAATGGAGAGATGTAGCTCATTAGCGGGCGCTGCTTGTTTTGTTAATGGATAAATGGGTGGCTTCAATAGGCCTGCCCTAAAACCCTGCCTCAATATGGAGAAGCCTGATTAACAGGAAACCACAGGGAGGAAAGCGGCGATGAGGAAACGCAGCTTCGCTGTCCCCTGGGTCATATGCGGTGAGCTCTGTTGGAGGGATGAGGCATCGGTTCAGAGTCTGTTCACACGAACAAGTGGAATATCGAGTCTGTCTGTTGCTGTGACAAAAGTTAGACAAGCGACTTCTAGCTTTCTGTTTTCCAACATCTTTTTAACTCATAGTGAATCTTTCTGCCCAAGATTCACTCATAACATTTCACAACAGTGCACTGAATTTAATGAGAATGCTCTCTCATAACACACTCTTGTGTGTTTCTATTAACTGACTTGTCAAAAGTCTTGGCAAAACTTGTGGTGCAATCACACCAAGCCTGCTTTAATCAAACTTTGGTCTGTTTACCAAGAAAGCCTGGTTAATTTGGGGAGGTATGAACACGCAATTGAACTTTGGTCTACCTAAAGGAATTCTGGTGCGGCTCGAATACAAATGTGAACAATAAGTGCACCAGTGCAGGTGTGGAATACAGCGAAGGGCTTTATGGGTAAATCCAACCAAACAAACGTGAGAGTCCAGCGTTAGCGAGAGAAATGCCTTATGATTTTTTTTTTTTTACAAAAGGGAAATTCAACAATTGCTAAAATCTCTCACCACTCCAATTTTGTTTGCCTTTTGTGAAGACGGAAGTTGTTCTCAATTCTTCTTCAGAGGTTGTCATATTGTTTCCTTCAGTGGTTCTTACTGCAGCGCCCTCAACGGCAATATGGAGAACAGCTTTTTAAAAGTTTGGCTCGTTTGACAGTGCAATGTGGAGTGAACCTCACCAGCCGACAATTTAGTAAATGTTGCAATTTCGGTCCCCAATTGAACAGAGTCTGCTGGACTATCAGGAGTGAGAACACCCTTGGTTTCAGATTACCTGTCCAGGATATTTGTTTGTGTCACTGCTTACTGTAGCTAATAGACTGTGCAGTGAGTGTGTGCTGGTTGAGCCGGCAGCAGGCAAGTGCCTGTCTTAACTGATGGTGGTTGCTATGTGTGTGTGTTTGTATGTGTGTGTCTGGAGTGGCCACCACTATCAGTTAGATCATTTTGAAACCACCTGAAAATGGCATTTCTGCCATTACTCTGATGGTGACGGCTCAATACTGTATCTGTCTGCTGCCAAGATGAGAAGTCTGTGCCTGTGTGCTCTGACCTGCATAATGTGTTGAGATGTGTACATGTATTTTGATAACAAAACTTTTTAAGAGACCAGTTTATGTTCTTTGGTCAGAATAGAACTGAAACAGAAACCCATGTGAGGTGACCCTGTAAAGATATAAATTGGGCCTGGAACTTTTAATTTTGATTAATTTATTACATCAATTTTAACATGTTAGAAATTCTAATGCAAATTTTTTTACCTTTTTATAACATACCAAAGTACAGAGGACTTGGTGACCTGTCTTGGGTGTACCCGGCGTCTCTCCCGTTCACCACTGGAGATAGGCACCAGCATCCCTTGCGACCTCACCAGGGATAAGCACATATAATAATGGATGGATGGATGGAAGCGCAGAGTTGGAACATTTGTAGTTGTTTTTTCCCTCATAATTTATTTCTTAAAATATCAGAGACACAGGGCTGATATGATACTTTTCCTTTGAATTTTCCGTTTGGAGCTCTTTGTGCATTTTCAAACAGAGTTCCTACACATTCTGGAAATGGATCCTATCTCTTCATTAGTCCTTCCTTCTTTCCATATCTATACTGTCACAGCCATCAAGATATTTACCATAGATTCATTCAAGATTTCAGTTCGTTAGCTGACAAAAAGAAATATGGAAACCTGAGCTCGCAAATGTATTGAATTTTGGCATGAACAAGTGTAGAACCTTTGTGTAATGAGTCACTACTGAAATGCGACTGCTAATTGAAATAAGATCACCTCTATTAATTTAAAACATAAACATTCTGGCAGCATTGCAGTAGATGACAGTTCTTAACTAACAATTAATGGGATCCGACCAGAAACAGTTCTCTGATCTGGTATGGTATCCCTTTTCTTTAACCCACAGTGTCACCCAAACATTTCTAGATTACTCTCATGTCAATAAACCCTAAGAAGTCACTTCACTAATGCTACAAATTTGGTTGATGAGAGAAGGTAACACACTGAAATGAAATCAGACAGCATCTGGCTCTTATGTTCATTTGGCCCAGGCACTGAAAAAAGTGAGTTTGTGCTTCAGCTCATTATTGTTGTTAAAAGATTGTTATTGTTATGGTTGATTTATATGATATCTGGATCTATGAGGAGTTGTTTTGTACCAACAGCATGCACATAAACTGTAAAACCTTGCAAAACAACACATTTTCTGACTTGACGCTTTCTATGTGTCTGACAACAACGTTGTCTTAGTGGTTTAGCCTCTGACTCACACAGAGCTATGTTTTCATTCCTGTGGGATAAGATGTGTTGTCCTTGGTGTTTTTCCTTCCTGTAAAGCAAGACTTGTTTTGTAATCCTGTGGTTAAAAGTTTTACAAACTTTTAAACGAGTTTTGGGGCAAGAGAAGAAATTCATCATCTTCCAGGTGTCATGTTTCCAAATTTTACCTTTTGTGCACCTGGATCTTTGAGAAGTCATCACTCCTGGCTTCCCTGTGTTGCAATGCAGTAATGAGCTATGTGTCCATTAGGCATGTTCCCATCAGGACCTCTTTGTTGCTAACGCAATCTGATTACTGTTTACATCAATGGTCATGGTCTGCTGTTCCATACCATGGAAGTTTTCTGATGGCCTGCATCCAAAGGCTTCTAGTGTGTCTGAAAACAGCGTTTAAAACAAGCTACCTTCTTTGAAAAACAGTGGAAAATCCCATTATGATGTATTTATGCTAGTGCTATCACAAATTGTTGGTGTTCTCACATCAAAATACAATGAAATATGCCTTTTGAAAGACATTTATTTGCAGTGACTTTTGGAAAATGTGTGGGAGTTGGTTGTGATTGCTGCTCAAGCAAACAGTTTGAGTAAACAACGTAGTCTCCAAAAATGTTATGTCAGATTCGTGTTTGCATTTATGTAGTCCTGCATAATTTTTGCCAATCAAAAATCTAGCATGACAGGCTTATTTCTGGTCTTAAAACTCCAATACTTCTTGCCATTAAACTAGAGGGAAAGTGTGGCGGTGAAATAAAAACGTGATAACGTCCTGAAGCTGTTCAGAATGGTATGAACATGTGGTCTTTATGTTGCTTTAATTATACATTTATAGCAGATCTATAAAAGAATTTCTCTTACGACGTCTTCCCTCTAAAGAGCCCTTTTCTCTGGTTGTGTGCAGGAGCGCGATGCAGAGCGGCGGAGACAACTAAGAGAAAGAGCCCGGCAGCTGATAGCCGAGGCCCGATCCGGAGTCAAAATATCCGACATGAGCTTGCTGGATCCAGCTAACATGGAGAGAAGCAAAGGCGCCAAGGCAGCAGGAGGTCAGGACACACCTGAAGACCCTCACACATAAAAATAAGCATAAACATGAGCCACGATCTTTCTGCAGGGGATTTATGTTTAGTTATTTGCTGACATTCATAATAAAAACATGAAATATTCATTGCAAGTAACTCATAAACTAACAATCACTAATACTTATTTGCTATAATGCAAACGTCACAGTCGTATGGTTTTGACTTCAACTTTCTACATTCACTCACACATTTCCATTATGTTCTCTAAAGGGGTTCTGCCTAATCCTCAGTCAAAACAAAATGTCATTTGACAACAGCCGCAGGTCTAAAAATCACCACCCCCTCTATTACGTCTTCACTCTCGTCCGCCATCTCTTTAGGCCAGTAATTATTAATCAGCACTGCATATTGTGCATCCAAATTATGTTCAAAACACCGTACACTTCTAATAACATCTTGCAGCAGTAGCAAACGCTGCCTAGGCACATTTCCCACTGCTTTCCATTTCCCTGAAATTGGGGTCATTATCACAATGACCATTATTAGGGCATGCAAGTCATTTGTTTCAGATGTCTTTGTGTTATACACCCTGCTTTTAGTTGCTTTGTTTTAGAAGATCAAGTGACCTGCATGCAAATGACAAAGAGTGAAGGCAGCTTCCAAAGAAGTGACTGATTTTGAGAAATAAATAAAGTGAATTCAACTTAATGTCAGAACTGTGAAAAGAAAAGGAACAGGAGATTATAGCTGCACCATGACTAGATTACTTGTTTTTAATTTTTATGAGTGTTTTTAATTTTTATGAGTGTTGCTTAGCACAACACACTTGGGTAGTGACGTTTTTGCTATGAGATGAAGACTCAGTTGTACAATCAGAGAAGTTGTCAGAGGAAGCACAAAAACTGTAAAAAGTTATTTAAAAGGAATCGTATTCTCTGTAGAGATAGTCTGCTGTCCCTTTAGCGAAATGATGATTGAAGAGCTCCAACATCTCCATGAAAACAACATATGGCATCGGATCAGAACCGAGCAGGGGGAGTTCAGTGTTTTAGTCCAACAGTACTTCCTTCCTCACAGCCTTGGACAATCACTGCTTCAAACTATTCATCATGTATCCATCAACGTAGCAGTCACATGTTCGAGTCCTGCCCCGTGGACTATTTCCGTATGTCTTCTCCCTCTCTCTCTCACAAACCACTTTCCTATCGCTATCAACTAAAAAAATCCTAAAAAAAATTCAAGCTATCCATCCTGCCTGGTTACTGAAAAATTGGCTTCTGGAAGGTGAGTAGCACTGTTTTTCACTTACGCAAACACCCACAAAATGATGACCAACCACACAATAGTTTTGCATACAAGGTGGGGCAAAAAAAACACGATTTTCGACATGTACCTGCGACCATGAGAACCCATTTCAGCACTTTGGGTCAACCATGCGGAGCCCTTAAGCACACAGTTACACAGTTACTAATGCACTCAGCTCTGTCAGACCAGACAGCAGAAATTAGCAAACACCTGGAGGAAGCGCACATCTGTTGAGCTCATTATACGAGCTACTTCTCAGCGCTGTGCTGCAGATAATGATTTTAAAGTGTTAGTAGTGATGTTGTGATGACTTTCTGAAAATGGAGTTACAGGAAGAGCTGGAGGTTTTAACGAGTCCCGATTTCAAGGTAGGATTTCTTTTAGGTCATATTTGGTGTACCCAGCATTTTTTTTCACAACTGGAGTCTTCATAATTATTTCATAATTATATAGGCACTGTGCCAATATAAAATGGCACAGTGCCTCCAAAACACATAATGCTGCCCCTTTAAATAGCCTAGAGTTAGTGATTGAGACATATGTACAGTCAAAAAAAACCTCTGAAAGCAATAATAAATTAAGTTTCAGCACCAAAATAAATGCTAATAAACTCTTATCAAGAGGGGGGGCAAAAACAGCAGAGGACAAAGACTGAGAGACAAACTGAAGATAACACTTGATTTATTTGCTCCTTCAGCATTTCTGCATTGGACTAATTGTTGATCTCATTAAAAATGGAGTCAGAGGAAAGAACAGAACCGTAGAGGAGGAAGAAAGAGAAACGCTGTGGGCTGTGATACACAAGGCCTGCCGAGCAGAACGGCTAATCCTAGCCCCCACTCTCTTCGTTTCTCTGCCGCTCTCCCCTCATCACCATTCACAGTCCTTTAAATGCACCTCGGCCTGCCCCCTCCAACAGTCTGCCCGCAAAGAAACTTTCCAAACTCCATCACCATGGCCCCCCCTATTAATTAGGCTTCAGCCAGCCACGCAGGGATGGCGCTTGCTAGCACGCTTCGCATCGCAGCTAGCAAATTAGAAAAGAAAAATCTGGAAATACTGTTATTTTGACTCCCTCTCCTTCCCTCTTTGTTCTTGGTGTTTCTCTCCTCCAAGTAATAAATAGCAGAGGAGGGAGCATGCAACGTCTGACACTGTTTACTGATTGTTTTGTTTTTAATCCATGGTGGGTTATCCATGCAGCTAGCGCCGCACAGGTCTCCATTTGACTTTCTCCTAACATGCTTTTTGTTTTGTTCCTAATGTGGAGTCACCATTGTTTCCAACGAACCCCTCAGGAGACTTAATGGAATATGTGCTTTCATGTTTTTGAGGTTTTTTGTTTGCCTCACCTCTTTTATCTGGAACAAGAAAGGCAAGCAACAGATCTTTGAATGAGGGAGAAATTATACAGAGTTCTCATTTTCACATTGTGTGCCAGAGTTTTTTCTTCTTTTTTTTTTTCTGCCCCAACACACAAACCCACTCAGACATGAGGTACAAACTCGACTCTCTGCTAGGCTTTTCTAATTTAGTTTGAGCGTTATTCTTGAGATTTCGTTGTTTGTTTGGGTGCCGGAAATTCTCGTAAATGTTTGATATTTACTTTGGAGTTTTCAAGGTTTGAATTTTGGATAAAGAGTCCCTGGAAGCATGGGTCCTTACCTGCTTTCAAACAAATTGGTGTTTCATTAAATGGTTTGTTCTCTTATATTAAAAATACATTAAACTCTTAATGCAATGAAGACTTCTCTGGCACACATATTCATTCAGGGCATTTATTGATAGAGTTGAACTTTTCTTTTACCAGGGTGGAACAAAAATACAGCAAACTTTGTCTGAAAAAATGAAGAATAAATATGGGTTTTTTGCCCAGGATGAGTATACTTGAACTTTTGTATATGTTAATGGGGAGAATAAGACTGAATTTTCCTTCAGCTAGGATTAGTAGTATGCCTTCTTATTTCTAATTCTTCTGTACATGACATCATAACACATAAGTACATCCACTATGGGTGTTCAGATATGATATAAATATCGACTATCGGTTCGACATCAGCCAAAATCATGGGTATCAATTATGCTGACGTGCACCTAAAATCTCAGACATATATTCGTGCCAGTAGAAGAACTCCACTCTAGCATTTAGTCCGCCCCAGGATTTCTGTTCAGCAGTTCTTATATCTCAAATGCAGACCAATTAGTTAATGATAAATGGGTCGGTTGATTTTGTAAAAATTGTTTACTACTGATCTCTGTTTGAATTATGTCACTTGATTCCATACTACAAATAAGTAATAAAACTTTTCAGAATTCGTGCTATCGTATCGAGTTATTGTCAGTATTGGCCAATACTTTGAGCTGCATTATTGGTATATCAAACTGAACGTTGTATTGATACACCCAGACAAACATAGTAATATTTTAATTCTTTAAGGCAACTTCACATTAAAAAAAAATTTATATGCACAAAATAAGTTTACTTTGGAGGAGATTTAAGAACTGTACAAATAGGACTGGACAATTTGGGTGAGAAATGTAGCACAATATAAGTATTTCATATCAGTCGATCGATAATTATTGATCAGTGTTTTTGTTTTCAATCTGTCACTGCATTTTTTTGTGTTTTTTTTACACAGCTTGGCACAGCGGTGCAAAATTAAATTGCTGCTTCTCAAGTTGCTGAACTGGTTGTTGCTAGGGAACCAATGATTGATGAGTTAGTTGATGCCACCCATATTGCTTAGCTGGCCGTAAGAGGTTGAGCAGCAAAGGTTCTTCATCTGCCTACATCTCCCAGAATACTTTGTGATTCTGGATCAGAATTAAGCGAAATGATTCAATATTCTATCAGACATATCATCCATGATGACGTGTTTATCACAATACATATCAGTATTGATTTACTGCCAAGGCCTACATGAAATAACATCACATGCAAAGCAGGTAGCTTCTCACAGTGGTCATGAATGTACTACATGTAACTGCTGTATATGTGCTGGATAGTTGAGTTTTCGGATCAATAACTCAGGTAGTAGGATCACAGGATGATGCTAGTACCACCTAATCAAATACTCTCTTTCTCTTCTCTTCCCTTTCATTCTCCTTAACCACCACCCTCCTCCTTGCCATGACTGCACTTAACCCTGCATCCTCTCCTCATTTTTCCTCTTCATTTGCTTCTGCCCATTTGTTTTCTCCAACTTTGCATCTACAGATGTTTTACACGGCAGGTTGAGAAGCCATGAGGAAGATGATGTGGACGGTGAAAAGAGTGAGGATGAGGAGCAGAGTAGGGCAGAGGAAGAGCAGCTCCACTTTGGTGATGGTGGTTCTGTTGATGCTGCCTTGCCTACTACTAACCAGCTACCACAGGAGGCCCTTCCGAGCACATCCACCCCACAGGGGTGCCTGGAGCTTACTAACCCCGCCTCTGAGCTAACCTCTCTGGGTAAAACTAACGGCTGACGCTGCGTGATTCATTCATTCTTCTAACTTATTCATTTCCCAGGTCAAACTTCACCTCTAACTTGAATTCATACTAATCATTTAGAGTCGCTATGCTTTGTTCTTCTAAATTATGCAAGGACAAACTTTTTCTGATGATAAAATACACTAGCTCAGAAAGAAAATACTTCTAAACATTCAAGTTTGTTGTTTGTTTCATCATAAACTTTCCAAACTTTTGATCATTAAACTGAAAAGTTGGTCCAAAATAAAAAAAAATATCTCCAGGAAAACATTTGGCCAAATCTTCAGAGGTAAACTAATTGCTTTATTTTAATTTTTTTGTAATTAATTCATTCTGTTTACCGCTTTCGTTTTCCTGTCGATGTGCGATAGGTTAGAGTACCGGGAGGAATACGACAAAACAGACGTGAAAACAAACAAATGCTTTCTCTACCTTTTGAAGTGCATTATCTTTTGCTTTTCTTCATTATTGTTGTCTTTGTTGGTATTGTTTTTAAAGGAAAATCTGTGGTTGCGAACGTAGCTTTAAAGCGTCTGATGCTGCCCTTTAATCAGTCTATATTAACTCCCTAAATGCAGTGGAGATTATTTGAATTTTGCACGTGTTTTAGCTGTGTTTTGTGTGATATGACAAAGTTCAAGAGTGTGCGTCTATATTTGGTATCTTTTTACATGCATGTTGCTGTGTGTGTGGGTGTGTTTGATGGCTACATACAGGGAGATGACACATGAAACGGTTGCCCTCCTGTTCTTTCATCTTCTTCAATGCAGTGGTCTGGCCTGGCAGGGGAGCTGTGGTTACCAGTCCCTGGAAAATAGAGCTGTATGCAGCCGCTGGCAGACACACACACACACACACACACACACACACACACCGAGACAGAGAGAAGAAAACACACAAGACAGAATAAAGCAAAAATATATATCGATAGGTGGATTTAAAAAGAGAGGACATGGAGTAAATGAAATTCATAATCTATTTTATTTACTGTTTTGGTTGTGTGTGTTTTTGATTTTCATTTATTGTTTGTAGTTGTTGAGTTTTATTTTGGATATTTTAAATGTCAGTTCCAGATTTACGTGCTTACAAACTTAAAGTTGATGGCGCTTCCAGAGGGCAAAGCTATAAACTCCTGCCATTTTCAACTTAATGACTTGAAAATGCTCGTAAAAAAAAAGAGGAGCATTTATCGCAATAATTACATGTACAATTTATTGGACAGCAAAATGTATTTTTGTGACGGGCGTAAAGCTTTGAAATCAGATTTTCCAATCAGTTTCCATGGCTACAGTTGGACTGAAATCATTGATTGTGATTAATTGATTATTGAAATAATCATCAACTTATTTAATAATCGATTAATCATTAACTGGCGTATACAGACTAAATAATGTAATTTTTCTGAAAGAACAACACAGCCAGAGCAGTAATTAAGCCAAGACTGTGAAAAAGAAAATCAGCATTCATATTTAAGAATTTTGTATTTATTTTTTTTTTTTAATAAAAAGAAAAAACACTTTTCTTATATTTGCATGAAATGGTGTTAAGTGGTTCAATGAAAACTACAGAATGCAACAAATATTTTAATCCAATTAATTGATAGTTGCAGCTCTTGGCTGCAGGTGTATAAAACCCAACACCCCTCAGCGCCTGAGATGGGTCACTCTCAGGCGCTCCGTGAACGCCAGCATCAACAGATTGACTCTCTCCAGAATAGCTCAAGAACAGCGAAAAGAGTTTTGTGAATTGGGTTTCATTGACCAAGCAGCTGCATCCAAGCCTTCCTTCACCAGAACGTTGGATGCAGTGGTGTAGAGCACTGGACTCCAGAGTGCTGGAGACTTGTTCTTTGGAGTGATGAGTCTTGCCTGCCTTTCTGGGTTTGATGGTTGCCAGGACAACCATGCTTTCATGACAGTGTGTAACAAAGTTACACTTGACAAAATTAAGTTTGGTGCTGAAGGGATTATAATGTGGGGATGGGTGAATTTAAATTACCCCCCAATAGTTCCAGCAAAGGGAACGCTTAACTCTTCAGCATACGAATATATTTTTGGGCAATTGTATGCTCCCAAGTTTGTGGAACCACCTTTGGGATGGCATCTTCCTCTTCCAGACAAACAAAGCGGTATTGTGTGGAAAAGCTTCCACACAACAAATCAAGAAAACAAAACATCTTCGTTCTTAATTAGAGAGCAGGTTGTCTCTTCCACCATCACAAATGCACTTTTGGAAGAAAGTAAGCACAGTCTTCCCAGGAGAGTTCAATGTTTCTCTTCTTTCTTGTTCATTCCACAGTATATCCAAGCTGGTGTCATTCAAATAAAGACAAGTGACCTGATATTTGCAGCTGCATTCCTGTTCAAAGGAGACAAATATGAGCCATTTAGCCATAGTACCACATATTTTTGGAGATGAGACTTTAGCTGTTAAGTATGGTGTTAGCATCATGGTGTGTTTCAGTTTTGCTTCCTTTAGTACTGGTGCATTTGACAAAGTTGATGAAAAATTTAACCAGCACTTTCTAACTTTAGCCTTAAATTAGTGTCTATATGGTTACAATACCTGTATAAACAGATTAACATTAACCATCTGGAATGGCTTAGACCTCAACACTGTAAAAATGTATTGACTATTATGAAAAGATGGGTACATGCCAGGAAGTGAAGAAATTTAAATTAGGCATGCACCGATTGCAGTCCCCTGGCCAAACACCAGTCTTTAAAAAAGCCTGACATGCCGATTTGGGCGAGACCAATATTTTACGTTTTCTGGAAAATTGCAAAATATTTGGCAAATTCACTAAGTTTTCTACATTGGGGCGACTATTATGTCCTGTCAGTTACCGTGACTGATTTTCAGACCATTATGAAACAGTTTTACATGCAAGTATCGACAAATTTTTCAAAATTAAAGAAACATGGGCCAGTTTGTCAGTGCACCCCTAATTCAAATGAGCTTTGCCAGACATATGGTGAAATATTGAACCAGAATTATGCCAGAACCTTGTTCATGGCTACGAAATCAGTGTAAATGATCTGCAATTATCTCATGGATGTTTATTAAGATATTAGTGGTAGTGTTTGTATATATTTCAACCTTTTCGCACATTTTTTACTGACTAACAACTAGAGAAAGCTTTGTTTCTCAAAATTATTGAAGTTGTTTATTGTCTGAATTCATCCCAGAGAAACAACCAAAGAAAGAAGTCATAAACGCAACCAATTAATTTGACATTAATGTAAAGTGAAGATAAGTTGATCAGAACTATATGAAATGCTCCGTTGTGAGGTGTTTTGGCATCTTGGTCAGAGTTATGGTCCTTTCATGTTCTTACGCTCTTTCTTCTCTCTCAGGCACAAGCAGCAAGCATGTGGATCTGAAGCTGAAGAAGCTGACAGAGACCAGTGCAAGAGGAGTCACTTCCCCTTCATCTCCTTCCTCCACATCAACCTCATCATCCCCAACCACCTCCTCATCCTCACCGCTCAGCCCTGCAGGATTGGAGGTACCGGCACACACTGAGTGCCTTTTTTCCCCCCCAAACTCTCTCTCTCTGTTTAGTTTTTTTGTTTTGTTTTTTTCCTCCTACTCGAGGCATCATCAAAGGTTCAGTCCAATCAATTATACCAGATTGACCCCGTTTGTCAGCCTGCTGACCCTTTGTACTCGTCTGTCAGTCGAACCTTCAGGGCGGACCACAGTTCATCCCTCTCATGTCTGTTTAAAGCCATGACAAACGTACACGTGGCATCTGAGTGCACAACATTTATATGTTGCCGTCCCTTCTATTGACTGCGACCTTTCCAGACTGTTAGGTGTGTGTGAGGGGACAGGTGTGGAGGAGAATTACGTCTATAGCTTCTGATGAGAATATTGAGTCAACATGGCAGCCAGGCAGTCTGAACATCTGTTTAATTGATTTTGAATGTCAAGTAGAATAAAGCGAATGCGTGCATCGCTGTCAGAGCAAGTTAAACTCTCAGAGTGTACGGCAGTGTGGGATGTCTTTGATCAGCTATTCACATAAACACCCTCTTGTGTTCAAAGCCTAAAAGGCTTAGTGCTTTGTGGTTGGAAGAGTGCATATGTGTTCATGTAATCATTTAACCCTCAGAGAAGTAGAATTAGCCAAAGATTTGTCCTGGGCTAAAGCATGCGACCTAAAAATGCCAAAAGTTGGGACCTCCAGTCGCCAGTCGTGGGTTTGGGAGCTAAATCACTAGGTACACCTTTTTCTCCTATCTTCATCTCAAAGATGGCTTCATTGGTTCTGACATGACGACATTTTTAAAAAAAATTGTCAATCTCACTTGTCTTAGTTATTAAATTTGCCTAAATCACAACTGTGATGAAACAAAGCAGCTGGAAAATCATGTTCTACACTGGGTTGAGATGATTATGCAAGTGATATTTTCTCAGCTTTCCGTAAATGGTGAATGCAAATGATGGTCAGTATAATTTTCAAATCATGAACTATTACTGTATAAATCAAATTTTACCGATCAAAGCTGAAAAACTCAACATGCATTGTTCTAAATTATGATGCAAAGCAGATTTTCTGAGCATTTTATGGATTTTAAAGAACTGCAAATGGTCATGCTTTGAATGTGCTGCAATAGCAGCTAAAATCAAAAGCTATTTCAGTCAAAAACATCTTAACAGACCGAGTTGCATGTTAACATAGGATCCCTTCTTTGATATCACCTGCACAGTTCTTGCCTCCATTGAACTTGGGAGTTTGTGGAAAGTTTCAGCTTGAATTTCTTTGCAGGATGCCAGAAAACCTTCCCAGAGCTGCTGTTTGATATGAACTGCATTCCACACTCAGATTTTCTGCTTGACGCTACTATAAAGGCTCAGAGGTCAAAGGAGGATGGTGACACACCATGAGTTTCTCGCCTTTAATGCCCATAGCAGCTAATGACAGTGGTATTCTTTGCAGCATGAGATGGTGCATTGTCATGCATGAACATGATTTTGCTACTGAAGGTATGGCTCTTCTTTTTGAACCATGATAGAAAGTGAAATATACTTTGCTGACATCCTTTTCACACCTTCAGAGATTCTGAAGGGGCCAACAAATGTTTCTGTTAGAAAATTGCGACTGTTTCTGTTTGTGAGCTCTGGTTCGGGGAGGCCGAATAGTAGGTTTATGCACCGCCAGCCTCTGGAAGATCCTCCACCTTGAGGTTCCAGAGGCACCAGCAGCTTCTAATAACTGTTTGCTGCTTTGTAAGAACATTTTAACAGCTGTTCTCTTAATCCGATGAATTTGTCTGACAGAAACTTTCGTCATTATGCCTTTATCTGTACAAAACCATCTTTGTTCTGAATCGGTCACAAATCGGTCCAACAATATCAATTTGCACAGATAAAATTTACAAGTGCAACACAGAGGTTCAGCACAATAAGGTTTTGCGCCTGGTTATGCTACAGATTTATTGACCAGCACAGTTCATGATTTAAATCTTAAAATGTCAGAATTTCTATTCAGTTTTGTACTTTTGAGTAAGCTTTGAAAGACCCTATTCCTAATTAGTTTTTAAGTAACGTGTAACATGTTACTATGGAGAAAAAAAAGCCTCATTTCCTACATCTGTCTACAGATGTAGTTGTCCTAAGATATCTCTCTGAAAGTCGTAGCGAGTTTGCATTGTGTTTGTGATTCTAAAATGAGGAGGCTTGGGGGCTCCACAGAGTCCTCCAGGCCGGTGCAACGCCCTGCAAGAACATCACCCACCAGCACACACCGTCCCTCTCATTACTGATTGTGTGTATTCGCAGCCTCGGCAGCACACGATAAGGGCATGCGACGCTCAGCAGACTGCAACATTAGTCACGCAGCCCCCTGCATACACATTTACAGACTCACATGCACTAAAAGCCCTGAATCACCACTGCTGCAGCTTACCAAAGTGATGGCAACAGCGATAAGAGATGGAGGGAGAATGAAAGAAAGCAAGAAGGAGCAAACACCCCAATATCTGCTCGTGCCAGAGTGTGAAAAGGAAACAGAGGGGTAGCCAAGTGGGCAGGTGTTCGGTATGCTTGTGAGATTTAGTGATGGAGATGGTTTCGCCTTTGGGTGAAATGCGGCGACAGATAAACAACCAAACGACAAGTCGCAGCTTTGCAACAGTTAAGTGATACATCTGTTAATAATAAGGAAAGCTCTGGGCTGTAATCAGTTCCCTCAGGATTCTCACATTTTTGCTAAATGCACTATTCTCTGCAAACGGTGCAAGGACTTGCGGTTTTATGTTAAAGTAGCGCAAACATGTTTTTTGTAAATTTTTATGAAAACAAATGACAAGGACACATTCAGTTAAACTTTTATTTATTAATACCACAGTTTTATAGTGTCACAAACTGACATGGTCTAATTAATAAAATGAATGTAATTATTTTTATACACTGACTAATAACAATAGGAGATTAACAGTTAAGTAAACATGACAATTGAGGGGAATATCACTTTTGCCATTTTGGTGTTTATATAGCAGTATAGTTAGCAGGCTTATTGAGACAAGCTAACTACTTAGTTAGCAAAAACTGCTTTTAAGCTCAAAGCTTCCCCTAAGTGAAACTTTCTTAGATAAGTTTTTAAGCACTGATTTGCTTTGCTGTTTTGTAAATTTTCAGTTGAAAAAGTTCAACATCTGCATTGAAGTTTCACTTATCAAGTGTTAAGAATTAAGGTAGACCTTTATATTCCTGCTCTCATTTTAAAGTGCCCGATTACTATTTACACAATATTTCTGTTTCCTCTCCTTCCATTCGCTCTGCCTTTCGCCTCCCCAATAACTTTATTTCACATAAATATGCAGGAACATAATAAAACATGGACAGTTGAGAATAAGATGAAAGTAAACATTGGAGGACACTATTAAACATTTAAAATATGTTGTCAGAGCTAAATTAGTGCTCAAGAATTGGAGTTGCGCATTAGTTGGTGCACATTGTGTTGGTGTAGCTTTCGCGTTTACAGAGCTAAAGTCTTTGCTAACCATGCCCGCCACTGGTAAAAATCTAAACTTTGAATGGTTCTGATATCAGAAGTATGTGTCTATGTTTCCTGAAAGCTACAAACACTAAGTATTCCAACATTCTGTTGCTGAGTTAGGAGACATCATCATCTGAGAACATTCGGCTTTGCGATCCTCTTGCTCTTTACTTTTTATGCCCTTCAGTAAATTTAAATTTACTCACTAGCTCTGTGAGCATGAGTGCATGTGCATCCAAACACTCACACATGCACGCTCGTCCACGCAAAAGCAAACTCAAGGACATCAGTGCTTCCACATATCCCAGCTCTTTTAAAATATTTAATTGGCCTTTTTGTATAAAAGCCCAAAGCACTTCATACATAAATTTTCCTCAATTTGACACAAGGTTTTAAGAGGCTAGCGGAAGCTGACAGACTAATAAACAAAACAAAGTGCGAACAGGCTAATTGCTGACTTTGTTTTTGAGAGTCAATAATGTGAAGACGCTCTAACAGCTCCTCGTCTACGCCCCGTTTCCCCATCCTCTATCAGCCACCCCCCGCTCCACACACCCTGCATCACTATCTCTCTCCGTCTCAAGTGGTGGAACGTGTTTGCCCTAATTGTCGACTTTATTACACGTTTCGCCGTCTTATTAACGTTGCCGCGACGTCAATCTCAACCCGAAGTCGGTTTCTTTTTCCACTCGGCTTGGCAGACTCGGGAGTGTCTGTAATAAAGCGTTTCTGCATCCCAGTCCTGATAGAGGGAGCGTGTAGCTTTTTAACATGTGCTCACTTTGAAAACAATAGCAGTATTTATTTCTTTATTTTTTTGGGGGGGGCATTTTGCATAATCTGAATATATTTTCTGGCTTGAGGTTTTGTTGAAAGTCAAGTTAATTGCCTCCTTTTTGTTTTGCTCATGAGTGAGACAGAGAATGAATGCGCTTGCTTGTGTGTGTGTAGGTGGGTGTGTGTGTGTGTAGGTGTGTGTGTAGGTGTGTGTGTGTTTTTTTTAGAGTGGCACATACTAAAAAATTATAATGAAGCTTCTATACCAGGGGTGTCAAACTCATTTTTGTTTTGGGCCATATCAAAAATCTGAATAATCTTAAAGGGCCGATTGTGTCAGAATCTACTGATAAAAACCCATTAAACTGTTCAAATATCAATCAGTATCTGTTGGTTCAATAAATGTTCCTTAAAATGAAACAATAATTGAACACATTTTCAGTCCAGCTAGAATTTCTTGATTGTTTTTGTGGTTTTTTGTAGTCAAAATCAGATTTTGTGGCGCTAATTTAGAACTATTTGTAAGGATTTTTTTTTACTATATTTGCACTGATGTAAGATGTTAAATGTGATTTGTTAGTTGCAGTATTGTTCACGGACTACCACTTGATATCAAGTAAGGCTGACGTCACTTAAACACAATTTTTTGGCCAATTTTGATAAAACAAAATGCAATAAAATCTGAAAAAGGTTGATTTTTGTGAGAATTTTGTGGATTTGCAAAGTAGAGGCACTTGTTGATGTAATTTGGAGTCCAGAGGGCCACAGAAAAAGCTACGGTGGGCCAGATTTGGCCCCCTGGCCTTCAGTTTGACACGTCTTCTGTACGAACTTGTATCAGTTTTATCTCGTGCTCTGGTTGTAGCTGTGTAAATGGTTTTTATGAGCTACTTTGGACCGGTAATTGATAAAATGTCTGAAGCAGACCTAAGGTGGACTCTTTCATGTTTTGCTCTCACCGTGATGATGGATCGTTGTTCTTGAGTCCGTCGTGTGCTCTATCTGTATCAGAACAACGCCGAGGAGCTGCGGGCCGAGCGTCTGCGCAGAGCCACGGAGAGGCTGCGGAGTCCGGTCGTCTTTAACAAGGACTCGGCTGTGAGGAAGACTCAGTTGAAGTCCTTCAGTCAGTATGTGGAGAACAGACCGGGTGAGGACAACGTAACTCAGACACACACCTCTGTATTTCACATCCTGTTTAGTCATGACAAAGCAAATTTTCCCATTAGTAGGTTGGTAATTTGGCACCATACTGCAATTCTCTTATTTAATGTTGTCTATTGACAGAGTCATTTATGACCACTGAATCAGTCAAAGGTTAACTGAACTCAGTTCTATAAAGAGAACAAGAGTGAATGTTTGTCCAGGATTAGACTAGACCAACTCTGCTCCCTCCTATTGGAACTTGTTACAAGGAACTTTTAGGTTGACTAAATTAATCCCTTTAGTTGTTTAAATCCAAACTAAAACTGCTCGAGGCTGATTCAGTGACCTATAGCCGTTTTTTTTACAACTTGACATTTTCTTTTAACTGTGTATTTTTTGTATTATATTTGTTGTTGCCTCTTGGCCAGGACTCCCTTGAAAAAGAGGTTTTAATTCTGGTAAAATGAAGGTTAAATTAAAGAACTTCCTATTTGCAGGCACTAGTATCGCTGCTGGCCAATATTTGCCGTTTTTAAACGCATCAAAATCGGTCCGATAACTAAAACTGGCATGTATCAAAAACCGATATTTATTTTCATCTTCTTGTCTTTATGTTTCTGGAGGAGGTTATGTAGTATTTGCTTGGTCATGTGACAGTAACAGTCATTGAGCTGTTTTCTGCTTTAAAACTGTTAATATCACGTTTGAGAAGAACAAACCAATGAAACTATTGTGGTTTATGAAACCACACCTCATATCCAAGAAAATGTAAGTTTTACCTTTCATGAAGGACAGGACTCTGGATAGTATTTCTGTAAAATATCAATGTAGATTTATTTACGCTAATATCAGTGTGTTGGATTTTTTTTTGTTTTGTTTGGTTTATCTTTTTTATTTTTTGTCTCTTTGCTTTCAGAAGTGAAGCGACAGAAATCCATTCCTGAAGATTTAAAGAAGGCTGATGAGGACAGAGATTCACCAACAGAATTTGGATTTGAAGAAGAGGTTTGTTTATTTAAAATCACTTCAAAACCCCAAAAGTTAAAGATGTTTGGTTCAAAATAAGTCACAAATCAGGAAATCTCTGAGGACTGTTTTTTTTTTCTTTTCTTTTTTTAGTAAACTCTGTATTCTCTCAGCAGTTCTCGGTTAGACTTTCATACAGGACACAGAACAGTTTGGAGAAGGGTGTCTAAATACTCGGGTTAATTTCATCTACTTGTTTTATTTTCTCATCATCAGCTGAGTGTCTTATATGACTGAAACTAATGATTATTTTAGTATTTGATTTTTCTGATGATTGATCGGATGAAAATTGACACATTCTGTAGATTTCTCATTTAACCACTTAAGTCTTTTTTTTGACACAATATTAGAAATAATCAAAAGATGCAAATATCTAATTTTGTAAATAAGAAAATAAAAATGTACATAGCATTTGGGTATATGTAGCAAAGCATAGATCTCCAGCTTAAAAACCCTGTCTAGTAATATGTTGACTATTTTTGGTTAATAAATAGATGCAAAAGGTGGTTAGTAAGAGTTTTTCTAGAATTTTTACCAGGTGAAGCTAAAAGTGAAACTTCAGGAGTTGTGGGTAAAACATACTTAAAAATAAAGAAGGTTTTTGATCTTAAATGCAAAATGTATATATTTGTTGTTTAGTTTTGCCTTCATTACTTCTCTGTATATGTTCTTTTAGCAAATGGGCTTTTTAAGAATCCATAAACTCAAATTGACAATTATTTCAGTACTCAGTTAATTCTATTATTTCAGTCCTAGTGTCTAACCTCGACACATTTCCTACCTTGTCTTCAACTTCGCCACCTCTGAGTCTCTCACTTTTACCTCACCGTCCCCTTGTTACCACAGGGACATCTAAGTATTGATCGAACTCACCGCCACCTTAATTATAACAACGGTAGATATTGGCTGCTGCATGGACATATGTGTGTGTGTATGCGTGTTCATGTCCTTTAAGAATACACACGTCTCAGATTGTCTTCTCAAAAAGAGTGTTTATAAGAACACTATTATTTCAGTGGCTGAGTGTTTGAGCATATGGGCCACTAGAGACCACGAGGTGAATCCGTCTTCCCAAGCAGGCCTCTTCTACCCTCGACCCTCCACCTCGGCCTCATCCAACCACACACACACACACACGCAGCCCTCCTCCCGGTGCCCGGGCCCCAGGGTTAATGGGTGTTCAACCTTTCCATTATCCCGATCAGCCAAGAATTACCTGCTGAATGATGTTTGCATTAATATAATATATATGGTAATTTCCCTCCTCTTAATTACGGCTGGGCCGAGTGCGGCAAGGGGAGTGGGCTGATCATGTGTAAAATTGATTTGCCAAGGAAAAATATGGTGATAGAGCGAGAGCGCGCAGAAGGGGAGGCTGCAGGGAGTCTTTAGCGCACGCACACACACACACTTAAACAAACGAGACGTGCACAGAGCTACGTGAATGCACTCTCTCGTATGCTGGAAAGAGTACAGGAAAAAGTGCTGGCCTGGGTGGAATGAAGGGGAGGGAAAAAAGAAAAAAAACTTTTTTCTCCTGCTCACTAGTTCTCCTTCCCATTAAGAAAAACGAAGTGCATCAGCAATAAAAATGGAGATATTTTTCGGATGCATCCTCAGTGGTTAAATTTGAATAAACATTTTCCTCACTCAGAGGGAGTCTCTCTGAAGAATAGCAAACAGCCAGGAGACAGAGGTGAAGAGGGGTCACAAATGGAGAGTCTATTAAGCGCCTATGCTTATAGAATGATGGGGTTGTGTATTTGTGTGTGTGTGTGTGTGTGTCTCAGTGTTGAGCGGAGTTGGTGCCAGGATGTTTGAGAAATTGGAAAGACTTTTGCTGAAGTGGAAGAGCGTGTTTGAGGGTTTAAGCAGAACTGAATCAAAGGTATAATTTAATAAACTTGGAGAAGAAGTGAGCCGCAGGTGGGCTGAGTCTAAACTGCAAAACATAAACAAGTCTGTTCACTAATATACTTTACTAAACGTATCCTTTATTGTCCCATGATTTAGGTGTAACAGCAGCATGTAGATCTTTCTGTAAAAGAAAGATAAAGTATTAAAAATATATGAAAACAAATAAATTAACAACACCCTGTAGGACAAGATTACAACAGTGTCTTTGGGATGTTGCTGTCTTTTTGTGCACTAAAATTTCAGATTTTGTGGCTCCTTTTTCCAAAAGGGTGTAAAAAGTTTTCAAGCTTCATTTTTGCCATAATTATACTATATTTATACATAATTCTACTATTATACTATAATTAACTTATACAAAAGTTGAAATGACTCCACATACCCTTCTCAAAAGAAATGGATTGTAGCATATTATTTTCAAACTTCTAATGTATGTAGGTGCAAATAACATGTTCAAGATATTATTAGTTATCCTTAATATAAATAAAATCATGTCCTCAGGATTTGTCAAAGAGGAAAAGAAGATTTCCATATTGCTCATTCAAGTTAACATAAAGTCCATACATATGGACTTACTGTTTATCGTCACATGCATTTATCTTTCAAGTTCGGCTTTCAGGAGATGCAGGGAAACAGGAAGTTAAATTAGAAAAGGGCTGAAGGGATTCGTCAGAATGATGCTGAGTTGAATTAATCAGAAAAGATGGAAATACAGAAAACGTTGAGGTGATTGGTCAGATTTTCAGAAAAGTCATGATAACTAGTGGAAGTTCGTGAAAACTTGCGAGTGTCACGTTAATTAGCAGTTAATAATTGTAATTACAGCTTCCTGGAGGCACTGATTATAACTTAAACACAATGTGCCAATAATCAGAAATGTCAAACTCTTCAAAACACAAAGCTATGGTTATAGAGTCTAACAGCTGTCGGGAGGAAGGATCTGCGTTGATGCTACTTTCTACAGCAAGGATGCAGCAGTCTGTCACTGAATAAGACCTGCAGTCCAGACACAGTTTTCTGCTTGGGATGGGAGACGCTGCCAAACCGTGATGTAATTTTAGTCCTTCTGTCTCCCAGCACATGAACTGGGTCTAACTTGATGTATATTTTTTGTTATTTTTAGTACTTTGCCAGTGCTCAAAGTATGCTTGCTCAAAGTTCAGTGTAATAGATGTCAACATCACAATATTCAGCATTAGTATCTTGACTATTTTTCTAACGTGCAGCCATAAAAATCCATATATTAAACCACAGAACTTGAGTTTTGGATATAAAGTAAGTAAAGATATTAAACTCCCGGTAAGTTTTAATAATTCTGTGTAGATGTGTTGCTTCTGAAGTGATTATTGCTTTACTTAGATCTTTTTTGTGTGTTTCTCATTGAAGTTCAATAGTCAAGACAATTAAACACACTGAGTATTCTTGAAGCACTTTGATTGACTTCAAACCTCGTATTTTCTGTGTATTTTTTCTATTTTGTCACACAGTCAACAATTTTTAAATGAATTTTTGCTGCTTCACTTTTCAAATGAATAAAGTATCGGCCCAAAATTGCATTTTTGGCTAGGTATGTATTCATTTTTCTTTTACATTATTTGTTGGCCCAAATGATTAACCAGTTCTGACGAGTTTCTCAAAAGCATGTCTTTATACTTAAGAAAAAAAAATCTGGTTTGAAAGTTTGATGGGAACAAAAAGTTGTAAACAATGACACTTTTAATGCAAAACCGCATTAAAGTGTAATTTTGAGACTTCACAAGGACAATATCATTCTTAATCGCACACCTTCAAATAAAGTGTTACCAGTAAAATAAAAAAATGCATGTTGACATAGTTTGAAATAATCGTCCTATTGGATTTGAAACTACCACCTCTATCAAAACAAAACTTTCTGCACATTGTTTTTCCTTTTGCATCAAAGTCCTTGAAAATCAGTGAAATTTTGAACAGACCTCAAAAGAAAACCACATATCTGTATCAGCCAGAAAAAGTCTAACGTAGAAGAGTAATAAAGTTGACCACTGGGATAATTGATAATTGAGAAATTAATTTAAAAAATGCAGCTGTTTTTTTTGTGTGAAGTTTTCTTGGTGAAAATATGTTTTTCAAGTGCACTGATTTTCTGTTGTTTTTTTAAGTAATTTTACCCTCTCCTCTCTCTACCTTTATTTCCCTCTTCCTTCATCCTCATCACTTCCATTATTCTATCTGTTTCTCTCCTCGGCCTCGATCTGCTATTATCTCTCTCTCTCTCTCTCTTTTTTTTTCCTTTCCTCCTCCTCCCCTCTGTCTAATGCCAACTCTCACTACTCCTCCTTCTCTCTCTCATAACTATTCTTTCGCGCACTGCCTCGCTCTCGCTCTCTCCCGGTCGACAGAAGGCGTTCAAAGACACCAGTCAGTATGTGGTTGGGGAGCTGTCTGCGCTGGAGAGCGAGCAGAGGCACATAGACGCCCGAGCAGCTCGCGTGGAGAAGAGGCTGCGCTATCTCATGGACACAGGTACCCCAAGCCCAATTACACTGGAAAAACTGTTTTGGCAAATTGAGCGTACACACATGCGCACACGCACAGGCGCACACATTTATGTACACTCGGAGAGTTTGTGTGTTTGTGACGGAGGGAATCTTTGAAGCCCCCCGACACCCCTGCCCCAATCCCCTGAATTCCCTCCCCCCGCCCTCTTGGATGAATGTTGTGCGACGTAGCGCTGGGTGGATATGAAAGGAGGGGTGAGGGAGGAGACGGGAGGGTTGGGGGAGGGAACGAGGGGAGTGTGTCTCGGGGATGGGAGAAGAAGGGAGACCTCTCTGGGCCGGGGTGATAAGGGAGCCCTTCATGGGGGAAACGATAACTGGGTGCGATAGCCGAAGTCTGCGCCGCCGCCGTTTGCCAGCCGCGGCCCCAGCCAGCCTCCCCAACTATTGAACAGTTGCGCTCAGCCATGCACAGCTACACACACGCACGCACACACAGCCCCCCCAGTACATATCTGGCCTTCATTGATATGCTGTGTAAGGAAAGACGGGGGTGAGTTAAAGGGAGAGGCAAGGAAATGGCAAAGAGAGAGAACAACACGAGCCACGGACACAGTTCACAAACCCGCGACGCAAAACGCCCGTAAACGTGGTGTGGCGTACAGAGCCAGGTTTGAAAGTTTTTTTTATTTAAGGTTCGGGCCCCCCCGAGTAAAGCCTTGTTAAGACATGAGACACTACACCGAGCCAAATTAAAAAAAAAAATTACAAAAAGACAGAGGGGCCTCGGCTGTGTCAAGTCCCAAACTGAAATTGGAGAATCGTTCCCTCCCATTGGTGACGATGCTCATCCCGTTTCTCACCCAGGAATGCTCCAGGGCTGGGGGAAAACATGACATATTTTTTTTTGATATTTGCAAATGTTTTGAAAGTGTAATGATTTAACAGTAGCGCTTGTGCTTTTCTTGACACATCAGTGGCAGATTTAACCCCGAAAATCCTGGGGGGAAAAAAAAAGCGACAGGGCAGAAGAAAGAGCTTTAGAAATGGAAACCGGGTTGCTGAGATTTGTGCTCACCTCCTCCATACTATTTGGGTGCTGATATTGAGGCTATCTCGTTGCCGTTTGTTGTGTTTGCTTTCCTCCTTTTCGCTGCCCTCCCCTTCGTCTGTGCCCTCTCTCCCTGTCGGAGCGCACACCATTGTGTCAATCTGAAGGGCTGTTTCCTTCTTCTACTTCCCCAACTGTTAAAGCAGCCACTGGCCAGCGAGAAGCCAGGTTATTTATTTTCAAACACCGTAAAGAAATGTATATATGAAATACACACCTATAGTCCCCTCCTGAAAATGTGATTTACTAGAAAAAGATGAGTCAAATACAGAAAGGTGAGGAGAAAATAATAAAAATGATATCATATAGAGAAGTTCTCCTTGGTTTTCTTTACCACAGTGAAAAATGTGCTTTTGCTTTGCGACAGAACCAACCTGTTGTTCAGTGATCTTTTTCATTCACAGGATCTTTATAAACTGTCCCCAACCTTCAAGCTTTTTCACATCAGTTTTGTGAAAAACTGACTATTGCGAACAACTGTATTGTTCGCAATAGCAACTCTGAACACAAAAATGTCTGGCAGATCAGGCTTTTTAAAGATTGTCGATCAGCCAGAAAAATGCAATCGGTACACTTCTGGGGAAAGAACAATGGCAATTTTATAATGCTGCTTCATTTTCTTGTTGGTGATCAACCAGAAAGTTGAAATCTGTGTAACCATAGTGATAAAACAAGAAGTCTAAAATGCTACGTCATTTCCCAATTTGTTTATTATCTTATTTTACAAATATACATCTGAAACTCGTTTCTTAGGCTTGTATTTAATTTCCTCTCATCCCCAGCTCAGGTGGTAGAATCTGTTTACTGGACAATTACCTCCACAAATCTGGCGTTTATGGAAGAGTTGTAGGAATAACAATTACTTTTGTTTAACCATTTTTTTCCCCTGTTGAGATCAAAAGATTTGTTTTCCAATAGAGAGACCTGGCCAAAAATGGCAGCATACATAAGAAAAGAAACAATACTCAATCACAACACAATGAAACTTATACAAATGACTCAAGTAAGACAACTTGAATCTAATGGTCATAAATACATCCAGAGATTCTAATGTACTACTACGAATTTGAAAGCAGATAAGAAGCCCTTCAGAAAACGGTGAATAGATCAGTCTCAGTCTACTCATATTGTGGCATTGTGGATTTCTAGCCCAAATCCACAATGCAGTTTGTTGCTGACAACAAACTCTCCCATCCCTGTGTGAAACATAGTGGCGGCAGTATCATGCTGAGGGAATGCTTTGTTTTTCCACTGGAAAGATGACTGGATGAACATTTTAGTCAGTAGAGGTTTAAAGGTGGTGGAGAGCCACCCTAAAAGACATACTGAATAAAACGCGTAGTTTTTCATTTGTTAAAAGTTGGTCAGTCATGTCTCTTTTTGCTTTGAGTTCACAATTTCACACTAATATATTTTATGTATCCTGCAAAATCTTAATCAAATTAAGATTTGATTAAACTTGCTAAAACTTGTTGCGCTTTTAGCAAGAATACTTTTTCCTGGTGCCGTTTATAATAATGTTTGATTGTAGTTGAGAAATCATAGGCTATAACACTACCTTACTGTAGTTCATCATTTCTTTAAATCAACCTTTACTTATGTTTGTGTGCTTAAGTTTTTTAAGAAAAATTAGTACATTTAATGTTATTATTTTGACATTTACATAAATAGAAACAGTTATTTTAATTCTGCTTGGTTTTTGGGAGGGAGACTGGTTTAGAGAACCAGTTATTGGTGTTTACGTTTGTACTTGTAGGTACTTGACAGTACAGAACACCAGATTTATTCTGCTTGTAAATTTGAAACATTTTGTCTCCTACTAGTCCGTACTTATTCACTTGTGTGACCCAACACCTAGATCTGAAATTGGCTCCTTTGTGCCGTCAGCTGCCAACGCTGATCATGTGTCTCTAACCGCGGTAACCCAACACTAAATTACGCATATCCTCTTCTGTACTCTGAATAATACAATTCCCAACCGCTTGAAGACAAAGTACTTCTTGACACCTCTCTCTTGAACCCTGTGCAATAAAAAAAGGGGAGGGGCATCTTTTTGTCTTGTAGGCTTACATTGAGTTAATAAGCTATTTTCCCTAACAAATGAAGTTTAAAAAAAAAAAAACTTAGAAAGAGAAATGCAATTTCTCACAACACCGATGAGTACAAATGGAGTAAAAAATTACCAAATAATGAACAACTCAACTAAAAGTACACAGTAGAAGTTACTACCCTAAGACTTAATGAGTTTCAGCTCCTGATCATTGATATAAAGATGGAACAAAATACTAAATAAGCTGTTAGAGATGTAATTCTAATAAACTGTATAAAAAGTGTGTGCGACCAATATTCTTTAAATTCATGATTATCCATCTTGTCACAGTTTTGTTAAGAACGTAATTCCGAAATCTACAAAAAGAAGGGATTAAAAGCAGAAGTGACATTATTATTATAATTATTAATATTATTATTCACTCGTGTCACGCTTCTTTCCAACACAGTGAATGTTTTCTCTATTACTTTATATCAGTCTTTGATATAGTTTTTTCACCAAATGAAGTGAAAGAAAAGAACATTTTCTAGATATGGTAATATTGCGGCAGTAAAAAATGACTCGACACAAGCTACATTTTTGCAAAGGATTGTTTTTGCTCATTTAAAATGTTTACAAGTCAAGCATATGTTCTAAAATAAATTAACAAATATTTAGCTGCCTAATTCCTGGCTCCCAACACAAAGTGAACCCAACACTAAAATAATTTCCTGTATTTTCATTTCAGGTAAATTTGACTTTACCTTCATTAAGTTTATTCTTTTTAACTTTAACATTATTTTAAGTTCAAAGAACATTTTTCTTGAGGCTTTCATTATGTAGATTTGTGAGAAGTCCTGTCTCAGTACATTTGCTTCCCACACTACTGCACTCTTGTTTACATCCTGTAAAGAAGGAAGTTGCATCCGTCGTCTTCAGAGGTTTTCATGTCTTTTCCTTCAGTAGTTCTTGGTGCAGCGCCACCACAGGCGAAGGGGGGAAAAGGTTGTTCAAAGGGTTTGGATTACTTGACACGAAGCAGTGTGAAAGAGAATCGCAATAGCTGAACATGAAACAAATGCTGCAACTTTGGTCCCCAATCAAACTGAGCCTACCAATGTTTTGTCAGATCAGCAGATGCTGCCAGAATAGCATATATGCAGTGAGTAAACATGTGTCCGCGTTGAGAGGTCCGCAACATTTAGAGGAGCTGTGAGGTCAGCATGCACAACAAGAAATGACAAAAATGAGTGAATAAATAGTTTTTAATGATAGTTAGGTAGCTATACATGCATTGTGTTTGGAAGTGTATTTAAAGCAGGGTCTAGTTGCAGCTGCAGTCTCCCTGTTTGTTGAAAAAAAAAAAAACGCTTTGAGTGGTCGGCATGACTGAAAAAACACTACTTAAGTAAAGTCCATTTACTATTTAAATTTTGCAGTTGGGTAACATAATTTAATGTAAAATGGTAATTCCACTACTATCAGGGTAAACATTAAAGCCAGGAAGAGTTTCATCCCCGTTCTCAGCTCGAGGTTAGCCTTGCTGGGTTTAGATCTGGAGGCGTTGGATGGTATGAGAGCCATCCTACCAGCTCAGATGTGCAGAGTAATCGCTGCAGTGCACGCGATCACATGATTCAGCCCTCTCAAAGCCAGTTTGTGTGACCTCGGTGTGCTGCGTTGCCGTGGCGGCGCACCACACTCCAGGACCGGTGAGCAGATGTAAACGGACAAGACGGGCTGACCCGTGAACAATTTGCTCATCTCTCCGCTCCAGCAGTGGGGGAAATCTTGAGGGAGGTTGAGGGGGGTCCGTGGCCAAAGGCGCGCCACTGCCTCACATTCCGCCTCTCTTTGATATCACATGTCTTTGCTTTGTCATTCACTCCATTTTTTTTTTCTAATCAAAGACTTGCTTCTTTTTTGTTGCGTTTTTCGTTTCTTTTCATCCTTGTGAAATCTCAGTTTTCTCCTTTCCTTCCTCCCTCCCTCCTCTCCTCCTCTCCCTCGGTTCGGGCACGGCGCAGCTTTCCGCAGCATTTTCTATTACGCGGCGGCCCTCCCCAGATGAGTCCAAAGTAATTGGGGTGGTTAATTTATTTACTCAGAGGCAGTTCGCAGCACATTAAATAATAGAGATAATTGAACAAGAATTGTCAAGTGTCTTCTGATATCAGACACATTACAGGAGGGAGTGTGCATAAAACTCCATTTCTATGCCCCCATTGTTTATGGTAATTAAGTACACAGATTTATTCCTTGGTCGCCTTCCAAGCTTATGGCAAGCGGCATTGTTGTCTTCTATTAATATGTAATCAGTAAATAGTTTAATTTTCTAATCTGCGGTTGGAGAATTCACTTTCTAACAACTCTTAATTACTGCTGGGCTCTAATGAGTCTCGCCGTGCCGCTGCAGCCAGCCAATCAGGAAGGCCGGCTCTGGGTCGGGGGGGAATTTGAATCGCTGCAACCCTTCCCCAGCCTCCACCTCCACCCCCTCGACTAATGAACTTGTTATTCTTACACCTCTGGGAGCGCTGTCCTTCACACATCCAACACTAGGAGAACGTTTCACCTCCTGCAACAAACCAGATATTAACAGTAGAAGAAAGCTGAGCAGAAAACTTATAAATATTTACTGTTACATTCCTATAAAGCCAGTTTTGTTTTAAGGATGTAGCTAACACAGGCTAACAAGGTAGGACTAATATACTATAGTGGTATTTTGACTAATATTATTTTTCTTTTTAAAAAAGAAGTTGTTGAATTGGAATACAGATGAATTATTAGTATGAAGAAGCTTTTAAAGCACCTTTGCAGAAATCCCCTGACCCCTGTTGAATATATCCAACAACCCCCCTACATGGCCCCCACACTATTTACACAGGCCTCCTGTTTCAAATAGCTATATAAGCAGCAACAATGGACGCAATTATCCAAATAATGCCACTTAGCTGCAGCGCAAAAGCTGCCCCTCACCTACTGTGCATTTGATAAGAGATAAACAACCAGAGAGAGGGGAGAGAATGACTTTTAGCTCTGCCAGATTAACATACGTTTAAAAAAAAAAAAAATCGCACTCGAAGCCGATAAGATTGACGCGGGGGTTTTTGTGGCACGTGCTTTCTTTAATCTGCCTTTGTGTCTGCAAGTCGGCGAGAGGAAAATGGCACAAGGAGGAATCCAGCAAGAGCTTAATGCACCCTTTTTTAGATGTTAGGCATATCGCGCTCCGAATCACAGGGAAGGATGGAGCGGACCGCTGACGGCTTCACAGCCGAGAGGAACCGGTTTTATTTAAATGGGAGGTGTGGGTTCAGTGACGTGAGAATCCTAAGCAGCAGCCAGCGTCTCTAAATCTCACTTATCCAAAACACCCAGGGCTGGCCCAAAGGCACAGGAGGCCCCGGGTCGAGTTTCACATGGGCACCCAGCTCTGGTTTATCCACCAGCTGAAACTGTGGTTGTTGGTACAGCAGCTGACTGCATTAAAACCTGAATTACATTGATTACAGATTACAAATCCTTGACAAATATAACAATTATTTTTGCATTATTTATTGAATTAATCGGACACTAATTTGTTTGTCTTTCGTCTTTTTAAAAGTTTAATTTCTATTGTACTTATTTAAGAAACACAAATTATAATTAAACTTCTTGATTTTTTAGATTATTATATCAATGTTTTTTGGGTACAATGATTATATTTCTAAAACATTCCTGTAGGAATTTATTCTTCTTTTATGCCCCCAGAACAGCAGAGATATGACAAGCAAACCACAAGGATTACGTAAACCTTGATCCGACCCTGCAGACACTTGTTACACTGAAAAAACAAAGTTTCAAGTGAAAAATCTTAGTTGACTTAAAATAAGCCAAAATGTTTCAGCAAGATAAGGAAGTTCAATTTTAGTCAATAATTCTTTAATAAAGAATTATTCTTTAATAAAGAATTAAAGAAGCTAAAGTTTCACTATAGCTTCTTTATCTTGGTGAAACTTACCTGTAAGTCAGTTTTGTCTTATTTCTGTCTGAGATATTTGCACTAGAAACTAGAGCCAAACTACTTGATAAGATTTTTTCCTGTGTCTAAAGCCATCATTTGCTTGGATTTTTTATAATGTTTCTTAATCGAGATTCGTATTCCACAGTCGGTCACATGAGCCTATCCTCACGTTTATCTTCCGTTTGCTACACAAACAGCCCACACAGCTTTGACTGTATTATCTGCAGCAGTTCCTTCACAAACGTAATTCTGAAGAAGAAGAAGAAGAAGAAGAAGAAGAAGAAGCTTAACATTAATTATTGCAACTGTGGGCAGATTACATCCACGGCCGCCTTGTAAGCACCGGCGGACTCATCTTGACCTCCTATATGAGAGCTTAAAGACACAAGAATGGCATTTTACCAACTTTAATGGGATAACCAGTCTAATCTCTCAGCTTTGAGAGAAGTAGTGGTGTTTGGGCTATAATACCCTTTGCAGTTCATAGAGCGAAAGATGCACGGAAGCGAGGTTGTTTCCGTCTGCGCTACTCAGCATTTGCTTCCTTTCTCAGTCATGTTTTTCACGTTTTTTGAATCATTCAGTTCAAAAAACAAGATGAATATCATTAACTTCTTTACAAAAAACATGTTTCGCTCAGTGCTTATTTTTTGTCTGCTGCGTCAAGTTTGCTTTCTGAGCAGTGAGATTGAGATTGTTGTTTATCGACGATTATGAAGCCAATTTGTAAGCTAAGCTTATGGCAACTAAGGTAGGCGCAGCAAGGAGGAAATATGCTCCCTCCATCATTTTCTCATCATCGTTGGGGTTACAGAAAAGAGCACTTCCTTTTCGTCCAGAGAGAGTTTTGAATGTGTTTGTGATCATCCTGGACTCCCTTCAGAACCAAATTCGCCATTCGAAAAGAAGTCTGAGGATCACTCCTTTAAAACCTATTGCATTTTTTCTTGCCTTTGAGATGACAAAAGAAAGGATTTGAGCTTTTTTGTTTTGTGTGTGCATGCACGACTTCAAGGGTTCAGCTGGGTCAGAACACAGATTAACACCCTCTCCCCTTGCACATATACTCATATACACTCTCATTCCCTGCTCCCGCCCTTAATCTCCTCAGCCATTTGAATGTTTGAGCAGCAAAACAATTTAATTAGTCACTTGTGCAGAGGCGAACCGTGTGGAGCCCTCCTAACACCCCCTGGCCCCTTCAGCCCAGCGACGCGACCCTTGCTCCCAGATGTGCGCAGCTTCTTTTTTTTCCCCCTTCTTCCTTCTTTTCTCCTGCCTGGTGTCGGCCTTTCATACATTCTTTAACAGTGGGGATGAAAGGGGGATTTTTAGGAAGATTAGGGAACGGGATCTTCTAGGCATTGTCTGAGAATCTTCAGATAAAACGAGTGGTGTGGATGGAGACAACGGGAGGCAGGCAAGGGAGTTTGTTAGGATGAAGGGACCTGCAGCAGCCGACCTAACGCTCGCTAAAGTAGGATATATCTTGTTTTTCCTGTTATACTGTCTTCATTTTCCGTGCTATGGTTGTCTTTTTCTCTTTAACTCAGGCTACTTCTTTTCTGTTTTACTGTTCTTTTATCATTTTTAAGCCTACTAAAGCCCATTCAAAGTTGCACTCACAGGGCCAGGCTCCCCGTCCTTCCTCAGGCAGCCAGCGATGGTGCCGATTAACATTTTGAGCCGAGGAGTGAGTAAATGGGGATGGAGGAGGTGGGGAGGGTCGCTGGACACAAGTGGGAGATGGACAATGGCCGCTTATGATAATCTGTTCTTTATTGGAGCATCCCGCCAATGCTTTCATCAGCCGCCCCTCTGCTCGGGACCCCGTGCAGCAGCCGGGCCAAACGGTGCCGCGAGCTGCCAAGCACATCGTCACCGAGATGCAGCTGAAACGCACACAAATTATGTCCAGGCAAAACTAAATCGCAAACTGCGTTTCCAGGACAAATGTGCACAAAGTCAAAAAAATGTATTTGAATGAAATAAGAAATGCCATTAAAATCACATGGATACGTTTGTTCACGTGATAAAATAATAAAAAAATAAACATGCTGTGACATCATCCTCCTGCCGTTTCCTGCCGTCGACTTCGTCTTTTTCCCCCGTGGCAACATCTGGTTGTTGATCATGTGACTTGTGACGCAAACAAGTGTTTCCATTTCCATTGCAGTTTTGCAAAAACTCCTATTTCAATACAGCCAAAAAACCACCTCATCCTAGTGCAAGAACTTTTTATCGAAAATTTTTTTTTTTTTTTTTTATTAGCATTTCAATGAAGCAAATTTATTTGTGTAATTTCATCTTATGCAATTATATAATATGACAACATCTATGTCATCTTGTATGTCTAATATGGCACACATAATGCACACATGCAACACAGCTACAGTTATATATTCATGTGGTTTTCCCGAGGTTTCACAGATTTTCTGCATTTGTTAATTTTTTGTGCGCGAACAGCTAGACGTTTTCTTCTTGTACATTAACATCAGCAAAATGACAAAAAAAAATATTTGTGGTGCACCGATTGCAATCTTCTCTCCTGTCACGAGCTTTAAAATGCCTGACCGACCAATTAAGATTTTGGCTCATGCCTTTTTTTTTTTTTTTTGGTATGAGCGCTGCATGTTTAGCGACTTATCACTTGAACAAACCAATTCACATGCGACTTCAGTTGCAATTTTTATTTAATGGAAACAATTTGAAAAGTTTTTTCAACATCAGACGGTAGACAACGTTTTGTGAATATTTTTAATGGAAATGTCGCTTTGTTTTCTTATAAAAACACTAATACTGTTTGATTATTAATGAGGAGTTAATAATCAAACACATTACATCAAAATTTGCTATTTATTTTGAAATTGTCTTTGGGAAAAAAAAAGGAATTTGATTGCGATATGGAGCACTTGAATAAAAGAAAGGAAAGCGCAAGATAATCTGTCTTGTAAAATGAATGAATGTAATTCTTTATTTTTGTGCTTTCTATGTTGATAGTTTAGACCCTCAGTTTGTTGGAGTTTACTGACTTCTCATGATCCAGATCGGCAACCTTGACCTGTTTTTTTTTTTATTATTATTATTATTTTCCAAATTTGATAATCAGAAATCGGACGCAAACGGTCTTACAGAGTCGACCACAATTTTCGGCTAATTGTGTGTTTTCTATCCACCTACTTAATTAACAAACTGTAGTCTGAGTACATAATTGAATTTGAACCTTGCAGTCAATTAATCAAGGCTTTCTCGTGGTAACAGATGTGGTGACACTCAACAATACAGGTTAATGACAGAGGTTTGGCCAGTAATTACACCATTCACGTGCTAACACAGCTGCTGGCCTTCCTACTGTTGTCATCACACACATACACACTCGGTCCCATTTCCCATTGTAATGAGCACTCGGGGCTACAAATACCAACAGCTGTCCTTCCCATTGCATTTCCATTTAAATGTCTATTTAAACAGAGCAATTTTGCATCTGTGTATTGAATCAAAGCTCAAGCCGAGGCCCAGAGGCTTTAACCGGCTGGTGTTGGTGTCCGTTGTAATGTAATGCCTTTTTCCGCACTGAAAGGGGATTTATGCGTCACATTTACAAACACACTGGGGACAATGGGGACAAAAAAAAGGAACACAAAAAGGAACAAGAAAATGTTTAAAACTTTGCAGTCAACAATTTTTAAACAAGTGAGTGCGTTTTAGCCTAAATTATGTAATCGTTTGAAAGGAACCTAAACTAATTTATGAGAGTATGAAGAGCAAGAGAGAGAGGCAGGATTCAGATAGAAGTGGTGGAGACGAGGGAGGGGAAGCCGCCGAATCTCAGCTCAGAGATGAGAGGAGGATGACTAATGTTGTTAGCAGAGCCATTACTGGTCTACAGATTAATTCATTAAGTAAATTTATCGTTTCACCTCCCCTCGGCCTCTTGTCACAAGGCGTGTAATATGACACCTCTCAAATTTGTTCTAACATCTACCCCAGGGGTGGGCATTGAGTACTCCCCCTCTACCCTCCCCCCACACACACACCCTCCTCCCTCTCTTTGCTAATAACGTGGGAGGAGCAATTCATGCTAAAATGACTGCATCTGTCTGTCAGTCGGCTGAGGAAGAGGGAGTCCTCCAGCTCACAAAGTTTTTCATTCATAAAACATAAGTGGACTACTACACTTAATGTCTCAACATGACAGTGCAAAAAGTACAAACATTGCCAAGTGTAGTAAGACATTTTCTAGAGCAAATGTCTCACTACACTTGGAATACGACAAAACTGACTTACAGGTAACTTTAAAGCAGGATACAGGAGCTTGTTTTAAGCCAATAATTTCTTAATATCGATGAAAAGTACTAGACATTTTCCCTATTATAAGTGAAACCACATACAAGTAAGACTAGTACTTTTTCATCAGTCTGAGGAAAGCTGGTCTTAACTGTAATGTGGGCTCGTTGTGTATTCTACAGGAGGTGATGCTTTGGCTCAGATCAGAATCCCCCACAGATTTCTACTTGTTGTGTTTGTCAAGCTGTCCCAATTACCACTGTCAACAGGTACCACGATTTACACTAGCACTAAATCATCTCATGTTTCTCCTCCCCTCTAAGCTCCCCAAATAGTTCACACCTCGGCCTCTCAGAGAGCTAAACCCGCCTGGCTTAACCTGCAGGCCTCGGCTTATTCCATCTGGCGGTTTCAGCTGCGAGCGCTCTGTTTTTACTTCTGTGGACTGATGTGGCTGAGGGTGAAAACCAAAGAGCCTGAAGGTGGCACTGCAGAAAGGCATGCTTCCTAAATAAGTAATAGGCAATTTTAAGATAAAACTTCTCTTTTTTTTATTTTTATGGCGTTCTCTGTCAGAAAACCTAGGTCAGAAGAACAGCTGACTGTGTTTTGTTTTAGCTTCTGGTTTTTAACATTTGAATTTCATTCATGTACAGTTTTGAGCATTTGTAGCAATGTAGTTGATTGAGATTATTTCTAAACTTTTTACAAACTTGCTTCTTGATTCATTATAAGAAGTAGATCTGTAGTCATTTCTTTCTATAGAAATGAGACTAGAGACAAACATTTCTCAAAAGAGAGAAGGGGACAAAAATATTTGTTTTCCAGAATTAATTCTGAAAAACCGAATTAACTCCATTGTTTAAAATACCATCCATTTCTCCAATCACATCCATCCATCCATCCATCCCTCCATTCATTCATTCATTCACCTATTCATCCATCTATCCAGCCAACTACCATCCATGTATCCAATGTCCATGTTTTATGGATACTGTAAAGATATTGGAGTCTTGAAAAGCATCACATTTTCTCATAAAATTGTGCAAAAACAAAATGGCCCTGTCACTACATGACTATGTGAACCCCTAACACGCCTTTTTCCAGGAAGTCAGTTGCGGTGACTCACCTCCTCCTCCCCATCACCATCCATGTTCTCCTCTTAGCTCCACCACTTTCAAGCAAAGCAGAAAAGAAGAGAAAACAAACCCAGTGCCTAACAAATACACGAAGCATTGCTTTAACTAAATCCCACAGATAATGGCTTCTGTGTCAGAGACTAAAGATAGCGGGAGGGGTGACGAACGGCGAGGGGTGAGGGGGGATTACTCTCGCATTTTGCATCAGTTGCTTTCTGCTGGGTGGCCCCACTTGTCAAAAAAAAAGGAGGGAGAAGAAACGGATGGAAAAAGAGGAGAGAAAAGCATTTAATGTGGCACATTGAGAAGAGGAGGGCTCTTAATGCCATCAAAGCAAGGGGGGAAATCAGCCATTAATTTATTCTGGCCCTCACACACGAAGGCCGCCAGGCAAACACATACACACTGTTTGCTACAGCTGTTGGTCAGTTCAATAACATCTGGGGCAGGGACAAAATGTTTGAGAGCCTCTTTCTGTTTCTATGTGTGTGCGTGGACGTTGGGGTTTGTGTGTGGAGCGAATTATAGTCGTGACAAGCAGAGAAATTTTCCCTCTAAGATACAGGAGGAGGAGCAGATGACTACGCTATTCACTGGCTGATAAGAACTGATGGAGAGGTTAATAAGCTACACGCCCAGGTCATCACAGGCTTTTTACTGGGCTCCACAGAAAAGACGACGATGATGAGGAGAATTGGGAATTTGTTGGGGGCAGGAGGAGTGGCCAGGTGGTACAGTCGCAGGGCACTTCACCTCTCCAATATCTGTTTTTTTTTTTTTTTTTTTTGCCAGACTTTCAAAAGTCTGGAAAACTTCTTTCAGCCAAACTCAATTACTATTTATTTGCATCCTCTCATCAGGCAGCAGGTACAAAGAGTCAGTTTGTTTTACATGGATGCAAATACGTCAGCCGGACTTTGACGCTACTTTTGTGTTTGAGAGCAAAAATCGTTTTTAACTACCTTCCTAGGCAGGACAGCAGATCTAGGGCGGGATGATTTATCAATTTTATCGATTTATGATAGTTTTACTTTTTGAACATCTGGATTTCATTTTCTTTTACCAATCCACTCTTTGAGTTTCCATAGTTAAGAGTGATGTCAGCACACCATCTTGTTTGACTCTAATATGGAATATTACAAACCAAAAATGTTGTAATTATTTAATGTCAAGAATAAAGTCATAGTCCTACAAGAATACAGATGTATGAAATTACAAAGTGGAAATAATGTGAGAATATTAATATGTTAATGTGAATAAAGTCATCAATTTCTGAGAACTCCTGCATAAAAATATAACAATCACGAGGAATGTTGAGCATTTTGTGAATCGGTTGTAAAGATAAGGTAATACATTTGAAGCATTGCTTTCACATCATTATCAAATAATTATCGGCTGCAGGATTTTGAAGCAATTGAGCAAACGACTGAGTCTGTTTTGAAGAAAGAACTGCACGAACTAAGCTGACCATTTAAGCCACTTTTCTCAAAATTTTATGATGTTCTAGTAAAATTGCGTCTTTATTCTTCTAATATTATGACTATATTCTCATAATTAAATAAAATGTGTCTTAGCCTGGCCCTAGTACTTTGTTGTGCATCTTGCAGAAGGGAAATAACAGCCACTTATGGAAAATACTTTGTCTTTTGTGATTTCTTTTTTGGAAAATAAAACAAGAATCTATTAAAGTCAAATCTGGTATAAACAAAATCCTTACCCATCCTTGTTGGCTTCATACTTCCTGTACAGGAGAGAATTTTCATCCGTTGTTTGCATATCATGTCTAAGTCTATACAAACATGCATGAAGTTTCTCACATTGTGACGTTCGTACATTTAAAACTTTCACATCGTAGAGAATCCCATTCCACAGGTAGGACCTGTTAATCCAATTTGTGCTGCTGTTCTGCTAAATAAACCTGTTTTAGATCATCTGAGGGGTTTTTATGGTTTCAGCATTCAGGTAAATCACAGCATTTAGTCATTTCTTGTACAACTCATCAGTGATTACAAGTTTCAATAAAGAATTGAGGCTTGAGTGTCTCTGTTTGCTGCATGATATTTAATTGGTCCCGGATTTATACCTTACTTTATCTAATGAAACCAAGACTTCTTTTTGGCAGCATCTCGTTTTGATTTGCATGCCAGAATTTGCGGTTCTTGAAAAGTGCTCCCTTGACTGCTTTTATTTCCCACAATCCTCCTGTGTAACCTCAGGCAATGGGAAAGCACCCCCGCTGAGCGGAAGACAGAATATTTTAGCACAAAGAAGAGAACCAGACTAAATCCTCATTCCTTCATTCAGTATCTCTCCTCACTCTGTTGGTGAATACTCTAGTGGATCTGCATGGCTACTATAAAAATTAAATCAGTTATGAATAGGATTGTTTTTGGAGAACTGGGTATTTTTTGCATTGCTTGAATCTAAACACATTTAGACCCATTTCCTGCTTCTATGTAAATTCTAGTTTTTAGGATATGTACTTATAAGACTCTTAAAGAGAGCTTTGTGTTTTGAAGACCGTAATAAATTACTCTTTGTGATATGATGCTGGATGTGAACTTACTTTTTCAACACCCTGGGACTTCATAGAAAAACTTTGACATCAAGTCATTGGACTTTAGTCATTTTACCGTGTTGTAGAACAAAAATGCCTTTAAACAAAAGATCTGTCATGAAATGAGTCTCAACCAAAAATCCACAGATTTTATGCGATCATATTGATTATGACCCAACAGGAACAGGAATACTCCAGTTCAGAGGGTGGCGTTCAACGCACAGGAGACAAAAAAATAGTCAGATCATGGACAAAAGAATAACAACACTGTGAAATGCAGGGAGGAGAGTTCTCCTGTCTCAGTTTATTCTTTTTCCATCTGCTTGTTGTCTCGCTAACTACCTGCTGACAATCCCTTGCTAGCTAACTAGCTCTTCTGTGTTTGTCATGGATAAGTGTAAATTACTCACCAGTTGGCTGGACTACGTTTGCCTTTGCCTTGGCTGATGTTCTGCTGCCACATATGGTAGCATTCTGTGCTAAATAGCTTAGCACTGTTATTCTATAAAATATGCACTTTTCTTTTGAGCATTTCTCCTGTGTTTGGTGAGATCTTCAGAAACCTTGTGTCAACATTTTGATTGTGGTTCTGTTTTACCAGGACGATGGAAACCAAGAACTGAACCAGGACTTGTGATTGAAAGTCACAACCTGAATCTCATTTTTTCCCATAGACATTCAGGACTGATCCCAGGCATGTCTGCTGTTAAAAATCTACATGTGAATAAATCAGAAAACACTTCCAAAGGGATGTTAAGCTGTGGTCTATATAAAGTATCTTGATTCTGAAAAATGACGAGAGAGACTCCAAACAGGATAGCAGCATGGGTCCTCCTCTCTTGCCACCTCTCGTACCCACTCTCGTCCCAGAGCTAATAGAAAGGCGCCGGCTCCCTATCACCCACTCGCCTTTAATAATAAAGAGAGCCCCCATGGAAAGGAGCTAGCGCTAGCTGTTGAAGATCACGCTGGTAATAGGATGATGCCTTTTTGCCTTTTGTCATCAGATTATGAACGGGGATAGCCTCTCCTCTCAGCTCCTCCACTCTTCTTAGCTCTTCCCGCACACAGCTCCAGACGTCCTGGAGGGCCCTGTCGAGTTAAAGTGGAGACAGGCGTAGCCAGGGCTTTGTTGCTCTGCTTGTATGGTAAAAGCCTCGCTAATGAAATACCTTTTAGGGGGTATCGGCAGGTGAGCTCCCATATCAGGCGTTTCAGCTAAAAAAAAAAAAAAAAAACATACACACACACAGCCGAGCCGATCCTCACATCCTCTCCGTCTCCTCATCTGCCCCCTTTTGCTATATTAATTACCTGAAGTGCCCTGGCCTTGCAAAAAGAAAGCTCTCGATTCTGCCGCTTTCCTGCCTCTCTCCATCCAATGTGACAGCCACGGCTGCAGCTAGCCTAAAGTGGGGGGTGCAGCAGAAAGACAGATAATAGTAGTAATGAACACGGGTGACAATAATGAGGAAGGTAATTGAGAAATGGTGTATTACAAGCCTCTTGATTTTCCTTTTTCAGCCTCAGGCTAAGTGGGGACAGGTTGTAAATCATCTTATTTAGAGCTCCGTTAAATGGTTTGTGTTGAGCGTTGGAGAGAGCGGGGCTTTCTGGTGTTCAAGCTGAGGCAAACTGACAGGCATAGAGTTGTGATACTTAATGTGGGAGGAAAGGTTTAAAGTCGCTGTCGACTTTAGACTAATTTATTTTACTTTTAGTGTCTAATTGACGTTGAATGGCAACAGCGCGTTCCGTTGAACTCCTCGCCGCTTCTTCGCCGCCACACTTTGTTTTCTGCTGTGTTTCTGTCTGCAGAGGTGTGAAAAATCTCACACTGATCACCAAATGTGTCTCTCTGTTAGCATTTCTCTCGGTTTCTGTATTTCTGTATTCGGTTTCTTGGAAAGATGCTTGGGAGTTTTCCTCAGATATCCCGATCAAGATTTCAAATCGGTGGCTTTCGTCAAGTTTTGCAGATTCCATCTCAAGCAAATTCTTTGGAGACTAATAGAAGAAAAAGAGCAGCTTTCAAAATAAGTTATCAGACTAAGTCAGAGAAAAAATCTCCTGCTTTAGGCCGTTAGAATAATCAGAAAAAGAGAGATACGGATTTCTATTGCTTTAATTGAAGAAGTTGACTGACATTTGTATTCCTTAAAGGAATTTGCCAAAGCTAGGACAGTAATGCTAATGCTATGTCCGATTCTGATTACAGCTAATTGATATGTTGGCACACCTGTGGACGTGTTTTATGGCAACACCTCTAACTCACACCTTTCTTGTGTGGCATGGGATAAAAAATCAATAAATGTCAGACAAGGTAACAGGAAGAGAAATAACTGATTCTTCCTCAGGTACAGTTTCCAGATATCTGAAGGTATCATATTCATTAATTAAATGCAAGGAGGTTCTGTGACCCATAAATTCATGTATTTTGGTGCAAAATATGTGCATCACTGGCTCACTTCTGTTCCTAAATCATGCGGGGTTAGGCACCTTCTGTGCTAAATAAACTTTCAATCTTACCTGGGCCTCAGATACTCAACTTGACCATACCCTATTTTTAGTTCTTACACTGTTAAATTTTACCTGAGATAGCCCGTTTTTACCTAAAAGGACTTGTTTCTGTCAAGACATTCTATAGAGTGCAAATCGTAACCTTAACTCCATAATTTCCGAATGCCTGCCAACATTTTCCAGTCCAGGTTGTTCCACAACATACAGGCGAAAAGCTCAATTGGATGAAAGTCTTGCTCTCTCAAGGTGAGAATGAACAGTAGACATGTCTCAACAAGTCTGCAAAATACAGCTTCTTTTTAAATAACTTTGTCTGCTGACCCTGAAAATATGTTAAAATGCAGACTTCAATAGAGTGTGTCCACTGATTGCATTTCTAGTTTTCTCCTGTTTTGGTGGGTTTGCAGACCTTTCTCACTTGTGTGTGTTTGTGTTGATTTTCTGGCCCGCTCTCGCACTCAGCCTGTGATAGAGACAGGGCGGTCTCGGCTTTAACAGGCAAAGGCTGCCTCCACTAGCCCATAGTCTGCCACTCTGTGATAATGTTTATTGATTTGTGGCAAAAACACAATTTGATGGACTGGGGGAAGGCGGGGTGGAGAGACTGGTGGACTTAGGCAAGCAGAGGTCTGTGTTTGATTCTCACAACTTGGCTGGCTGAGAGACAACTATAGAAATATTTTAGGACTGGTTGTGTGTTTTTTATTTCTTCTTCCGATCCAAACACAATTGTATTACATTTAAAAATGTAATGGTAAAGAGTCGTAAATGCAGATTTAATTGAGAACATGTACAAGAGTGTGAAATGGAAAAAAGAAGACGATAAATAATCTCTCGGTTTCTTGAGCAGGAAGAAATGTTTACCTTGGTTTGAGTGTGAACTCGGTTCATCTCGGGAGTCTGTGAAGTGTTTGCTGGAGCCCCGCCGAGACATCAGAGGTGGAGGAACGAGAGGCGTCTGGAGGCCGATCTACTGTTAGCTTTCTGGTCAAATGTGTTTGCTCAGGTTCATTGGTGCTTGCTTCTGTTTCTCTATTAGTTGGACAGTCCACACATGAGAGCAAAGAGGTGTGACACTGCAGGGAAGAACGATGGAAGCATTAGGAGTATTAAATCCATCTCATGTTTCCAAAGAGGGACATTAAGAAACTAGAAGCTCATAGATTGACATTTTCTAACATCCTCTGGAGTCAAAGGTAATGTACACAATAAAAACTCATATTTGGGTCTAAAAATATATTATAACTGAGAGAATGTTTACATTTGAGACTTGATCTTTAACTTCCATGAAATTCTTGAATCTAGTCTGGGGAGTAGAGTAGTTGTCTTGCAGTCAGAAGGTTCTAAGTTAGATTTGTGCTATCACACATTGATAGGAGAAATCAACATGTGATAGGAGAAAGCACTTTAACCCCAAGTTTGGGTTTATAAAGTTGTATACGAGTAATAAATGTATACACATTTGTCAGTGTGAATGGGTGAATGTGGCTCTAGTGTAAAACTGTCTGTATGTCTGGAAAAGGACAAAGCAAGTCCAGTCTATTTACCATCTAGCCATGTGGGTGCATAAACATCTACACTCACAAAAACCTTTTACACAAAGCTTCGTCTTGGAGCTTCAGTGTCCGTGTCATATAACCACACTCAGCTCCTCCAGACTAGCGGCAGCAGCTATTAGCAAACACCTGGTGGAGCTGCACATCTGCCGAGCCCATCATAGGAACTACTTCTCAGTCCAATGGTCCTAAGAACGTTTGTAAACGGCATCATGGAGAAGCCTTGTTGTGATGACTTCCTGAATGCAGAGGAAAGAGTAGAATGTTCTTAAAGAGACAGAGGCCCAATTTCAAGGCGTCATAAGGCTGTGATGCGAAATTGAGCTACTTTTAAGTTATTTTTGATATACACAGCATTTTTATTACAATAAAGGTAACGTAGTTATGATATTGTGCTATAAAATGGCTCTCTGTGCCTGGAAAATATCTTTTAATCAACTGATTCACATCACTTACACTTATCATAAAATCCTAATCTGACTTTTTTCATAACAGTGTCAAACACCTTTGCACTTTTATACTTTACTGAGCTCCATCTTATATGTTTACTTGAAAACAAGTATCTATAAAACCACAGCTTAAAACAAAATCTATATTTCTCAAACCACTTACTTGTCTTGTTCTCTCATATCTCCGCCTCCTTTGTGAGTTATAAAGCAAGCAGTGGTTGACAAATGACACCAGTGGAAAAGGCACTCATTGTCCCACAGTGTGAGAGGAGGCTTTTTTTTCCACTCTTTTTTTTCCTCCCCTCAGTTTTACTTTTCTCCTCTTTCTGTGTGTGGGGAGGAAGGGGGGAAGAGGTGCGGGCATGAATCGGTTAATGTGTTCCATTCAGCAGACGTTATACACAGGTTCAATAAAGCAGGAATCTGCTCTATGCTCCGGGACTATTGTCCCATTCAGGACGGATGAAAAAGGCCTCGTCCAAGACTACCCTGGAAAAAAAAAAAGCTCTCAGCAGCACTTGAGTGGAGAGCGGTGGAGAAAGCTGAGGAAATCACATTGTGCAATGTTGACGAGAATGAGCGGCTTGATTCATCCACACACCTCGGGTTTAATGTTGCTCAAGTTGTACCTGCTGTTGGACTTTGGCTACTTTGCTAAGAATCATAGATTCAAATGTGATTTGGCATTTTAAACGCATCTGTAAGAAAGATGAAATCGAACTGATGTGAAACTCTAAAGCTGGATCATGGACCTCTTCTGCTCTCTTGTTAGCAAGACGCTGCTCTCCTCTCATTAATTAAATCAAGTCTTTGCCAGGCTCCTTAAACATGACCCCCCTCTTGGTGCCTCCTCTGATTAGGCCGGCCCATCATGCATATTCACGTCGGCGCAGTGACAGCCTTTTAACGAGCTCTTACCTAATCACAGGAAACAATGTTCATCCTGTTCTTTTTATTCCTCCTTTTTCTCATTTTCCCTTTATATGCGTTTGGCTTTCATCTTCGCCGATCCCCCGCTGATATCAGCCGGGGCCCGACGCACTGATGGGAGAGAACGGTGGGAGAGGCACAAGTGCGGCCCCGGCCTTTAAATAAGCCACAACTGGGAAGGGTGGCTTGAACACACAAGACAAGTTCGGCTTTATCTCCTTCTTCTCCCTGCCTTTATAAATGTCTGATAGACAAATTGGATTAGCAGCTATTGGATTAAATAACAAAATGGTGGGATAGGGAATGAGATAAATGTGCTGTGATCACGGCTTTTAATGTTTCTCTTTCTGTTCCACTCATTTCCTGTTCTCCAGAAGACCTTTGAGGGACAGATACAAGATTCATCAATTTACTGTAGCTCATTTTTGATCAGTTAATGTGGATCCTAAGATGATTTCATGTTTAACAAGCTGCACAGCAGCTAAATGATCAAAGTGTTGATCTCTGAAACATTGTTCTTTTCTGGAAGTTGTTGATTTAGTTCATTTTAATATTTTTTAGGCAAGTAGATAAACAAATAATGCCAACTTTTTGAGTATCACATCTAATGTAGAAAAATGTCACAATTTGTGGTATCTCTACTAATCCCTTTAAATGACCTTATGTAGTATTTTATAATTTATTCCTTGGTGAAACTGATCACAGTTTCTAGGAGCATAGGAAGTAAGCATTCACTTCCTGTATCCCAAGGATGTAAATATGACATGAGACACAAATGCATTTAATTTAGCTGCCATGCTGAGCAAGGACCTGCCTTTATCCTGTCAGCAGGCCCAATGAGCAGCATGATGAGGAAGTTAAATCTCAGAAGCCCACTGTTGGATGCTTTCAACAAAGTGGCAGCTTGGGATTATTGTAATATGACATAAAATTCCATGGAAAATGTCTTTTCTGTCCTGACAAGAATAAGTTTGTGGAGTTTCCTCAACTCTGCTGCCACCTGAAACTGGAGCTATGTGCTTTGGTCAGATGAGACAGAGTTTAGCTTTACAGCAACAAACACTCTTGATGCGTTTGGTGTGAAACAAGAGACGAAAACATGGAAAAGCATCTCATTCTCACTGTGGATGCAGAGGGTGCTGTGGACCTGTTTTTCTACCAAACCCAGAAACCGCATTGGAATTTGTGCCATCCAGATCTCTAGGGAATATCAGGGAATTTTAGAACTTTGAAAAATAAAGTTCTCTGGTCTGATGAGACCAGACTGAACTATGTGGCATGAATACCAGGCATCCTGTTTGGAGGAAACCATGCAACATTCATCACTTAGGCAAAACATTCATGGTGGGGCCAGCATCATGTTGTGGGGAAGTTTCCATCAACACTAACCGTGAGTACAGTTAGCAAAGTATAGATGAATTTAGTAACATTGACATTGACATTCTGGTGCAGTTTTAAACTCAGACTGGGGCAATGGTTTGTCTTTCAACAAGACGAAGACGCCCGGTAAACATCCAAGACATCTAAGGAAGAACAATTCTGTGAATGACCTTGTGTGAACGAGCCAGGTTGAATCCCATTGAACATCTCTAGACGGAACAGGAACTTGCTTTGGACCCGCCCAAACTTTCTCCAAAGAGAAATCACCATTGAGGCCGAGCAGCAGCCCCAGTTGAATGACATTGTATCTTTGATGGCTGTCAATATCTAAAGGCTCACTGTTTTTTACCTTAATTTTTTCAGTCGTTCCTCTTTTACCATCTCTCATATTGTTCAAACACTCAGAGATGTGTAAACCAGCCTTTTCTTGATGCCTGGAGGATCTCTATCCACACATCTTAGTTTGTTTGATTGTATCCCAAATGTGATTTTGCAAGTGAGTGAAACAAGAGGAGAGGAGGCAAGCGATCAGATAGGAGTTGTTGGAATATGTGTATCAGTTGTATCCCAGCTGTGTGTGTGTGTGTGTTGATTGTATCTTCACCACATTGATAGTGGAGCTAACTCTGAACACGATATAAAACACGATACATTTTCCTGTAGGTGAGGAAACCCTGTGTATCTCCATCAGGCATATTTCACCCAGCCTTTGATGTTCTGATCAAACATTGTATCTGTGCCAGTTTTAATACTTCGGCCTCAGCAGAGTTTGGCCTGTTCCCGCTCCATGTTGAGCGCTGAGACGTGGCGTATAAGGCGAGCAGCGAGATCCAGACTGCAACCTGCCAAAGTGGCAGATGCTTTGATCCAAGATGGCCCCCTGAGAGCCAGCATGGATTCACAGTGTCTCAGGGCCAAGGCTGGATTCACAGACACAGTGTCAGCACTGGCTGCCAGGGAAATTTACACCATTTGTCTTCATACAAAACAACATTCAGCAGTTTTTTCTTCTCTGAATATGCAGAGAAGCCCATTTAGGTTTCAGCTTGTTGATGCGTATTTATGTTGGAGTCTGACTGCCGACCAGCATTGGAGTGTTGATCAATTCAGACGTTTTCCATATAATATGTTTGTTTGGGTTTTTTTTCCTTTCTGAATTTATGTTTTTACATTTGGTAACTAAAACTAATTAAAATATACTGAATCATAATGTTTTTAAAGTTTCTGGAAAAAAAATATTTCTATAGAAAAAAACTAGTAAAACTGTTTAGTTTTACTGCAGAGAAAGTTTTACATATTCTGTGCCAGTGTATGGCACAGAATATATGCCAATTATTTGTTTTCTTGGGACAAACTACCTGCTGAGTGTTTCCAGGTGTTTCTGTAGCTCATACTTCTCCACAGCGCTTGGACTCTGTTTAGATTAATCTTTTGACGTTTCTGTCAAAATCTTCTGAGGAGACCTGGTTGGGTTATGGTGAAACGACGGCTGCACTTTTAGATTATGACTCCAATGTGGCTCACTGGACCATTCAGAAGATGAGAAATCCAGCTGTAACCATTTTTCATCATTCAGTTTTGCAACATTAAGTTTACAAAAGAGGACTCTTCGGTTTGACCAATTTTACCGCTTCTTGAGAAACTTACTTAAAGCCCCTTCGTCAATATTACACAAGCTAATAGCACATAGCATCAGGAGTGATTTCTAAATGACAAACTTCAGCTGCTTTCTTGTCTTTTTATATTGTTTGCACGTCCTTACCTTCACATTATTCAAATTTTTTTTACTTATAACTTCATTTGCAGAGTAATTTGATTTTATTTACATGCGTAAAATAAATGAGAAAAATGCTAAAGTGTTCAATACTTAATTCCCCCACCTGGAACAATCATGTATTTGAGCAGGAATCATGGTTACATTGTTCATGCTCTGTCACTCAGTGAAACCACAGTGTTTGTCATCTGGGTTGGCATTCTGAGACCACCTCTCCACCAGCTGCTGCCTGAACACATCATGTCTTTGAACGCAGCTTCAAGTTCTCACATGTCGTGACAGAATGAAAAGTCAAGGTGTGTCCATCTTTGTCGAATGAAACTCTGTCTCTTTAAGAGTCAGGTGGCCTCTGGAGTTCAGAGGTCAACCCTGGAGAGGAGAATGCTGTGCAGCTCGCCCCTCCATCGCTCTCCTCCCTCTACCCCACTCTTTTTCTCCTTCCTCTTAACCTTTCTTTTCCTCCTCCTCCCCTTTATCCCACGTTTCCTCTGACCTCCCTCGCTCCCCCTCCCCTCCCCGTCTTCATGAAATGCACCGGGTGTTTGGCTGGTAGCTGCTGGCTGGCTAGCGGTGGGGGATATAGCTTTATAATCCCCCCTCGTCTTCCAACCCGCCTCGCCACAATGTCACAGGAGCTTAATATTTGCCATTATTATTTGCTTGTTTTATTTGACTTAGAGGCAGCACAATGACCTGTCAGCACAGGCTTTATCCCCCCTCCGAGTGTCGTCCATTTCAAAGTTGACTACAGTAATCCACGAGCCCCCGATTCCGCTTAAATCCCGAAGCTTCCTTTTCATTCTCTTTTTTTTTTCTTTCCTCTCACTCCTCCGCTCCCTTTTCCTCCTAAATGAAATTACATACGTCTGCTGGCTCAGTGTATCACAAATGTCCACACACTCACCGGTGTCCGCACACAAATCCACACGTCCTCCTTTTGTCATCAGTAAAGCTGTGGCCCAATACTCACTGTGCCTCGTGATGAACAGTGGTGTGCATGGAGGGACTGGGGTTCTGATCAGAAACAACTCTGGTATCTTATTTAGATTGTTTTCAGCCATCAAATTTTATTTTGGAACAAGTTCAACTCCGATTTTAACTTTATTTTGTTCAGATAGTTTTACAAGTTTTACGATTCCAGTGGGATGAGTGGGAGGTTCTTTTGTTTTGCATGACCAGAAATATTTCCAAGCCTTCACGTTTGTCATTTTCCTCAGTGAAAGGTGTTGGAGCTTTCTTTCAGCCAGCTGACCGGCAGTGTGCAGGAACAGATCCATAAAGTATACTCCAGCCACCCTCATTAAAAAGATTTTAAATTCTGTAACAGAGACAGTCTAATATGAAATTGTAGCATTTTTGGACATTTAAAATGTTTTCATACATTGACATCAGTCAATGCTGAATCACGTTACATTCACAATTAGTTTGAACCAGAGATGCACCAATAATTAGCCAAATACAGTAAAATCAGTTGCAAAACAGAGAGCTCCTACTTTAAAAAAATAAATAAATCTACATCAGTGTCAATAAAAATCATCAACTTTTGTCATTTTGACAAATAACCTGCAGCTCCTTTGACAGAATACAGTCAGAGTAATTTGGAACCACTTGCCCAAACCTGAAAGAAAAATACAAAATATTGAAATCACATTGCCTGATAGAAGAGGTTTATATGTTTCATGTCAATTCCTGCTAATCCTGTTACATCCTTTAGAGCGTTTTTGCTCCTGAAGGATTATGTGTTTTTCAAAAGCTGTTGCGGGACATGATCGAAATCGTCTCAGGGTCTCCATTCAGCGTGCTTTGTCTGTATCAGCTGTTCGCGACCCAATGCATCTTGTAAGGAAGTTACCGCGTGGCGCTTTAGCCCCAGGCATGGCTGAAGCTTACAGTCGCCATGCAGTTGAGCTATGCTAGCTCTCTGTGAGCTGAGAAGGCGTCCCACCGAATGCCAGAGAGTCCCAGAGTCTCGTTTCTGTTTGTTTTTTTATTTTTAATGCCCGCTGAGTGATTGGTGGGATATGTATTGCTCTACAGTGAGAGGCTTTGCTCTTTAAAGGCGCTAAATCGCCGAGTTAATCCCAGCCCGACTGAAGCCGTCGACACGGGGGGAACGTAGACGAGAGGTTTGCTCAGATGCAGAAAGAGATCCAACACATCCAGTCTGTTGTAGGTTTATCCGCCGTATGGGAAGAGGGTGTTTTGTCATCCACACCTTTCCAAGTCAGATCCCACTGTTACCAACTCAGTGACTTTCCTGCTATATTTAGCAACATTTCAGACAAAAAAAAAAATCTGTATTCGCCTAAAATAGAAGGTCAGGCTTCTTAAAGGTTGATGATCAGCCAGAAAACTACAATCAGTGCACCCTGTTTTTTAACAAACTCCTGTGTTCAAAACTCGAAGCCACTCAGACAATTGGTTTCATCTGATCAAAGTAGTCATTGGATGAAGAAGCAATCGCACTTAAGCACTGCCCCAAGTGGCAGGAAATAAACAATAAGATTTAAGAAATAAATGTAAACAAAAACGAATCAACTATCACGTATATTAAATGTAAAACACTTTTTTTGCTTTTCAGGAAACAACAAGGAGGAGGAAGAGGCCATGATGCAGGAGTGGTTCATGCTGGTCAACAAGAAGAACGCCCTGATCAGGAGACAGAACCAGCTCTCTCTGCTGTACGTACCCCTTCCTTCCTACACATCTATGTGTTTCACACAGTGGAAACCTGGAAGCATCTCCCCACCCCCGTATCAAACCCACCGGATGAAACCCGTTTAAGCGGCAGGAGGCCGGCGTGTCCTCGCGACTCCATTCAGCCGCTCTGTCTATCCGCTCATTGATTTACATGTGGAAAGGATATGAAATCAATAGAAATGTGGCAATCACCACTCTATCTCTAGTCTCTTTGTATGTGGTCAGCTGCGACAGGTGGAGACGCACGCGCACACACATTTACGCCGCCACACACACGTTGGCTTTTTCTTCATTTGCAGGATTTCAAAGAGAGTGAGTGGCTGGGAGATTGAAGTATTCATAATCACATTATATCGTGGGAAAGGGGAGGCTTTTAAAGTGGCCAATTGACAGCAGGGCTGATTATTAGCCCTTTCTGTTCTCTCTTTATGGGGCCAAGGAGAAAAGGCGGCTGTGAAGGACAAATTCTATTAGGGGCTGAATTAGCTCATTTTTTAATATGGCTGAAAGAGGAAAGAATTCAATTTGAGACACGCGCGCACACGAACCCCACGCTAAAACACGTACCTGTCACCGCGCTTCCCTTTAATTCCTCGTTTCTTCTTCGCAAGCACTCTGACCCAGGGCTGTGTGAGAGCGCCACCAGTATCAGTTATGTGCAGTAGATTATTGCGAGGCAGGAGAAGGTTCGGGCGAGTGGCCGAATCGATGTTTATTGCAGGTTTCTTTAAGTACTTAATGATTTAGTCATTAACATATTGATGAACTATGTGTGTGTGTGTGTGTGTGTGTGTGTGCTTTTGCTCTAACTTGCCACAGGGAGAAAGAGCACGATCTGGAGAGACGGTTCGAGCTGCTCAACAGGGAGCTGAGAGCCATGCTGGCCATCGAGGGTAAGACTCACTTCAGCTGGATTTCATCACCCAGTTTAACTTTAAGGTTTTATTTTACATACAGAAAACAATGAAGTTAACCAAATTAGCCCTTATTATTATGCTAAAATGCCACCGTTTTAATAGTATGACGAAATCATGATCTAAATTGCTTTTGTTTAAAACAAAAGAGGAACAATTACTCCTACCACTGCCTCAATAATAGATTCCTGCTGTTTTAATAATGATACATTAACATTTGATATATAGATTTTATTACAAAGACAAATATGGAATGAATGCCAGAGCTAAATGTAGTTTTGTTTTTTTCTTTCCAGTGCTTATTGCTCTGAACATTATAGCTTTTTGAAATTGCTAATTACTTGCTCATTTTAACAAGTTGGGTTCTTAATCAGTCCCTTTTCTGTGGCTCAGTTGCTCAGCAAAAACCCTACAGTCTTTTCGCCTCCTGACCAAAAAGGTCTCAACAACAGGTGGGGAGGGGTGCTGCTGTGTTAAGACCAATACAGAATGCACAAGAACTGAGAAATAGAAAACCAAATGAAATTCTCTCAGACGAGGGGATTTTATACTTCACAAAAAGTTAAGTGTAAGACCTCAGGTTCTCTCTTTGTATCTCCTTCCTCCTTATATTTCTGACCAATACTGAAAGTTGTTTGACTAAGACGACATGTCAGCAACAAGCTTTCTTGTAATTTTGATGATGATGTCTTATAGATGATTAAAACCCGACATTCAGCGTCTCGGAAACATAGAATATTGTGAAAAAGTTAAATATGGTGCCACACGTTTGTCTGATTTTATTCTTCAGCGGGACTTGGTACCGGTCCACACTGCAAATTTTACCAAGCGATCACCATGGTGGTAGTGTGCTTGATTGGCCAGAAAATTCACATGACCTTTAACCCCATACAGGTTACTAAGAAAATAAAGATGGGAAGACACCAGGCCTAAAAGCAGCTGTGTAAGCAATCTGGACTCCTTTTTCAGAAGCCTGACATCTCTATTTTGAATTATAATTTTTTTAAACTGATTTTATGTAATATTTCAGTTTTCCGAGACACTCAATTTTTCAACAAAATTACAAGGGATCAATACTTGAATTGTTGCTCTCTATGGTTAATGAATCTATATTGTTGATGAGTTTCACTTTCTGGAAAAAGTGAGAACAAATTTTAGAATTTCTTTTGCAGTATTTTTTGTTTTTTACTTGCACCTTTATTTGTTCCTGGCTTTAAAGCAGCATTAAGTTAATTGAAAACGTTGAAAACTTGTGTATACCTTCGTTCTGCTAGCCTGCCCGTGTCTTCCAATGTCGCCCATTCATTGTTGGTCTCTTTTGTTTTGTTTTTTTGCTTTTCGTGCTCAGCCTGAAGCAGAACTATTTAAATTCTGCATCTGTTTCTTGATGAGGATTAAGATGTGAGGGATTTCACTCTGTGATACTTGATCAATGCTATCTGTTTCCTAGCCAGACCTGACTAGCTGAGGCCTGATTTGAAATCTGGCCACAGCTGCATAGAGAGAAGGGTATGTGCAGCGCGAAGCAGCAGTTTTAATACCAAAAGCCTGTTAAAATGCACAGCTAACGGAGAAAAAGCAGCCATTGTGTCGCATCAAAGTTGTCGCAGGGCCAGGGAAGTTTAATCCCCTTCGACGGCATCCTCTGTGGGGAAAATGAACCTTTTGCCAATCAATGCTAATTGATTTTACTTTTCGACATTGACCACCACCACCACCCTCTTTCCACAAACCCTCCCGGCCTTTGGACAGCCATTGTAATTTCAGCGGGCACCTGATAAGCTACCTGCTCCATAATAAATCAATTGTAATTAGCAAGAAAGGCGGTCCGAGCTGCTGTGGGGGTTTGATGAAAAGGAGGAGGAAGAGAAGAAAGGGTCACGCATGCGTATCCAAACTGCACCACTTTACATCCATGCTGCCCATCCATGTCCGCTGTATCGTTTTTCTGCTTCTTACTGGTGTGAACGCTGGAAAAGATTCACCCGCCTCCTTTACTTCTGAACCCTGTTTATTTTTGTTCTATTTCAACCATTCATTACAACTTTCAGCTCGTATGAATTTTTTACTCATACAAGTAAAACATTACTTGTATGAGTAAAAAAAAAAAATTTTTTTTACTAGAAATGTATTTTCTCAATATTCCACATTTTTCCACTTTCTCCTTCAACAAACTTTTTTGAACAAATTTACTCTATTAAATGTTTTATATTACCACTGAAAAATAAATCATGATTGCCGACTGTAATGTTGTATAAGTTTTTCATATTGGTTCCTATTGATAATTGATTATTTTTGTTTAAAATGTTTGAACTACTTCTAAGCTGGTCACATGACCTTTCCTGTTTAATCCAGTCTCCTCTCCACGGTGTTGCTTTTATTTTTTCGCGGTTATGAGGCAAAGCAGCCAAACCTGAAACTGCTGCTGTGCCAGGTACTCGGCAGGTCGTTGCTAGGTAACCAAAGAGCGAGTGAGTGAGTTGATGTTGCTTATCAGTGAGAAGTTGAGCAGCTAAAAAACCTTTCCTCTGCCTACATCTCCCAGAATGCTGTGTGGTTCTGGTGTGGAGTTTAATGAATTACCACAAATTATTTCGGATGTGTTTCCCCAATTTGTGTTGTTATTGTCCAGCCCTACGTTCACTTTTTTAATTACACAGATTTACTTTTTCTGGTCTTATCTGTGCCTCCTTTAATCAATCAATCAATCAATGAAGTTTATCTGTGCAGCACATTTCAGCACCAAGGCTGTTCAAAGTGCTTTACATCAAGAAAATATAAAAACATCAAACATGTCAGACACTCCAAACCAGTTACAGATGTTACATTTTGTCTCTTGCCATCGTTAAAACCACGTGTTGGTCGATGTTCCAGTTATTACGGTAAACATGTGGAGGTTCAGTGTTTTACGGCACTCGGCTTCCAGGTGTTTGTCTTGTTAGACGAGCGCGGCCCTGAGTGGACGACTCTTTATATGTCAGGTTTGTCTGATGTGCTCACATTTGTGTGTGTGAGTAGCGTGAGAGAGATTGCGTGTGTGTGGATGTGGAGAGGTGCCGTGTGTCGCGTCACTGCCATCCTCGCCGCCTTCATGTGGACATGTTGGATTTGCAGCCGACTAACTTATCAGCCGGCCTTATTTTCCTCCCTAAGGGAAGCACTTAACATTCAGCCGCTCTTCCTTTTCTGCAACAGACACAGATAGTCCTGAGCTGCTGCCACGATCTGTCAGCATCCGTGTGTTTGTGTCCACCTCTGAGCGTGCGCATGTGTCTGGGAGCACACAGGTGTGTAGTTTTTATTTGGTGCTCGGGCAGGTCTATTGAGCAGTGGTTGGGAGTGCGAGTAATTGCTGATTTGGTTGGCCAGTCAATGACACAGACAGACAGAGATGAGAGAAGGTGAGAGAAAAACACATCTGTGATCCACCTGCCCTGACACTCACACACCCTGCTGGGAAAAATATATGCCTTCAGTCAGTCAAACACTCCTCCATCTGTCACACCGGATGCTGCGACTGCACACGCAAACTGCAGAGCAGCTCAAAGAGTGGGGAAAGTATGCAAACAAGGAGTGAAATCTCTGAAAAGATAAACATTTTAGCTGTAGATCAGGAGTTTTTCTCTTCCGCTTGAAATAGCAGAAGTAAAATTTGTTTCTGTTTTAAATACCAGCGATACAAAACTGTCTTACTGTCAGAGCAGAGAGGTGAGGACAAGGGCGTCCAAACGTTTTGTCCTGCGGGGAAAAATTGTCGAGCTAAAATTTCTCACGATCCTAAAAAAAAAAGTGATCCAATTTTTTTGTTTGTTTTGTAATAGATGTTATTTATCCTAGATCCAAAACTTAACGTTCCTTTTTGATATTTGCGGTACTAACAGAAAAAGTTTTCTGTTTCTTTCAGGCCCAATTTACCATTCAGACTCTCTTTGACATTCAGAGAGAAACTCGTGTATAACATAGTTACTTTGAAAAAGTAGCTAATTGTATCACTGATTACTCCTAGGAAAAGATACTTTATTTGGAAAGTTTCCATGCCTATTTGGAATCAAATGCATTAAAAGTAACTTTTTTTAGTTACTTTCAGCAGCTGCTAACAACACCTGTGAAAATGACATTGATCTTTGCCAAAACTTAATTGCTAGTTATTTTATAACAATGTATCTCCACTTATAAAGTTGAACTGAAGAGGAGATTTTTCAATGGTTACAACAGCACAAAAAAAATAAGAACAAAAATGTTAGTAATGTGTCTGTTGTCTGGAAAACTCTAAGAAGGATTTTAAAGCCCCCATTCTGCCCCCAGCCTCCAGGTTGTGCGTTACGGCCCTGTGTTTGTTGTCAGAGCGCAGGGCTCCTCGTGCCACTCCACGATTCAGATGGCTGCTGCACAGATTTGTGACACTTATCTTGATATTACTGATTATAATGGCTTTTAGTTGCACAACTTTACGGACTCGTTCATTCGTGGCTGTTTTCACGTTTATTGTGCTGTTCAGGTTAGTCTCGATGTTTCCAATTTTCTGGATAGTTCGACGTAATTCACAGGTAATATATTAACTTGACAAAGACACAGCGAATCATCGGATCATCCGGGAAATGATGGACAGGGAGAGCTTGACTAAAACTACCTCAATGACGGACAAATTCTGGGGTTTTTATGAGTCTCTGCTTATTTCCAAGCCCAAATTAGTAACTTCACGTTCAAAAAGGCGCAACCCGCGACTCATTAAATTTGCAAGCATGTTTTAAAAAAAGCCCACAGTCGCTTATAATAATCGGACTTGGTGACAGAAACGCAAAATAGTTCCTGTTTTTCCACCAACAAAATGCACGTCTCCCTCCATTGTTTACATTTCTGTTGCTGCTTTTACTGTCATGCAGAGACGTCGGTCACTCAACAAGAGGCGTAGCGGAAACACAATTAAATAACAAAAGAAGACAGCAACTCAAAGCAACGCAAAGTGATTTCGATAACTAACTGTAGTCCGACTAGTGGATTTGAAACAGCATTAGTTAGATTACTCGTTACTGAAAAATGTGGTCCGACGTTACTTTGTGACGCGTTATTGACATCACTGGTAGTGAGGGCAAGCGAAGATCTCCGGACTGCTGCTGATGTCATTCTGAGCATGCTCAGTGATAACCACCTCCTTGTACCATGTTGGGGTGATGCCAGGCGGGGAAACGCCATCTGTATGCCCCACACTCATCTCCCTGCCGCAAAATTGATCCACCATGCCCTCTTTATCTGCTTACCGACTCACACCTATGTTTGGATGCACACACACAAAGCGGTGTGTCTTGGCTCGCTGTAAAGAACTGTGTGTGTTTTAAAGTGGACACCCTCTTGCTGTATAAAAGGGATTTATGCATAGCTGGGTCCCTGAGTTTTTCCTGTTACAGTTTGATATGATAAGCCTTTTTTTATATGTTTCAAATCAATATGTAATCCTATGCAGGAGCTTATCCCTCTCCACACACACACACACACACACGCCCCACGTCATTTGTAAATCTATTTGGGCTTTGTAACACACAGGGGCGGTGTGCTTCAGACCCTGATTGATTAGGTGCACTCTGCAATCCGATCACATGGGCGACTTTTGATGATGTCGCCGACTCTTTCAGCGCCGAGTCAACTGAAACCGATGGCAGCAAACGTCTTTACGGGGCATCGCAGACGACCTGTTATTAGTTGATGTAACATTGAAATTAGATATGACTGAAGTCATCTACATGTTGGATCTTCCAGCAGTGAATGTTCTGAACAGGAGCTAAAATCCTGCAGGTCGTCCAGCTTCACGCCTGTTTTAAAATGTTTTCTTCATAAATGAATCAGGATCTTTCTTTACAAGAGAAAACAAACTGTAGCTGGTGTCAGGTTATAGCATGCTTTTCTAATCACTTTCCTTCACATTGATTCTACAGCTCAGTTTTTTAAAGTATAGAGATTACTCAAATCAGTGAAAACTCTGATTGTACAGCGCAGCATTGTTGGCCAACAGGTGGGCCAATGACAGTAGTGCTTGTTATTGTGCAGAAAATTGTTTCTTTTCAGTTTTGAGCAAAATAAATTACTGCTAAGCAGCCCTGTTAATTTATTTTGTAAATACCGTAACACTGTGATATTTTTGTCCTACGCTGAGAATCTCACACCAGCCCAGGTTTAATCTGATCTTACATCTGGATGACAATGTTCTCTGGATTCGTCCTGGATAATAACAATGTTCCAGGATCTTAAACCTAATCAGAGTCACGTCTATAAGTTGGAAAATCTTTCTATTCATTCTTCTTATTGATGCTTCTTTTTGTTTCCTAATAAGTTTTCTGAAACTAGTTACACCGAAAGTGTTTATCCCCAGCTGTGTTCTATTGATTTCAATGGATTTATGATGTGTACAAATCTATTTATAAAATGGAAGTTGTCTATAAAGTATAATCTGCACATTTTGCATATTTAATGAACAAAGCAGTTTGTATTCTTTAGTATGACTTAGTAAAAAGTATTGTCTTTCTCATGGCATTGATTGGAGAGGTGATGTTTTCAATACTTGCTGCATTTTCCAATTTGAATCGCTCATGGAAAGAAGTTGTGGTTTTGGGTGAAACTGCTGAACTTTTCGGGCCTCGTTTGATTTTCCTAAACTTGAACTCCTGAAGAGATTCTATCAGCAAACGTTAGTTTTCTTCTCCGTTACGTTTGGCATGTGATGCAGCGGAAGGATTTGTTTCAATCCACCAGACGTTTTCCTTTGCCTGTCATCTTTCTTTTACTTCATTGACACTTTTTGTCTCCTGACTCCAGCCTTCACCCAGCCTAGCGGGGCCTTTTTTCTTGTTTTCCAGAACCAGGATGAAGCGGGATGAGGGACGATGGGGAATCCGTTGATATTTCAGCGCACGTGGCTTGTAAAACAAATTCTCGATCAAGATCTCGGCTCCAACTGCTCTGACGTTTTGTTGTCGTGTTTGGTTTGAGCAGGAGAGTGAGGCAGGCAGCTGCATGCCGGACAGTCTCGCCGGGCTTCGGACCAGTTTGCACTCTTGAATAAATTTAGCAACGCTGAGAGCCATGGGGTGGTGTGTGTGTGTGCGGGGGTAGGGGGGTACGGATTTGAACCGGCACATTCTTGTGTGTTATGCCGAGGCTCACATGGTAACCGCTGGCGCGCTCAGTGAGGTTCATCTGAACACCTCCTGAGTCCTGAACCTCCCTCTACCTCCAACTCTCTCGCTCTGATGGAGGGGGCGGGGCTTGTCGGGGGGCTGCAGGGTGTTTTGTTTGTTCCTCTGTCTCTGGTTACCCAGCCTGCCCCGCTCTGGTGTTGCCTGGTCACGTCTCTCATCGGCTCTTTTTATTGTTTACCTTCCTAATGAGGGGGGCGGGGCTCTGCTGGACGTGATTGACAACCCCCACCCACAGCACCCCCAACACCCCCTAACCCTCTTTAGCTCTTCCCCTTCAAGAATCAACCAGGGTTTGGCTTTTTGGCTCACCACCGCTTTGAAGGAGGAGAACATTTTTAAACCTTTGTGGTTTGGAAGGAAGTTTTCAAAGGAATTTTTTCCTTCCCTTTCTGTGGACCGGTGTGGTGGGGCAGGGGGGACGCCGTGGGAGAGGTGTGACGACTTCCTGTCGCACAATTACCTAAACCTGATGACTCATCGAATTCGCCGTGTCCCAGATCAGCCCACATTCTCTGCGTCCTAAATTACCACTCGAGTCAAAGAAAACAAGACACTAACAGCTCAGCAGCAAGTTTAGACACATTTCTGAGGAGTTTGACGACTCAGTGTAAATTTAATTAAGGCTCTGCTTTTACTCTACTTTCTACTGCAAATGTTTTCGCACACTTGAAATAAGACAAAACTAACTCATAAGTAACTTTTCAGCAAAAAATAGGAGCTTGGGTTAATTCCTTAATATTGATAAAAAAGTATCAGTTCCACTGGCAGACACTTGTAATAAGACATTTTCCCATGTTATGAGCAAAATAATCCATCAATGAAGCTAGAACCTTTTCATCAATGCTGAGGGATTATTGACTGAAAACAAGCTTCTATATCTGGCTAAAAAGTTATTTATGACTTAGTTTTGTCTTGAACGAAGACATCTGAGGTGGAAACGAGACCAAAACCATTTTGTGAGATTTTGTCATTTTTGCCGGAAGACGCTGAGAGCCAAATATTGGGAGTGTGTTTGTTTCGCTCTATAGCTGACTTCAAAGGCACGAGCAGGGCCAATCAGGAGAGAGCAAACCTTTCAGGACCAACACACTGGGCCCAGCAGGACTCACACACACAGACACACACACAATCTAACTGCTGCAATTTGACTCAACAAGAGGAGAGGCGGGGGGTGGATATTTATTTTTAATAAAGCTCTCGTATTTTAGGACTGACAATTCACAACATTCCTATTCCTGTGGGATCAATATTGATAGAGAGAAGTTAGCCTACAGAAGCAGCGCGGTGCTTCAGATGTGTTTGGATTCTCTCTGGGATATGTGTGTGTGTGGATGTGTGTGTGTGTGTGTGTAGGGCTTTAGAGAAGCTGAAGATATCCTGCTCTCCTTAAGCTGCAAAGCAGCCAAATAAATCTGCACACTCCGACGTCGGCGCTCTTCAGCCGAGGCGACGTCGGATCAGGGTGTGTTGGAGAAACATGCGGAGGATTTGTTTAAATCGGACAGAAACGTTGTGATGATGTTTTGGGGGGAGGGCGAATCGCTGCCCCCAGTGGCGGCTGAACATAGAGCCGAGGCGGATATTTGAGCCCCAGGGGAAGTGGGTGCTCCCCTGTAGGTAGCCCCCCCTCCTAGTGGAGGCTGAGGGGATTTGGATCAGGGTCCCACCTGGGCCCTGTGGGGCCCCTTCCTGGAAAGTCCCTAGAGAACTGAGGCTAGAGTCAGGGGGGAGGGGAGGCAGGGGGGCCTCACCTGCTTGTTTATTTAAAGGAACTGATCAGGAAATTCATTATTTTCAGTTTTCACCCAAATCATCACCACGACTTGATAATGTCTTCATTCAGGCTGAAACACGAGTATTTCCTTTTGATCAAACGTTTTCAGTTCTCTGATCAATACCTGATCAGTGGTTGTCACAGTGGCAGCATGGTCCTGTGGGATCCTTGTATCTCCACCCGCGTCAAAGCTGCACATCGCCGTGACAATACGCTTCAAGGATGTTTGCTCAGAGCAGAGTGCGTCTCCACTGATCCTCAGCTGGGTCCAACAGGACGACCTTTGACCCGCGCCTTCACCGTTCAAACTCCTGAACTTTTGAATCTGTCTTTAAAGACGACTTTAAAGATGCAGTTTTTTTTCTCCACTCAGTGTGACGCAACGTTTTCTTCCTTCGGGGGTCAAAAGTCTGAAGCTTCCTCTGATTTTTGCAGACTGGCAGAAAACCGAAGCCCAGAAGAGACGAGAGCAGCTGCTGCTGGACGAACTGGTCATACTGGTCAACAAACGGGATGCGCTGGTCCGGGACCTGGACGCCCAGGAGAAAGAGTGAGTTACTTACAGGACAGTCAAAAAACATTGTATGAAAATGGTTTGAGGCAATCAGGGGTTTTCAAAGCCTTCGGCACCAGTTTTTTTTTTTTTTTTTATCCCCCACTGGTACTCCGGTCGGTCCGACCCCACCTTTGGGGGGTGGGCTCTCTTCCAGATCTGTGGTGCCAGGAAGGGTTAAAGGTCAGAGTGTGGCCCCTGGCACAAATCCACCATGGCACCACTTCATCCCCCCCTCACACACACACACACACACACACACACACACACACAGAGCTCCTTCGGGACCGGTGACGTTTTGATGTTTGTGGTCCACAGGGCCGAGGCGGAGGACGAGCACCTGGAGAGGACGCTGGAGCAGAACAAAGGCAAGATGGCCAAGAAAGAGGAGAAGTGTGTCCTTCAGTGATCAAACCAACAAAACGTAGCCGATTAAAGCAATGTATCATCATGAATATCCTCACTTTTCCTATCGTTTAATAGCAGCTCGTAGAATCCCGACGAGGTTTTTAGTCCACTTTGACAAGCAGAGACTCAAACTTTGCACCAACTTTCAACCGGATCGCAGTTTCCACAGTTTTTACAATTTTTTTTATTTTCATTTTGCATTCTAACTTCCGGTTCTTGGAAAAAAAAAAAAAAAAACAATCGGTACCATTACGTAATATAAGTACGTTTTGAAGACGGAGAGCGCGGAGCAGAATGAGGACAGCAGAGGTACAGCACAACCGGATTTGATGAGGGAATATTTCCCGTCAACATCATTTTTAGATGTTAAGAGTTTTTTTAAAGAAAAGAAACGTGATTTTTTTTTTTTTTTTAGCTTACTTGACATTTAGTTGCTTCACTTTATACTTGTAAAATATCTTAACTGCATTACTGTTTATAAATCTTGCATAAATCTTTCCTGTTTTTTTATTGTTATTATTATTATTATTATTATTATTATTATTATTATTATTGTCTTGGCTTGAAACCAAAAGAAATAGTTAAGAAAAAAAAGTCATTGTATATTTCCTTCATTTTTCTGCTTTCTGGGTCCTCAGTTGAATCCCCTGCAGTCTGAAACAGCAGATATGTTTATTATTTATTGTTGTTTGTCCCACAAGCTGCTTGTGAGCGAGTACTCTGTCACGTTTCGTGTGTTTTTGGTTTGCTTTGTTTGTTTCTTTGCTCGGCTAATTTTGGTTCCTATTTATTGTTTTTGGAAGAACAGAGAAAGAAAAAAATGTTGCTTCCATTTGTATCTCTTAGAGCTCCACATGTCCTTTACCTGTGAACATTTATCTGATTATTTATTCCAGTCATAACCCAAGTCTCCAATAATAAAGTCCTTATGATTTCATACTCCACCTGCAGGGTGTGTGACGTGTTTTGTGTCACTCTGAAGCAGATTTAGGTTTTGTTTTTTTTGTCAAGGTGAGCTTTATAGATGTTTTATTGTTCACTGTGATCTCTACTTAATAAACGCTCGATTTGTCAGCTGATGAAGTGGCCTTCATCGGCTTCCTTTCTTCAGATCTCCTGCTACTTTCATATAAATTTGGTTTTGAAACAAATCTTTGTTTGCTGCTGAAGCGTCTGAGCCGATCTGGAGAGAACCGAGAAAACTTTACGTTTTTATATTTGCCTTTTGTTAAGACGACATTACGGGGTTTTTGTTGTTGTTTGTTTGTTTTTTAAGCTGACGTGAGACCGAGGTGACCTGTGAAACGCGTCTCTGGAAAACGGGGCCGCGGACGCAGGATGCGCGGCTGAACCCGGCGCTCCGTCCCCGCAGGCAGAACCTCCCATCCGCGATTAAAGCGGTGAAATCGGTTGTGACAGCAGACGTCCTCCTCGGCTTCTCTGATACTTTCAGATTCACTTGCTGATCTGTTTCTTCTCTGCTTGGGACCGACTGGTTTTTTTTTTTTTTTTTGCGCGCCCGTTATGCACAGTGCGCCCCCACCCCGGTCCCCCCCGAAGCGCTTTGTTTTCCACTGTGAAGGACGTTAAAATAAAACTCCACATTTGAAGTCTATGTTTCTGTTCTAACTTGTTTCGGTTTTCAAACATTTAAAAAAAATACATAATTATAGAGGCGGCAAGCTGAACTTGTCTGAAGTTTCGAGGCTCGTTTTGGTTGATTTGAGGAGAAATTGGTCTCATTAAAGCTGCGCTCAAATCGCACTTGGAAAGAAATAAACGATTCTGACTCACCTCTGCGGCTCCACTCACTGGAAAAGGAGAAATTATTATTGCTCCACTTGCAGGGGGAAAAAAATTACAAATAACGATACTAATAATAATAAACAGGTGGGGGAAAGAAAAACATTTGGATCCAGTCTCCTCTCGGCGGGACCTTCGCTGCGTTTCTCCCCCCGGCAGCTGCTGCGCGCCGCTCGGCCTCTGGGAGCCCGGAGCTCCGCAGCTCAGTGCGACGGGAACCCGGAGCTTCCCGCAACAAGCCGCTCCGAGGTTTATGCATCATCGTTTTAATAAGCACCGACAACATCCCCGCAGATCCGAGCTTCTTCCAATCCTCCCGGCTGAAGGGACAAAACTTTTCAACCCCTCGCCCCCCCCCCCCCCCCCTCCCCCCTCCTCTCCTCTAATCCCAGGCTTTACCAGCTCAGCATTAAGAAAATTCAACTGCAATTTGGGATTAGACAAAATGCTCTTATTACAAAAAGCTTGGTGCAACTTGATAACTTGATACTTGTTCAGGGGGGTTTATCTGGAGGTCTCGCATCGAGAAAAGGAAGAGGGGGGAAAAAAACAAGAAATGTTGAGGGGAAATGTCAGAATGAGCCTCTTTTGTGCAGGGAAGGCCATATTTGTTGAATGGCCTTTTTGCATAATTTAACGGTGTGTGTGTGTGTGTGTGTGTGTGTGTGTGTGCGCGCGCGCGCTGTGAACAGGAGGGGTGCTGGTATTTGGATCTTTGCGGGCCTCTGGCTGCTCGGACTTCAGAAATAAAATGCAGAAAAGGGTCTGACCTCTTTCAAATCACCTTTCATTTCTCCCCTGCTTCTTTCATGTCTGATTTTGATCTGATTTGATCCTGTGCGGCAGCGTTAAAAAAAAAAAAGAGAAAGAAAGCAAGCCGCCTTTAAAGCATCACCACTGCAGGCCTCGACACACAACCTGCAGCATTTATCCGTCTAGTCAAAGTCCTGGTGCGTGCTCTGCTTTAAGACGTAAAGATGTCAATTCCACCCCTTCACTTGACTCCATTTTGTTTATTCCACATTTAAGAGATCCGCGTTGGGTTTTTTTTTTTTTTCCTTTTTCCTGTTTTGACCTTCAACAACAAATGGACGGACATTTCAAACGTTTTCATCTTAAAAGGTTTTGCTTTTTAAAACGTGGAGCGGCTGCAGCTTCCGCCTTCTTCTTCTTCTTCTTCTTTATTACTATTGTTATTTTTATTTTTAGGTATTTATTTTAACCCGCCTCCCTCCGCAGTGAGTTGGAGGTCTCTCCCTATTAAACTTTACGTCAACCATCCTCAAATGTAATTCTTAATGGGGATTAAACCTCATTAATATTCATGAGATTTGTCTCTGTGTAGAGGAGGGAAAAAAAGAGGGAAAAGGGGGAAGGAGGAGGAGGGGGGTCAATAAAAAACAAAATGGATAAATTTAACTTCTCTCCGCCTGGTTTCATCGCTCCACTTTTTCTGTTGTAAATTTTAGTTTTTTTTTTTTTTTAAAAAGGAAAAAGAAAAAAAAGGTGGGAAATAGTTTTGAAAAAAAAAGGTAAAATCCCCCCAATTAATTCTTCATATTTGGTAGAAAAATCCCAGGTTTGTTTAAAACCAAATCACCTCAACAGCGTTTTCAGTCAGTAAAATCAAACCCCGCATGTTCAGCTTTATTCCCGGTGCTGTGTCGCCTCTTTGCCCGCGCTGTCTCGGTTCGGTCGGCTCCAGTTTGCGGCCCGCCGCCGCTGCGGCCTCTGAACCGTTTCCATCTTCCAGAAAAGCCTCCGAGCTTCTTCCTGCTGCTCTCCGGGATCCGTGGGTCGGTCCGTGGGTCGGCCGGTGGAGGAGGTGCAGCTGGAGCTGGAGGTGGAGGTGGAGGGGTGGGTGGTGGGAGAAAAGGAGGCGGTGCCTCTCCCCCTCTTCCCCCCCCCTCCCCTCAACGTCTGCCTCCGCGCGCTCATTGGCGGCGCGCGCCGTCCGTCACGGCCGCAGCCGCTCCGTGATTGGCCGCGGGAGGCGGATCCCGCAGGTGATCCTCCGCTCATAGAGGCGCGGGGCGGAGAGAAGGTGATCAATCTCCATCCGTCTCCATTAGAAATCACCTTTAACAGCCTGACAGACGAGCGACGAGCCCCCCTGAAAAAGGCAAATGAGTTTGATTTGTGCGGCCGTAAAAACGCCCGGAACCGCGGCGAGGACGCGCTGAGCCCGTCTGCGCCTCCTGTCAGGGTTTTTTTTTCTTGCATATATTTCTATACATATATATCCCATGATGCCGCAGGCTTTGCGCACTGTTGCTTGGTTTTGAACGAGTCTTCCTCCTACTGGATAATTTTACTCGCCTCTTGAGGTCCGAGAGGAGGAGAGGAGCGAAACAAGGTACAGTTATTATCATCGTTATTATTTCTCTCTCACTTTCGATACTTTAACTTTTTTTTCCTTTACGTTTTGCAGACAGACTCTAATTCAATTTGCGTGACAATTTGTCCGCAGATTTATCTCTTAATAGCGCAGACAGAGCGAAAGACTTTCAGCCGCATCAACTTTCCTGCACGAATCGAGATCATTTTCACATTTCAATTCCAATTCTTCCCTTTGACTTTTTTCTTTTTTTATCCCTTCTTCTTACTGAGCGCAATTGGCCATTAAAGCGTGTGAAGCACTCTGTAGATAATTGGAGAGGCGTGTTTTGGTTTTTGTTAATTTATTTCTCTGATAAGAGTCTCTCTCTCTCTCTCTCCCCCCGGAGGTCTAATCTAAATTCTAATGGAGTTCATTTGCACCGAGATGTCCTCTCTTTTCTCCTCTCTTCTCCTCTTCTCTCCTCCGACCCGCCACCACTGTGCTACACGTGGGCTCGGCCGAGCTTCGGTTCGGCGGGTCGGGCCCCAGATTGTCAGAAATAGTGGCGCTAATTTAATTGGCGCTCTTCACCCTGCGGGTCTGTTTGGCTTGAGATTTATTCAAAGTAGAATTTAAAACACCTTGACTATTATTATTATTATTATTAATCTGGTTTGCATCATTTATCCTGTTTATTTGCTGCACGTTTCAGACTGAGCGCCTCTCTGTGTTTTAATGGCTGCAGAGACTCCTGCTTGTTGTTACGACTAGAAAAAAAAAATAAAAAAAACAATCATATTAAAAATAATTCCACAAAGGCTTCTGATGGCATCATTAATAGGATATCAAACGCATCCGTGACCCACTTATATTTTATATGACGTTTTGTCAGAGCAGCTCAACACACACCATGACACACACACACACTCACACACACATTGGAGTTTGACTCGGCTGAGCTGCAGGGTTGTTGTTTTTTGTTGTTGTTGTTTTCTAGAGCATTGCATGCGTTTTGAAGAGTTTTTTTTTTTAAGTTGTGAATTATATCATTTAAAATGGCTGCTGGGAAAATGCTCGCAGGCTGTGGATGATTCATATAAATGCGGATCAACGCTGCTGCCTCAGTAAATGGAAGCAAATTAACACGGAAACCAGAAGTTTACATCTGAACCTGCAGGTTTCCTGCGTCTCTGTTCTCCAGGGAAATTATTATAAACTGTTTATGAAAAGTTTTCAAGAGGCAGTCAAACGCACGTCAACTTTATTGTTATTATTTATTTTTTAAATGAAAGTCCTATTAAACCACTAAGTCTTGTGTTTACCTGCGTTTATCACCCTGCTGCTAAAACATTTATTTGTTATTTGCATGTTTGTGTTTAATTGTCTTTCAGCTTTGAGTTGCCCAAAAAGAGGCCAAAATATAAAAAAATAATAATAATTTTATTGTAAGAGAAAACAACGCCATAATATTTATGCTTGAATGCCAGACAAAAAGGCCTCGCTTAGACTTATTATTATTATAATTGTTATATTTATTCTTGTTGTTCTCTGCGCAGTGACGTGAATCGGCCTCCTGCTCCGTCAAGCTGCAGCATCGGGGGAAGCTGAACCACTGGCCTGAGCTGGGTGGAGCAGTGACCGCCTGTAGCATGATGTCCTACCTCAAACAGCCCCCCTACGGGGTCAATGGCCTGGGGCTGAGCGGCGCTGCCATGGACCTGCTGCACCCCTCGGTGGGGTACCCAGGTAGGGGCCCCGGCACTTCACTTGTCGCCGTTCAAGCCGCTGGAGAACCGGAGACATGAACGGAGCTAGCCGCTGCTTCATGCCGCTGCTTCATGCCGCTGCTTCATCTCGCTGCTCGCGCTGCTTTTATTTACCAGTGGAGTTAGTTATCTATCTATTTATTTATCTAGCGGGGGAAATGAAGGGCATGTCTTGATAAAACTCGCTCTGGGTTTGTTGTTGAAGTTTCGGCTTTCATTTCGTTTCATTTCGTGACTCGGTGACTCCGTGTCCGTGAGCCTGGCTGTTGACGTCCGGCGTGTTGTTTTGTTCACGGGGTTCCGCGCCCGTTTCCCCCCCGCAGCGACTCCCCGGAAGCAGCGGAGGGAGCGGACCACCTTCACGCGCTCGCAGCTGGACGTCCTGGAGGCTCTGTTCGCCAAAACCCGGTACCCGGACATCTTCATGCGGGAAGAGGTGGCGCTGAAGATCAACCTGCCGGAGTCCCGAGTTCAGGTGAATTAAAATCATAATAATAATAATAATAAAAAGCTAATTGTAATTTTATTGCAGACATCTTTTATTATTGCGCTCAGAAAAAAAATCTGTGTTTTAATGTCATTCATAAATTGTAAACAGCATAAATGAGATTATTTTTTTACTGTTAGTGACGTCACTTAATCCAGGACATTTATCGGGTAATCGTTACCATTAGCCCGCGAGTTTATATCCCAGATTATCTTTAATGTTTTCCTCATTTTCACGCACAAAAATGTCCCAGAATCCCTTTCTGTACACATTCTGAAGATGATTAATAATTCATTACTAAAATCCAAGAAACCTGAATGACGAAACTCTCGAGTTTTCCCCCCACCCCAGTATTTTAGATTAATTTTGTGATTGGACAGTCTCTGAGTTGAGTAATTAGCCAGTAAAGCAATAAGAGCTTAATTTATGACTAAATTAATTAATAGCAGTAAAAAATTGGCTCACTGGTTACTGTAACCACTTTACACCAGAGACCATAGATCTGGATTATTATGCTGGTTGGTCTATCTGCTTTACCTGCACTGCTTTAGTTTACCTAACAGAAAAACTTAATGTAATATTCTGCATATTTGCTCATGAATGCTCATACTTTAGCAGCATTTTCTATATATATGTATATTTTTTAAGCGGGTTGATGTTTGCTGTAATTTGATCTCTGCAAGAAGAATAAGACAGTTCGTTCCCTGCAAATACTGCACACACATTTAACCGCTGCAGCACAATGCCAGACAAATACTACTCTTAAAAGGCATAATGGGGGGAGCCGAGGCCGCCGTCTCACAGTTTGAGTTATTTTCAGAATGTGTGTGTGAAACAAAATGCTCTACAAGATCCGAGCCTCTCAGTGCTCTAGAGTTACCCCACTGTGTGGTGAAACTCAATAGCCTGTTATCTTAGAGCCGTCTACCAGGTATGAAATTAGACCCCTGGCTGATCCAAGCCAAGGGGCCGAGGTGGAAATGAACCTTGATGGATAATAACCCTCAATTTTCCTCCATAATGTACTCCCAGCATGGCCTAGGAGTTTTTCCCTTTATTTGTTTCATGGTGGTTGGTAACTCCTGCTTGGTGTGTGTGTGTGTTTTGTGTGTGTTTTTGCGTACAGGTGTGGTTCAAGAACAGGAGGGCCAAGTGTCGCCAGCAGCAGCAGAGCGGCAGCAGCGCCAAAGCCAGGCCGCCCAAGAAGAAGTCCTCTCCGGCCCGGGAGAGCACCGGCTCGGAGAGCAGCGGTCAGTTCACCCCTCCCGCCGTCTCCAGCGCCGGCTCTTCCTCTTCCTCCACCTCGTCCACCAACCACGCGGGGCCCGCGGCGCTCAGCAGCACCTCTACCTCCATCAGCACCGTCTCCTCCATCTGGAGCCCCGCCATCTCTCCGGGAAACGCCCCCGCGCCCGCCGTCGCCCCGCTCCCCGAGCCGGGACCCCCGTCCAACGCCTCCTGCATGCAGCGGTCCATGTCGGGCTCGGCCGCCGCCGCCACCTCCTACCCCATGTCCTACAACCAGACGCCGGGCTACGGCCAGGGCTACCCGGGCCCCTCCAGCTCCTACTTCAGCAGCGTAGACTGTGGCTCCTACCTGGCGCCCATGCACTCCCATCACCACCCCCACCAGCTGAGCCCCATGACGGCCTCCTCCATGTCCGGCCACCCGCACCACCACATCAGCCAGTCGTCGGGGCACCACCACCACCACCACCAGGCCTACGGCGGCTCCGGCCTGGCCTTCAACTCCTCCGACTGCCTGGATTACAAAGAGCAGACGGCGGCCTCGTCGTGGAAGCTCAACTTTAACGCCACGGACTGCTTGGACTACAAAGACCAGGCCTCCTGGAGGTTCCAGGTCTTGTGATCAGCTTTTTAACTTTTTCTTTTTTTTTACATCTTGGCTTCTTTTCCTGCTGCCCCCCTCTTCTATTAGTTTGTTGCTTGTTATTAAAAACAAAGAGTTTATGAACCGTGACGACCTGCTCTGCAGTCGAACTGCTCTCCTCCCCACCTGCCCTCCGTGTTATCGAGAAAAAAAAAAGAAGAAAAAATGACAAAACTAAAAAAAACAAAAAGATCCCACTGAGCATCAGGAGCAGCTTTGAGGCGATTTCTAAACATGTGGAGGAGCTTAAAAACTGTTCTACAAAAACGCGACTCGGACAAACTCCTTCGACCAGCAGCCCTCTGGACGGGAGGAATATTTTCCCCTCCGTTGCACTGAAACAAACTGCCCTCCTGCCCTCCTGCCCCTCTCACCCCCGGCCCTGCCAGATTCTGTACAGTTTTTATTTCTCAAATTTGTTATTTTAGGACAACAGAGATTTTTAGTCAGCTGCATCGCGGAGCTGAAATATGTAAATACTATTTGGGTCAGTTGCAGTGACCATGTTTAGCTTTTTGTTTTGTTTTGTTTCTTTTTCTGAATTTAAAATTGTTTATAACAACTTTGGGAGGGAGGGGAAAAAAAGCAAAACAAAAAAGAGAGAAAAAAACGCAGCATGTAAATCTTTCTCAATATTCCAAAGATGATAAATTGGCCATGAAGTTGCGTTTTTTTGTTGTTTTTTTTTCACATGGGGTTTTATGCAGAAAAAAAAAATACGTGAAAATTTTTGGATGTCTTGGATTTAATGAAAGGCATCAGACCGGGTGCAGATGTTACTGCAGCCTCCACATTTCCCAACCAGATCTCCTTTCTTGAGCATTGTGGTGGAACTGGACATGTTTGAACCGCAGCACTTGGCTTAATTGTGGGGTCAAAGTCTCTCTTTTTTTTGTGTTTTATTTTATTTTTTATTATTATTATTATTGGAGGGGGAAAATGTGGATTTAATGATCCAAAAGAGAGAGAGAGAGATGTTGAATGTATCTTAAAGGCAACAACACTTGCATACATGTTCATCCAATAAAGATCCCTTAAGTCCAAATTAATTTTCCATAAGTGGATTCTGTCTCAGTTTGACTCCCAGCGGGGAGCTGTTTTTTTTTCCTTCTATTTATAATTTATTTATTTATTATCATAATTTTTTTTTTAGATGCTTGTACATCCGAAAATGACAAAAATCCTCTCTGCTGTTCTCTCTCATTTGAACTAGTCACACTTTTATTTAAAGGCCTGTTTATGTTGTTTCTCTCTAATTATAGCGGGGTAAATGCAAATCAGGGCGTAATTAAAACAAGCCTTGAACGCGTGCAGGGCCCACATTTCCATTTTAGAGAGCGGCTGTTTAATCCTCTCTGCCTGCCTTAAATTGAAACACGAACGTCTCTCCTTGCTTTAGGGAGGCTGAGGATATTTATTTATTTTTATTTTGACTCTGCCGTTTAAAAAAAAGGGGGTGGTGGTGAGGGGGGATTGCGGGAGCCGGAAGACATTTGATCGAGGCGTAATTGAATGCAGCGCAGTAATTGCGTGATAATTACTCCTGGTTTCTCGTAAATAACCCGCAGGAATCTCGGGGCCTCTGATGCGGTAATTACGGAGGTGGGGCCAGGTTAGGGGGGCCACATGTAGGAGTGTATTTGATGCGTTTATGCTCGCAGAAAGATGGCGAGAGGTACCCAAAATAATAATAATAATAATAATAATAATAATAATAATAATAATGGCGTCAGGAGGCCGCAGAGAGCAGAGGAACCTGTTATTTTATGGTTGTATTAAAACAACCTTTTTTATTCTCTCCTCAAACTTTTTCTCCTGCTTTTTTTTCTTATTTATTTTTGTCAAATATGTTCATAAAGCATATTTGCCATATGCAAATATGCTTTTCTACTTTACTGTTTGTAAAGTAGAAAATTAACTTTGAAGATATACATTTTTTCAACAACAAAAAAAGATAAATGGTGAAATGATCTTCCTTTATTTCTAGCATTTTAAAACGCATCAAACTAAACAAAAAGTCACGAGTTTGCGTCGTTTTCAAAGGCCAAAGAGATTTAAAACAACAACAAAAACAAAAAGCAACTTTTCTATCTGATCAGATGTGATCAGATGTGATCGATCCGGGCCTCTCCGCCTGCCTGCAGGCGTCCAGCCGCCTCTGTTCATGCAGATCAGATTCGCAGCAGCTGAATAAATATCGGCCGAACATAAAAAAAAAAAAAAAAACGTGTTTTTTGCGTCGAGACGCGCAAACAAGAGCTGCTGCGCAGTGTCCGCCAACAGCGGCGGATTTGTTCGGATTTGCGTCAGACAAACATTTGCTGGATCGAGCTCGCGCGACTCGTCTGAGGAGCCGCAGGTTGTTCACGAGGCAGCTGCGACCAAAGAGAAACAACGAGACGTTTGTCTGTCCGCATGTGCAAGAACAAAAAAAAAAAAAAGATAAAAAAAGGGATCAGAGAGAAAAATTTGGTTGATTTATTTTTCTATTATTTTGGGTGTTTCACGCACAGGATCCTTCCTCACATCCGAATTGAAACCTGGTGCAGCAACTTTGGGTTTCAGAAAAGTCATTTCTGGAGATCAGAATTGTATTGATCAATTCTGTGTTGAATAAAACGGCATCAAAAGTCGGGATTTAGTCAATCAGATGGATATTTACCTTCATCTAAAAGACGTTTTGAAATGATGAATAAAAATGTGAAGAAAAGAATCTGATTTTTGATTAAAAATATGACATTTAAAATAGAATAAAATTTTAAGTCGTCTGTTGGAAACACAGAAAAGCTAAACCCACGTGTCGACACTGACATGACCAGAAATGATAGATATAGATATAAATATATTTTTTAAAGCAACTTTATTTTCATAATTTAGAAATTTTTGCTTTGCAAATGTCAGAGACCCAAAGTCACCCAAAACTCTTGATCTAAATTTGAAAAGTTATTTTTATGTCTTGCTTTTTGGGAAAGTTGTGAACAAATGTTAAAGTGATTTTAAAAAACGGGGCGGTTGGGGGGTGAAAATGTTTTTTTGGGGTTTTTGTCGCCAGATATTTTCGTTTCACTGCCTGATTCATCAGATGCTGAAAGCAGCAGTGGAAACGTCTGAACTCTGAAATGCAAAAAGAGTGAGAGCAAAAAACCCCCCCATCTTTACAGAAGCTGCTGGGTCGACTCACACTGGGCTGCAGCATCCAGGTTGTTTTGGGGCTTTCAGAGGGTTTAAGGTGAGGCTGCCAGAGTTACGTTCATACAGATTGTTCTTGCAGAGAGCTGAAGCGTTAGCTGGTCCTGCTGTATGTGGAAAGGAGACGGTGTTTTAAACCTCATCGATTGCTGCAGGCCGGTTGTTAACCGTTTAACCCTTTGGCCTCCCCTCCTCTGGTGAAGTCGTGGACTGGAACCTGCTGACATTTTGTTCACACTTTGACCAGAAGATGAACTGGGACCAGGCTGCACTATACTTGTTGTATTTCTATAGAGAGGGAGAGAACGAAGACAAAGCCAGACCAATCCACCGGCATTTTGGGTTTTGTGAGATCTCGAAGGCCTTGATAGCGCTCGGTGTGCTCGGACTGTTTTCTTCCATTTCCATGCTCGTCTTTCATTGACTACAGCAGTGAGAAGCAATGCAGAGGATTATATTTACCTGAGAGGTTAATCTGGGGTCAACTGTACAGCGACGTGGGTGTATACGGGGCTGCCGTCTCTGGTTTCTTTGCCTTGTCCGACAAGGTTACCTTCCTCTTTCCTCGATGGAAGCACGTTTCTTTGGTTCTTTTGTGGTTTCTGTGCTGTGCGTTTCAGAAATCGCAAGACCTCTGGAATCCAGACTTAACCAAGAGGAGAAAAAAATACACAGCAAAGTCTAACAGCTGAAGTTTCCAAAAACCTCCAGGAGCATTCATAAAATTCCTGGTGGGGCTGGCACTCGCTACATATGATCGAGAAGACGAAGAGTTGGAGTGTTTGTTGTTTTTGTCGGTTGGGAAGACTTAAAGGACTCTGGTTACCTGATCCTTAAGTGTGCTGGGAGATCTGGTCCACTTACACCAGAAAGACCGGTTGCTTTGTTGGACAAAACTGTACCTGATAAATGATTTCCAAATGGTGTGAGAACTTCTGCAGCTTGATTACCATCAGGAATTCTTCACCGTTGAATTGTTACACGGATTTGATGAAAACAACGTGGCCTGAAAAGCTTTTGATTGACAACGGTGACCAAAATAAAACATGTTAACATGGACATTTGAACACAAACTACAAAAGAAAAAAAGCCAGTCATGTTGTCTTGGTCAATGTCACAAGTGTGAAAAGAAAAACAGCACTGCCTTAAAACATGACATTGAGCAAATCCAACAGCTTTATGGCAAAAATGCATCGGTTTTGAAGTTGGTTGTCATGGACAAAGTGCTCTGTATATTACAGAGGCTACTGTCCTTGTTATCCTGCCCTGAGTGAACAAGAACAAACTTCAAATTGTCACAGATTAGCCTAATTTGAACTAGCCTGGTAAAAACTAGCCCCTTGTTTGATGTTTTGATTCATGAAGAGGGTCTGGATTCTCGACTTTTGAGAAACAATTGCTTCCTGGAGACGTGGACTCGACTGAAGTTTCAAATTTGATCTAATTGTTAATGTTTCCTCCCGATTTACATAACAGCCAGTACGACGTTCAGAAATTGCCTGCAACTATCATCCGATGTGAAAAGAGAAGCACAGAGCCAAACAAAATGGCTGTTAATTAAATATTCACAACTTCTCCTTCTGTTCGCTGACTGAGCTGGACAAAATTCTACCAGAGCAATCCAACTCAATGGGAGAAAGCCCAGATGGAGGACTGAAGGGAGAAGCGAATCAAACAAAATAGCGTAGGAAAGGCAACGATCAGACCAGATTTGAACCATAAACTAACTTCACAAAAAGACCTGACATATTTTCCTGCAGTTGCAGAGTAGCAGTGAAGCTAGCTATTTCTCCCCTGAGCATATTCTGTAAGATAAAAAGCAAAAATTGAGCTCTTTAGCATTTTCAGTCAATGTATGCTAATGTTTTAGCCACCTTAAACCGTGAACATGAGGACACCAGTTTGTGTCCTTTAAAAATTGAAAAGAAAACGGTGATAAACACATTACGGTCGACGGTCAAGACACAGCCCAAAGCACTCACACTGAGGCCAAACTGTTAGCATGCTAACCGCAGATGGAGTCAGGTGATAGAAACGTCCCAGTTCAAACGTGGGGCAGTAAAACACAAGTAAAAGGTTGTTCTAGCAATCAAACCACTTCCTTCCTGCTTTTCTTCACCTGATGGGAAAATCAGACTCAACTGGTCTGGCAGCAATGCAGCAGCTCTCTGCGGTTTCTCAGCAGACCACTCCCTTCAGATGAAACCTCAGATGACGGCTGCTTGTCCCGACGACTTCCTCGCTTCCCAGTCTCCTTCCTTGTGAAATCAGTCGCATCTTGGAGAGAGCAGGGATGGATTAGGAAGGTATTTGAGGGGAATTATCTCATCTGAAAGGGATGCGGCAGACCCTCGTCCCAACTTGTCTTCTCCCTCTTCCAGGTCTGGGAGGGCTTAGCGGGGGCTCGTTGGCCCGCGGGCCTCGACGTTTCACACACAGCCTGTGTGAAAACCCGATTGCCATTTTTCCTCTTCCAGCTCTTTTGACAAATATTTGTTTACAAAGGAAGACATCTAAAATCATCCAGCCTCGTTCATGACCTGATCCTTAGAAATGATACAAATCTACAGTTATCCAACAATAACCACCGATAAATCATTTCATTAGCTTTAAAATGATTTGGAGCAAAAATAAATATGCATTACGTCCAATTATTTGTGTACTTTCAGACTGACCAGGAGACTTTTTTTTCCAATTTAAGCCATGAAATCTTTACTAATGGCAAAAAAAACAAACAAAAAAAAAACTTATTTGAACTCAAATGCAATAATCTATTTGATGTCTACAATGGCCCTGACATGCTTCCCTGACATTTGGGTAGATTTGATTGATGCCCATCAGAAATAAACCCATAAGTGGAGCCCTGTCCGCCCTGTCAGGGGGAGAGAAGAGGTTGGTCCAATTAGGAGGAGGGGGGAATCATTAGATGCTAAGGCTTCTTGCAGAAACTCTGCACAGCTGTTGCACTGAGGAAGCAAAAAAAAAAAAAAAAAAAAAAGAAAGGCAGATAACCTGAGTGCTGGAGGCTTGATTCGTTTCCAAAATGTTAACAAGGCCGTTTCGCAGCTCCAGCCCCCCGCGCAGTATGTTAATACCACTAATAAGCCTATCTCTGCAAGTCATCAGGATGGCAAAGATCTGAGGCGGCGTTTCACAATAAAAGCTGCTGGCCGCGTTTTAAATGAAGCATTTGTGGTTTCACAAAGCCGACATAATTACTCAAAGGGGGAGACAGAGGAGACCGCGTGGCTCCTCTTTGTTTTATTATTATTATTATTATTATTATTATTACTATCCGTCTGCGTTACATTATTTTATTTGCGTGATGAGATTTCACCGTTTGCCTTTGTTTTTTCAGGCGATTTCGCAGCTTTTCTTTTCTCGAAGCTGGATGACGCAGACTCGGTTTTGTAAAGAGTCAAGAGACGCGGCTCGCGCGCGCTTGACAGGTGCCACTTCTCTGCAGCGTGACCGCGTCATCAGAGGGGAAGCGTCACGACGTCCTGATGTTTAGGAGAAGCGTTAGTATCAGTCGCAAACGTGATTCCTCTCAGCCGCCCCTCGCTTGGTGAAAAAAAGTACAATAATTTTATTTATTTATTTATTTATTTTTTGAAGCCAACAAAACAACAAGAAGAAAAGAAGCAGAAAAGCATCCTCGTTGATCTTCTGTCCATTTCCAGCATCACTTCTTGTATGTTTTATTTTATTTATTTATATATATTTAATTTTTTTTTGTGGAAATCCTCTTAGAATGCAAAGTAAATAGATTACGATACAGTGAGGGATTAGAGCTCGCGCGGCGCTGTCAGATTAGTCGGCGCGAGCAGCGCGTCGACAGCCTGACACGGCGGTGGCTGCTGTTCAGGAAAGGAGCTGCGGCTCCGCGAGACGGATGCTTTAAAAGGCGCTGCCTGGCTCTAGTTCATGAATAAAACTGCGGCCCGTAATCTCGGCCAAAACACACACACACACACACAGACACACACACACACACACACACACACACACACACACACACACACACACACACACACACACACACACACACACACACACACACGGACGCTTGCAACATAAACCACCAACACAAAAAGTCTTTATTTTATTCAGGTTGGTGAGTGGCAGGTTTTGATGTACTTGTAATAGAAAAAAACTATTCATGGTTTTCTATAAAAAAAAGATTTTTTTAAATTTATTTGTTCAAGTTCCAGTTTGCACAAACAACATTTCAGATAAAAAGGTGCATCTATTGGGATACATGAAGAGAATATAATAATATTGTCTCCTTTTGGGAATAAAATCTTTCTTTTTTTTTCTTTTCAAACCATCCCTAAATGAACTACGTGGAGCATCCCGGGGTCTTCATCATCCTGGAAGAAAAAGAATTTATTGTCATCTGTCATGGATCCGTTTACTTTCAAAGCCTCTTACAAGTGCAGCATGAACATGCAAAGATAGTAATTTATTTTGTTAGGCGAATAAATTAAGTGCATATAGTCTAAGAAAATCCTCAACTGTAGTCTTTTGTTCTTAAATGATTGATGAATAAATTATTCAAAGTTGGACATTTTTCGACTTAAACCTTCTAAAATGAATGGCTTCATGAAAGGCCCAACATGATGAAACAGTGCAGAGAGATGCATTAGATAAAAATGAAATGAAAGAAGATCATGCTTTTCATTCAGAGGTTCAACACAGAAATGCCTCATCATTATCTGTGTAGAAACACACATCCTGTGTGCCTAGAAAAAACATTAACATGCTTCCATTTCTTCATATTTTGTGACATGGGTGGGAAATTAAAAATTGTGTTAAAAATTTTGCAAATAAAAATCTGGAAGGGTGGCTGCGTTTCTGGTCGGCCCACTTGAGCCAATCATCTCCTGGTCTGATGCCTCAGCCATCTTTTCTAGAGACTAAATACAGAGGCCCACCAGTCTGACCACAGAGTCCTGATCTGGTGTGGAAGGTGTGTTCAGGGTGATGTGCAGCGTCAGTTTTCTGCCACATGTACTATTTAGCAGTTCTGCTTCCTCTGAGCGGTGCATGATGACATGTGATGCATGTCCCGCTTGAGGCTTGTTGCAAACTTTAAAACGAGACTTCTCACGTATTTTCTTCCACACACCATTTTTCTGCAAAGGCCAGATTTGTGAAGAGCACGGCTATTAATCACCATGTCAACAACAGATTCTCCCACCCGAGCTGTGGATCTCCTCCAGAGTTGCCCCAGGATGCTTTTCTAAATAAAGCTCTCCTGAGCTGAGCAGTAAGTTTAGGTAGAGGGAGACGTACTGGTAAGTTTGTGGTTGTACCATACTTTAGCTTCTCTACTAAATTTCTCCCCAAGTTTCAACTTTGTTCTTTGGTCTTTGATATAAAGTCTCCATAAAAAAACTCATGTTATGTGACTAAATATAAGAGTTATAACGGCAGTGGTGACTAAAGTTTGGGACTCAAGTCACACTTAAGATGCATAAACAGTGACTTCAGTCTTGACCTGGACGTGTGACTTAAAGGGGCGGTACTGATTAAAATTTACTTGTTTGAGTTGAGAAATCCATTAAATCTATAGAAACCATTCAGCTGTGCAAAATGTCTCAGGGGACTCAGCACCACCCCTATATTTCTGCACTCAGCTCCTGCAGACTAGCCAGATGCAATTAGCAAACACCTGATGGAACTGCACATTTGCTGAGCTCATTGAATGAACTACTTGTCAGTGAAACGCTGCTATAAATGTTGCTAAAGAATAGAGAAGCACTGCTGCATTTTGTAACAACTGAAGTGAACATAGTTACTTGATTGAATTATAAACTTACACCATGCACCTGGAAAACATAATTCTGCCCCTTTAAAAATTGTGAAGAATCTTGTCTTTCTTGTTTTTTTGTGTTTTGTTTACAGCGCTGTTTGCTTCCCGTTCAGTCCATTAAAACAGTAAAAGTTGTTACTATCAGGGGTTTTATGTCAGGATAATTTTTGTTAAATTTAAATTCAGTTTTTAAAGACAGAGTTTTGGTTTTTATTTCACAGTCCTCATTTTTCTTTTCGAGTAAAAGACAGCAGATCATTGTGGACGTTGAATCTGCTATGTCCATTTTGATAAAAAAAATAAATAACTTGGTTGGAGAAAAACACATACAAGAAAACATTTGTGATTTAACTATTTGTTATCTAACAGTTTAAGCTAATGATCATTCCTTATATAGCACAATGTAGCGTTCTATGCAAACCATACAGCAGAAGCATCATGACAGATAAAATAATTTGAATTTTGACTGCGTGTTGCTCAAATACATATGACTTGAGACTTGACTTGAACTTGCAAACGACAACTTGTGTTGTGGACACATCTGTCAGTCTACTTACGTTCCCTCCTAGTCTGTTGCCGCCACTGCTTCCTGCATAAACAGAAGCAAAAACAGCAGAATATGGGTGCTGTAGTAAGAGTGACACTTCAACAGTGAACAGTTCACACGGTTGCTCAGAGAATCCGACATCTTTCTGGCTTTTAACGAATGTAAATAATAATAAAAAAAAACAACACTTATGTCACTTATGGTGATCTCCCTGTCTTTGAGCTCAGCGCTAATCAGGTTGTGATTGACATTAAAACCCCAGCATGCCTTAAACAGAAGACAGCGACGCTAATGTTTCCCTTCAATAGCCTACAGTCTGGATTATGGAGCGACAGAGCGATTTGGTGCTGAGACAATTGCAAATAAAATGGAATTATTAAAATATAAAGAGCAGTGAGAAGAGGACAAGAAGTGATGTTTTTTTTTTAATGGACGTTTTCTAAGAGACCGGTTAGTGAGCTCAGATGTCTAAAGCACTGAGGCCACGTTTAGAGAGCGGTACAAGCAGAAATGTCGCTTGGGAAGTGTTGGTGTGTGAGAACCGAGAGCTCTTAACGTCCTCAACAAGCATCCGCATTTCACTGTGGATCCCAACCAGCGGTCATAATTAAACATCGCTCAGCTTCAGAAAAAAATATTTGCCACCTTTCAGAATATAAGACGATGACAGTCAGAGGAAATGTAGGGAGCAGCTTTTAAGTTTCAAAGCATCATCTGGAGCACCGATGGTCTGATTTTCCCAGAGTTCATCATTCAACAATAAGAAAAAAATAAAATGAAATAAAATAGCATCTGGTGACATAATTGAGGGTTAAATTCACAGCTGACCAAAAAGATCCAAAAGACATTCACCAAAAAAAACCCCCAACATCTTAATGATTTGATGCACTTTGGGGAAAATATTTTGCAGACAGAAAGAATAAAATTGGGACTTTTTGAAAACAAAATGGAGGATTTGGACGGTCCTAGTCAAAATCTAGACTTTAATCTGAGTGAGACGTTCTGGCACACCTTAAAGCAGGCCACAGAAATGGAAAAACATCACTACTAGTTTTCACAGATAGCATTTGAGGCTCATCTTTGTTTGACATAAGCATTTGTTTGATGATCTGAAACAATTATGTGTGGCAAAAAAGATTAAACTGAAGAAATATGTAAGGGGGTGAAGACTTTTTCAAAGCATTGCATGCTGCTCTGTTTGTCTGAGCTACAGTTTTGTTATGTTCTGATTTCGACCTGCAGAAGACCCACCTGTCTGTCTCAGCGTTCTGAGCAGATCTGGACTGACCGCCACATGGACGGACTCTGGTCTCCTTTGTCTGGTCCGTTCGTCGGCTCTAGAGAACAACAAAAGCACAATAAGTTGTGTACACATCTGGTCAACAGTTCAAGCATTTAGAAAGAAAATTGATATTTCATTGATAAAAATGTTCTTACAAAAGACACAGTTTGCGTGTAAATCAATAAAGAAAATGTCATAAAGACACAGAAGAACTAGCAACAACAAAGACAAAAACTGTTGGAAGACAGAGGTACAAATGGACAGATGCAAGTTTTTGACAACTCTTTACATGATGAGTTTCCAATACAAATCAGTGGAGGAATCTACTGAGAAATAAATAGGACGGAAAAACAGAAAGAAATAAAACAGGCAGAAAAAAAATCCAAAAGAAAGACAAAAAACAGAAAGAAAGAAACAAAAACCAGGCAGAGAGATGGACTTTAATGCTGGTCGATCAGTTTCTTTGTCGGTTGTTGGTTGGATGGTTGGCTGGATGGTTGGTTGGATGGAGGTGGTTCCACTCTGTAGTCACTCAGACTGTGGTCTGTAGTTCTGATTGACTGTTTGTTCTTCTGTGTTTCCAGTTACAGACCCAGGCACCAGTTCAGCCTTTGCACCTGAACTGGTCCAGAACACCTAGTTCACTGTGCCAGCCTCCTCATCTTTATTCCTCTCTGATTGAGATGAAGCAGTCATTGGCTTTACCATCAGCCCAGGCTTTCTGTTGTTAATTTCAGGAGCCGGAAGTTGCTTATCAAACTTCACATCTTTGTGCTCACAGCAAACCCCCTGTGTGATGACAGATTTTCACTCTCCGGATTGATCGGAGAGGGAAACTGTGTCGTAGCTCCTTGTTGGTTCTGAGCCTCACAATAAGTTTGGCCTTCACTGATAGAAACAGCCAGGCGCTCCCAGTCTCTGCACTCCTCTGTCAGAGGAGTGTGTGGTGAACAACAGAAGCCAGCAGCCATCAAAGGAACATTGGGAAGCTTCCCAGACTTCCGTCTCGTTGTCTCTCGCTACCGTGAGCGTCGAGTCAGATTTGGAGAATGTGGGAATCTGTGAGGAGCCCCCGAACCGCCATTGTGCTCACCTCCCCTCTCCTCTGCTGCTCTTTTCTGGCCGAGACAAACGAGAGAAAGTGCCGGCGTTATAATGCCTCCCCTACTCCATCTCGGCTAAGCTGCCACTGGCTTCACATGAGAAACAACGAAACTTCATTGGAGACCAGATTACAGAAGGGGAGGTGGAGGGGCTTCGGAGTAATTTTTCCTCTAAAGGAGGAGGGAGTGATTGAAATAAAAAAAAAAGCAGGAGCTTTGTTTGCTCCTCTCTGAGGCTATTGTCTTTTGGGAGGTTTTGGGAATCTGCTTCCTTAGCCTAACGGCAGAGTAGAGGAAGATGGGGTACGATGGAGATTCTGGCACCAAGTCACCTCCTTTTCCACATGTTTTATCCTCCTCTTGTTTCTTTTAGTGTTTAAAAAAGAGCTTAGGCCGCAGCATCTCTCTTTACCTCTCTCTGGACCCAGATTGCTTATATTGGAGGGGATTTAGAATGGATGGAGGAGGCTTAGTGGTAGGTGGGGGTTCAGAGAGTCATCACTGTTACAATGCTTTCATGGCTGTTTAGCCATGAAAGCCTACGAGGATGAAGAGCGCCTTTTTCTCTAAAACACCCAAATCCCATAAAAATACTCTGATATGCTAGATGCAGTATCCATCACTTTCCTCCCCCACCGTCCCGTGATAAAGGAGTCATGAAGGCTTCTCTCAATGTCTCTATTTTTTCAACAAGTCATTCTTTCTTCCATTTGTTTTAAACTCAGAGACGGAGAGTCTGGGTAGGAACTCCGCACGCTGAACTGGACCGGTGGCTTTTAAAATCTGAAATCGCTGGAAGAGTTAAGAAGTGGAAGCAATGTGGCTTCGACATTTTGAAGTTTCATTTTGAAGACGCTGTTCCTCGGCCATCCGGCCGCTGGTGCTCTCTCTAAGAGGAGGCATAAATTAACAAAAAGAACAAATGGCGTCTGGAGACTTTATTTGTAGAGAGCAGAGCTAAATGTTTAAAGATCTGTAGATTAAAAAAAAATTTTTATGAAATGACAAACTGCTATTTTGTCAAAAAGCCTTAGAGTGCATTCATTGCAGCCCTGAAAGCTTTAATCAGACTGCAGCTCATTTTCCTAGAAAGTCTGGTTCGTTTGGGGAGATGTGAATGCATAATCGAACTCTGATGGGGTCTAAAAGCGAACTCTGGTCCACCTATAAATATGTTCACTTGGCTCAGTTAAAGTGAACTCTGGTGCAGTTCAAATGCATATATGAATGTCAAGGGGACTTGCATCCAAAAGCAGGAAGCAGAATGTAGCGCAGGGCATTCTGGGTAAATACAACCAAAACAAGCACAAAACTCTAGTGCTAGTAAATGTCTCATGGTCTTTTGCCAAAGGTAAAAGAGAAATACTACAATATGCTAAAATCCATTTTCATTTACATTTTGTGAATAAGGAAGTTGCGCTGTGTGTCTTCTTCAGAGGTTTTCTTGTTATATCCTGCAGCGCCCCCACAGGCCAGTGTAGGGAAAGCATTTTCAAAGGGTTTTGCTCTATTTTCATATGACTGAAACGCCACTTCATCCTAGCACAAAACTTTTGATCAAAAAAACGTGTTTTTTTTTTTCAAAATAAGACTATTTCCATTAAGCAGAAAATAAATCTCCATTAAGTAGATTTATTTTTGTAATTTCAATTTATGCAGTTCTATGGTTAATATGTGTTTCCTTAACGACCTGAACAACGGTGTACCCCATCTGTCACCCAGTGACTGACGGGAGAGGCACCAACACCACTAATCCCACATCCCTTCCAGGTTTAGATGATGGTTGGATGTCTCGCACGCAGTCCTTTTCTGACATCTATCGACAAGTCCTCAATATAGTCGGGTTTGCACTTTATTTTTCTTGTTTCTAACAAAAATATTTTCATTGTGTCAAGTGGTAGTGAGTGGAGTTGCCACCGCAATCCCGAACTGAAGAGGGTAGATGTTAAATTTCCACACAGGACACATTTAGACAATAAAACTCAGATGTTCATACTCACTGTGTTGGAGGGTTGTCTGAGGAGGAGGGACCTGTCCCCTTCGGGTCCACATCTGGTTCTCTGTGACTCCAGCTGGAACCACAAGCAGCACTGGTGCCTCTCTGAAGAACACCTGACGATGAACATGAAAACAGAGAACAGCTTAACCTATTAACTGTCACTCTGTAAATGCTTGTTGTGAGTCAGTGAGGACACTGGTGTCATCATGGGACCGAACCTTGCCCCGTTTCATCTCGTTACAAACTTCAATTTTGGAAGACATTGAAGACGACTATTAGTTTTGCACCTCAGAAATGAGTGGGAAGAGGAAACGAGTTGGTGGAAGGAACTTAGAAGATGTCTTGTTTGTTGTTTGCTGCAAACGATGTAGGGCACACAGCAAAGATGTGGAAGAAATATTTTAAAGCCCTCACTTCGATCCACTTCCCAATCACGCACCGCCTTACGTTAGGCTTTCACATAAATCCCATGTGACCTTTTGCGATTGTAACATGCGGACAAGTTCAAGAGCTACGAACGCTTCACTGAGGCACGGTACGTGACAGTGAGCTGCCACTTGGGGGAATTTCTGAATTGAGACAAGAAGTCAAATAGTCATGGAGGATGTGCAAACAAAGCAGCTGGGAAAGGGAGCAGAAACAACCACGTCTTTCCCTCAACGCGCAGCGGAGCTAACAGGCTTTCACTGCAACAACAAAGAGCAGATAGAAAAGCAGAGAGGAGGTGGAGAAGTGGATCTTCAGATAAAGCTCTCGTCTCTGCACGCTGAAAAGGCCCTGCAGTCACATCAGCCTTTGTGAGGGGGAGACACAACCGTTGCAAAACCAAGTTGGCTTTTTCTCTTGGCACTCAAAAGGAATAATAATAAAAAAAAAGATAGAGAGCGAGAGAGACAGAGATGGAGGAGAAGAGAAAAAGGCCTTCTGCCTCTCACAGCGCTGTATCAATCCAAATCAGCACACGTATCAGCCAGACAGCTATAAGCGATTTCCAATGCTGGTATGAAAAGGAGCATTTCTAAGCTGCGATCCGTGTTCTCTATTGTGCGGTTGTGTGCGTACAAGCGGCGGCAGGAATCTCAGAGGATCGAGATTCACAATGAGCGCGCATGAATGCGAGAGGAGAGGCACAGAAGATGTGGTGTCTATTGCTGGCAACCACTTTAAAACAACCGCTCAATTTGGTACAGAGTCAAATTTTTGAAAAATTATCCAATGTTTTCTTTTTCTTTTTCTGGTGTTAGATCTTTTAAATGCAAATCATCTCAATTGCGTTTTTTTTTTTCTTTTCAAACTTCAGCGGGACAATACAAACTTGAGCAGTTTGTATTGTTGCTCTTCGAGGGAAGTGCTCCCAACCACACCGGCAGCTACACCTGACACCTGGAGGAAAACCGCCTCTGGCTCCAACTAACATGCAAACTATCCCCATTTGTTCGTCTGCTTCGGCCCGTCAAACATCAAACACCGTCTACATGTTTTAAAAAGAAACGCATTGATCAGAGCTCAAGTGCCCCCCCGCCCTTCTCCTCTTTTTGAAGGTTTCATCTGATGTAAGCCTCAGCCATGCTTTTTATGAAGACATATGTAAGTAGGAAGCGTCTTATGAAGAATTAAGACTGGAGCCAATATGCACACCTCCAAACTGCATTGTGAAGACATCGTTTGTAGGCGGCTTGAAGCACACGAGAAAGGACAAAATATGCATAAAATTTAAAAGTCAAAGTGTGGCTCTGCAGCTACATGCTTATGGAGATCACACTTTGAAAACAAGTTAAGATGTTTAAGTAAAAAAAAACCAAAAAACCCCAGCACAAAGTCTGACAAATTAAGGTAAGAAACTAAATGTGAATGTTCTTGTTTTGCTTGTAGGAAATTTTGTTCATCTGTTGTATCTTCGTGTTCCTCAATTACTGTCTGCATCCCTGTGTTTATTTCAGTCAACACATATGGTTTTCAGGTAAAGTACTGACATTTTTCACCTTAAAATACCTCAAACTTTTCATGTTTCTTCCTGCACCTGTTGAAGTAAAGCCTCCCACAGCATAATGGTGCCACCTCCATGTTTCACCCCAGGGTACAGCATTGTTGTAATAATTTCAACAGACTCTACAGCTGAAATTAGGCCAGAAAGACTAATCCAGATTCAATATTAGGGTATTAAGTCACAATTCTCTGTTGTCATCAGGCCTTTCGACTGACGATTCTAACTACTGAAATGCAAAAGTAACATTTATGACTGTAGATTATGTTATACTTTTGTGTCCATAACTACGAGAATTGTGTATATCTTTCCTCATCTCAGGAGATAAACTAATACACTTTAACTTTAGGTGGAAGTTCAAATGTGAGAGTTAAGTGTTTAGCATGAGTCAAGATTTTGGATAGTAGCTGTTAAGGAATTACTTTGTTGGTGTTAAAATCCTTTTGTCTACGTATAAAACTCGGTTACCTTTCATAATTGTCATCAATGCAGCATGCGATGCACATGGTATCTTGGTGACAGGCTAGTTTAACAAACTCCTCGTCTGGGCATTTCTGTTTGATTCTCATTTCCCTATAATGTTCAGTCCGAGCTTCCTCCATTTCACTTGGATTCCTTTGATAGCATTTCAGCCGGGCCAATCAGTGAACAGAGGAAGTTGTGAACAATGACATTGTTTTTGAATTACATTTCCCCCTGTAGTTTTAGCAATGACAACCAACCGACCAATCAAAGAAGTTGCCATCTTGTTCGGATATAACACTTCTCATTTCGCAGAGAAGGCCAGTTGTTCACAGCGTAGGCAATTTCCAAAAAGCTTCATAGCGATTGTTTCTCAAAAGCTGAGAGCCCAAACCCTGTGTAAGAGAGATTTAGCAGAAAACAAATCCTCTGAAATCGGAACTGAGACCCTGAAGACACACAGATTGAGATTTGATTATTTTTATCGACTTAAAAAGCTAATTCTGCTTTTGGTCTGCCCTCCAGCCGTCCACATTATGCTACAAATGCTAAATGTGTGTGCTTGTACGTGTGTGTAAAGTGAGACACCTGTTCACTGGAGCCCTCTGCTTGCAGCAGGACACTTATTATTGATGGCCGGCCTTTAGAAGCACTGTTAATATGCACGCTTACACACATGTAGACACACCACACACACCGCTGACGTGTGTGTAGGCTGAGTGCTTTTTGGTCCAGACTGACAGGCTCGACATCCTCCTTGTGATGTAGCACTTTGATGTTATTTCTGTGTCGCTTTGTGTTATGTGTAAAAATATCTACATCAAATCACAGGATTTCTGACAAATCTGATTGTGTATAATAGTACGTGTAGAAACTGCCATCAATAAAACCAGGTTTTTTCTTGCCCTTTTGTCAAACTGCTTCATCACAATTTGCAGTTTAACAAGGTTTTACTTTGCCTACATTCAGGAATCCATAAGGCTTTTATCATCTATTTAAGTTTTATCTTTAACATAAATAGACAACATGTTGTGTCATGTTAGATGTGTATTTTGTATGGGGTTGTATACATACCAACTATATATAGGTATATATACATACCAAATAAGTTGATTTCCCTTCAGCAGTTCTGATCAATTATTAGAAAGTGAAATTCTAAAAAAGGTCAGATATATTAAATGCACCAAAACTAGACAGCTGAGTCCTGAAAGAGAAATGGAGATCTTGTTATATCTCACACACCAGAGCAGGTAAAACAGTACAGTATAATTTTTCAATAAATGATATTTATTAAATACTCCAGAAAAGTGGCTGTCGCAAACAAAAAGAGAAAAAAATGTACTTTTCAATTACAATTTTTTATATCATTTGCATTAAAATCATCATCATCTGTTCTATAAAATCCCCAGATACAATGTTTGTTTCCAACAATATGTGCCATATAACATGTTGGTTCCTACAGTTTGAGAATGAAAATGCATCCCAAGTTTGAAGCAAATTGAAAATTGCTTCATTTTTTAGTTACAGAAGACAAAAAACATAGGCGTATATAACTTGCAAATATTAAAGTGGGAAAAGTGAACAGGCAAAAAACTTTAATAGCTACTTCTGAAAAAGCTTAGTTTATCATTCCATGAGGAGTAAAATTATTTTTTTTAAAAACTGATTTCCAATCTTAGAAATGATTATTTCCAAGATTGACCATGAATTCAAGAATCACTTAAGACCTAAAAACCTTTGTTGTAATTAAACATTAAAACATACACACACACACACACACCCACACCCACACGCACGTACACACACACACACACACACACACACACACACACACACACACACACACACACACACACACACACACACACACATATATATATCATCAGGTCTTCCATTTCCTTGCCTCTCACCTGTGTCCCTTCCTCACCTCTCCACAGTGCTGCTGTCCAAGGATAGGACACGCTGCAGGTGATTGAGGTAAATCATCGAGGACATAATTAAGGGAGCTTATAAAGAAGGTGGGGGGTGAGGGGGGTCATGCGCGTGTTAAGCATCACATTAGGAATAAAAAAGAAAAAGGGAAAATAGATGCAAACAGGCCTCAGAGTTACACAAATGCTCATTTTCATTCCCAGCCACACAGACGAGACGGTCAGCCTCGGGGGTTTGACCTTATACAGTGGAGTTAAATACCTCATCAGTGAACACACAAACATGCCCGCGCAGCCTTTCTGCTGCGCTTTTAAGCATCAATGAAGGACTCATCCGACATGTTCATCTAGTTCCCCTCACAAATGTGAATGTTTTTCTGCCTAGCCTTCGGCCCTTGTAGCCTCTGTGTGGACTGAGCGTGTGTGTTTGCGTCTGTGTGGTTGTGGTTGTGAGAATGGGTTTGTAATCAGGAACTCAGCTTGATCCCCTCTGGAATGTGCTTTTGGGAGTGTTTGTTAAAGGCCAGCAGCATAGACTGAAAAAAAAGGAAACCTGGGCATTGGTTGAGTTTTTCTCTCATGTTGGGCTACCAAGAAAACCTTTCATTTTACATCTGAACATATAGAGTCTTCATCTAAATTTTAAACTATGATAGTTTTTAATAAAAATTAGCTTAATCTACGCAGTTGGAAGTGAATGAAGCTGTACCGATCTTGTTGGAAATGCTTCCAAATACTGAATTAACATCTTGTTCGGATATTGCACTTCTCTCTTTGGAGTGGGGGACTGTTTAAGCTTCACAGCATCAAACTGACACATTACATAAGTTGCGGCTAAACATTAACAATTGGGGAGAATTTAAAACCTCAACAGAGTCTAGGAAGCGATCATTTTTCGATAGCAAAAAGGCCAGAGTCTCTGTACGAAGCAAAGCGTAAGGGGGCTGGATTTTATCAGGGCAGCTAAAGCTGTGAGAAAACGAAAAGGGAAGGCAAGTCAACCTGTTGTCCATGTTTCGTTCCGCATCTCTCAGCCAAACTTGATCTGATTTGATTCTTTTCTATGCTTTTAGAGGAAGGTTTGAGCCTGAGAAAATATCTCAGGTGTGTCAAGGGAGCTGAGCCATCGAGGTTATCGACATGTAAGGAGGAATAATGGGCTGCATTTTCTTTATTTGGGCTTGGACAAGTGATTATTTTTCTTACCGTTGCCTGCGATGGCCCGGGCTTCGATTTCATTAGCTTTCCTCTTGGCCACGTCCGCGAGCACCACCTCGCCCTTATCACTGGCGACATAATGGAGGTCCTTTGAAGGTAATGCGGGAAAGAAAGAAACGTGAACGTTAATCTAAAATGAATCTGAGCTCAGATGACAATAGTTTTTTTTAATAGAGGGGTGGTTGCGGTATTTTGGCAGGAGGAGGAAGAAACAGATGAAATAAGAAGCAGAAAAAAAAGGAGCCGTTTGAAGTCCGACATCAGAAACGGCATCAGTTCGAATGAAATGCCGCTTCCTCAAAAAAAAAAAAAAAAGAAAGAAAAAAAACTTTGAAATCAGCCTTCTTGCTGCCTGTGCCCCAAACTGCGCGCGCACACACACGCACACACACACACACACACACACACACACACACACACACACACACACACACACACACACACACACACACACACACACACACACACACACACACACTTGTCTCTGGTTTTTAAACAGGGTTGGATGTTATCTGGCACATTTCAAAAGTGGGAGAAGGACTGTTCACCTTCTCATATTCTCCTTTTACACGGAAACACATCCAGCCGAGCATGTTATTATATCAGCCAGTCACAATATTGGAAACAGCATGTTTCCTCTGTATCTCTGCTTGAGCCTCAAATGCTCATAAAAAGAGATAATATGGCAATACATTCATTATTAACCCCTGAGCATCTGACTTCTGCTGCTTGGTTAAGACGTAAACCATCTTCTGCTCAAATATGTCCTAAATGATAATAATACAAGATATTGAACATTGATAGCTATATGTGGGACATTATTTTTGCTATAAAAATTGTTGATGTGTTCTGAATATTGTGGCTGTGAGCTTCAATTTGCAGGCTTTACTTATGGGCACATTTCTGCATTAATTATCTGGTCTTACAAGGTAAATATGAAGACATTTTTAATGTTTAAAACAGCCGTCAGTAGAGAGGAATGCTTTGTCATTCATTTGAATTCAATTTTAATTATTCGTCACACTAACTCCAGCAAATTTACACCAGATCCTCAAGTCAAACATGTCTTGAGAATGTTTGTCTCAAGACTGTTCACCCAATATCAACATTCAGATTTAGATCCAGTTCGATCATAAACATAATGACTGTCTAATTCGGTTGATCATTTTGTGATAAAGCTAATTCTCGTTGCCTTAAGTCTGATGCTGCAGCAACACATCCTCCTGAGCAACAGCGACAGTGGAGAGAAAAAACTGCCTTTTAACAGGAACTATCCTGAAACAAAACCAGGTTCAGACTGAACGTCCGACTACCACGACCCACCGCCCAGATCAGAGCTTCATGTAAAGTATTTGCTTAAAAAATGAGGAAAGAGGTCAAAAGGAAAAAGTGATAAATGTTGGACCAAAGAAAAACTATCTGCAGCAGGTGAGCGAGGAAAAAAAAAATCAGAAAACACTCAAATGTTAATCATCAAGTTTTTAAAAAAACCTTTTTGGTGGATTTTTTTTTTGTCAAACTGTGCTCTTTTGTATTTTTCGAAGTATTTGCAGTGTTTTGAGTAAATAATTAGATTGTTGGAGGCTGCTAGTGAGAAGTCCTTGGGGATTGCATGTGCAGATAAAATATTGGTACATCTGTACAGTTTAGGAGCCTTTTTTATGTAAGAGCTACATGAATACAAAACTGAGTGAAACAGAAGCCGAATAGTCAAAAAATAAAACAGGACAGGACTGAATGATAATCAGAAAGCTTGGAGAAATATTAATCAACATCATATGAAAAGATTACAGGAAAGTTTTCATGGAAGCAAAAGCATCAGTGGCATATCAGCAGTTTAACATTTTAATCTTGTATTTCTAGCAAAATGAGATTTAAAGAACCGAGTTTAAATCCTCAAAAAGAAAAATAATTTACTACATTACAACAACTGTGACCGACTGGGGCTCAAGGCAACAATTATAATCAATGCCCCCTGTTAATGGCTAAAATGAATGGCTAAAAAGCTATAAATACAGGAAACAGTATCACAGAACCTCCTCCATACGGTCATGCTGGACATGAGGTTCTGTTACAAAATTATTTCTGAAAAGTTTGGTCATAGTTGCAAGAAGCTCCGGTTCAAGCTGCAGGAGCATCCAGCAAACTCTCCATGTTTAGGCTTGTGATGTCAGAATAGAAAAGCTGTTTTTCTGGCAAGTTTGGCTTGTAGATACTGAGTTCACATAGCAGCCGTATATGACCCTCATCCGATTTGTGTCGGATGAGGGCCAAAAATATCTGAGTTTTTTTATGACAATCTGAACAGTCCTACTCCAATCTTTTAACCCCTGATCCCCTCAAAAAATCTGATTTGTACCTCTTCCATATGTGGTACTAATTTAGATAAGTACCAGATAGTTTTAAAAACATCTGCAGACTGAACGGTCATGCCACATTTCATCCAACTTTTACAATACAACCCATAACTGATTAGCAAACACTTGTTTAATAGGGGTTTTTTGTCTTTTACAGAACTTGAACCAGGTAGAGGTGAAACTATATGCTACTTTAGGAGTTTTGGGTCTGAACATATTTACAATGTTTTTTAAATCTTAAATGTAAAGTAGCACAGTAAACAATCAATTACTAAATTAGTTCTTTCTTTACATAATTTGTCAATAATCGATTCATCGTGATGAATCAGATTACTTGTTTCAGCCCCAGTTAAAATACCTTATATAATTGATCATGAAAACGGATTTTATCAGTACCTGAATATAAGCACAGCAAGAATATTAATATGTCTGCATCTATGCAAAATGCTCATCCGGAAACCCAACAAGTGGCTCCTGAGGCCTGCAGGGTTTCCCCAGGCAGAATGCAGGGACTGAGGGCCCATCAAAGTGTACAGCGCGTTAAGCAAAGTCTTCCGCTTCAGCAACATCACAAGACATCGGCGCTGTGACTCAGGGCTCGTCATGGATAACCCTCAGCTGGCTAAAGCCAGCCCCCAGCTGAGCCAGCACCCAGACTTAATACCCTCACATTGTAACCCGGCTTTTGTAGCCCACCCCCTCACCCACACCATTTCCAATGAGAAAAAAAAAAGACGAGGGGGGGGGTGCCGGTTCCCAAAAGAGAGAGGGAGAGCAAAGGAGAATGAGAGAGGGTGAGGTGCTGAAATTGAGGAGTGTGAATAGGAACAGATTGGGTAATTATAGTGTGGTGCCTGCCCTCTGTGGAGGAGAGTTAGTCGGAAATGTGAAAATGGACGACAACAAAATGGCCTCAAAGGGGCCTAAATCGGCTCCCAGGACTGAGGTGACAGATTTGGCCCTTACAAACGGGGACACGGCCCCACAATTAGATATGACCGAGGTGCTTAATTGATAACAAACAGAGCAGCGGATGACAGAACCGAGGAGGCAGGACGTGGAAAAAGAGAGAGGAAGCCAGGAAAAATAAAGGATAAATAGTAAAAAATACGAGAGGATGAGACGGCGTGACAGACAGATCAGAACAATATGAACATTTGATGCTGAGGCGCTTTATTCCAGCTTAGCCCCTCATAATACTGTCTGAATCTGTAGAAAGAGACCCAGAGAAGGAATCAGTGAGCGAACAAACGCAAAATGAGAAAGAGAGAGAGTAGTATCAGCCAGACTAAGAGGGGATAACAATAATACTGCATATAAAACCATCAGATATTACACCTCTTATTCCCCGACGCTCAAACGCGACACTAATCTTATTTATATAAGAGCTTTAGGGGTTGCGGTGAGCCAGCTAACTGCGCTGATAAAGAGGGGCGTTTTACTTTTTTTTTAAGGGAGCACAGGGGAGGGGAGAGCAGCGGTGGACGCTAAGAACCCGATACTGACTGATATTTGGGTTTCCTGCAAATAAATCAAGGATTAGGTCAACTGGCACAGAGCAATATTTTTTTTTCAGCACATTAAGAGCCTGACTCGTGTTTGTGTGGAGTCTGACCTGACAGGACGGGTTTCTGTCGCACCACATGGACGGGGAAGGGCATGAACATATGTCTGTTGTCGGGAAAACAAATGCAGTGAATGAAGTGCGAGGTAATGTCCATCTAACAAACGTCGGTAGTTTTAATAAAACTTTAGGGCTAAAGACCTAAAACCTTATTGTTTAGTCTTAATATTTCTATCTTGCAGCCCCAAAATATTTCCGATTTTACATAAACCCAAAAGTGTCTACTTGTATTGAATAGAATTATGATTGTTAGTATCAAAAATATTTCTGCTAGTAATTTTTTACTGAAAAACATACTTATGGTATTGAAAATATTCACTCCCTTTAGAACACTGTAAGATAACAGCTATTTTATTACCACTCAGGTCAGATCAGTTTAAAACAGTGTAAAATTACATCAAAAATAAAAATGTGTATCTTTAACATTTTTAACATTGATAATGTTAAAGATGTAATGAACACATCCTGTTGTAAAGCTCAACAAGTTATCATTTGTCCTTAACTTCTTTAGACAGATTCTATTTCACAGAAACAATGTCAAAAACCCCTCAAAAATACACGATGATGGCAGTATGATGCTATGGGGATTCTTTCTTTAGTTCAGTTGACTGGAAGATGGAAGATGGACGAGGCAAAATGCACGACAAGCACGAATGAGAAAGTGTTAGGTGCTGAAAAAGACACTCGAGACGGGCAGAGTTGTGCCTTCCGCCGGGACAACAACCCAGAATCATTTAAACCAGAGAGCATTCACTCGTTAGAGTGGGCTAGTCAAAGTCCAGACCGAAATTCAATGAGAATTAGTGATGAGATTTGAAAATCGACGTTCATCTCCGTTCTGACTGAATTTGAACCATTTTGCAGCTGCATTCTAACATCAGTGACAATCAATGAAAGGTCGATCAACAAAGTATTCACAGAGGAGGATTGAAGACAAATCAAAGTTTCCCTAAACAGACCTAAAATTCCTAAAAACTCAGGTTTGCAGTCGTGAAGTGAAAAAAAGGGAAAACAAACAAAAAAATGGACAGAAATTTGCAAGGCACTGAAAGCTGGACACTGAATATAAAAAACACATGAATTATGATGTGTCTGAAGACAAATCAGCACGTTTTGTTTCAAATTTAACATACTTATTACCTGTATTTGTTTAAATTATAATTGTAAAATATGCTATATTTGGCATTTCCCAAGTAAAGAAGAACTTCTCAGGAAGGAATCAGACATTTGAAAAGTTTACTCCTTTGATAAGTTTGTAAAATTGTCATACATCTGTGAGCAACAGATCATTTATAAAAGTGTGAAATTTGAAAATGTCAGGGATTAATGAATGAGTAGTCTGGGCAAAGCCTTCTGAGGACCTGGCAGCCGATCCTGTTGATTTACTTCAGAGGTACACTCATTGCATGAACCAAAACAATATATATATATATTTATCTGGGTGCTTTCAAATTATCTGTCCTTCTTTATCTTTGGCAACACCAAAAATACTTTATTAACAATCAGTCTCACAGACTCAAATTAAAGCAGTTAGCATTTTTATTTTAGGTTTTGTTAAAGCAATTTCCCGTTAGCATTTGCCAACAATACTGGCAGCCACACGCAGGCAGAAATATGCTAACATCTTGAAAAATCAACATAATTAGTTTCACACTAGTCTCATGACACAAATAACACCCCAAAGTCTTGTGTTAGAGAGGCGTCGAGAGTTTTAAAAGGGCTAATTAATCACGCGAGAGACAACTGTGAGTTTATTGCCAAAGAGGCAGAAGCGACATCTCCACCCCTCCGTGTTGCCTCGGTGTTGCCAGCGACGATAGATAGGAGGGGAAGATAACAGCTTCGCTTGAGGATATCTGCAGCGATACTGTACGAGGCCTCATTCAACAGACGAGCTGGCGTTCCATTCAGCTATCACAAAAATATTTTATTTAATTAGCAAGCTCTACCAAGACCTATTTAGGAGGCTCAGAAATAAAAAAAGGGAGGGAGGCGTCGTGGGCTCGACTTGGCTGACGAATGACCTAATTGGTTACATTATCAACTCATTATCAAAGGCTAATTAGGGAGTTACAGAAGAGCACCAATAATGAAAAACAGAAGAAAAAGAAAACGAGCCAACCAATCAGTAACCTCCCCACAGATTCCTCCTCCCCCTCAATTTAACCCAACACCAAGTGTTTCATTTCAACAAAAGCTTTCTATTTTTCTTTTTGCGGAGGGGTTGGGGGCTGTGAAGGACCTCTATTGTTAGCTGGGAAACAATGGAGGGTCGTGTCATGGTGGGGAGGAAGGGTCATGCTGAGCTTTTCTGGAGGAGGTGATGGCTTCCATGTTATCTGCGAGTCCTTTCTATCAAGTCGACGGCGCGTTATTGAGTTCTGCGGGCAAGTTAGTAAGTTACAAAGAGTTCGGTGAGTTGCCCTCATTAACCCCCTCCGCCTCGGCCCAATCAGCCAAGCAGCAGGTTAAAGCAACAACACAACCTAATTAGACCGAAGGACAGGGCGAGGGGTGAAATGTCAATGTGGCCCCTTGTCCTTCTTCTTTCTCGACTCTCTTTCACTCTTTGCAGACAATGAGCTGCTGCTCTCTTGGGCGCTGAGGCTAAAAGAAAAGGTGCTTGAAACAGTTTGCTGTGAATGAGCATTAGCTTTGTTACAGATCTGGGATGACGATCATCGGCCGGTATCGGTTGAAATCAGTGAACCAGATATGAGCAGATTCCCATTGTGGCCATTCACAAAGGGGTTCACGCAGGCTTCCTAAGTCTGCTCAAGATGTTTAAAAAGAAGGTGAAAGAGTCAAAAACAGAAGGTACACATTACTTTTACTCAATTTCTGAAATGTATAAAATGTGTGCAGGATGAGGACTTCTCAGAAGTTCATAGTTTGACAAAAAAGCATTTCTCTGTTGACTGTTAGTACGGGGAAGGAGACATTTTGCTATATCAAACAAATTTTTCTGGCTAGCCTGAAGTGTAAGAAGTGCTAACTTCCTTCTTTTAGCATAGAACTTTATCTGTGAAGTAAATTCAAGATCTAATTATGACTCCACATATGACGTTTAGAACCGTATGCTTAACACAGTGGATTGTATGAACATATGAAAGAAGGTAGCTCCTGAGTTGGCATGTTACATTGACTACGTAACATGGCTAACATGACTATGCTATATTGGTGTTGCGGCTAAAACATGATCACAGAAACATTGGAGAAGCTCCCACTACTTTTGAAAGGATATAGTCAGTTAGAGGCCATAGACATGAAGAAGGAAGTTTGGTCATGAGGGAAAGAGTTTTCTACAAAGTTGTTAATGCTTGTTGTGCTTTGGACAACCTTTGTCCGTAAGGTATTGCAATACTCCATTAAATATCATTGTACATACTTTTTTTTAACATATTCTTTTCAAGTTCTCACACATAAACAAACAAATACAGCTGTTCAACCAGGAACATCAGCATACTACATGGGAATGTTTTGTGTGAATTTGTGGACAAAAAAACTAACATTTCAAAGTCAAGCAAGTCATACAAATTAATCTTAACATGTTTTAAGCTTAAGTGTGTTATTTAAATGGACATTAGATCCTCACACAATACATTTATTGCTAAATGGTGGGAGCAATTTAATCTAACGTCTTTGCAAATTTTGGATTCCAAAATGATCTGGTCATCGACAACAGAGTGAGAAATGATAAAATATAAAAAACATAGACGATGTTTTTTAATTAACATAAAAACGAATATTTTTTTTTAAAACTCCCAAACAAAAAATAGAGTGGACATGTAGCAGCAGGTCAATTTTGTAAATTCTTACTAAAGTAGCTGTATTTGAATTCTTAAGAATAAATCTAATACAAACTGTATTTATCTAAGAAAAATAACATACTTTATTATTAATTATTATTGTTATTATTATGATTGTAAATGTTGGACCAAACAGGGAAGCAAAACTGTCCAACATGGCTGCTTGAAACCTCCACGCTGAAGAAAAACGCAGCTTTTGCCCTGTCATGGTGGGATGTTTCTATGTTTATGCCTGATCTTTGGGGATTAGTTGGCAGTAATTCATTAGGTCCTACACACCCACATTTTATTTGTCTGTTCAATTTAAAATTGAAATGCTCATTTTCTGGTCAAGAAACTGAAAGGATTTGTGTTAGAAGCATAAAGATTTGAATTTTTTTAAATACTATGTTTTGTTAAAAAAATAAACGAAGCAGCCGGATGAGGCCACCTACATCTGTTTGATGCACTCTGTCCACATTAAGAGGAACAGGCAGAAATTAGTGGACTCAACTCTTTGCACCTGTGATAAATAACAGAGGAGAAGTTTCACTCCAACTTGTTTAAAAAAAAAACAATCTTAAATTTATTGTTGACCTTCTATCAAACCATCCCCTCCTCTTTCCTCTCTGCCCCCTCTTTCCTTCACTCTTTCAAGGTTCACCGGCTTGACTCCACCTTTTCAATTCGGCTTCCCCGCAGCCCTGCCTATTAGTGGGGAGGGAATTGGAAGCGCCGCTATCAGTGTGATTGAGGGACAGAGAGGAGCATGAGTGAGTGTTTTTGTGTTTGTGCTGCTGAAGCATGGAGCAAAAAAAGTAAGAGGGGGGGGGACGTTAAAAAAGGGGTAAAAAAAAGAGAAAAAGACACCTACAGAAACACGTGGAAGAAAGAAGAAGTTTGAGGTAGATGAGAAGAGAGGCAAAAGGCCGAGCGGAGGCCAGGGAGATTGTGAAAAGACAGGGGCCCACACTGAGATCACACCTGCTCTCTGACTTGCAACACACACATACACACACTTTTGTGGGTTACAAGTCATGTGCAAATGCAAGTAAGAAGGGTTTAACAGTGAATGAACAACTAAAATAGGGTGTATGGCACTAAGGGGCCTGCAGGAAGCTTTTCGAAAAGGCGCTGGTGACTGAGCCGACATCTAATCCTCTGGAGGCCAAATATTAATCAGTTAGGCTTAATCTGTTTAATGTCAATAACGCAATATGGTAATTAATTTAAAAGGTAGTTTTAACTCTAAGGTTTTAAGTTTTGGAACATAAATATCCACATTTTCTAAACCTCTATTTCTTCTATAAATGTTGCAACAAGATGGGATTTTAACAATTTATTTCAGAACCTGCTGTGGCTTACTTTTTGCCAATCAAAGTAAACATGCACCATTGTTTGCATGAGATACCAATTTTAGGTTTTAGAAAAATCTAATGTTATTCTACTACATAGCTAATAAAAGAAGAATGAACGGTTACCTGTGATGCTAGAACAACAGCATGGCCAGTTTCCACATATTGTGACAGGTTGAAAATGTATTACAGTAACTTTTTCAGTGAATCGGGCTTTTAAAAAAAATTATTTACTAATTTATTAAAAATAAAATATAAAAACCAAACAAAAAAATCTTATGAATAGTTATTTTGTAGATTTATTTTGGGAGATTTTCAACCATTTTTCAATGCAGATCTTCTTACGTTAACCCAACTTGAACACTTAGTGTTCAATCTAGTGTTCAAACTAGTGTTTAACTTGAACAGTCACTTTTATGTGTTTACATAATTCTCAATTGGATTTGGAGCATGTGCTCCAGCTGCTGTTAAGAATATTCACAGAGCGCTCCTTAGCCACTCTATTGTTATGCTAACTGTGCGCTTTGGGTCAATGTTGTGTTGGGAGACTAGTTAGTCTTACTCTGAGTTTTAGTGCATTCTGTATTTTCCTGCTGTCATCTTAACTCCTCCTGCAAATGTAAAACATTACTAGAGTATAATGCAACCACCACAATGCTACACAATATGGACAAAATTAGCCAAGTGAAGAGTAGTTTGTCTTTAGTCAAGATGCTTGGAGTTCAGGCCAAAAGCTTTTATTTCAGTTTCATTAGACTAGATGGTCTGACAGCCTCTGGGTGATGAAAATGAACATTTTCTACAAATGTTCTGGCAACCTCGGTAGATCTATGCAAAAAGTTTGGCCACCCAGATAATTTTCTGTAAAAATTCTGGCCACTTGGGTAAATCTTCTGCAAAAAATGTCAACCTATATACAAGTTCTAGGACTCGACCACAGGCCTTCAGGGTCATTACTTTTAGACCTGGTTCAGTGTAAAACATGTTTTAGTGCTGAAAATGATCAAATGTTACAATTCATACAGATACAGAGTGGCATTCACCGTCCAGCACCGGGCCTGCTTAGCACATCTCAAGGGCGACACCAAGTAAAACAAAGATTGCCGCACAAGTTCTGTTTCTGTCTTCTGATTCTGCATGCTTTGAGGAGTGCTGGCCTGCCTTAACTGGTTTTTATGTGTAACACAGAAGACGGTCACTAGTCTTAAATGTTATGGTTACGTATGCAAGAAGCAGAAGTGTGCATGTGAGCAGATGGAAGAGACAGAGGAAAGACACAGAATCATTTTATCCAAAACACAAGTATTCACAAAACATTAAGAAATGTGAGCTCAAATCTGTGTATGTGATTCAAAATCAAAAATATTTACAATTTTCAAATGGGAATTTCAGTCAACACTTTTTAAACATTTGTTATACAGATTTTAGTTCTGTTTTGCTGTCAAACCACTATCTGAAATCAAAAATGTCTTTTAGCTCACCATGAACAAATCTCGAGCTTCCAAGTCAACAGCGAGGAGGAAAGCCTTCTCAAAACGCTGATGCCTGCAAAGAAAGCAGAGACGATAAGTGCTGGAAAACTAAAACCGACTAATATCTGTTTTACAAAAACAACTGGAGGAAATTTATAGATGAATCAGCCTGACGTACATTTTTGTCCAAGCTTTACCTAAATCCACAGATATGCACACAAATCTCTGCCAATAAGAGAACAGTGAATAGCGAGCACTTTTGTTATTATCCAGAGAAAAGCCAAGAGAGAGAGAGAGAAAAAGAGATAGAGAAAGGGAGAGAGAAAGAAAGACGCAAAACAGCCTAACTTTCCCTGAACACATCCAACATAAAACAAATAAACAAGCAGAGAGTGGAGGCTTTCTTTATTTGATGCTGATGGAGAGAAAAAGAATGCAGGCAGGTGATAAGAGAGGAGGAGGGATGCCAAACAACACTCCAGCTCTGGAACAGGGGAGGAAAACGGAGGTAATTGCTGGATGGAGAGCAGTGAGCGGCAGTGTGTGGGAACAACAGGGTCTATTTCAGTCAAACGGGCGTTTCAAAAGGCTCTCATGGCAGAAGGGAAAATGAAACAACAGTTAAACAGGTCTGAGTGAGCGCTGCTCTGCCTAGTGAATGACTCAAAGCGGCATCAGCGCATGTGTGACTGATGACATTCAAAAGCGACGTCCTTTTTTTAGAAATGTTGAAATAAGACAAGCGAGAGGAAAATAGGGAGTGTTAAATTTGTTTCTTTCACTCGTTGTCATTTTTGAACACTTGCTATTCTCCCCTGCACACTGATAAACTCAACAACATGCTCCGGGAGTGCTTTAAAAATACTCTATATATGGGTTTTCACACTGCACAACACTGAACTGCAGCCTACCTGGAAGTACAGCTTTTGTTTTATTTCAAGAAGTGCTCTGTCGAAGCTAGGCCTGTCACAACACATTTTGTAGGATAACAAATTGCCACAGAAACTATTGCGGTAAACAATGTTACTTTGAGACCATTTTCAACTAATACAATAATGATAATGGCATATTAAGAAAAGTACACTCTCTCAAGATACAAAATGCTTTAATTTCTAAACAATATTTAACACTGGAACTGAAAAATGTTTTAAATACATAAAATAAAAAACAAAGTAACAATAATTAAAAATGGATAATTAAGCTTTTGTAACCAAAATTGCATTTTAGAAATATTAAGCATGCAAAAGTGACAGGTAGTGCAACCTAACTAAATCGTACTGGGTTTCAAATATTTGCAGTGTTTTTCCTGCAATATCAAAGTGGAGCATCTCTCTAACACCTGTGAAGAGAAATTATTGAACTCACTTTTCTCTATCATGCGACTAGTTAATTTATTGCTTCCTGTGGCAGGCCTAACAGAAGCTGAACTGGATTGCACAAAGCCAATTTCTCCCCCAGTGCATTAAATTAAGAGCAAAAGCAGCAGCAGCATGAAGGCTGCGTTACCTGAGGAGGTGGTGAAAAAGGCGGCGGGCGTACTTGGTGACCGGCTCCCTGTACTCCAGTACCACTGTATCGGACAGAGGGGCAGCCGGGGCGTAAAACACCCGCAGGGCTGCTTCCAGCTGGGCTGCACAAACGTTGAGATACACTTTAACTAAGATGAAAGTAACTTACAAGTTAGACAAAGGAGCTCGTTTTAAGTCAATAATTCCTTAATACTGGTGAAAACTACAAGTTTCACTGGCAGATTATTTCACTTGTAACATGGGGAAATGTCTTAGATATAAGTTAAATAATCTGCCATTGGAACTAGTGTTTTTTTTTAAATCAACACTTAGAAATTATTGACTTAAAATAAGCTTCTGTATCTTGCTGAAAAGTTACTTGTAAGTTAGTTTAACTAATTGAAACCAAATTTTCTGATAGTCATGGCGGCCTAAAGCTCGTGGTGCGACCGACAGCCTCACCTTCCCTGTCTGCGTTGAGCGGCAGTCTCAGCAGGTGGTTGGTCACAGAGCTCAGGGCTTGGTAGCTCTCGTCCCCCATGCTGCTCCAGTCCATGGCCTCCAGGATGCCCAGCGCCTCTCTGACCTGACCGCAACGGAGCCGCTGCTGCAACAACTCCACATGGCCCAGCTGGCCTCCAGTTAGAGCTCCTGCCACGTAAGTTCAGAGTTCACATTCAGAATCAGTTTTATTGGTCAAGGCTGTGTGCGTGAACAAAGAGTTTGAGAATATTAAACTTTAGGGAAATGAAAGAACGTTAGAGGGACAATATGTGTATAAGTATTTTCAGCCATTTTTTTTTTATTATAACGAAAGTAAAAAGACATTATTGTGACATTATATAGTTAAACAGTTTGTGTCCAGGATGTGTGGGGTCTGCAGAAATGTTATCTGCCTTTTTTTTTACCCTAGGCTAGATCTGAGTAAGTCCTGGATGGAGGGAAAGTCAGCACATCTCAACCCCATCCGCACATCCTCACACTTGGCCACCTGTCTCTTGGCTCCGCCCATTTTGGTAGAATTCTTCAAAACTGGATTGAGGATGGCGTGATGCTTTTACATCAAGAAAAGTTCCTGTTTAAATAAGTTTGTGAATAGAAAAACTGGGTTTATGCTATCACTGTTAAGTTAGTGTCAGCACGAACAATACACACACATCCTTTTTCCTCAAAAGGCCTAGTCGTAGCTTTACGCTGCATCACCCACAGCTGATGATCTACAGGATTCAAATTTTTTGAGCTGAAACACCATTTTGTCTGCTAAGCACTGCTCAAAACTGATATGGTCAAAAGATGAGTCAAACGAAATTATAACAAACTGTGACCTAGGTGCCAATTTATGCCTTGAATGATTCACAGGTCAGTGTTAAGCAGCTTTAAAAAACTTTCCTCTGAAAATTGCTAAAGAGACCAAGCAGAAAGCTTGAAGAACTGTTGATTAACACAACTTTAAAGGATCACCTGGATGTTTGACTCCTTAGAAGGTACAAATACTGAGAAAAGTTTATTGCACAGTATTGCTTATTAGTCATTTGACAACGTGTTCTGATGTAACAATAAAATATTTACTAAAAAGAAGGTTGTGATTAGTGAGCATAGCGTTGGCTACACATGTTTACTGTTGGTGCAGCAGGCTGCAAGATGTCTTGTTGAAGAAGTTTTGTGTATTCATGTGTGTATGAGTCAGATGGGGGCTGGTGGGTGGTGGTAAGGGCAATTAAAATGACAAGCTGGCAATTAGCAATCCTCCAAATCCCCTAAAGAGATGGCTAATGTGGCTAATACATCGGCTTGTTTGTGTTTGAGGGTGCTGTTTGTGTGTGACAGTGTGCAGAAGGGCTGGCCCTGGGTGTCGACTGCAGCTCTAACTAAACCTTGAGCAGAAACAATAGATCTTTGTGGCATTGAGGTCTCGTTAGCTTCCTCTCACACCTGTCTACACTAATTCAATTGGCCAGCTAAGAGAAAAAAAACTATTAGTGAGCATCAAAAAGGAGACTGCAGTCACATTGTCAGCAAAATGTTCAACTCAAGAAACAGTCAAATTATGCAAACAGGACAAAAATATCTTAATTGGTTCATTTCAAACAATTATGGAGCAAATTTTATTGAAGTTTAAAGTTTACAATGAGGAAGAAAAATCTTAAAACTACTCTAAGGTTCTACTAGCTACAGCTTCACTGAAGGGGAAGCCACTAGAATAAATACAGCATCCAAGACTGATGATCTGTTATTGCAAAATAATCTGAAACTGACCTAAAAAACAGCATGTCCAGAACAAAAAAAAATCAAGAGCCAATATTTAGATCTCGAAAAGTTGCAAGAGACTTCCAATTTTACCATGAGATGCGCATGTCACCTTGAATCAGGAATCCTTAAATTGAAGGGGTCAAAGTTCCCCTACCATTGTTACATCTGTTAGCATCCAAGCGAGTGGGTCATATAGCCAAATTAGCAGATATGTGTCAAAGCGGCGCTCTACTCAACCATTCATCTATGATGGTTAAAGTGGTCGGTTTGAAAAAGTTATTTGTTGGCAAAAATAGGTTGAAAGAAAAACGGGAACTATTTTGTGAAAAGACAAAGTGAGAAACATTCAAAACATTCGTGGTCTCTTTATTAGTTTTAACCCAACCTTTGCTCCTCTTAAGTTGATATTTCTGTGCTTCCATGAGGAGAAAAGCTGTCTACTTCTGATCTTGGCTTGTGAATATAAGCAGGGTTATACCAGTGTCAAAGCAGCAGGTGGCTAACAACACTCCTGACATAGACAAAAAAAATGTAGCGAAAAGAAGAGCTTTTTGAACATAGCTATAGTGCTGAGTTACAGATTTTCCCGTATAAAACTGTCTTTGACATTTTAGTCTCCTGTTCGTAAGTTAATTACATCTTTGCAACATGTTTGACTTATGGGGACAAAGGGAGGCCAAACAAAGGAACTTATAAAACGACTCCACTGTTATTTTAGTTTAGAGGTTAATATAAAGAAACAGTATTAATCCACAAAGTGGGCATGTGTGTCCACTTTACAAAAAAAAACACAACATAAATTTTGTGTTGAATATCTGTAGGAAAATGTAACACAAACAGATTTTTAAAACCTGTGTAGGAGAAATTATCTCCCAATGCAGGATTCAGCATTTTCACTCAGATGTGTTACAAGTGCTTCCATTGACCATAAAATTGTATAAATTGCAATTATAAAAACAAATTTGCTTCATGGAAACATGCTAGTTGCTAAAAAATTCCAGTTTTTTAGTAAGAAGTATTTGATAGGTTTTTTTGGCTGCATCAAAATTAATATATTTCACAAAACTGCAAAGGAGACACAATGTTTCAATTGAAACATGGCAGTTGCGAACTTGTGGTTTTTGACATAAACGGAGTATTGACAAATTTTGTGTGTATTTGTAATGGAAACGCAGTTACTGATCTCACACAAAACTCTCCAATGAAAAACCTCGCTTGCTTTCAAATATACTTGGCTCTCCATCAAAAGTATGTCTGCTCTCAGATATTTTCTCGTTCTGTTGGAATCTAACACCTACGGAGAGCCATTTCAGCCAAAATGAAATCAGTTGTCAGCATTTTGAGAAATTAATCCATCAATGTGAATTATACAATGAAAGTGTGAATGGATATCAAAAACAAAAACGACTACCGGTACTATTTACAGCCGTCGAATTAAAGCTTATATGCTGCCTGTATGATGCCTGATTCAAATTTTTGTATGTGTGACACTTATTTTTTAGATTAGAGCTGATTTTTGGAAAAATTACATATTTTTCTCATGTAGTTTTGGGATCTTACTCATTTTTTTACACCCTCTGACATCATTATGTCCTTTACCCATCTGAAATGTTTCACTTTGTTCCAGTGCTGGGGGGTTTAAGGGAGAAACGACTATTTTCCCTTTGGTGCAGCACATTTTGTGGTCGGCTTCCCTACACCGTGTATCGGTGCAGGCCCAGTAGCGGCCAACGTGTGCCCAGATGAGATAACGTGGTGGAGGCTGGGGGGTGGGTGTGGGGGTGGTGCTAGGGAGGCCTGCCTCCAGAGTGGGAAAAAAAAAAGGGAGAACTTGGAGCATGGCCAAGTCTTTCTTCCACGCCGCCTTTCCGACTCGCTCCTTCTGTCATGTAGCGGGCTGCATGAAACAAGTCAATACAGAAAGGGAGCACAAGCAACGAACAAACGGGTTGGAGAGCGTGTGTGTGTGTGTGTGCAAAGAAGCACAGAAATAGAAGAATACACACACGTGCGTGCGTGTGTTGGTGGAATTATCATAAAGAAAAGACGTGCAGTGACTTCCTTCATCAGAAACCTTGGCAGACGATCAGAGGAGGGTAAGCTATTGTTGGAAGAACCCCCTTCCCCATTTCCTCGTGCACACACAGATACACGCACACACGCTCTCTACCTTCCTCCCCCACTTCAACGCTCCTGCCTTCAAACTTCAGCATTGCTCCGTGCCACAGTGACATCTTCTTTCTAAAGTTAAAATTAAAGATGCCTAAAGTGTGTGTATGGGAACCACAGCGAGTGTGTCAAAAGGATAGGTGGCTGTGGCGCAAAAAAACTTTGATTGGCAAACTTTATCTCGGGTCCCGGAGGGACTGTGCAGCCACTGTAAACGATTTATCGGAAAAATGCATCCCAGAATGCACCTGGGGGGCGTGGGAGCTTGTGCCCCAGGGCGATTATTGAATGACCTCTGAGAGCGTGACTCCTGCTAACCTTCCAGGCAAATTAACTTCTTTCTGCAGTGAGGAGGTGGGTTCAGATCCAGAACAGACCAGGAAGAGTACGCCTGGTTCAAACGGAGGTGACAGTCAGTGATCTGATATTAACCCTGCTGTAAACATGCAGCAGCTGATGTTTTAGTTGCAAAGTTTCAAGACGCCAGGATCTGGTTGATTGGATTGTTTCACACTGTCAAATGATCCAAAAACCTGTTCACCTCCCCCTAACCTGTGGTGGCGCTGCACCAAGAACCACTGAAGGAAATGATACAAAAACGTCTGAGGAAGATTTGAATGCAACTTCCTTCTTCACAAATTGTACACAAAAGCTGAGAGGATACAGCTTTTAGTGGTTGTAGGATTTCTCTTTTGGAAGAGACCCCAAGTCCTTTCTCGTGTTTGAGCCGGACTCAAGAGTTTGTTTTGATTGTATTTATCCAAAATGTTCTTCCTGCTTCCTGATAATATTTGGCATTCTCCCCTGTATTGCAGCAGGTCCAGAGTTCATTCAACCAAATCGAGACCTAGTTTTTAGAGTTTTGTGTGGACTAGAGTTGGTTTTTATTGGTCTGAATTAGGATTTCTTTTCACATTTACACCTCCCCCAAAAAACTGACTTTCTAGGCAAATGAATTAGAGTTGGATTAAAGTGGACTAAACAAGGCAGCTGTGAACACACCCTTAAGATCTTTTTTTTACTTACCTAGTCTGAATTTCAAGGCAGCTAATGGTCCTCCATTAAAGACCAAAGTCAGGGTATCTGTCCCCTCCGGTCCATCATCAAAACCAGCTCCCCACTGCAGTCCAGCCAGGCCTCCAGAGCAGTTCAGGTGCTGAGTTAGTCTCAATGTGGCTGCGGGAGCGGCTTCTTCTGCTACCAGCGCCATGTTTAAAGGTGCCAAGCCCACATCAAAGCACATCACTTCCTCCTGCCCCCCCACCATAATGACAACAGCCCCCGCAGGGTGCCAGACCATGTACAAGGGCGGTACAGGGCAGGAGGCCAAGATCGACACCGCCCGTCTCTGGTCGTAGAGCACTAAGGAGGAGTCCCTCAAGCCTAGGAGGACTGTGGTCTCACATGGGTGACGAGAGCAGGAGAGAGGAGGCGATGGCAGTGGGATGGAAATGATGGATGTGCGGTGCAGGCGCCCTCGTGCGCATTCATACACACAGGTAACAGCGGACAGTCTTTGAGGTCCAGCTGGTAACTCCACTGTCAGCATCTGGTAGTGCTGAAGCTGGCTGAAGCAGCAGTCCAGGGGGTTGCCTGTTGTCCGGATAGAGCAAAGGACCTGTGGTTTAAAAAACAAGAAACAGAATTTGATTCAGATAATTTCATCAATCAACTCTGAGCTCTCCATATTTTGCTTCTATGGACATCATTGCTGTAAAAACGTTTTTTTTACCCCCCAAAAGACCTGGCCACACATGTTGTGGCAAAATGATTAGAGGTGAAACCAGCCAGGATTACTTTTGAGTGTTTATAAAAGATGTAGAGAGACAGCATTACCGTTCTGAACCTGGCCAAAGATAGTTATTCTTAAAGATACTTTAATCGAGCAACAGTTTGGTTATCAGAAAGTTCTTAGACAAAACTGGTGTCACACAGTCAGATTATGTGGGATTTAAGGGTCACACAAAGCTTCAGTCCGCTTTACTCATATCCCAGTAAATTTGCTAGAAAGTCCAGTTCACTTGGGGAGGTGTGAACGAGTAATCAAACTCTGATGAGGACCAAAAAAGTGAACTAGGTGTGAGTAGACTGTGTGAAGAAAAGATTATGCCTTTCATACAGTATAGATAAATATCTGTCAACAGTAAATGTGAGCCGTAGTTATTTTCCGTTTGCAACTAATTATTCCCCAAACTCAACTTTTGAAGTGCATGTCAGCATGACAAGACAATCGTTTTTCTACTGGTTACTATACTGCAGTATCTTTTATATGGAGTAATTTTATTACTAAATTTACAGTTTTCGAACAAAAAAGGAAGACCAAAAGAAAGAGAGAGCATGACAGAGCTAGAATCAAGTCACCTCTTGGAAGCTGCTCTAAACCCCAAGAGATGAAGCAAAAACAAGGTCTAACACACTGCTCATAAACACCCTGCTGTCAATCAAGACAGCTAATGATAAGAGCTCTATTTTAACTCAAGGTCAACAACATCTTCTCCCTGGGCATGGCACGGCTTGGCACAAAGTGATAAACAACCACCACTGTTTACCTGTGTGAGGAGCCAGGAGATCAGCATTAGAAAATGACAGCGAAATAAAACCTGCTTCGTGTGATATACAAGGAAACCTCAGAGTCTTTGGCCAAAGATGAAAATCCAGAATGACGATTATTTGTCTCTGGACTACAACCAGGTTGCAGACACAAAGACCCTGCTAAGGAAACTGACAGCACAGAAGGCAGTCCATGTCACGGTTTTTGATGAAACACCCACCTTGAACCAGAAACCGCAGGAGGAGGCAATAGCCTGCGATAAACAGCAGTCCAACAGTCACTAACAGAGCCTTTTATAAGGGATTTCACCTTACCAAAGCCTCTATCAGAGCCTTGCATTGACCGTGGGAGCTTTGGCTAAATGAGCCCATTTCTTTTTGCCGTGTAGACAGAAAGAGGGATCGGCTGCATGCCTGCCTTCCTTTCCTTTTGCAAAGCTGCTCAGCCCAGTTTTTTGGCAGGCATTGCCAAAAGGAGACTTAGAGGGAGGAAAGCTTTTTTTTCCTCTGCCTGCCCATGGTCTACAGCAGGAAAGAAGCAGATGACTGTCCTCCCGAAAGCTTTTTTTCCTCCTTTCTCTATAATCCCCATAGAGCAAGCTCCTGCTGCTCCGCAGGGGGTGAATGCTGTGTGTCAATGTGTGTGTTTATTTGAGGCATCAGGTAAGAGGGGCTCGATTCCGGTAAAAGGTGGTCTATCCCTGTGAGAGCTACATTGCTGAGGGGACAAAGCGACATATGCATTGAATAAACAAGCGTGCAAGCACACTACAGGAAAGGACCCATTGACTCAGTCTAACAGAAAGCTGTCACAGTCAGCTTTGACATTAGTGGGACCAATTCCAGTCCCACTAATGCTTGGTTCTCACAGCAAGATGTTAAAATTGTCCTCCGATTTTCAAAACTCGAGGGATCACATACATGTTGATATAAAATGTTGGTAAAATAGTTTGTGGTGTCAAGTCACGCAGCAGGAGTAACACACCACACCATTTCACTCACCAACCTTCAGACGGCAGACAGAAAATCTCGCAAAACGTCTCGAGACCAAACGGGAGTTCAGATTAAACGAATACGGCTCACTGGAAAGAAGTTTGTGGACTATAGTTAATTAAAAGAAAAATAGCAAAAGGTGTCTTTGACATCCACCAGACTTTCTGGTGAGCCATGACAATCGTTTTGCCTCGTGTATGTGGGATTCCCCTCCATGTTTCACCTCACTTTCTGATTGGATACCTGTCACATTCAACAGGCTGTGTTCTCGTTTTTTCTCAGTCAAGACAACAAAACAAGTTAAATATCCCCAATTTCAGACTGGAGCGGTCCCGATTACCTTTGGAGAGGACTAGGTCACTCTTAGTACACCTAACTACTACAAGTAACTACTGCATGTAACCACACTACTACTGGAGTACTGTTACTTGTAGTTTGTAAATTATCCCAGCCTTTGTATTTCTTTTTCAATGAAAAAAGAAAAAATTTCACAGCTTCTTAAGCTTTAAGAAGATACATGAGCTTACTCACTGTAAATGTTTAGTCTATAATCAGTCGTGTCCGTAGGATTAATAATCCACAGACATAAAGTGACATAAAGGTGAAAGTAAAGGTAATTTTATTTATATAGCCCATTTTCAGCAACAAGGCAATACAAAGTTTAAAGGAATTTAAAAGGAAATACAAACAAAATAACAAACCAAAGGAAAGAGCAAAAACAGAAAAAGCTAATAATGTTGATCCAAAGCAGATACTCCTATTCAGGGTTGGTAAATAAGTATAAGTAAGTATCATCTGGTCTAATTCCTTTTCTTGGTCAGAAGAACAGGAGTCCAAAAAGTAGTTGCTAATGTAGTTTTTCTGGGTTGCCTGTTCTGGGTTGCTAAATACCCAGAACAGGCAAAAATATTCTCTGGATTTTCTAAGTGTGCTCTAAATTTGTAAAAGCGACGAGTACGCAATGATTTCCACATTTCGTGGCTTTCCATATGATAGCACTGGCTTTTATTTAGGAGTAGCAGAGTAAATGTTTCAAAAGCTACCCTTTTCAAAAAAATGCTTTTTGTAAAAATAGTTTTCTTTTTACAATTCTCTGCTACCAAACCAAATCTGAATAAAATTAGATGTTTGTGGCGTTATTTCACAAAATAAAAAAACTGCAAAGAGTTAGAAGACTTCAGCAAAGCACTCGTTGCACTACGGTAATAAAAAAAATAAATCAGCTTCTTCATAAATTCTCTTCACAATTTACATAGTAGATTACAAGCATACATACAGCTAAAGCTCTGTCAGCCAGTGAACTCTCCTGAACTTCTAGCTGAAAATGAGAATGTGAAACATATCAAATAATTCTGAGCGTATAATGTAGAAAAAGGAGGATTAAGGTCAGAAAAGGACAAAAAATGTTGAAAACGGAGGGAAATGTACACAAAAGACGATAAGAAAGAGGAAATAAAAAAGAATTGTGAGGCAAAGCGCGAGAGAAAGGAAGAAACGGAGTGAGGCACGGTGAGAAGAGATGCAAAGAGAGCGGAGACGAGAGGAGAAGGAGACAGAGAGGCAGAGAGAGACCTCTAGTAAGTAGCTTTCTCCTGGTTATTGGTTTCAGTGACTGGTCAAAACTATTCTTCTCTATTCTTCCTCCCTCCTTCTCCCCCTCCGTGGCGTGAAAGATAAAGCGGACGGGCCCAACTGTGTGGCTGGCCCTTGTTCACAGCAGTGGCCTTTTGAAGCCAATTTTCCAGCTCACGGAGCAGAGAAAGACGGGGAGAGACGCGCGGAGAGAGACGGAGGGACTTGGAGGAGACCAGAGGGATGAGGGTTCGCTGAGAGTGGAGAGAGGTGGGGGGCACTGGGTGGGACGGGGAAGTTTTGGGCATGTGGAAAGAGGGTTGGAGATGAGGTATCGATGTGAGAAAATGCATTGGAACAGCAGGAGTACAGAAAAAAACAATATTCCCCACGCCTTCTCTCTAGCAGCTGCTACCTATGAGCATTAGGAGATCCAAAATAATATTCTGACTCATTATTCTGCATCTTTGATTTCAGACTTGACTAAATTTACTTACCAAGGGACTTGCTGATCTACCCTTTCTACATACTGTTTTTTTTTTCTATTTTAAAGTTAATCATTTTAGTTTCAAAATACATTATAAACAGGATTGAAAACAAGTAAAACTGTGGGTTTTGTAGGTAGTTTAACGCTAAAACGTGAACTGAACTCTAAGGACTGGAGCAGCATCTTCAAAACAACAAAAAAGTAGTTTTTTTATTCAGATTGTATCTCCTCTGCATGTTAAGCGATGTACTGAAAATTTTAACAATTCAGGGTTTAAGAAAAAATACCTTGACATTTTCATACTAAAACTATCAGGTCGTAATAACAACAACACTCTTTAGTGTGGATGCCCTTGCAGCAAAGTTTACTATTTTCAGCAAAATGAAGTCAGAATAAAAAGAAGATATTCAAAAGGAAACTATATTTTCGTTGACATGTTCAAGTTCGCCAGCTTTTCAGAACTATTTTGTTCAGAATGGCTGAACAGAAAAAGTTGTCTTGTTTTATCCTTCTAAGCCTCAGTGCTACGCCATGCTAAGTGTTGGATTTGTAAATTTCATAGTTATGGCAATGATCTGCATTATCTGGACCAGTGGTGTCCAGAGTGCAGCATGAGGGCCATTTGCTGTGATTTTGTAGAATCACCAATATGGGACATTAAGTTAGGTCAAAATTTCACCTCAATAATTTAGTTCATTTTCAATATCAAAGCCCAACATAAAGTCGTCTGTGTTCACAGTTCACAGCAGGATTAAACACTTTATTGATTCTTTGTGGATCTAAAAGAGAAATCAAAACAGGCTAAAATCTATCCAAAAAAACCTTTAACCTGCTGTGTGCAACCTTTGTCTGTACAAAAAGTTTTGCTGCATCTCTATGTTTTGTTTTGCTTTTTTTCCCCTTCTTTTCCAGGAGAAGTACAAAACTCACATCAATGTTCGCAGAATACTCACAGCCCGGAAACTCGGAGGGAAATGTGAAATCACACTTTGACCTCATCTGTCAATAGATTTCTCTGTTTCCATTACAAATGAGTTAAAAATTTTTTTTTATATTAGCCTAATGTCAAAAAAGGCACAATTTTGAAGTTAAATCATTTCCATTAAATAAGAAATGCAACTGAAAACACATGAATAAGATTTTTTTTATGCAATAAGTCATAAAAACATCACAAATGTAAGATATGTTCAGATCTGTCAGCCATCAGAGGAGATGATGGTGTTTTATGCAGGCATTGGAGCAACAACGCCAGCGTTATGTGGAGATTGCAGTCAGTAATTTTACAGAGGAGTTGTGTATTCAACAGGTTGGAATGACACAACTTTCTATGAGCTGTCATGCTGGTAGAGCCCTGGTGAATCAAGCTGCACATTGTTCAAGGAGGCCAAGTTCCTACAAATGAGTGCGTTGCTGCTGTGTACAAAATGGTGTGACAAGAAAATAAGTGTTTCCATTGCAGTTTTTCAAAATATGCCAACAACAAACAGGAGAACAGCAACATCAACAGATTTTGTTGTCTGTCTGCTCATTGAATTCTGAAATAAACCAAATTAAAATAACAAAAAAAGTTCTGTGTTCTGCTCATGTTATGGCAGGAGTAATTATGTGCAGAAAACATCACAAACAGGGAAGACAACAACAAAAAAACTGAAGATATAAAATATGTGTTTGTTTTGTTTAGAAAGCCCTTAAATCATAAAATTCTTGGAAATGTTTTGTGCAAGCTTATTTGTTTGGCAAATAGGATGGAGGGAAGGGTGAAAAGAGAATGATTAAAAATGCTAACCGCATGCATTAAACTGTATGTTTTCCTTTTCACCTCTCCTTACTCTGTGCTTTTGGCTCCACTTATCAGCATGGGGAGTTTGTGTGGTGGAGTGGAGGTGGAGGGGGTGGGGTGGGGGGGTTACGAATTAAGACCACATACGAAAGAGAAAAAAAAAGAAAGAAAAAAAATCTGACTTTTTTAAATGCCGAGAGACCGGCTAGAAAATTGGCTTAGCGCTTGCAGATAGTGAACTGAACAAAAGGAACATATATATGAGCTTGAAGTGATTGAAGTAGCTGGCGTCTCCCGCCGTTTGATTCCTGCCACGGCTCTTACATAAACTGCTCGCTTAATTTCACACCGCGCATCTGAAAAATGACAACAAACGCTTTCATTAGAACGCAATGCCGCAGACTTTAATGTTCTTGAGGCAACGAGGATGGAAGGGAAAGGAAAAGAGGAGGACGGTGGGGGGATGTCGGAGGAAGACGGAGAGGACTTAAAACTTGGTGAAGGAGTGTGATAAATGTAGAGCGCCTTCCCCCCCCCCAAAAAAAACAACAAGCAGCAAACAACATCTGCTCTGATTATTTCATATTCATGCGCCCCCTTTCCCTCCTACACCTTCCCTCGGTCTCTCCTACATGAATTTATTTGTGCTGCATCCAGTTGCTATTGCAGATCCCCTCCACCCCTCTTTTCCTCTTGCTGCTCTGGTGAATATTTTGCATCTGCTTAACCGGGGAGCGGCGGAGTTAACGTGGGATCTTTCATGTGATTTCGGCGCAAGGCCAATCCCGAACTGATCCTTCATCATGGGTACGGCTTTGCCACAGGCCAGCCAATGTGCATGTGTGAGAAAACCGGGGAACGTGTAGGTGTTCTTTTTTTAATTTCACATGGTGATGCACAGAGGTGCAACGGAGGTACCACCCTTAAGGTGACTAACAACACCGTTTCCAATCCCCAATCCGTGACGACACGAGTCTCGGCTCAAATCTGCAGCTTTTATTTTCTTTGCAGTGCGGAGTCTGGAGGAAATGTATGCAACTGTAGTTATTGATGCAATAAAAGCATCAAAAACCTTCTGACTCAAGAACTTTTATCATCCACTTTGCAGTTTTAAGCTTTTTTAAGGCTTGTTGTCTTACAGCTTTAACTGTGTCTGGTGTTTTTAACATTTGCAAGAAACACTTGAGTTCACAATAACTTATGCTCAATATGCTGTGAGCCGATAATCAACGGCGAGGACACAAAAAGCTTAACTTAAGCAAATGATCAACCTTGTCTTCATGAAGTCATCAATAACTGCACACAGAAGTCAAGCAAACAGACGAATGCTGTAACAATTACATACCTTGACATCGTAATTTTTAAACTTTTTACCCCAGTGTTTATAACTTTTAGGGTGTTTTTACATCTCACGGACCGGTACGCTCGGTTCAATGCGTGACCGATGTTGCAATATTTGTTACATTTTCAGCTGGTGCGATTCGCTTTCACATTCACTGCGTCACACCAACCAAATCCTTTGAAACTCCGGTTTGCAAGTGGACCAGTTTGCTTTTTTGTTCCACATCAGAGATTGACTCCACAATGCTGAATGTGTATGAACGTCTGATTAATCCACTCTAGGTGTCTGCAACCTGCAGTGGCTCTTTGGGCCTTTTTATTTTTTTGCAAATGGTTTTTTATGTGTTTATGTGATATACAAGTTGTCTTTTTTTATAAACTTAAGCAACTTCTACTACTTTGAAAAATTTTGGGAAACCATACAATATATAGTTTTTTTTATCTTAAATGCAAATTGTTTATATTTTACAGACAGTTTTGTCTTAATTACAGTCTTGACCATGTTGTTCCTTCAGCAAATGGTCTTTTTCTAAATGAGTGCACTGCAATTAACATCTAATCGATTACTTAAATAGTTGACAATTATTTCAATAGTTGACTCATTGTGATTAATCCAATTAATCGTTTCAGTCCTACCTACAAGCTTTGTCATGTTCTATGCTTGAAATTAAAGATACACACAGTGTGTGTGTGTGTGTGCACCTTGAGTCCTTCAGTAGGTGAGCAGCTTATCAGGAACAGATTGTTTTTGTGTGTGTCTGTGGGAGTCCACGGCCACATCCCCTCGCTGAGCTCGTCCAGCGTCCACCAGCAGAGCGCCACGTCCTGGAGACGGCTGAGAGTTACACGCCTGCGAAGTCCTCCACCCGGCCCGCCCACCTCCACACACATCACCTAGAAGCAGGAGCACAGAAACATACACACGTGCATTCAGAAGGGTCAAGAAGCCCGCAGAATCAAAACAAATCTTCAGGGGAAGTCGTTAGTTAATAATCCATTTGGATTTACGTTCCTGGTCTGCTGTTTGGACACCTCGGGGCGCGGACACCTCCACCGCTGCAGACCTCGATGCCTCTCTTGTCCTTCCCCCGTTCTGTTTTTGTTGATGTCTGAGGTTGTGTTTTATCTTCCATTATTAATGTCTGCGTGGGCTTGTTGTTTTAGCGATGTGCATATTTTTTAGGAAGGTCCGCCACGCTCTACGGGCCACAACAAAGAGACGCACAGTAATGAGCTCTCGTGGCGCTTAAAGGAGGGTGGGGAGGGAAGTCTGGAGGAGCACACACACTCACAAAAAACACTTATGTAAGTTTGTGCATGTATGTGCATAAATGTATGTGTAACTGCAAGCAGAAGTACAAAGGTGTTTAAAAAAACGCTTTCAAAGACGTACACACACAGACCATCGGGTGATTTTAAAGCTGGTGAAATCACACTTTGACCTTATCATCACATTCAGAACAAAGCAGAACAAATGACTTACATGCAAAAACATACACATGAACCCGACCTCTACCATCCTGCAGAAGAGTAGTCAGGAAGTGGCAAACAGGTAGGAAAAAGAGAACAGCTGAAGATGACTGGTGTTTGTAACATTTTCACTTGTCAAAACCAATTTTAGCCAATTCTGATTGGGAGTTAAAATTTAAGAAAAAGCAGACCATAAAGTTTTCTTTTTTTCTTTTACTTGAGTTATACTGCTATGAACTGTTGCTATTCGAGGAAAATCTCTGGATACTCTACCGACTGCAAGGAACTTCACTGAATGAAGAACAGACATGTTTTATCCAAAAATACACCAGACACAGACTTGCAGTTCATGTTGCAGTGGGACCTCTTGTTTATGCACAAGCTTTGTTGTTCTAATGTTATTTACTGTCTTCTGAACCATTTGCAAATCAAGTAAGCAAACACTTTAGTTACTCTGCTCTAACACACATGATGCATATATTACCTACTATAAATACTAGTTTAAAAAGTTTCAAAATAATTTCATTTGGAAAAGTGTTTCTTCTCTATTTTATAACTATATAAAATAGTTATTTATGACTTCTTTATTTTTTCTCCCAGAACTGAATCGAAAACACCTCACTGATGCTGAAAACTGCTAATTAGAGTCTTCTCTCCATTAGACCGTCCACACTGAAGAGTGGCGTTGTCAGAGCAACCTGCTGGTAATCTGCACACTGCAAAAACACAACATCTTACTAAGTATTTTTTCTAGTTTCTAGTTCAAATGTCAGTACACTTGAAATAAGACAAAAATAATACATAAGAAACTTTTCAGCAAGATACAAGACCTTGTTTTAAGCAAAAAGCTTCTTAATATTGAGGAAAAAGTTCTAGCTCCGCAGGCTAAAAGACATTTTTCCCCAAGTTAAATAATCTGCTAGTAGAACTATGTTTTTCAATCAAAGTCAATACATTCTTGTCTCAAAACAAGCTCCCATATCTTGCTCAGAAGTTAGTTAGCTTTGCCTTATTTCAAGTGTACTAAGATATTCGCACTGGAAGCTAGACATTGGTAAAATTTGGTGTTTTTGCAGCACATGGTGGTACTATGTTTTTCTTGGAGTAATGAAGAGTGGTAATGAGGAATGAGGAAAAGGTATTTTTTTAAAAAGAAAAGGAAGACTGGGGTTTAAATATGGCTGAGGAAAAAAAACAGAAAATACAAAAGCAAACATGGAGAAAAGGGATCTTGGATAAAGTTATTTTTTGGAATATATAATAAATTGATATTGATAAAAACAAATGTTACTATTCACATTAAACTGGCACCAAAGAGGCATGTTGTCAGGAGGAGGAGGAATATGGAAATATCTCTTTACAAATGAATGTATCAGCACAGAAAAGGGGTTAAAAGCCTAAGAACCTGCAGGAAACGGAGCGCTGCCTTGTATGAGTCGAGAAGATTTGAGATGCAGCGGTCCATGTCTGCCCTCCTTGCTCCCTGAGGGGGGCAGAATTTTCTTTGGACACAAAATATGCCTGTGAATGATGGAAGTACATGTGATGATAAAGGGAACAAAGAGTTTTTCCCCGAACAGCTGAACAGGAGATCATTGACAGATTAGAAATGAAAACGAAGAGGGCGGGGGGAAATATCTAAAAATCACTGGGTTAATAACACACTCTATCTGTACCACCCGCAAGCCCCCCTCCATCCCCACCCATCTCCTTGCTCTTCAATTTTTATTTTTTTTCTGCTGCCGTTTGCTGGTCAGCAATAATCAAAAACCACTTTCTGTGGGCCGGATTAGTTTAGCCCCCCCTACTCTCCCTTTTCCAGCTTAGCCCACTGGACCAGGGCAATGTGTTTGTGCGTGGGTGTGTGTGCGTGTGTGTTTGTCGATGGAGAGTGGGATGAAGAGTGTTTCCTCCATGCTCACATGTGTGTATGTTGCAGGTTACGTGCATGTGTGTGCATGTGCGTTGACACTGGTGCGCAGGGGTTTGCAGAATGGAGTGGTGGTAGTGATGAAGGTGGCGCCTTATCAGGACTCTGCTTCTGGAAACAGACGCTTGGCGGGAACGATTGCATTGACACACACACGCAGCCGTGGAAACGCGCGCACGCCTCCCACACACACACACACCTTGTCGAAAAGGGCCTGGCAGTAATGTGATAATGCCTGGTTTAGCTGTTAGGAGCTACAGAGGGAGGAGACTGTTTTTAGGGAAGAAGAGGGCTGCTCTTGATCAGATCTATTACCAGCATCTATTAAAGTCAATCCAGACCAGAATGAAATACATACATGAGAGAGTTGAAGGTATATCAAAATATAAATATTCATCAAGCTCAATATTAAACTGCACCTGGTCTCAACTGGTTGTTCTGTCTAAAAATGACATTTTTGCAGGAGTGACTCCATACTAAGTTTGCTCCCTTTCTTAGATGTTTGATTTTAAATGGGTAAGGAAACAATTTAACTTTTTCTTTAGAAGTTAAAAGTGCGACTAATAAGATAGCGTTTTAGGCCCATTGTACATTTAAAAAAAAGAAAGAAAGAAGGAAGTAAATTTCTGCCAAAACAAAAAATGTTGAAATTAATCTCAGAAATTTTCCAGAAAGGAATTTGGACATTTCTTAGTTTCAATCTCCAAAAATTGTTGACTTGATATTCAGAAAGTTTGAGATTAATCACAGAAATCTTGTAGACAAAATAGGAAAATTTTAATTCTAAGAGTGTCTAACTCCAGCTCTAAAGTTAAACTAGTTAGACGGATTGTTAGTTCATCTAATTCTACTTTATACAAATGAAACAACATGTATTCAGTCTTTTGTTTAACCCCACAGCACCCAAATTTAAACTACTGTCACTGATGAGACTAGATGTGTATAACTTTTTAGAACAATTTGTAGGTTTGTGTTTGGAGAATTTTTTAGGTGTTTAATTTTGTGAGAAACATGACCCGATTTCACATGATAGTGATCAAAAAGAAAACTTTAGGGTGTTGGAAGAACTGGCCAGGGATAGAGAACAAAAACATGACGCCTTTCCTTTTTGTCTCATTGGATTTCTCCTCCTCATTTTGAGGTCGCTAAATTCAAACTGAAAACATACACACTCACACGCACGCACACATCAATGCGGCCTACTGTACCTTAATTTCAGAAGATGAGAGTTTGTCTGTTCGCCTGCCAGTCTCCAGGGAATCCTGGCTCTTCTTGTTCAGGTAGACGCCGGCGACCTGGCTCTGCTCCAGGAAAGACAGCAGAACCAGCCGATCGCTCAGCACCGCTGGAAATGACATCACCACACTCAACATCACTACCCTAAACTGAAAGGACAACAGCAGCTTTTACACAACAGAGAGGACACTTAAAGAAACCATATGATTGCCTTGCACAGTCAGCTACTGAGAATTAATAAATACTTCCATATTTATTGGTTAAAAAGAGATAATAACAGATATAATCCATCCAGATTTAAAAACGTTCTATTTATTGCTCGTCCTTTTTGCTTTGTTTAGGTATTATTGCAAAAATATTACAATGTAGTTTCTGCTATGGCAACCTTGCACCCTGTTTCAAATATACTTTGTAGAAACATTTTTCACTAAAGTCTTTTGGATCACAGTTTTGATGTTTCCTTCTCAAGATGGAAATATTTGCGAAGTAGCTGGTTCTGCTCTGCATCCCCAGAACCAGAACCAAACATGGAGAAGCAGCATTCAACTTCTCTGCACCATAAATTTGCAACAAACTTCCAGAAAACTGCAAAAACTCCAAAACACGGAGATCCTTTAAATGAAGGCTGAAATCCCACATGTTTATAATGGCTTTTTATTAATAACAACTGGAACATTGATCAATATTGCTAAGTGAATTTGATGACGCCGTTTAACAAAATGTAATGTTTATTGCTTGTTTCATAACTGGTCACTGTATTATGTCTTTGTGGCTTAAAGCACTTTGAACTGCCGAGTTGCTGAAAAGTGTCAGACAAATAAACTTGAACTTGACTTGGTGCATTTTAACTCCTAAATGTGCTTTGATCTAAATCATTACATCGTAGTCGTCACTGAATATCTAAGAGTCACTTTCCATTTTTAAAGTGAGTCTCTGTCCAAGTCGAAAGTCTTTTTCAGCCGCCAACAGGCGTTCTTCAAGGACTGCCTTGAATTTAGTTGTATTTATCGACTCTGACTAGCTTCCCTGTCCTTGCTGAATAGAAGAATACCCACAGCGTGATCTGGCCACCACCACTGAGAACTTGAGGTTAAGTGTGGTGTTAGTTCTGGCTCAAAGTATTGAGAATATAGGCCAAAAAAGTTCTTTTTTGTTTTCGTCAAATTTGATCCCTGTCTTATTTATTTATTTGCTTTTTCAATAAATATTCTTCTGTATACGTGTACACTGTTTAGTTGGTGTTCGGTATCCAACATTTACTTTTTCTGCCTCCTTTACACACGTTTTTTCCTCTTTCCTCTCCAACTTTTTCTGTGCTCTTTGCAAAACACACACTTTTCATTAGTAGAAGAACACACTTGATCCTGTTCAACTCTTTCTGGAGCTGCATGGAAACGCTGATTACCAATTAAGCCCCCCCTGCATACCCCACCCTCTCCTTCAAATTAATCTGTTTATGAAACCAATTAAATGGAAAAGAGGGGAGGGGTGAGAAGGGGGTTGCTACACATGTCTCTCAGAAATCCTGCTTTGAGTTGAACGGGTGAGGCAGCACCCCGAGATTTAAACATCTAACCGGCAATTAACCGTGCCGTGTGTATTTATAAACAGGAGGATATTGGTGGGATTGCGCTTCGAATCATCCTGTTGTGTGAAAATTTTTGAATTAATATGCTAATTTTCAAGAGAGTAGAGCAAACACAGCTTGAAAAAAAAACATAAAAAACCAAAAAAACTAGCATCTTAAATCAGGTCAACAGAGTCTGTCAGTTAGATTATACAGTAAAGAACTGGCTCAAAACTAAACCGTTACAAAAAAAAAAAACATACGGCCATTAACGAGCCTTAGCTTTTAGAAACAACATTTAATGCAATAGTAAGAGTCTTTGTGATAGATTACAGACGAATCAAGTTAAATGCAGTTTAGTATTGATCTCTGTGGGTGTCTATAAACGGGATTAAGCATAATCCCATTCTTTTCCAAACCAGGCCGCGGTCCAATCTGGGGACCAGGTGGCTGATTTGGCATTAGGGGCCAGAATTGCGTGACCCATCCATGAACAGCTCCCAGACTCACACACACACACTGAAGGAGCTCGTTGTGGTGTGTATGTGGTCACATGGGCAGAAAGCTACATAAGCATTTACACTTGGAGGTCTGCAACAATATTTTATGCATGCACATTCACTCACACCAACACATGCACAAAATGCATCCAGTCAGATGCAAAGAGCAATCTTGTCGCACACACACAGACAAAACCGCACACGCACACAGAGCCCCTAAATCCATTTAATGCCATCTCCTCTGCAGCATGTTGACATAAGAGGCCAATGGGCTTAAGCAAAGCACATTTAAACATGGGGAAATGAAACCTGCTATGAAAAATCACTTAAGGATGCTTAATCGTGGAGCATATGCTCAACTTGGCCCAGCCGTCGGCCAATGGAAACCTGTAATACTTTGATGCGGTAGAATATTCGTAATCTGCCGCTCAGTGTGATGCAATCGGAGCTCGTTGTTCCAGCAGGGTTAAACTGGCCTCCAGGTTGCAAAGTTTAAACCAGAACAGCGAACAGCCTTCCAAAAAGAAAAGAAAAGAGACTGGCTTTTTTCTTTCAAACTATAAAAAAACAACAACCAACCTTTTCTGTAGTTTGGCTGAATCTGTGCAAATTGGAGAAAAAGGGATTTTCTTCTTTATCCAAAAACTCACAACCTCTTTCCGCTTTGCAAAGTTGAAAATAAATTGCCATTGCAAACCATGGTGCAGCTTAATCTCAGATTCAGCTACACTTAGTGACGCTTAGTCAATTGAAAGTAAATTAATACATGCAACATTTCTAAATTATATCAGCGTCAGATATAACAGAAAATTACAAGGTTTTTTTAGTCAAAACATTAAAGGGGCAGTACTATGTGAAATCAACTTTTAAGAGCTTTACATCATGTTATGTTATTATTCCCTAATCAAAAACATATCTTCATTGTTGCTCTTGATTCTTTCATGCATGTTTAAGAAATCCTTAAATTTCCATGACAACCATTCAGCTGTGCAAAACGCCTGGTTGGACTTAGCTTCACCGGAGCTGCAGTTTCCCAGCTTCCGAGCTTCCACCTCCCAAAGCAGCCCTCCCTCAAAGCTCCCCCACTCCTTCAGACTAGCAGCAGCAGCAATTAGCAAACATCAAGTGGAGCTGCTCATCTGTGGAGCTCATCATACCAGCTACTTCTCAGGACAAGGCAGGTGAAAAACATTGGTTTGGGGTTATTAGAGGAGCGCTGTTGGGATTACTTTCAGAAGACGAAGCCTCAGAAAGATTGGGAGTTTCTTAAAGAGACAGAGACTCATTTTCATGGCATTAAATTATGAAGTCAAACTCCTTTTATGTCATATTTGATATAAGTAGCATTTTTATAAAAACTGAAGGAACATAGTTACTTAATTGTGCTATTAAATGGCATTATGTGCCTGGAAAACACATAATATTTCCCCTTTAAAAAAATAATTTTAAGGTCTGGGTAGGTTTTGAAATTTCTTTATATTTGATTAAATTATTTAAAAACTTCCATGCCAAACAGCATCAATCATTTTATATTGTAAATGTGAACAGATGAGCACTAATAGGAATTCAATCTGGAGAGACTCAGACAGAGAAAGAAAGCGATTAGAAAAGTTTATTGACATGCATAAATTAAGTCTTTGGCGCTCGGGCCCCGGCTAAGGACATCGAGCTGTGATTGCGATAAACTCGGATGAGCATTCCCGATGCTGATAGGAATGTCATCCCCCAGGACCCGATACTAGTGGTGGAGGTTGGTGAATGAAGTATGCCTGGAGAGCCAGGACAGTGGAGGTGTTGGCCATGACATGGCTTGGTCCAGTGATGATAGGTCGTCGTGATTAGCGGGATGCGGCGATTGGATGATGCAGGTGAGGCTAAAGAGTCTTCCAGTTTGAATTTAGGCCCAGGCTTCATTTTACTCAAGTCTGCATTATGAATAACTGAACTGACATAAATCTTTTTCTGTATCTTGACCAATACAGATATTGATGTGGGATCAGTGCATCTTGATTGAAAAATTTTAGATTCCCATCTATATATTTCATCTATAGGCTTATTAATCTATATTTTCATTAATAAGCCTCCTCTCTCAACTATAATCCTGAACTTTGTCAACAAGTAGGTCAAACCTCACCTGATCTGTGTGGCTGTCTCTCTACCGATATTTTCTCTTATGTTTTTTAGTTGAAAATGTAAATTCTAATTTCAATAATGAAAGTTATACTCTATTAGGCTTAACCACTCAAACACACACATACACACATATACAGGGATCACAACTCACTTGATATTGTAAATGGTTCCAGTAATGATAAATGTGTTGGACGTTGCGATCTGGCCTGGCTCTCTGCTTTTAATTGTCTCAGTCTAATTTAACAAGTGGCAGATGTGAGAACCCCAATCTGACTGCAAGCCCCCCCCCCCCCCCCCCCCCGCATCCAATCCCACACAACACACACACACACACACACGCATATGTACACAAAATCCCCGGAACCCACCCTCTCACAACCATTACTCTAATAATTAGTGCCCTCTGAGGCTTTGAATGAAGCACAGTGGGAGGCGAGTGTGTACCTGAGTGTGTGCAAGTCTTTTTCTTTTAGGTGTGTAAATGCAAGTGGACATACAGTAAGTGTTTGTTGGCCTATGCAAAAGGGAAAAAGGATGTGTGTGTATGTAATTACACGGGTGTGCTATGTGTGCACTGTGGGGGCTTAATCAAGTGTCTCGAGACCCCAGGCGGAAGTGGGGAGGGCGGTCTTATGAACAAATAATTGATACAGAAAGAAAGAAATAATTAGCAGATTTGGGCCGTTGTCCACAGCCTCTTATTCTCTCATGCCAGGTCTGCAGAGCGAGGGAGCCCAGAGCAAGGGGAAGGTGAGGTGGGGGGTGCACGGCTTTCCCTGGAGTAATGCGCGATGGAGGGAAAAACACTGATGGATGCTCTTAAGGGAAGGCCCCTGGACACACGCAGCACAAAAGGATTTGCCCGCAATTAGCTAGCAAGAGTCGCTTGGCTCACCTGTGGCACCTGTTATGGTGCGAGTCGCCGCCTGTGTGAGAGAGCGACTGCGTGTGTGGTGGACGTGAAAGTGCATGCAGAGGGAGCGCAGGTGTAGGCAAACAGTCAACACTGACGGGTTGAGAGAAACTGAGCGGATGATGATGATTTTTAAACGCCAAACGTTTGAATTAAAACAGCTAAAAAAAAGAAATAAAAAATATAGCCAAGAAAGTCTTTAAATAAATATAAATATTGTGACAAATGAGAACATATAATAATTCAATTTTATTAGTGAAAATAAAAAGTACTGTGCATCACCTACAAATTTAATGTACCAATTGTAGAATATTTCTAAAATTTTTCCAGATAAGTGGAGCATAAAAACTGAATGAGAAATACATTGCTAGAAACTAAAAACTCGGGAAATTATTAAATTGATTGTGCACTGCACAAACACAAAATCTTATGAAGTATCTTTGCTCTAATTTCTAATGCAAATATCTTAGTTGACTTGAAATAAAACTAACTAATAAGTAACTTTGCAGCAAGATATAGGAGCTTATATTAGGTCAATATTTCTTTCATATTGATGAAAGAGTCCCACTGGCAGATTACTTCACTTATGACATTGGAAAAATTTATTGTTATACATGAAATAATTTGCCAATTGAACAAATACTTTTTTTTAATCAATATTAAGCAATTATTGACTTAAAACAAGTTCCTATAACTTGCTGAAAAGTAACTTGTAAGTTAATTTTGTCTTAATTCAAGTTTATGAAAATATTTGCGCTAGAAAATAGACCAAAAATGCTAGGTAAGACTTTGTGTGTTTGCAGTGTATGTTCAAAATTTTTGGGTGAATCATTTTAATCCTAATTTAAGTTGAGATTCAGTACAGTGGTATAGGAAGAGCCAGGCATGATCGTCACTCTTCAGTCCATTGAAGGGTAACATCAACAACCTTGTTTCATTGTTGTTGGAGAATCTGTCAAAAATGTGCAGAGCCAAACATTGGACACATTTTTTATTTTTTTGTATCAAATGTAAAGACTTTTCAACAAGAACAGGTGAGATTAGCAGATTCACAACCGCAATATTTTTCTACTTTACTCTGCAACATTTTCTCAGCAGCTGAAAGTGAAGCTTTTGCTTTCAGTGTAATAGTGTCTCAACTGTTTATGTCCACCATCATCTTATCGATTAGTCTTAAGTGGGTTTCTGTAGGAGAAACTGAGCTGTAAGGACAGACTGAAATACAGTTAATAGCTAAAACTGTATTTATCACTATCTAAGACTTAATTTGGTTTTATTTGGTTCACTGTGGACTTGGGATGGTAATAACCTTAATATAGTGATAAATGAAAAACTCTTAATCACGGTACAACTCACCATCAGTCACAGTGCTGGCAGGAAGTCGACCCACTAACGTGCGGTCTACACACACTTGATCGAGTTGAGATCCTTTTAGGGTGACAGTCACCAGCACTCCATTGCTCAACATCATCTGCATACATCACAATGGAGCTGACAGGTTAACGTTTATCCCAGTTTATTTTGGTGAGCATGCTTTTAAATGTTTGGCTTGTCATAATGAATATCCTAGCTAAAGGTAATGAACTAGGTAAGATGTGCGTTTTCTGCAGGGTGGTTCGAAAATTTATCATGACATTAAAATAAAAAAAAGAGAAGATCAGATTTGCTTTTAAGGTTCTCGAGTTAAAGGAATATTGTAATATTAGTTTCATATAATGTGCTTACAATGATCTCTAAGCTGATTTTACTGTCCAGTTTAGCTCTTTTACTGATGCGCACTAACAGGTGCCTGTGTGCCTGTGTGCGAGGGTGCGTGTGCTTGTCTGCTTGAACCCAGAGGGTGCTGAGCTGGAAAGGGTGTGTACCTGGCAGCAGTACTTGCTTCTCCATCTGGTGTGAACGCAGGTGTTGCTCTGCAGCAGCTCCTGAATGGACATAATAGGGAAAGTGTAAGGCAAAGAGGGCACCGAACTTTCCTTCAACAATGCAATAATTATAGAAAACCCCGGAAAATGTTTGAAAGAGACACTGAAAGCAAAAGGAAAACAGTCTGTTTGTGGTAGTAGATACCTGTCCAGACAAGTGCTCACTCCAGCAGTTCCTGCTAACCAAGGGGCGGGTCCAGGGGTATCAGGGGGGAAACGGATGCAGGTAACCACTGCTTGCTTGCATGTGGGTGTGCAGGTGTGTGTGAGTGTAAGGTCAGTCATTCCTGCAACATTCCAGGCCCAGCTGGGGTGATTGGATGGGAGGAGAGAAGGTCGGAGAGAGAGGAGGTGTGCTGGGTGTTTCTGGTTTCAGACAATGGTTACGGGTAAGAGGAGGGAGGTGGTTGGGTTGGTTGAGTGCGTGTGTGTGTGTGGATAACAGCCACAGACAGGTTTCAGCAAACAAAGCTAGGTCTGTACTGCCACAAGTACAGAGGGGAAGACAGGAGAAGGAGGTGAATGAGGAAGGTGGAAGAGAAAGAGAGAGGAAGGGAAAGAAAGGGGAGGGGGGAGTCCGTGGCCCCCTGATCCCCTCAAATATCCCGTCCGATGACAGAGGTCGGCCGAAAGAGAGGCGATGAGAGAGGAGAAGGAGAGAGGGAGAGACGAGAACAAACGAGGATGACGGGGGAAGAGCGAAGTCAGACAGAGAATGCCCCTATTTGTTAATCAATCAGCCGTTTCGGAAAGGGAAAACGGCAAAAATCCCCTGAGGGGAGGAAGAAGAAGCTGGAGAGAGGGGTGGTGGTGGTAGGGTATTGGAGAGGTGGAGTGAGGTTACCTCCAACTCCTTCAGCGAGTCGCGCAGCTTCTCTGGCCGGCGGTTCTTGGGGGTCCACAAATAGCCTCGAGCTACAGAGGGGAGAGTGGAGAGATCGAGTGACCGGTCGTTTAATCGCAGAGGAGAGAGGGATCTCTTTAAAACAACACCCCTGGGAATATCAGGGAATGTGGGGAAAGAATTTAATAACTTGGTTGCAGTTTAAGAATAAAAAGGTGGAATAAAGGTGACGTGGAATGAAAAGTTGAAGGCAGAGACGGCAGATGTTGAAGGAACTAAAGTAGACCCAAATAAACTGGCTCAGTTTTTACAGTCTGAATGAAACCAAAAAGGTGCAATGAGTGCAGGAATAGTTCAAGTTTAGTTGGTTTTATTCATCAAAATGGTTTAAAGGTGAAGTTTAGCTGATTTCTTTGTTTTCTGAACAGATACAAATTGATTACCATTCAAGTCACTCCCCATTCAAATCCTTTAGACTAGCCAGCAGCAATTAGCTAAGATAATCATATAAGACACTTCTCAGACTAAGAAGACTGATTTTGCTCCATATCAATCATTTCTGTGCTGATAGGAATAATTGTCGACTTGTTTTCATTTTACTTGCAGTGTTTTCATTTGAAATTTTCTGGTATTTCAAAGAGTTCACGAAGCCGTGCACTCCAGCAAGGTTCTCCGGGGCTTTGAAAGACAAAATAGCCCACAGCATCACAGATCCTTCACCATACTTCTCCACATATTCATGCTTTCTCTCATGTCAGACCCAGCTGGAGGGTTTGTTGCCATAAAGCTAGACCTCAGTCTTATCTGACCGAAGGACATGTTTCTGATTAAACAAACCCCACGTGTTTATTACTTAAGGTAGGTCAGAAAAAGGTTTTTAGGCTAAGAAAAAACAGGGCTATGGATTACTCGTTAGAAATTACCATTATCTCTTATCAACTTAACAAAACTAATACATAAAAACACAAAAAAGAAACACAGGACTTTTAGGGATGCCAGTGTTTTTGCTACTGATACTTTTGTTAAAAACAATTATTTCTAAATATTATAATTACTCAGATGAAAGTCTTTTCTATACTTTCAGCATCTCTAGTGCAATAAAAATTTTCTAGATGACGGCACTAAATGTATTGGTGCCGATACATTTAGTGGGGAGTGTAAATGAACATGGTGTGTGGAATCAAAGCTTCTTATTATAGGATCCATAATTTTCTTAAAACTGTGAATATGGAAGAAGAAATATGATTAATTAAAGTTTCCTTATACCATAATGATAAGCAACAGCTTACTCTTACCAAACGACTGAACACAAAATGATAAAAACTGGCAAGGTTAATTTTCAGTTTTATCATCAGGTACTTGTAAAATAAAACAAGAACTTTCTTAATTATGGAACCATTAACCAGGAGTATTTTTGAAATTTTCACATTATATAATCAGAAATATTTCTAAAACTTCTTCAAGGTATTACTGAATACGTTAAATTACATTTTAAAATGCAGTGGTTCTTAAACAGTATTTGTCTTCTTACATTTTTCACATTTTCATATCAGCTAAAAATAAGTTGAGTAAGTACAAAACAGTATTTTCTTTTATTAAAGGGGAAACCAGCTTGAGTCTATATGAATTTGTAATCTCTCCCTTGCCAAATCATAAATTATTTGTAATTAGCCTAGCTTTTTGTCACATCCAGGTCTATTTATTACAAACCTGTAGAATCAAGATAAACTTAAACTTGTCTGGCAACATGGAAAAGCAGAGCCCCAACAACTGTTGACCAAAAAAACACAAAGACCGTCCAATGACTGCCAAAGAAAGCCTTTATAATCTCTAAGACTGATATGCATGGAAACTCCTGAGAGAAAAGCACAGGTTTTCTTCCAACCAGTCTGAAATTACCAGCTTTTCAGAAGAAGAACAAAATACTACCAGAAGTAGCATGGTGGCGGTAGTGTCATGGTGTGGGGCAGTTTTTTTTAGCTTCAGAACCCATAGGACTTCCTGTAATTGGGAAAACCTCACATTCTGCTCACTACTGGTAACAGTTTGTGACCTAAAGCTGCGTTATGCAACAGTCCAAGCCCCACCAGCAAAACTGCCTCTAAACGACTGCAAAAGCAAATCAGTTTTGAGGGGGCCTAGTTAAAGTCTAACTCAAAGTTAAACAGGTCATTTATAGGGAAAAAAAACCCTCCAAGGTGAATTAAAACCATTCTGCAAAGAAACATATCACTAAATCCCTCTACAGGGAGATCAGGACAAGCAGGTACTGGGTTATGTCCTTACAGATTAATTTCAGTAGCTTTTTCCTTAAGATTTCTGCTATTTATATTTATTCAGATATTCTTGATTTGATATAAAATTTGCTTTGGTGACTGAAACATTTAGGGGCGATTACAAAAGAAAGCAAATAGTCTTCCTTGCACAATATTGAGGATGTAACAGAGACACTCATGCTAGAACGTAAAAACACAAAATCTTCCGGGGTAATTTTTGTCAAAGAAGCTTGTTTTAAGTCAATAATTACTTAATGTTAATGAAAAGGTTCCACTGGTAGATTATTTCACTCATGACAAACATTTTTCCATCAATATTAAGGAATTATTGAATTAAAATAATCTCCCATTTCTCGCTGAAAAGTTACGTTTATGTTAGTTTTGCCTTATTTCAAGTGCACCCAGCAATGTGCCCTAGTAACTAGACCAAAAGATTCTGTGTTTTGGCAGTGTAAGACAATTTCACTCCAAGTTTGTAAATCCAAGTAAAGTCGCAGAAGCACCTATAAAACTCAGCTGCATTTGATTTTTTTTTTTCATCACTAAATATTAAACCGGAAGCACAGAGTAATTTCCAAACACACGGAGCAATCTTTGTGGAGAGGTGGATATATTTATTCTTGGGGACTTGTAGCGTCTTTGAGTTATCTCCCAACTGTAACCTCACAGTCTGCAGCACATTTCTCAATGTGTGTGCCACACCGAGGCCCTTTCATTTAATTTTCTAGCCCTCTTCCTCCCATCTCTGGAGGTTAAACAAACAGAAAGATGTATGCTAAAAAAAAAAAAAAAATAGTTAATTGAATTTGTGCATCTGCCTCTGCCTGCACACATATATATTTATATATAGCTATATAAATAGATATATATATAAATTCAAGAGGAAAGGAGGTACCACTGCTCTCACTGTGGTGCAATCACACTCTTATCTGTTTATTTTACAGTCTCTCATTTCATCTTTACAGAACGAAGTGATTAAGGAGAAGAGTGCTCTATTAAGAAGAAGAGGTAAACAGATGCATGCAAATGAGGGTGTGGAAGATGGGTGTTGGGGGTGGAGGGTGAGACGAGGGCAAGGGGATGAGTGTTTGTCTTCTGATAAGGCTGTTTGTATTTCACTACTGAGTGAAAAGCAGAGAGAGGGAGAGGAGGACAGTTCAGTGACCGATTTCCAGAAGACGGTCAACAATTTTAGAGTCCAAACGCACACAGACGTAGTGGATATGTGGAGTAAATAGATTGTTTTGTGAATTCCTTCTTTGTGAATGTGAACTTACCTTCACAGAACTGGAGTTTCTCATTGTAGTAGTGATGCTCCAGGGGATTGGCTGGAGGGGAGGAAGAGAGAGGCCAAGTGATTCATACATTTCAAGAAGAAGGTAATGAATGGGTCTGGGTTTTCTTTTTGGATGTAGCTAAATAAAAACACAGAAAGCTAAGCTGCGGCTCGACCGATACCCCCCCTCGGTTCCAAAAGGGATGAGGGAGGGGAAGGGGGGGCGGGGGGGCACCTCTGGCAAAGTGCAACCCGTAACCGTGCCTCGTGGCCGGGCCGCCCCCGAGCATGAAAGTGGCCAGCCCGGTGGCCGGCCTCTCTGGCAGGCAGGAACACCTCCAGGATTAGTACTATTAATCAGATAAGGGGGTGAAGGGCCAGACAGGCCCAGACATGGGCACCTGCTCTGGGGCTGGATGAACAGGGTGGAGGGGGTGGGCACTGGCAGCTGGGGACCCCCCCGGAGCCGCTCCAATGAGCCTGTGTCTCCCTCTAGTGGATGGAAGTGGAAGTAACGTTAAACCTGACAAAGTACAACCTTAGACCTGCAAACCGTTAACTGGTTTATTCTTAGTTTGAAGCTAAAATGTTAAAATAAAATAAAACTGCTGAAAATGTCACCTTCATTTATTTCTGTTGTGTAGTGTCACAATTCTATAATGCTTTATTATAGCATTATATTATATTATATCATATTATATTATATTATTAATTTCCAATTTTTTTCGGAGGTCTAAAATAGTTCAGTGAAAGCTCTTGTGGGTGACAAAACTTCAAAATAAATAGTAAAATTTTAAAAAAAATACTAATCTGTTCCTTATTAGTCAATAATAGACTAAATATAATAATTTTTCCTTGAAACAAACAAAATGGTCAAAAATAAACAAAAGAAACCTATAAGTCATAATAAGGTCTTGCACAATTGTGTAATTATAGGACAGGATTTCCTTTTTTAGGATTGATTTTTTTCAAAGACATTTTTTAGTCTTAAGAGAAACGGGACACGAGTTATTCTTTTTCTGCAGTGCCTTTTGTTAATCAAATTAGCTTTTGAGTAAATAGTTGTGCTTCTATTTACTGTACAATTAGAATTAATTCAGAAATGTCGTTAATTAGGCAGAAATATTTTTGAGTTGATCCTAACGCTATTTATGTATTTGTGAAAATGTCATCAAGGAAGATAAAAGGAGGGCCTATCTGCATGAATTGATCAACCTATTGAAAGAAACTGAAGAAATTTCTCCTTTGAAAAGCTGTCTTAAGCACTTTGATCTAGAAGGAAACAAACATCAAAATAAAAATCTAGAATTTTTAGCACCTTTACAATAAATTAAAACAAAATACCTACAAAACATACAATAAAAGGTTCTCAAGAGTGAGTAGAAAAAAATGCCTTAGTTAAATTTAGTTTATGGCTTTTTCTTTTTTTCATATTTCATTTGTTAAAGTCACCTGTTGTTAAAATTCACACCGATTTTCTGTAATTTGGTAGAGTGCTGAAAGTGAAGCCAACTCCTAACCTGGGCTATCAGTACACTGCTGCATGAGTGTTATGATGCTTCTGGATTGGGATTTGGCTACCCTGCTCTGCCTCTTCTCCCTCCCTCTTTCTCTCCTCCCTCTGCTCTGATATCAAGCTACACTTTAGTAATCCTCCAAATGAAAGGATTTGGGAGGAAGAAGCGGCGTCTCTCCACTGAAGATTGGAATGAAAAGAGAAGGCAGCTTCTGAGATGAGAGGAACGAGAGAGGCCTGTGACGATAGTAAAAGAGAGGACAAGGCAGGAGGACTTACTGGACGAGAAAAAACACTAAAGAAACACGTAAGGAGAGTAGAAACTGATTGAAAGACTAAGTATTTTCTGAAAAATGGAGAAAGCATTGTACAAAATAAACAGAAATTAATTAAATTCATGGTTATTTTTAACAGTACATCAAATAACTAATTGAAACTTGATCATTTTAATGAAAAAATAAGAAAATAAATTATTGATGTATGATTACTTTATGTAAATATGGAAGCAAAAATCTCAGATACATTTTCTTCTAGTCACATTTTTACAAAATAAGTTAATACATTTAGTTGAATGGAGTTAATGGAGAACCAAAGAAAGTGACAAGGGAAGAAAGAAACCTTTCCATTGGAGGTTCCCATTAATAAGTGTGAATATGGCACCTTTCACTCGACCAGCTTGTTAAGCGATGACAATTTCTGTTTTGTGGAAATTGTCAGTGGTTCTCAAAATTATGTAGTCCATATTCCAATTGTTCAAGAAGCTGACGTTTGGATATTGTTATCGTTATTAGCAGCAAGCCATAATTATCAAGAAACCAAAGCTGGCAACCATTCAGATGTGCAAAACGCCTGGACGGCACACAGGACAGGACAAAGGCTCTTCGAAGGAGTTTTGCAGTTTGCAAGCTTCTCTGTAAATCCAAACATTGTATTTGATTGAAAATAGTAAGTATTCTTAAGTCAGTTTCATCAAATTTCTATCAACACACTTTTTGTAAGTCTCACCAACTCACTCTACTAGAGCTGGGTTCAATCGGAAAGAGTAAGTATTTGATAATTGTGCTTTCCCCCCCACCCTGCACTGTAACAATAACGCACCCAAGTACAAAGTGCTTTACTTGAGTTTTTCTCCCTTTTCATGTCACTTTCTACTTATCCTTTCACTACATTTCAGAGGGAAATATTGGACACTTTACATCACTGTAACACTTCAACTTAAGAATGAAAACCATGAAGAAGAATCTGGGCCACATACCTTATTTGCATACAACTGATAATGTCAATTTGTCTTAGCAATGTACTTTATGTACAGCCAAACAACATGTGTCAAGTTATTTTAGATCTGCATTACTTAAATTACACAACATAACTTCATTAAGAACTAGCAAATAAAAGTTTGTTTTGAGATGTTTAAGGCAAAAACGTAGACTCAAAGACTTCGTCTATGCAGCCAGTTCATCAAGAATGAAGCCACTTTCAGGGCAGTAGAGCGCTTATTAGGGATTTTTTAGCATTTGCATTGGTAAGAAACTACACCATGTGAGATTTGCATGCTCATTGTCACCCCACTCAGCCTTGAATATGATTGTGTTTGTTTGTTCATATTTTCTATTTGAGCAGAGGAATAAATAAGAACAGGAGCCAGGAAGTGTTTCATTCAAGCAATTTCTCTTTATATTAGTGTTTAGATTAAAAAAAACTAATTTTAGTTGCTGATTAAAACATACTCAGAATTAATAAGCTAACTTATTTATTCACTAAAATTGCACAAGTTAATGCAACTCAAAATTATCAAGTTTGTCAAATTGTGTAAACTTGCATGTAGTAACAGTCCAAAGTTTGAAAAAGTAAATTTTTTGATGCAACGAGTTTGCATAATGTTTTTAAGTAAGGTGAAGTAATTAGATCTTACACAGAGCAGCCCTCTCCCCATCACATCCCTCAGCCCCTTCAGACTAGCCAGCATCAATTAGCAAACACCTTGTGTAACTGCACATTTGCTGACCTCATTGTACAAGCTACTTCTCAGAGAAATGTTGGTAAAAACATTGTTAAAGGGTTAATAGAGAAGCAAAGTAATGAAGGCGGAGCTTTTAAAGAGGCAGGAGACAAATTTCAAGGCGTTAAATTAGGAAGTAAAATTTCTTTTAAGCCATATTTGATATATGTAGCATTTTATAACAACTTAAATCACCATAGCTACATGATTATGCTATGAAATTGTACCATGTGGCTGGAAAACACATAATACTGCCCCTTTAACTTTTCTTAAAACATTGAATTATTGAAATAAAATAACCTTTCAAGGGGTATTTATAGAAATATGGCAGCAAGTGCTAAAATATCTTCATCTTTATATGAAGATATGTATCTCTCTCTCTCTCTCTCTATATATATATATATATACACACACAAATTTTTTTGCCTGTCTGGATCTGGAAGTCCCACAGGATCTTAGCTCTTAGCTAAGATCCTGTGGGACTTCCAGATCCAGACAGACAAAATGGTAAGGGCGAACCAACCAGACATTCTATATATATACATATATATTTAGTCTATAATATTAACTAAAGGACAAATTGGACCTCTTTTTGTTAGATGCATCATTTACTTAGTAAAAAAAGATATATGTTCACCATATTTTACTGCAGTGCTGAAGGCGAATGATCTTAGTACTTTCTGATTATTCGGAAAGCCTCATGGCCTCAGGGCCAAATAAGGCTGGACTGCATGGGGCTTCTTGCTATGTGATCTAGGAGAAAGTCAACAGTTTAGTTTTCCTATCGCTGCGTGGCAGGACCCCGGGGTCAACAGGAACACAGGGAGTGTAAAAGATAGAACCGCAGAGACCCCATAATCTGTGTGTGTGGTATGTGCATGTGTATATAAGGTTTTAGGGTGTAAATCCTTCATACTAATAGCCTTTGTGTGTACCGAGTGCATGTGTGGTTAGCGGCTGGAAGACTCCGAATCATGCCGGACCAATAATCTGTGTGTCAGCAGGCACTGAAAAGCTCTTCTTTATATATAGGGAAATCACACACATTCCAAAAACAAGACACACGCAACTTATCTGAAACACAAACAGACAGCCAATATAAACACTATTTACCTGGCTCTCCTTTATCGTAGTACTGATAGGTGCCAATATCTGTATCTGAAGGGAGAGAGAGAGAGAAGGAGGAAGGGAGATGAGCATCTTGCTGTCAGGGAAAAAGCAGAAGACAGATCAGCAATTTCGCACCGTGGGATAAACAATCACTATCTGCTAGTGGCCTGTCCTGTCTGCTAGCACCGCGGTTTAGATAAGACCCAATGTGGAAGGTAGGAAAGAGAGGGGAGCGGGGCATCGAGGCAGGGGGTCAGAGTCAGAATGGTGGGACATGCAGAGAGGCAATAATAACGACAGGAGTGTGCCTTAACCCATCCCACCTGAGGGACAAATCTGTAGATGCAGAGGATGTGCAGCTCCAGAAATGTATGGTCAACATATGCAGGGCATGCAACAAGCACAAACAGCCATACTGATAGATATGGAGACATAACACAGGCAAACTGCTGAGCTGAGTCTTTTTTTTTTTTTCCCAAGTGTTATTCCTGCAGGCCCCCCAAAACCATAAGCAGGCGGTCTTAGATTTGCACAACACATCATTTCTTTATCACTCGCTCAACTGCTGTTGCTGCCTCTGCTGCTGCTCCTCAGGCAGGGTCATGCTAATACGACAAGCTGATGGTAGACGTACACACATACACGCAAACACACAGGGACATATATATACAGCTGAGAGCAAATATACATAGTAAAAAGACGCAAACCCACTTTTTCCCTCTCTGTCTGAAGTAAAATCCAACCAGAATTTCCTTGCTTTAGCTTTGTTAGAATTTCCAAAATTGTTTCTATTTGCTAAATGCCAGAAAGATTAGAAAGAACATTTATTTTTTTAGAAATTTTTCTTGTAAATTTTTCTCAAATAAAAAATTAAATCAGGGATATATGTCTTTTTAAACTATGATTTGAGTCAAACGTTTTGGCTGTACCGAGTTTGGCACAAGTTACTTTTGTTTCTTAAGGAGGATTTGGAACAAGAAGCAACAACATATGTAAACTGTTTCTGTTTCAGCACAAGTGATGGTGGTCAGTTTAATGTAATTTGGTAATTTCTTCTGGAAGGTCTCATATTCTTGCCACACATGTTGACATAAAAAAAAAAAAAAAGAAAACAAGGTTTGATTTGCGTCCCAAGATGAGGAGATGAAATGTTATTTTCTGTCACATCTTTGAGATTTGGGAATCTCTGTTGATGTGTTCTTGTGATGAATAATGAGCGTATACAGGGATAAATATAGTGTGATTCAGTGTTCTGCTGTGTCGTTATATTGCTAGTTTAGACTTGAAAGACCCTGGTGATTGGCCAGTTAGAGACTGAAAATCTGATCTTTTTTCTGATCAGTAAGGCACCCATACCAAACACTATTAAGACCAAGTTTGACATTTTTAAATGTACAGAATTTTTTTTTATCAGTTTAAATCTGTCTTCTATAGTAGTGAATGATATGTACAGTAATTCTGTTAAATTGAGTTTAACAGAATTACAAGCCAAATGATTTCAAGATTCTTGTTAAAAATCAGGAAAATGTGTGAATTGTTGTTGTTTAATCTCTGTGCAACAAGCCAAAGCTGTGGATGGAGAACACAGCATTAAAGCAATGCAACAAGATACTTTTTCAATCCATATTTTTGTTTTTAGGTGGACATGAGGAAAGTAAAGATAGTGAGAGTCACACTCTGATGACCAGAACTTTTTTTTCTCCATATTTTTCCAAGATAGCACACAAGGGAAAGCAGGAAAAACAAACATGGGACATGTCACCACCATCTAAGATATAGAGACTTTCATAGATACATAGGTGCATAGACACACATATTTCCACGCAGACAGCCTCTGAGAGACACTATCTTTGCCGAAAGCTCAGCAGACTGTGAAAGACAAGACAAAATAGCAGCAAGGTGAAATCAAGAAAAAAAAAGAGAATTTCCGTGTGACATAAGAGATGGACTGATAGGTGGTTAGCAGAGTATCGCATAAAACCTGCCAAAAAAGTCCAACTAAAACTGTCAGGTGGAAAAGAAGACTGGCAGTTTTCTATTGCTTTCATAAAAATAAAAATATAAAGCTTATCACAGATAGAAGAGTTCCTGGGTTCATTTTATTTTTCTCTAATAGCAACCAGTGAAAGATGTTCATGAGTTCATTTTAAATTGAAGAAAGTTTTATCAACTCATTTCTGACCTTTGGTTTGTGATTTCATAACAAATTTTTGCTTCTGTAACTGGTTTCTCACATTTCATGATGGTTACCCCCCCTGTTTTGTAATGCTCTGAGCAACCAACATAAATATCCCTGTATGTAACTTCTTTGTTCGGACAATTATCTTTTGTTTGCCATGTTATTTAATTATTTATTTTTTTACCTGTTTTGTTTCATCAATTTCATGCACAGGCAGAACATGCAAACCAGGACCTTCTTGCTGCAATGCAACAGTGCTACCAACTGTGCTACCTATTTTTTTACGTCTATAACCTAAATTCTGTCTGTAATTTCTTTTTAATTCCAGCTTTGTTTTTGTGTGATGATCCAGGATGCTAACTATTTCAGATTATTTTGCTGAATTTCTTTTGAAGAATTTTTATAAGAATAATATTTATTTCTCATAAAGTACAGTCTTTACAGAAAAATATTTTTTCTAGTATTTATTTATACTTGAAGAGTTTCTGTGGCAAATGTTGCATTTTGTCAAATTCAGAGCTGGAGTATGTAACTTTTTATAAAAAAAATAATGTCTATTACATATTTGTTAAAACTGTCACTATAACATTAAAGTATAGTGTGAGATAGATGATATATGATAAGAAAAATCAACTTCTTCTGCCTCCTCCATGTGGTTCTACTGTCACCAACAGGAATAAACCGCTTGCTCAGACACAACCAATCAGAAAGAGGAGGAGGGTCTTAGCGCTGTCAATCATACCAGTATATGCACTGGTCACAAACTCTCCCTTCTCTGGAATAAAATAATTGGGCAATAAATCTTGTTTGAAGACTTAAAAAATGTAGGGGTGACTATTAAAACAAAGTAAATACTTTATCACCTAATTTCTCATTATTTGTTTTTGTGAAAATCAAAGAAGTTGCCTTGTGCTTTAATTTTTTCCTCAATACCGCTAAACATGTAGTGTTTGTGTAAAAAAAATGAAATCAGTAACGTGTTTATCGAGCCAATTCCAATTCTAAATACAAATTTATGTAGGCAAAAACTGTTACTCATAATGCAACAATCAGACAAGAAAGTGAATTACGCAGCGCAAGAGTCAGTGTCAGATTGCTGAAGTAGATTTAAGTGCAGACAATGTGTCAAAACAAAGTGAGTGCTGACAGGAACCACCAGAACAAGACCGAATGGGTTAAAGAAGAAAAGAGACAATGGGAGACTTTATAGGAGGTAGGAAGATTGAACATGATGATAAGTGGCACCTTTAACTTGGAGTGAGTTCTTCGTGGACCATAAGTGCAGCTCAGCCAGGCAGAACGCCATCTGAAGGAGGAGTGTAACCAGAGTCTGCAGCAGGGGACAGCAGGCAAATAAAAGATGGAGAGTGAGTCGGGGCAGTCCGAACACAATCGGACCTGAATATCTTGATGGGAACACAAATGGCCAGGTCTGTTTCAGTAAAAGGGCCAAGCAGAGCATGAACACCAAACTTGTCTAAGGTGGCTTGTAACACTTACCTGATTGAGCACAGACAATATAATTGGTAAAGTTCTTAAAAATCACCCCAACAATTTAGCAGTTCTTCATATCCTGCACTTTCTTTCATATCAAAATGAAAAGATGTTTGTACTTAGCACCTCAAATACTTCAGTAAATTCTGCAACTTTAAAGCAAATAATTTTAACATCTACAGATATGCCTTGGTGTGTCCTCCCACCGTATCCAACAATTACTTGGTTTGCTTTTTGAGTTTCTAATGGCTTTTTTATTTTTGACAAATCTCTAATTCTGACAGTCTCTTAGTTCTGTGGTCAGTTAAAAAAAAGTATTTATTTGTTTTACAATTACCAGTTTACTTGATTTGATTTGTTTGTTGAACTTTCTGCTGTTCACAATTGTACACAATATGTACAAAACAAAGAAAGTAGAAGAAATTATTGAAATAAATTACATTCACTGTTGAATACATAAATAAATAAAACAGTGAAAGCAGAAAAAAAAATTACAACTAGAAAAAAATTGGTGGGCTGTTCTGCCAATATGATCACTGAACCCCACCTGAAAAATAAACTGAAATAAATTTAAAAACTTTTTTTTAATAAAAATTAAAACAGAAAAAAAGCAATTATTTAGTATGTAGCTCCTTGTTTGTCAGCTGCTACTTTAAAAATAGCGCTTTAGTTTTATGACAGTTAAATTTGTTTTACAGGAAGCAAAACAAACAAAAAGATGTAGGAGCCTCATTTTAGCACAACAGACAGTCAAGGGAACACAAGTGTTTCTCTGGTCAAAGGTCAAGTCTCTTGAGACAATTTTTGATGTCATCTAATTAAAATGACTTTAAATTAAAGGGATGAAGTCAAATAAAATGTACGTGTTTTGAACCTGAAACTTAAACTTGAGGGTGAGCATGTAATGTACTGACTCATTATTAGGATCATTTTATTTACATTTGTTTATCTTTGTCTTGTGAGTGTTTGAGAATCCAAACTCTACTGAAGCAAAATTACATTTAGTCTCTTCAGATGATTTAAACATTTTTTAAACCTACATTGTGGGTGTGATTGCCAACAGAAAGCAATTAGCCGCAGTAATGGTATTTGCAGCAATATCAGTCAAGGGTGAGATTTAGGTAAATACGACCAATGCTCTAGAACTCGATAATGTGCCACAATGCTGCCTCCTCTTCCTGTTATACTTGTATTTCTGGTGAGGCTAAAGGAAAACAGTGAAGGTTATGTTGCAGGTGGAAAATGCAATTTTTTAAAAATAAACTTACATGATCATAGACCAATACTGAGAAAGATCAAGGGCGGTGACCCATCAGAGGTAGGTGTTGACAGGCACGCTTTAGAGCTGACAGCTCAGACAAAGCAGGCTGCATTCATCAAATCAGCTTATAAAGGTGCAGCAGGTTAGATGGTTTCATGCTATCCCTCCATCTTTATCACAGACTATACCAGGCTATATCAAAATGTTGCTACTTACATTCAGAAAGTAATAAAAGTTGCTCCAACAATTCAATGTGTTTCCACACAAAATCTGAACCAGAAAGTTTTTGGGGGCTGGGCGTTCAGGAATGAAACAAGAACATAGCATAAGGCTACAATTAGAAAAAAACTACAAGACATCACTCTAACACCTAAGCTACGGTGGTAGTAGTCTCAGGTATCATGCTATATGTCTGCTGTCAGTTTTTGTGAATGTTCGTCACATTTTTACCAGTGTCTCACTGAGAAGTAGCTTGCATAATGAGCTCAGCAGATGTGCAGTTAGTTCCATGAGGTGGTGAGATGCTAATTGCTGCTGGCTAGTCTGAAGGAGCTGAGGGGAGCTGCAGACGGAGGGGTGCTCTGTCAGGCGAAAGCTTGGAAGCTTAAAAACTGCAGCTACATGGAAGAGCTGTGTCTTAAAGGCGGCGCTTGGTTCACCCTTGCGTTTTGCACAGTGGAATGGTTGCCATAGAGATAAAAGAACTTCTCAAACATGCATAAAACAATCAAGACAAAACTCCAAGTATGTTTTGATGAGGGAATAACATGATGGAAAACTCAAAAAGTTCATTTTTACAACACTGCCTCTTTAAGCTCCTAAAATGTTTTTCTGTTTTAATTATATACTTTATGTCCAGTATTTTGCTTCTAAAACAGCAGCTGTTCTTCCAATTCAACCTTTTGTCACCTCAATGATAGATCCGATTTTTTTCTCCTGCCAGACATAGCATGATGTACAAATAAACACACCCAGCGTGTTGCAGCGGTCCTGGAGAGCTGCCACACTTTATTCAGATTTCTGGCTGGAGTTGCTCCGGGTTACCTGTGCGTGTACAAACAGTGCGCAGAGGGGCTGGGCGAAGGGTTGGAGGGGGTTGAGGTTATTGTATACCGTCTTTGGAGTACTAAAGAGACTGCTTTAACATCAAAGGGCGGGAGGAGGAGGGGAGGGTACACTTGCCTTCGCTTTCAAAGACAGTCCACAGGAACTGTGACCTTGTCTGCTCTTTGCATCTCTTTCTCTGCTCTCCTATCTCCGTCCCCTCTGGGTGAATACCGAGTGTGAGAACATCTGCTGCTGTTGGTGTTTCCGCGAAACCTACAAAGAGAAGGGACCTTTTTAAAAAAGTGGACATGTGTGTCTATAATATAAAACTGAAGAGAAAAAGGCATCAAAGGGGTCCTGTGCTATTTGCATATTAAAATCCTTTTTAACTTGTGAATTTTCAGACTTTTTTTAATCCATTTTAGACCATTTAAGGTAGATATAGAAATATTTGGATGCAGGCTTTTCTCAACTGCAATGCTCGTCAAACAAGAAGCTTGTGTTAATCAGGAATAATTGTGATGAATCAATTAATTGTCAACTAATTTAGTCATGGATTCATCATCAGTCAATTGGTCTAGTATAGTATAAAAACTATAATAGAGTATAAAGACCCAAAAAAGGCCATCTTACTCAATTAAGTAATTAAGGCAACACTTTGCAGAAAGAAAAAATTGCATTTTGCATCTAACACACCCACAACTTCTCAAGCTGCATAGTTTCAGCTTAACCAGATTCAAATTCTGAAAATTCTTGAGTACTAAACAAAAGACCTGGACTGATGAGCTAACAGGTTGCAGGTGTGAATACAGGGAGCAGGAGGCAGACTGAGGTGAGGGAGAGATAAAGTGGCACAGGGGGCGAGCGGGATTGTGCTCGCCCCCTGTGAAACAGAAAATAAATCTGAACACTGAAATATAACAAGACTGAAGAAACATGATGACTAGACACAAGAAACAAGCATGTCAAAGGAGAATCACGAAGGAAGAAATGAAGAGGCAAAAAGGCAGAATAGAAAAAAACTAAAGAACACCAAAAAAGACAAACGCTAAAACCAAACTCTAACAACCCCAACACGTCTTCACTAAAGGAATGCTGCGATTGCATTTTAGCCAATAAAATGTTTGTTTTCTGATTAAGAAAAAGAAATTGGATTGTTTATTTGCAGTTTTTCTAATATTTCTAATATTGTGTAGAGGTTTAAGTGACTAGATAAAAAATCTGCAGAATGTGCCCATTTTTTATTGTTTTATTTTTTTTATGGACAACTCTGACCATTCTCTTCACGAGTTACCTGTGCAGGGCAGTACAGACTGTTGCAGGAGATATTTCCTGCCAACACCCATCACCGTCTTCAATGACTCTTTGAAGAATTGGAATTAATAACAACATACAAATTCTCTTTGGGATTTATAACGTTTTTTTTTTTATATTTGAATTCATCAGATTAATCGACTGATTTATAGATTAATAGCATAGTTAGTCGAATTCCCGATAGGAATATCTTTAGGCTACATTACACATTTTTGTTTTGAATTTTTTTGTGAATCCTGTGGTACTGCGAAATTGTGGTATTCAGGGTGATCACACTGGTCCACAGAAACTCATTAATATCAGAATGAAAGTACTTAAGAACGCAGTTGAAATTTGATGATTATGAAAGGATCTATTTAAACACAGAGAGGGAAAATGACAGAAATAGGGTGACATCTCAACAATCTCCTCTCACCAGTGAGCATCTCTGGCCTTGAATGCAGAAACGCACAGACTAAACACCAACCACACGTCAGAGGCCTTGCTTTCAGGCGATGGAGTGACCACATCACAGGAACGAGAGTGATGCGATAAATCCCCGGGTTAAAGAGCTGCCATACGGTGACTGACACCAGGCTGTCACGGGCTTATGGCAGTCACACTCACTGTGCAGCACACCCACAAACCTTCACCAGGCTTCAAACGCATTATCATTCCCTCACCCCTGGCTCCGGGTAGATTTCATACTTTTCGTGCCAGACTTAAGTCTCAAACTTTTACATTTGATCAGTTATTTACTCTCTCGTCTCTGATAAGCCTCTCAACACATCTTTAATCTTTGAATTGTCTTTGTTTTGTTTCGCTCTCTTTAATGAATAAACTCTGAATAAAACAGGTCAATTTATTTTGAGCTTTCTCTTAACTACACTCTCTGACTGTTGCAACATATTCTGATTTCTTGTTTATTTTTTAAAATCTCTTTTCTAATTGAGACCAAACAGCTGACTATTTTGTCCCATAGCCATTTGGTTTGCCCATGTCTATAAATTCATGTAAATGTTTACCTGGCTTCACTGTGGAACGTGACACTGGAACTCCACAATCAACCAGTATGTTTAATGTTTTTCCTTTTGACCAATTTCCTTTTATCAGATAAAAGTGCTTGGCTCAGGTAATGTAAACTTGAATTTAATTATTTGCTTTAAAATTCCTGATTTCTATTCTATTAAAAAAAATTCACAGACTGGACTAAAAAGCCAGGAGTACCTCAGAAAAATAATCAATTTAAATTACTGCTACCATTTCCTGTAAGTGGAGTGATTAAACGCCTATCCTGATTTAGACGAAGTGAATAGTTCTACCAAGAAAAGGACAAAACTGAAATGTAAATCTCCCACATGTAATACCTGAGAAATGTTCTGCTTATAAGATAAGTAATTCCAGCTAAAATAATTGCAGAAAACATAGAAAGAGAATAAAAATGCTGGTTTTTAATAGCAGATATTTAAACTGGAGAGGCTGTCTCCGCTGGATTTGGGCTTCATCAAAACCTTCTTGGACTTTTTCCATCCCAGGAAGCGGTGGAAGGTTTTCCTCAACGGCTTCTTGTTTTTTGCCTGAAGTTCGTCCGAGGTGCTGGAATCTGCTTGGAGCTTGGAGCCCTGTGAGTCAGACGTGGGGTCGTTTTCCTCCTCCGCAGCCTTCAAACTCTGCTCCAGCAGCTCCAGCGTGTCCTCTCCGAGAGTCAGTGCCTCCAGATCTTCGGTGGTGCTAAGCAGCGGCCTCATCTCGTGGACGTTGTTCTGCTGCTCCTCTATGACGGCCCTCAGCTCTCGGATGAGAAACAGATCTGCTAATGCCCGTTGAGCGTGAAATCTGTCCTCTTGCCTGAGATGTGCTTGAATATGCTCCAGTTCTTGCTGAAGAGCAAGGTTCTTGTCTTTCTCTGCCTTGTGGGCGACTTTTAAGTCTTCCAAGTCTCTTAATACGTTAATATTGCTCAAGATCTTCTGGATCTCTTGCAATTTTGCTTGCTCAATGTGGGCTCTGCTCTCTAGAAACTCCTTGAACTGATCTCTGCTGTCATTCAGTTCTTTCATCAACATGTCTTGTGGCTCACTGAACATCTTTAAGTTGCTGCGTCTCCCTGATGGCATCGTGTGATTCTTACGATTACCTCGTTGCTGGCTTAAGTCACAGTCTCCTCTGGCATTCTGGAGAGCTTTGTCAATCTTTCTGATCTGCAGGTGGAGGTGCTCCATCTCCATTCTCTGTGCCTGCAGCTTGGCAGCGAGCTTGCTGGACGTGTCTTTGTTGTTCTCAATATGAGTCTTGGCAGTTTGAAGCTGAACCTTCAGATCCTCAACTTGTGACGCCAGCACCTTCTTCTCGGTCTCAGAGTCGTGCAGCAGCTTGGCTAATTTGTAAGAAGGTAACGGAGGATTCTTGACAGGGTTGTTGTTTTTCTCCTCCATAACTTTAGCAGTTTTCTTCTGTCTCACCTCTGATGAGCAGGTGTTGTATCTGACAGTTGTCTGAAAGTGTTTGTTTACAGTTGGTCGCCATAGAAACCCCAGATGAGAATGGAACCATCAGTCCATCTCGGGATGCTTTTGTATATTTTCAAATGCTGCTTCTCAATCACACCATAACAAAGCATTTTACAAAAATCAGAAAAAAAATTTAGTGCATGAAGTAGTAATTGAAATGTTTAATACCTAGAAATAATCGATTAGTCGTTAATTGGAGTATTCCAACTAAAAAAAAGGCCATTTTCTTAGACTAGATACAACTGACTGACAGAAAAGACCATAGACCAAATGCAACTAAAAATTTTGTCACAACAGTGAAAGTCCCAGTCAGCGGACAATTGACCTTGGGTAGGTTGTTCAGTTGTCCAGTCCCAGAAAAGAGTTGCATAGCAGTCAGAGGTTTGGTGGTGAAAACATTAAGAAATCATTTTAACTAAGAACTACATCTGAACTGGCACTGGAATGAGTTTAGAGGAAAAACCCCTTCCTAAGTGTCACTAATGGGTCCTCTGGGACATGTTCAGGTCAAGTTATTTTTCTTTTCATCCCAACTGTCGGTCTTTCTTTAAGTCGCTCTACTTCAGTTGTTTTCTAGAGGACCTGAGGCAACGCAGAACTCGACCCGCTGTGAAGACCCGCTTCTTCATAGTGGAAGAGTTGAAAAAGCCTTGCAGCGGTGCGCACACTTACACATGGACACGGATACACACACCACGAACTTTAGCCCAGGAGCGAGTACAGAGAACCTGAACTGTCTCATTAAAAGAAAGAGTGCTTGGCAAAGAAGAAGAAAGAGCAGGCAAAGTGGCGCCAAGCAGTGGGCCGAAAACCTTTCTTTCCCACCGACATATGAAGTCCCACAGGAGCCCACTGAGTCATCATCCCAGAGAGAATAGAGGTGATGGACACACAGAACAAAATGAGGCAAAGGTAAATCTATTCAACAGAGATGACAGGTACAGTCGTCTTTGTCCACATGTGTACTTCTCTGTGTCTTTTGCAGTGAACTTCAGTCAGCAGGAAAATAAAGCCAGATGACATGACTGCTAGGCAGCGTCAGTGTCAAGAGAGAATGTGCGTGTCAGTAGAGTATGTCTGAATACCTGTGTGTGTAGAAAGAACTCCAAAAACACCGGAACCATTAGCTTAAGTTAAAAAAAAAGAAAAAGACATGGGGATGTGAGGAGTTGAAAAGTTCAGGGAAAACTCATTCCAGTTAATGATCAAGTCACTTTTTTTGGCTTACTAAAGATAAGTCAAAAGAACACAAGCAAGTCATGTGCAAACATAAAAAGTGAGCTAACCACAGGTAATACTCCAGCAAAGAACAAAATTACGTCAAATTGAGGCTTTATTAAAATTTGTCCTTGTGAATATCAGAATTAGCATAATGTTTAAGTGGCTCTAAAAAAGTAACTATGGCAGGAGAACAACAAGGAGTTGAGGATACCAATCCATCCAGTTTTATATGATTGGTACAAAAGTCCAAATGTGACATTTATTCATTTCCGGCTCCCTTTATCTGTAACTTCCAGTGCAACTGGTTGCTTTAAGTACTCATCTAATTACGAAATAGCTGCAGTGATGCATAGCTCAGGTGGAAGAATCTGTCAAGAGGAGAGATATTAGTTGTATATTCTTCTAATCTGGCAAGAGGAAAGCCATTGTTGTCAGAAAGAAAAGGAAGAGGTAGTCCTATTTGTCACAACCTACATAGAAGACACAGCAGATGTACAAAGCTTGCAGAGCAGACGTATAAAAGAAAACACCACCCTAAATACAGCCAGAGCTGAATGGTGTGGGTCAAAAAGTTTCCATTCGTTATAGTGGCCCAGCCAAAGGTCAGACCAGAATCTAATAAAGAATCTTGGACAATATTTAATATATTTTGTTGTTCAGTGAAGTTCCTCATCCAATATAACAGAGTTTGAGCTGATTTTAAAAAAATGGATGGACAAAGTCTTCAGTCTCCAGATGTACAAAGCTTGCAGAGCCATACCCCAAAGACCTGTAAGTGAAGAAAGTACAAAGATTTTTTTAGGGGAGTTGAATGCAACTGCAGCTTTCAGATATGTATTTGTAAAAGATGTTCAAGTCCTTGAGTCATTTTCTTCTGTTTGTTGGTTATATACTAGTTTCTGTTCATTTATTGGTTGTAAAATAATTATAACATTATGAGAAAAACCTTACGGGCAGGAACATTTTTGCAGGGTACTGTACATGCAATTCTAAAACACAGTGCTGAAAGAGAGTAAAAGATGCAAATCTGTTCCCTTAGTTTTTTTTCTTGAATCTGCAAAAGGTCTGTAAAGAAGACAGTCAGACAGACAGAGACAGAAAGATGAGTGAATCCTCCTTCTAAGCAGATGTGTAAACGTCATTAGGGGAGGTAATGGGTAAAAGAAGGTGGGATGGGGGTAAATACCTCAGCTACTCCACTAAAGGTATTTACCCAATGCCTGAAGCAGAAACACAAACAGAGACCTTTAGAAATAACTCAGAGCGAGTGGAATTTAGTGAAAGAGATGTTCAGAGGGAAAACTGTTTTAAGGTCTTGATTAGACATCTATAATATTGGCAATTTCATTTCAGCATTTTCATTTAAACGATAATTGACTGCTCAACAAATAGCCCTAATCTAGAGAAGTGTTTCACTAAAAGTGAGTATCTGCCCTGGAGCACAACCCACAGCCAGGAAAGACAATACTTCCAAACCAGCAGCACAATTACCGCCTGACTTCAAGGAGTTAGGGGTTTGACCTCGTCACACCAACATAAACAAACTGTGGTTTTGTTTATGTTGTTGGAGATTTTCTTCTTACAGACTGACTTGGTGGCCTGCTGTTTGTCCCTCACCTTCTGACAAACACTGGAATAAATACTAAACAAACACACCACAACAAATATAGAAATGAGTCTGTCCAGACATGCAACAAAGTCTATACACAGAGCAACGCTTAAATTTCTTATGTCATATTCAAATTCTAAAATAAATAACACAAATGGAGAACAAAAGCTCATGTTATTTCTGAGTGGTACTGAATGGTAAATGTAAAGCTTAAAAATCCATCATGATTATTTTTATCAATACTAACATTCATGAGCTAAAATGACTGTTTGACAAGGAAAAGCAGTTGCTCTTAAACTACCGGGATTTTTCTTGAATACTATTTTTTTCTGAATTTTCCCTTAAAATATGTAATAAGCAATCTATTCAAATGTGCCCTGTTATATAAATATAAATACAAATAAAATCAGCAATCTAGTGTAAAACACAAAAGAAAAAAATATTCTAAACATAAAAAACTGATCAAATAAATGCTATAAAAAATAAATTATAAATAATTGTAAAAAATTATTTTATTTTCATGACTAATAATGAACAAGACCAAGTTATTTTTGATTAAAGACATTTGCAAACTTAGTGCAACAGGCTGCTGAACGTTCCCATATATTTATTGATATTTTGGTAAAATATAATCAAATTATTTTCACTAAAATTGATCATAAAACATTACCGTTACCACTATATACCTAACCCCAGGGACTTTACCTTAAAAGAATTTAAGGTAAAGTTGGTCATGAACCTAATGCCTAACCAAAAATACAGTAGGTACCCACAACATAGCAGATGTTAGGAAAATGGCCCCTTCAGTGTATCAAATAGAAGGTTACACATACACACATAACTCACGATTTTTCAGAATGCTGGAGCCGAGGTACCAAAACCTTAATGATGTCAATAGTTCATTTTTTATTGTATTATTTTTGCTTTAATTTGAATTTTAGTTTTTCCTGTTTGGTGAAAATGCATACTGGAGCAGAGACATCTAAAACATGCAAGATGATGAGCCCTAAGAACAAAGGTTGAACAGAAAAACAACAAAAACAAACTGAGAATCTTCCTGCGGGATTGAGAACCAATATCCACCTTCAGCTACATGCACACAGACCCATCAAGAGGTCAGGAAGAAGAAGTCCTTTAAAGTTGTTGTCAGATGCACACAGTGAAATGCACTCTGGTAAAATGAGAGGTCAGGCTGAACGTCCCCGAGATCTCTCAGCGGTCTTATTTAGCCGTCACACACTCACACATACGCTGTCTGTCATCTCAGAAACGAGGCCGTGACACTTCGAACACTTCTCTGTGGGCAAGAACTCCTTCTGCCCATCTGTCTCTCTGACAGGTTGACGTGGCGCAGAGTGGTTGGAGATCGATCTCACTCAAACCAAGAAGTTTGTTCTCTACAGTGTGACCTCAGAGATGGATGATGGCGTCATATCTCTGTTTTCCTCTAGCTACCCTGTCTAGAAAGTGGAATGAAACATTTTTTGGCATCTACCTTCTGTTATTTCTGAATTCATCATTTATATTTGTCATATTTCACTACCACAGAGCCAAGCAATCAAACATATTAAATGCAATCGATGAACTATAGAAATAAAACCCTGAAAATGAACAAATAAGAATATTTTTAAAATAAAGAGAAAAAAGTCAATAGTTGGAGTAGTCTTTCTTTAGCGCTTCTGCCTTCATGGTGATGTAAGCTGATCCCTGTAAGGGATCAGCTTACAAACATGATTCTTAATCATGTTTGTGATTAAGAATACAAGTTAGGGCACCTACACATTCCTTATCAAAAGAGTCCATATTTTTTCAGACAACTTTCAAGAGATCTGAGCCCTTAGCACTCATTTGAAATAAACATAAAATACAGAAAATCAAGACAGAATTTAAGTATGAAACTTGCCAACACCAGAAAGTTGAAGGAAGCAAGAATACAGGAGAGAAAGTAAGATGAAAGACAAGAAAAAAAAATTGGAAGAAAAGTAGAACAAAAAGACAGTAGCAGAAGGGAGGTAGGACACAAGGAAGAATAGAAGGATAGAGAAGAAGGGAGTGAAGGAAGTATGGAAATATGGAATGAAGGAAGAACAGAAGGAAGGTTAAGAAATGGGCTATGATACAAGGAAAGGAGGAAATGGTATTGGATGGATGGATGGACGGACGGACGGACAGATGGATGCAACTGCAACCCAGAGCTCAATTAAATATTGGATGTAGGGTTAGTGCCTGACATCATTGTGCTAATACCAGTGCTGCTAACTTATACAGCTTTTTTTGGATCATCTATCTCAGCGGCGTGATAAGAAAGTTTATATGGCCTCATGGTCTTATTTAATTGAGTTGGATACTGTGAATAATGATAATGATAATCTGTACAGGAGATTCGCAGTTGTGTGACTTTACATTCAGACACTCACATCACATTCACTGTAATACAGGGTGCTATAAGAGATCTTTCCTGCCGACAGCCATCACTAGCTGCAATAACTCTAAAGAGTTTGAATTAATATAAGTTTAATTTCCATTTGGGATCAATAAAGTATTTTTGAATTTGAATTGACCACCATGTAATGATATGAGAGCTACATATCTGCAATTCTACATCAATAAAGATTGACATAACATTAAAGATTGGTTTCAATCATGTAAGACAAAACACAATTTCTTGCTCTCCATAGTTCCCTGATAAACAGTGGTTCTTTTAGTTATCACAGGAGATAACTAAAAGAACCAGAAAAGAATGGAGTACTCATTCTCACCTATTTATTTCTAAATAGATTATGCATTATTTCATCACAACTCTTACAAAGAGAGTCAGTAAAGGCAGTAGGCAGTGTCCATTTAGGAAAATCTGAGCAAAATTCTTCCTGTTACCTGCAGTAAAGGAGTCAATTAGACTCCTGCTGACATTTGAAAACAACTGAAATACAGCAACAATGCACATATTAAAGCACAAGCACTCAAGCAAACAAACACACATCTGGCTATTCTCCACCTGTCAGAGAGCCCGAACATGCAGCCATGCGTGAAACTGCCCTGCTCTGTCCAACACTTGTCCTCAGAGTAATGCCATTATGGAACTGAACAAACAAAAAACTTTCAGTGTCTGCTGTGGTGACCTCTGTTTGCTTTTAAGAACTTCGTATTTCACCATATTGAGAGTCACCTCGGCAATCAGCACTAAGATATACAACAGTAATTTCTACTCTATTCTTCAGGATAATAGCTGGGTTCTGAAATGATATAATCTGGGTCAAGTCTTGTCTTGTCAGACCTTGTTTTCTCTTTCCGACTGTCAGAAAGAGGAAACAACTAGAGTGAAATAGCAACTATTTCTGACATTAAAGCCAATAAGAGTACTAACATCTCAGGAATAACTATTTTTGAGTGACTATTTCAGAGATTTAAGAAATGTTTCTCATCTAAAAGAGAAAATGGAAAATTGGTCAAGAAAAATGTAAGCTTTAAAGTAAAGTTTTCCACAATATCCACATCAGAATTCACTCTGGAAAAAGGAAAAAGATCACATTTATATCCAGCATTTGTGATAGTAGTAGCTATTCACAGGCAATGAGGCTCACTCGTTGGTTCAGAGATAAATCTGAAAACAGAAAAGCACTAGTCCGGTAGATGTCTGGAACTTCTTCAATTCAAACTCAGAAAAAAGTTGTTCGTGCATGAAGCTTAAACACAGGTTTAAAAGGTAAAAAACAATAGTAAGTCTAGGAAAGACTCAGTTAGCATAGCATACCATGCAAAACAAATATTTAACCATCCACAGCTCCAATGACTTGCCAGATCTGGTTTCTTGCTTGAACAAAAGATTTGTTCTGAGGCTGGTGTCTTGCATTCAAAACACTCTGATGCAAAACAGTCCAACATAGGGATGGCATCTACTCAGAGTAACTTTGACCAAGTAATAAAGCTATCCAGCTAAAAATTAAAGTTTTTGGAGGTATTTGTGATGTGTCCGCATGGAATTGGATAGCTGAGGATCAACCCTCCTGGGGTCTTAAGAGATAGAGTCATTTGGACCCAGGTTTTTACTCTGTGCGCCTTTTTTGTGTGTGGTTTCGGATATTGAGAGTCTGTCGGAATAACCACTAACCACGGGTTATGAAAGAACCAATAGCAAAGAGTTGGTTAGCCTCACTCACTTCTTTTGAGTTTTAATGTTGTTAACGTTGACATCATTGCCAAATGCTGGTATAACATAGGTATCATATCACTTTTGGCTGCAGTGCAGCTGAAATTTCTTAATAAAATGTTTATGTCCTCTCACTGAACACATTTAAAAAAAAAGCTGGAGGGTCTATTTAAAAAAAACATTCAAAATTAGAGATAAGCAACCAAAAGAAACCACATTTGTTTAAGGTGGGTGGTGATGATGGGAATCCCAGACGGGATGCAGGTAACCTCATGAACAAACGCAGTGAAGTAATTCCCACCAACATTCTCTTTCACGTACATTGGGCCCTCCTTTTATCCACAGCTTCCCCATCCTCTCCCTTACATGTATAGGCTTAGAGTCGTCTGGTCGGGCCAATCCTGCAGGCGCACCGTTGGCACGGTAACGAGTGCTATCCTGGCTAACATCTGCTGCACGACCCGGGGCCACTCAGAATGGGCTTTAATCCCCACACAGCCGTGTTGTGGGGGGAAAACATTCTTTTCCTTTTAGACTGTGCAGATAAACAGAGACGAGCAGTGATGCTGGTGAACCTGCAGACGACCGGCCTCTTGGAAGTACTAGGAATGTTGTTGGTTACGTGACCCCCCCGTCCCTCCCCAACCCCTCTTCGTAGTTGTGCCACAGGCCATTATGGCTGTGCAGAGGGCCGTGACCGCCAGCTTCGGCACCAGGTTGCCACCGCTGACCCATTTGGATGGATTTGGGTTTTGAAGTTATTGAACAGTGATGGGTGGTTTGTGGGGTGTAAGGTTTGTCAGCCAGCCTTGTTATGCAAAAACAACAGTCACATTGATGAAAAGAAAAAAAGCGTAGACAACATTCCACTCTCTACAAGTTTGCTGCCACATCATTTGGCTGCAGATTCAGGAGGCTTGTTGCTGCTGCATTTTTGGTCATCCTTCAGTGAGTTTGGAGTGTGTGGGATGCTGTCAACAGCAGAGAGAGAGAGTGCTCAGTTGGGACAGTTGCTGAGCATCAACATGTGACAGTTTGGTGCCCCCTTGTGGTCAAAGTCAGAGAAAGAATTGCTACAAAATTGCACAACTACTCACATCAAGAGTCATTCAAAGTCATAACATGACAAGTCAACAACTCATCTCCTCTTCGAAGAAACCAGGCCATGATCCTTCCTCATATTGCTGTTGCCGATAATCATCTTCTTTGGCAGCGACGCACAGAAGAAATGAAGACACCGCCCCGTCAATCAGTCCATCACCAGCTATAAAATATGTATTTGTCTTAATATGGAGTTTGATTCCATCAAACCCATTTCACGGACCATTTCCCTATGCAAACACCCCTTGAGGGTGGGGGGCAAAGAGAGAGTTGGAGGATGTAGTCAAGGCAGCTAACAGTGAGGAAGAGACACACCTCAGATGTCTCAGTGTGTGCGTGCGTGGGTGTACGTGTATGCATGTGTGTGTCCTCCATGAGATTTAATTGAATAGTTCTGCTTCAGTGCCAAGAAGTTAGTTAGTCTGTTTGCAGAGGTCTGTGTTCTTTCTGATTGAGTGTTGGGTTTTTTTCTTTTTCTCCTACACAGCGTGCCAGCACTTGGCTAGAAACAAAATCATTCTCCAGTTTCAATCACAGACACTGTAGCCAGACAGGAAACATTTCACATCCCTCAAGGCCATGTCCTGAAGGTGCCAAAACCGTACAGACAACAGCCCAAGCAGACCTGTAGGGTTCCCGATGTAATATTGCACCCTGGAAAATAAATACTTCAATATAGGCAAATTTTTTGTTAGCTTTGTGAACGGATTCATAATCCTTAACACTTTTTCACACTCTGCCACATTCCAGTAGCAAACTTTAACATATTTTATTGGGATTTATGTGACAGACTAATGCAAAATTCCAAATACATATAGAACGAAATGAAAACATGGTTTTAAAGCAATTTAGCAGCATATATTTTGGGATGAGTCTCCATCTGCTTCAAACATCTCAAGATTGGAATGTTTATTCGTTTTTTGAAATGGCTCTTGCTCAGTCAGATTGGACAGAGAATACCTTTTCTAAGTCTTGCCACATTTCCTCTAGTTGAATGTTTAGGGCCATTGTCCTGCTGGACAGAGCACCCATGACCCATTCTCAAACCTATTTCAGCTTGCAACAGGTGCAATTAGTTTCAATCAATCTGATCAGCTTTCCTGTTCTTGCTGAAGAAAGGCCCATTTCCACATGACACCAGCATCATGTGTCACCATTGCGATGGTGTGCTAGTGGTGTGTTCATTGATAGTTTTTCTTCGAATATAGTCTTCTGTGTGCAGTTTAGTGATGTGTTCCTTGATCTCGATGAAGTTGTTTGTTCCCTAGTGTCCTCCAAAAAAAATCTAAAGGCCTTCACAGAACATCTAGATTTCTATTGAGAATAAATTACACATATATGGAGCCAATTTAACATGTAGGTGACTTCTGAAGGTGCTACGGATGTAGTGTACTGCTCGTACTTGTGGAGGTCACGGACCACTGTTGAAATCCATGAAGACTTGAGATCCCCTCTAAAAACGCCTGTAACTCCCTGTTTCAATAATTCAAACACAAAATGTACCTTAATATGCATTAATACAAACAGTGGAAATCATCTTGGCACTAATACAGAAGCTGAAGTCTACAGCAGCAGACTCAAGCTCCAATCCTCAAGGCCCAAGTCCTGCAAGGTTTAGATGTCTCTCTGCTTCAGCACATCTGGCTCCAATATTAGCTCATCATTAGCAGAGCTCTGCAGAGCATGGCTTAATGCTAGTGATGCAGTTTAGACATTAAATTTTGGGATAAAGGACACATGTAAAAGTTGCAGGACTCTCAAGGTCTGTGTGACCAGCGATCTAAAGTCTTCTGCCAACAATCTTTTGAGGTAGAGTCAATCAGTGCCATGGACTGACTCTACCCCAGTGCTCCTTGATTGGCTGATTTGTAATAGCCAGGCAATACCATGCCAAATAGGATTGCGGCTAGGTAATTCAGCTACCCAAGCTGTATTTCTTTTTGAATATTTTTGATGTGCAATATAAAAAAAATCCATAAATTATTTTTGCAAATAATTATGTACTACATTCCACAGAAAATCCAAGACTAAACCGTAAGAGAGTCCACTATGAGGCTAAATGAACACAAATGCAGATCACACTTTCTAAACATCTACTTAAGAATTTTGAAATCAACATATAATTTTTCTAACATTTTAAGGAAGGAAATTTGATTTTATGGTTGCATTGTGACAAAAAGTGGAAAAGTGCAGGGTATGAGTATCACAGCAATACAATATCTACCACATTTTTCCTATGCCTTCTTTTTGCATTATAGTCTTTACCGCTAAATAAATCTGTGATGACCTGAAGTCTATACTTTTTTTAGATACCTAGCCAGAGCAGAGAAGTGGAATAGCTTTACATGTGCTGTATAAACCACTCATAATTTTGTCAAACAAAGCAAAGTAGTGTTAAAATCCTTAGCTTTTTCATAGTTATCAAATTTCAGTATGAGACTTTGAACTGGAAACTGCCAGCTTATAATCTCTTACTCAAACACAAAGCTTCTGCTATGGCAACAAGTGCTACAGAAGCTTCTTCACAGGAAAAAAAGAAAACATCTTTTCCCAAATGCTGGGAAAAGTGATGTCCAGGCACTTAAAACTGGCCGCATACTGGCGCCTGGTGAATTACGATTGTTACTGCAAGGTTCGCATGGGTTTTTGTTGAAACCCACTGTGACGAAGATACAGTGGGACAAAACTCATCTCTACAACTTCATCAGCTAATCTAAGGCAGGGACATGACGCTTCAAAGACACAGGAACATCACAAGGTAAATAAAGTGATGTCGGAAGAAAAGAGATGCTGAACTGACTGAGAGATAACAGTCACGGTAATGCAATTATCTGCTGGGCTTGTGTCTTTTTTGTGTGCTTTTGTGTTTCAGTGCAACCTACAATCTCATTGTGAGCGCTGATAGTCTGTCAGGGCTATTTGGTCTACTGAAGGCAGATAAGAAGGGGCGATACCGAGGCCGGTGGGTGCGACCGCCCTGCCTGCCTTCAAGCGCCAGTGTAACAGGGTCACTCAGGTGCTCTCTACAGGGACAAATGGAGGGGTAGAATAGGAAGAGATAAAATGGGGAGTGTGGAGATAGAGCTGAAGAGATGAACAAGAAAAGTAGGAGATGTAGTGGACAGGGGACATGCTGTCAAATGCTTATAAGGACCTTTGTCACTTAAAGCAGGAACGAGAATATAGGTTCTGCGTGTGCGCACATGAATGTGAATCATCCATTGCTACACTTTGTACATATATTATTATACACATATGACCTCTTTCTATTTTCTTTTGCCTCTCTGCTCCAGGTCTCACCTCTAAAAAAACACCCACAATGCCGATAGTTTTCACACTTGCACAAACACAAAGGATCAAGCTAGCATGCAAGCTGGCACCAGATACTATCAGGCGGCCAGCTGCTGTTTCTTGGTTTATTACGATTTCCTTTTTTCAAGAAGACAAAGTATGCCTAATCCCCTCATGTCAAGCTGACTGTGGAGACTGTCAGAGAGGAAAACAAACACTGTAGTCAGACGGATCAAGTAACATTCACAGCAATGCAGTCATTGCTGTCACATGCCTTAAAGAATAATAACAGACCTAATGGGATTTTACTGAATGCATTGAAAGCTATGAAATTTGGGAAAATGGACATTTCATTAATGAACTCTAAATTTAAGAAAATGTTGCCATCTAAAGCACATTATTTTGTCTGATATTACTATTCCTCCCACTTGTTTTGTCTTGTTTACTTGTAAGCAGGTGAACAAGACAAACATGTCAATCTACTCTTTTTATTAATTCAAACATTGTACTAATCGCAACATTCAGGTGATCATGAAGATATCAAGACTTCTTCATGTCACAAGGGGGGGATTCACAAGGTGTGGGTCTCCATATCGCCTTACTGTTCTACAAGTGTTGCATTCCTTGTGTTAGGCCACTCCTCAACAAGGAGCATCAGCTGTTGAGCTCATGTTTGCGTCTGAGGTTTTTGTGTCATTTCATACAAGTGGTGCAGCACCAACATATACATTGGTGTATGTTTTCTAAATACACACAAATGTTTGGGAAAAAACGTTTGTGTATGCTACGAGTATGTATTTCGTAAAAATACAAAAAAAATAACATTATATAAAAAAAGTAACATTAGACATTTCTGTCTAAATGTCTAATGGTACAATGTGGACATCTACAGCCTTCGTATGCACAAAATCTTTTAAGTTAGTGCGCGCGACATATTTTCAGGCAGATTCAATGGTACGGAAATTTCAATATTGCATTGTTCTTTCCATGATCTTAAACTCACAGTCATAAACTGAAAGCTACAGACTCCTGATTTTCCTCATGCCAGTACCAATGTAAAGCGAGTATTTATTACCCATAAGGGTACAAATTAAACAGGAAACAACAGCTGCTTTATACAGCTCTGAATGAAACTATCAAACACAGACCATCTCGAGAAAGGGAGCATGCAGATCGGGCTCTGTCACTGTTAGGTGAGAACACATAAATTAAGGCCAGGTGAAGTCTCATGTTAGTGATGTGTGGTCAATCTTAAAACCAGAACAATAAGAAAATGTAAATATTAATTTACTTTCAGAAAATTACGTTGGATACATAAGCCTCAAATGAAAACTATGGATAAACTACATTCAGCTGTTTTACTCTGATAAGTGTTGGAAACCAACAACAGATATGACACAATTTTCTTTCAAATATTGTACCTTTAACCACCTCAGAAACAAGAAAACGTGTCATGTTTAATTTAGATTAAAATAGTTTAATACAGTGATCTGGAGTTGAAAATATCAACACACATGATTGGAAAAAGCTACTCAGTTTGTGTTTCACCTTTGACCTTAATTGATAAATAAAACACAGAACACATTTTTTGTAATAAATTAATAAAATGTTATCTCAGTTACAACATTAATTTTTTTCACAATGTGAACTTTATTTCTAAAGCTGAGCAAACTTCTCAATTCTGTTTCCCTCACTTCAAATAAGTATAATAGTATTTTTTTGCTGTTGTTGTTGGATTTGCAGAGAGACTACTCTACACACATGTCAATCTGTTTATTGACCTGTGTAAATAAATGTCATAATAAACACACAAACCAAGAAAAAAGGAGCCAAATGAGACAAAAATATTCTAATAAAAACTTGAGGAGTCATCTTAAATCAGGTCTTGCTGCCGAAATTCTGGCAAGTGGGGTGCAAAATGTATAGAACCTTACTTATATTTTCTTTAGAGACATTGATGTAAGCTTTTAGATGCTGAACACACATACACACACCAGGCCCTTTTTAATTGCTGTCATTATTCCCCTGCTAAACTTTACATGGGAAATGTAAAGTTTATATTAAATATTAAATTAGAAATTTCCTTTAGTTGTTTAGTTGTTTTAAATATTTCTAACTGTATGTTCTAAAATCTAGATAGTAACGCCACAATTTTCACGGAGACAATGACCATTATTAAATATTACCCTATATTAGGTAATGCAATTTCAGTGTTTGGAAATATGTCAGTGTAATGCTACGTTACTAAAGAAACACGATAACGGCATTGTAAGACGGTTTTTCTAAAAACAATGCACATATGCGTCAAGATGAACATCACTCATACAAACACAAAAAGTAAAATTAGAGGAAAAGATAAATACAGTCATTACCTTATCTTTGTTATATTCTTGGCATTCAGTTGGCAACACACTTTTCACTTTAAATGGTTGCAAGTTTCGTCAGGACGTGAACGAGACTTATCCAAACTTAATGCCCGTCTCTCACTGAACTTGTTTATATCGCTTTATCTTATGTGAATAATTTATGCTAAGGTCACTGCTGTGCCAGTTGTTGTTTCTGAAGTCCTTGTTCTGTGTGTCCTTCTGACAAGCGGCTAGGCTACCAGCTAGCAGCGCTCGCGGCTTCTACGTCGCTAAGCAACCACACGCGGCTCTAAAAGGGCTAATTCTAGCTAGCTAGCTCACTTGGTGTTCTAAAAAGCGGTTATTGAGCTCAGTACCCATCGCATATGGTGTTAATTCAATCGAATACCAAATGAAAGCACTTTTTCAACACCGAGAAGAATTCAAAATAATATCTAATTGTTGTTTTCTTGAGCTGAGTTAGCACCTTTCGATAAAGGCTTTGACTGTAACGATAATGAACTACAATTCCATACATGCTCAGTCTGCCGTATGACAAGTAAAAGTGTCGTAGTGAAAAGAGGCTTTAAATAGGAGTGACTTCATTCGTCAGTCAGAAGTGGGGGGAGAGCAGTTCGAGTTCTGTCAGCATGGTAAGTACTAGAAGCAGAAGATGCTCAATTAAGGAATTTTCTTTTCCAAAGTATTGTAGATATATATTAAACTCGTCGAGTGAACAGTGTTGTCATTTTTCTTTTAGTTAGTGATAAAAACATGTGTTTAATTTGAAGTAAGTTGGTGAAAGACAAGAAAGTTTATACAATTTGTAGTTCATTTGTTCTCTATTAAAACGATGTGCTTATTTTGCGTTAGAGTGAAATTTAAGGTCATGAATGAATGAATGGTAGAGATGTGGATCAGCTGATAACCTAAATTTATCCTGGTTTTGTTATGCAACAGTAGGATCCTAATAGAGACCAAAGGGTCTATTAATACATTGACCCCCTGATCTATTTAATCCAGTTAACAAAAACAGAGACCCCCCTGCTATGTGTATAAAAAAATTAATTTAGCTGCCACCTTCAGAAAACCGCCTTTCTGAAAGCAAGAAAATTTGTACTTCTGTTTCTTGAATTTGTATTTTTCAGTCTGAGCCTATCAGAGTTCTGGTGACCGGCGCTGCTGGACAAATTGCATACTCTTTGTTGCTGAGCATTGCCAAGGGAGATGTCTTTGGCAAAGATCAGGTAAAGATGGCCTTTATTGTGCCCTAACAACCCGCTAAAGCCCATTATCTCATTATGTGGTGCAGTTACAGTGTGACAGATATTGACAGGTGTTCGGAAACTGCTGTGTATGTGGAGAATGCCCCACGCCATATTTTGAAGGGGGTGGCAATGAGCATATGTTGGCTATGTTGGAGTTGAACAGACTCTACTCGCTCACCCATGCGGCCTCCGATGAAAGAGGATTGTCCTTGAAGTCAGTGAGGAGGATCTTGTGCCAAGTGTCTTAGTCCATTTTTAAAACCACTTGATCCGTTTGGCACACACAGTTGTCACCAAGTCTTACAGCTTTACTCGTGCAGTCTGTCTGAAGCCTCGCACAATACACTTCAGAATTAAATACACACCACATTAATTTAATATGCTTCATTATTTTCAATCTAATACTAAATATCTCTCACTCTTTCATTTATTAGCCAATCATCTTGCTTCTTTTGGACATTACTCCCATGCTGCCAGTGTTGGAGGGTGTGGTCATGGAGCTGCAGGACTGTTCCCTTCCACTTCTGAGAGGTAAACATTTCAAACTATGAGGAAAATAAATTCAACAATGCAATAAAATGAGATCTCTTTCTAGGGATCATTCACCAGGTTTGTGTAAAAAGATGACTAATTGCATAAAGCACACATGTGTCTTCAACAAAATGGCTGAAACACATGCACTTTCTATTAAAAAGCTATTTAAAATCTTATCGACGTGATTGTGAGATGTCCCGTTCCGTTTAGCGCTGAACAGAATTTAGTGAACTTCTCAGCTCCCGTCACTCTCTTTTGCAGAGCCTTCATGTCTGCCGTATTGCAGCCAGGGTACCACGATGAGATGCTGTGTGTAATCAAACTCTTGGTCTCTGTAAAAATGCAGTGAGAATACAGGTAGGGAGTTATGTTTAGTTAAATTTTCTCACAAAGTAAAGTCACTGCTGGGCCTGTTTTACAACCCCAGTGGCATTCATCTCTATTTATGATTCATAAATTTTTGAAATTCCCCCCTGCGGTCTTTGGTTACATAATAATAATTAGATTTGTATTGCTGATTTAGTGAGCAATTTTATGGCTGGGATTTCTCAAATAAATAAATTATTCACACGTCTTATTTGTGAATGTTCTTGTATCATCATTGAGCTCGTTTTTGGGTCTTTTTTTTTTCTGTATAAGAAATAACAAATCACTTAAATGTGTGTACTTGGATAGGCTTTTAGTGGTATTGGTTCCAGGTAAATTTGCCCCAATTGATAGTCTACTTCTCTTACCCGCATGTTGCCAAATTTTCCCTTTCTACTTCTATTTTGCGCCTTTTTAAATGTGACCTACACACTGTGAATGCTTGTGGTTTTGTATTTTTACAAATTAAGGAAAGCAAACTTCCATAATAATGCTAAAATTTTAAAGAATTTCTTAATCGCTTAATATTCAGCTTTGTCTTGCTACCCATTGAGGCCTATCAGCTGTTTTTCTTTCACTGGCCTAAATGGGCTGAGCAAGCTCCTGCTAGTAGATGTTAGTTTTTGAAGTCTTTACAGTATGTCATGAAATGATTGTAGCAATCACCTTTAATTCCTCAATCTCCAAGATGGGTTAGAAAACATTAACTGGAGTGACAAAAAAAGTACGACTACTTGTTCACTTGTTCAATTTAGTGTCAATTTTAAGTCTGGTTTTCAAATCATATAAATTCTTATTTCAAGCATTCCCAAATTATCTAACAATAACAACTATCCACTCCTGAGGCCCTTTTATCACACTTTTTATTTGGGGTAGAAATGATTGTCTTTTACTCTCTGAACTAAATGTTAACCCCAGGAATTGTGTACGGATCTGCTTTGTCTCCTCTGGAGACTTTAGTTCAGACCACGTGACCTTCGTGTCTAAAAGTCTTTAGGTGTCGCCTTTGTAACCCTCATCATGAGATCGAGTGTGAGGGGCCATTTTGCGCCAACTCCATTGTGACCTAGATTGTTGTTTTTTTTCTCTGTGAAATGATGCTTTGTTTGGACAGGCACTGAGTGGCCCCTGTATTAACCAGCTGCAGTGCAAATACAGCACTTTAAACACAGAAATGGACAGATACAATTCTGGGTCTCCATGATAAATGTTCAGGGTCCATTTAGCTATGTTTTTCACTCTAGTGTGTGACCATTGTCTATAGCTTGATTTGTTTTGTTTGTTTGTTTTTAATTGCCAAGTCATTTTTAGTCTGACCAAAGCACAATTTATGCACAAAACAGCCCACAAACTCAAGGGACAAAATGTGTAAAACGCTGTTTTACACATTTACCAAGGAAGACGAGGTTGAATTGGTGCAAAATGCATGGTTTCAATCAGGGCACTGAGTGTTGAGTGTTCATTGGAGAGTCTAGGATAGAAGCTCTTTGTGACAGCTGTTTTTCTTCAAATAACGCTATGTAGCACTAACCTGAATGTAAAAGTCCCAACAGTTTCCAGGATATGTGGAGTCTGCAAAAATACCAGTGGTTTGTTTCTTGACCCTAGAATTGTACAAGACCTATTTGGAGGGAAGATCGGCCTGAGATGATTCTCTCAACATACCTAGTTGTTTGTTGTGTTATGAACTTATCCTGTTTTGTGGATTAGCCAAACTGCACAGTGATGGACAAGCACAGGATGGTCTGAATGGTGGCCATATAGAAGATGACCATCATGAAGTAGTCTCTTCCAAATAATGTCTATGTATGAGGACCATCTCAGGTCTCGACAACGGGTGACTCCCTTGAACTTGAAGTGATCCATAGGGAACACTGTTAAAGATGGTAGGGTGTGTCATCTGAAAGTTCACTGTTATCTCAAGTTCACTGTTATCTCACTGTTAAACTCAAGGTGTTTCTGACCAAAATGGTGGATCAGCCAATCCACCTCCTGTATGTATGCAGACTCATCAATGTACTGGATCAGACCAGTGACAGTCGTATCGCTTGCCAACTTCGGGAGTCCGGTCAGTGTTGCACACCTCTTGGGTTTGGGGTGCCTGTGCTGATGGTTTTTATGTGGGAGCTTACAGTGATGGATATCTGGTTTGATAGTGTTGAAAGCTGAGCTGAAGTCCACAAACAGGATCCTGGCAAATGTCCCTGAGCGATCGAGGTGGTGCAGGATGAAGTTAAGTCCCAAGTTGACTGCTGACCTGTTTGCTCAGAAAGCAAACAGCAGGGGGTTCTGCAGATTACTGGGATGTCCTTCAGCTGCTTCAACACCACTCACTCAAAGAATTGCATTACCACAGACATCAACAGACATCAGAGCTACAGGCCTATTGTCATTTAACCTCCTTATGGTGCATTTCTTGATAAGATCTTGTCCTCAGGTTTTGGGATTTTATTGTAAAAAAACAATTAACCAGCAGCTTATTTTCTCCTTTCACAGATATCGTGCCCACTGACAAGGAGGAGGTGGCCTTCAAAGACCTGGACGTTGCCATCCTGGTGGGCTCAATGCCCAGGAAGGAAGGGATGGAGAGGAAGGACCTTCTGAAAGCTAATGTGAACATTTTCAAGAGCCAAGGGGCCGCCTTGGATAAGTACGCTAAGAAGACCGTCAAGGTAACAATCATTTCTCTTTGTGTTGCTTCTTTAACATTTTTCTTACAGTTACAGATTTGTGCCTTGACATGATAAGTTTGCAGGGTTATATGTAGCTGGGTCCATTTTCAGGTGCTGGTTGTGGGAAACCCTGCAAACACCAACTGCCTGATAGCAGCCAAGTCCGCTCCCTCCATCCCTAAAGAAAACTTCTCCTGCCTCACACGTCTGGACCACAACCGGGCCCGCTCCCAGGTCCCTTACCTTTTTGAGCACTTTAGTTTCTGTTTGCTTACCAAATCTGTGATTAAATGTGAGCTCTCACCCTCTCACACGCTGCAGGTGGCAATCCGCTGCGGTGTTCCAGCCACGCAGGTGACGAATGTCATTATCTGGGGCAACCACTCGTCGACCCAGTACCCAGATGTGCACCACTGCAAGGTCAACATGTCTGGCAGCGAGCTCGCGTGCTTTGACGCGGTCAAGGACGATGCTTGGCTCAAAGGGGATTTTATAGCTGTGAGTTGATGTCTCCTCTGTCAGGGCCAAACCTGTACCTTTTGATATAATGGCATAATGGCAGTAAATGGAGCACCCTTCACACTTATTGCAGTGGGCGGGGGTTTGCTGACCCTAATAACGTAGAAATTGGCGACTACAAGAATTAAAACTTTCATCATTTCAGGGTCCAAGCATTTCAGCTTCAATCTTCAAAGGGACACTCAAGCTTTTGATGTCATTAAGAATCATTTTAGACTTAATTAAGTAGTCCATGTTGTTTTTTTACAGACTGTTCAACAAAGAGGTGCTGCAGTCATCAAGGCGAGAAAGCTGTCCAGCGCCATGTCTGCAGCAAAAGCCATCTGTGACCACATGAGGGACATCTGGGTTGGTACCCCAGAGGTAAGTTTCCTAATACTACTTTTTTTTCTCTTGTCATTTTTTTCTCCTATCATTTTTACTTTATTCTCATAATATGTCTTTATTCTCATATTATTCTTACTTAATGCTGGTAATATTAAAGGATGATAAGATAATAACACTTTATTGATCCCTGAAGAGGGGATCATTTTGATTGTCAGTTAACAATGACAGCCTTAAGGACACAGACATATCTCTCTGTGTATGCTAAAGATGTATTTGACATTTAAATCGCACAGCTCTAGAGACCTTATTTATTTACTTTATTCCCATAATTACATTTTTTACTTTTATTATTGTGGCCCTAATACTCTGTCATAGTAGTGTGTGCCCTATAAGTAGCATTTCTGGATTTAGAACCCAATATTACCAATGCCCCACATATTTGCAACTGTGCCTAACATAATTTTGTTATGAGTCCCCAGAGGTTGTAATTAATCTAATTAATCTTAACTTTCTAAGAATAATTTCTGTCATATATCAACACTGGCTACATGTAGAAGTATGGATGATTCCTCTGATAGCCATGTTGTGCGTTGTTGCATTGCTTATACTTTGCTGTGGCCTTGCCTGTTTGAGACAAACCAAATTGTAGAGTTTAGAATATTAATAAACATCTGCATCAGACAGAAAATGGCTATTGGTAATTGAAATTGGTGTACATGCCTGATTGTTTAAAACTGATTGTTTTTGTTTAAACAAAAGAATGTATCTGTCTATTAAGTCACCTGCCTGTTCCATGTTGACTTGAGCACCTTTCCCTGAAAATGTCTGTGCAAGCTTTTGATTATTCTTCATTTTTAATGGCTGTTAGTTTGAATTTTGATGCCACAATAATGCATTTCAAACACAGTTTGACCCGCTTTGTCTTTTCTACAGGGTGAATTCACCTCTATGGGGATCTACTCCACTGGAAACTGCTATGCAGTCCCAGAAGACCTCGTCTACTCGTTCCCTGTCCAGATCAAGGTGGCTCTGATATGACCTCGCTTTCACATTTCAGCAAGCTCCCTGAGAATCATTTTGCTATAAGAGTGCTATCTTTGTTTTCTTTTTGTCTCATTAGGATAAGACCTGGAAGATTGTGGAGGGCCTGGCGATCAATGACTTTTCCCGGTCCAAGATGGACGCCACCGCAGCAGAGCTTATAGAAGAGAGGGATACAGCTGTGGCTTTCCTGGGAGTATGACTGCACTCGGTCGGGCCAACCCTCCCCCCAGAATGTAGACCCAAAACTCCAGAGGCATGCCTGTGATGCAGAACTCCTTTCGCCCCTTCGCTGCTCTCTGTAGATATACATGTTCACATGAAAAAGAATGCCAGGGTTTAGACGGATTTATATTTGTCCACTGCCAGACATTTTTTTTAAATCTAGAAAAATAATGAGTATGAGTTTACCTTGATCAGAAAAGCAGCAGATTGGCTGCTTATCAGATCTGTTCAACTTGATCTTTAAAAAATAGCTGCTTATCAGACTTTGTTCTCTGGAGGTGAGTGAATGGATGGATGACTCTTACATATTGTCAGTGATTCACTTAAGTCATGAAACACTGTATCTGATGACTCAACGTTAAAAATTAAAAATGTGTATAAAATAATATGGCTCCTTTTCTTTTTAATACCTTTATGGTATTTTGTCCTGAGTGGCTCAACTTACCAGCCTCGCAATGTTTCATGACGTCTGATTGGCTAATCGATCGATTCACATTGAATTAACTAGGATGGTTAATTCGATGTGATCATGTGAACTCTGAGCATTACAATTGCACTGTATCATAACAGAAATATCAACTGTTTAGATAATATTCATAAATGGGAATCCACTTTTTGCTCTTGGTGACTTCAGAAAAAGCATCTGCCATGACTGAAGGCCTCAACTGTTGCTTCAAAACACATGGTTTATTAAGTATATTAAAAATGTCCAATCAAATCAGCTGGCTTTTAAATTCCCTGTTAGTAAGAAGCCATTGCTGTTTTATAAAGCATAATCTATATTTTCATACACCTTTATAATACAAAGTCTGCATGTCCTAGAATCTTCCTCTGTGCAAACAGCATTGTGACATGTCTGGCCATTTACCTTTTTTAAATCAGTATTTTAATTGTTAATATAAAAATCACATTTTTATATTTCAACAGGGCGTTCTGGTCTTTTTCCAGAGGCCTATGAGAAGTGAAATGACACAGCTTCACCAGAAGGGGGCAGTATTTCCTCATCCCACCTGCATCAGAACTCATTAATGAATCATTACTGGTACGATTAAATAGACAGTCATTGCTGATAAAGACAAGCTGTATGGCTACAAAATCCACCATAAAAATGTGCCACTCCGAGATTAAGGCTTAATTTTTCACGGCATAAATATTCACAGACTGTTACAATTCGGCATAAGTGTAACGAGACACAAAGATCGGTGAAAGAAGCTTTCTTTTGGCTTCGTGTATGTTTCTAACTCTGTGCACAAAGTTTCTACAAGCTTTAACACAACAGTAAATTCAAATCTGATCGTGAACGAGTCAGGATATTGAGCCGGTTGGTACAAGATGCTCTCATTGCTCGTTTTGATGGAAGATTTTGTCGTCAGGCTAATAAGAAGAATGCAGTGAGAATTACGCGCTTACGTACGTTTACCAGTAAAACCGAAATCTTGGTAGTCTAAGAATCCAGCTCTTCCAGTCGAGCCAAGTGGTTCGGATCCAGAAAAAGAAACGCAATTCCCATCGTAGACATCTAGTAGTAGATGCTGAATCGAAACTTCCGCCACATAATAGAGGGCATTTTTGTTGAAACATGCAAAAATATTGTAAATGTCATTAAATGTGACATATTTTAATGAAACTAAAATATTTAGTTTCACATAAAAGTTTTAGGTGAAACTACCATGAGTTATATTTCTTGTGGGGTAGAAATGGCTATTTTTGTAATATATGAACACACACAAAACAAATAATTCATTTCAAAACCGATTCTTGTACATATTTCTTAACTTTAGAGATATCCTGTCAGAAACAAACTTCAAGAGACAAACGGAGAGACTTCTCAGTAATCAGTAGAAAAAACCTTTATTGGCATTACAGAAGTCAAACCCTTATGAAAAAAATGGTAGAAGTTTTTCTTTGGATGCTATTAGCTTCCTCCACAAAACGGCATAAAAGTTTAATTAGATTAGGTGGCTTAAAATAATTTAAAAGGGAAATACAGTAAGTTTAGGGTGTTTTGTGTTGCTCCTTTTGTCATGTGATTTTGCCAGTTCTTACCTCGATAACCAGGCAGTACCAAGGTGAACATCCATTACTGTACATACATAATATAATAGTTCGACGTAAACTTATGCTTTTTTTTTTGTTTTTTCCGAGACAAACTTGCCACTCGCAGAATGGCGGAGTGACCGCCATATCTGCTTGACAATGACCAAACCAGTGCTGCGTCTAGTCGTGTACGTCTACGTTCAATCAGAGAAAAAAAAAAACACATCGAATATACGTGGCAAAAAACGATTGGTGCCCAAAATTTCATCACAGGAAAGAAGTCCTCTCATTGGTTCCTATTTGCCCTTGCTTGGAACGGCAGTGAATTGTAAAATATCTCAGAACTGTTTACCTTTTTAAGTTTTTCATTATTTACGCTTTAGTTCCCCCCCCTCCACCCTTCACAAAGAGGAACTGTAAAGGAAAAAGTGGCATGGTGTTTTGAGGTAACCTGGGTTTAAAAAGAACTGAGCGGGTCTTCGGCGCCTTCTTTGCTGAGGTCCAGGCCGACCGACACTACTGACTTTCTTCCGCCAGCATCCCACAGTAACACAGTAAGAAAATGGCTTCACACTAAATACCGCTCTGTCGGGGTTGTGCTGAAGACTGTCGTTCAACTGGAGAGACGTTTCACATGCTAGCATCCAGTTAGCTAAAACGCTTTGCCATATATATATTTATTTATTTATTTAGCGGAAGAGCGAACGTTTCCTTCCGCGTGATTAGTCGCCCCTCAGGACCGCATTCCTGGATGACATCCATCCACCCTCCACAGTGAGGATGCTTTCCACACACTCTGTCCATCCCATCGGGTAATGATTGACGGTGTAGACGTGGTCTCTCCGGGCTGAGCCGAGCAGTAAAAAAACGCGCAGGGGGGGGGGGCGAGGCAGCGGGGAATAAAACGTGAACAGAAGTGAGTTCTGGACTCTCAGCCCGTGTTGGTGACGTGATTTAACTAGTGACCGGGAAGGCGAGCAGCAGCAGGTTCCGCCTCTCTCGTACTTCTGACTGTCAATAAGAGACGTGTGACTCGTGACAGGATGCCGAGATCCTGGTGCTGGATGGACGATGATCGCATGGGCACTTTGGGGCTGTGTTAAATGACCCTTCTCTCATCACACTGAATCTCATGGAGTGACAAAAAAATTAATAAGTGTGACATTTTTTTAATTGAAACTTGTCGACTGGATTCGTAGTACTTTGACAGCTTAAACATGGCACTTTATGTAGAAGGTAAGAAACTATTTTGAAACGCTTAAGTGTTACATTGTTTACAAAACTATGCAACTAAATTATAACTAAATGTTACTATGTGACATGGATCATCTGACAGGATGTCCTGTTGCTGCTGCTCTATTAACCCTGGTTGTGTCTTGAATGCCTTCCATCTGTTTCATTCTGACTCCAAACTTGCAGTTTTCTTCCACCTAACAATTTACATCTCTAAAGGGCTGAAGTTTCCATCTCATCTGCTTACAGCTGGTCAGTTTTACTCCTGTTTAGATTTCAGTCAGCGCTTCCCGCAGGCGAAAGCATGGAGTGCTTGGATTGTCTCGACTTCGCCCTTTGCACCCTGTCTGTTGTCGGTCACTTCTTTTTATGAAGTGCAGTCAAGAGTCGACTTTTTCTCGCCCGTTTTCTAATTTTTCCAGAGCAAAACGTCGTGAATCCATCTGCTTTTGTTGCATGATTTTTCAGCATGTGGGGCAGTGCTTCACTGTAGGCTCACTACAGACCAGAAATATATTTTTTTTTCCTAACTGCTGGAAGGTTCTGTTTTTACTATGAAGCTCCTCTTTTTGCTAATAAATGATACATATATAATTTAAACTAGTCTTAACCTCTAACCACCTGCAGGGTCTTCAGATGTCTCTGATTTAGTCTATTTTTGCAGTGCTTTTCAAAAGGTATTTATGTGTGATTGCAAAGAGAAAGCCAAGCATTTGCACTCAACTTTTAAAGACATAACAATCACCAGTGAACATGACATCTTTGGGTGTGTTTTTAGGGCGGAAAAGTGAACCTTCATCCCTCTCTCAAGTCTTTACTCAAGACTTGAGTAAAGGGTGGTTTGGTGCTAGGGCAGTCATTCATCCCGTCGTGTTTTTGAGTTAAATTTGACAGGCAATTTGAAAATATCGGTTGAAAGTTTTGAAGATCAACACCTGGAGTGTTGATCTGAACGCCAACTATAAGGTCTTAAAAAAATGCAACCATTTTAAAAAGGCTTAATTACATAAGCAATGCTTAGCCTGGTGGCCCGCCAGACTTACAATACACTGGATGAAACCCTGCACCTCCCGCTCAGCTCCAGTCAGTATCCCTACAGCATAATGTAGGGATACTGATTGGAGTTTACACCCTGTTCTGTTTTATGAAATGGAGCTCCGACAATATCCAGTCAGTCCATGAATGTTTCTAACATTCATGATCTCCACAGCCAAAGTGAGCTACGGAGAAGGATCCGGTTCCGGTTCCGGTTCTTGCCGTGTTGAGGAAAAACCTTTTCCTTCCAAACGTTTAAAAATTTTAGCATTTTTAAAGACCGTATAGTTGGTGGTCAGAGTCCTGCCTACAATATTTCTTTGTCTTCCAGTTATCAGGGTTTTTTTTGTTCTTTTTTACCCAACTGATTGAATTAGGTTGAGCCAAGGTGGTTCCTTAATCGTCCGCCGCTTCCTCGACCTGTTAGTCGAGGTGGGACTCTGACTGGGACTGATGGGAACGTTGAAACACCACATGAACAAACTGAGGCTGCAGTAGAAACTCTGTCCTCTTCAACACTCTTCTTACTGCTTAAAATCAGTCAATCAATAAATAAATCCATAAATAAGTCCCCTCCCCCCCAAAAAAAGCTACCCTACACTGGTGATGTTAGTATTTTGTTTTTAAATTGCAGATCATCCTTGAGTACAAACGATTATGTTTACACTAAAGAAATCCTGCGTTTTAGGCAAAAAACAAAGTTAATTTTTCTGATTTAAAAAAGAAATTGAAATGTTTATGTATATCTCTTAGTATATTTATAGTATTGTATAAAGAAGACATTAGTGGTCAAATGATCAATCTGTGGACTGTGTCAGTATTTTTATCTGATTAATTGTCAGAGTAATCAATTGATCTATGTCTAAAATAATTGTTAGTTGCAGTCCTAATGGAAACGGGAGCATTGAAGGTGACCCTCTTGAGTTTTATTTGCTAAAGCTTTCCGTGAGCTTGATGCACGTTTTAATGTTCTTTAATGACTAACAGAGAAGTTGTTGGTCTACATAATGGCGAATGGAATGGAGTGTTTTGTTAATCATTGTGTCCACAGTCTGTTAATTACCTGGATACTCTGTACTTCCTCCACTGGCAGAGAACTGAGTGAAGCTGCTTATCAGGATGATGCATTTTGTGTTTCTACGTCGTCTCTCCTGCGATTCTCTCACTAGTATCTGCTGAACATTTCGGCTGGGACAAATTGTGAATGCAGGCAGGATCTAAAAGGACTTGCAAAAGTACAACTTATTCCTTTAAAGTATGCAGGTTTAGTTTGTCCTGTTTCCTGATTGTTTAGCTCATTACTCAAGTGACAGAAGCTAACATCATTAACTGTCTTTTTATTGGTCCTTTTGTTCATACCAAATCTAATGTTCATCTCTTTACATTATTATTATTATTTTACAAACAAACAAACAACAAAAAATATACACTAAAATTTTGAAACAAAATTCAAAATACTTTTAATTTTAGGACAAACATTTTTATTTTGTTTGGTTGCATATCCAGAAATGACATGTACTGCTGGCCTCTCACTGGTTCCTGTCTGGTCTTGGAAAGCATGGATAATTTCAAGCATGAATACAAAAGAACATTGATTGGGGAAAACATTTTGGATTTGGGTTTTTTTTGCTTGTGTTTCAGACATTTTTCCTTTATCCTCCACTGTTTTTCCACATTGTTCGGTATTGATTTTTTTAATGCAGCATATTGGATTTTCTGAATAACACATGGATGACTGTGTGAGTTCACACTCATTTAGAAATTAAAGAAGGCCCAGCGATATGTACGCTTCAATCTCTGGAGTTTCAAGTGGTTAAAAAAGAAGTCATAGTTTAATCACTCCTCCAGTTTTGCACATTTACTTATGTCATTTTTATTTACTTTTTAATTAAATATTTTTCTACTTACACTTTGTAATGACACTGTCATTTTTATTTTGTATTATTATTGTATTTGAATTTTTTTTTTCAGTTTCTTCATGATGAAATCTTTCAGATTTTTATCATTTCATTTGTTATATCCATCAACAGGCACACTGCAATTTGTAGCTCAAGCTTGTTTGCTTCACGTAAAAGAAATGGAAAATGGACCACATTGTTACCTGTTTGGTCCCCAGATAACCTTTATTCTGGAAATAGAAGTTATCTAAGTTGGCCCTGTTAAAGTGATCTACGGCTATAACATTGTATGGGGTCTTGTAAAAGTTATAGATTGACTCCTCACCTCACAAAATAACGATTCTTGCACAAAAAACACAGATGTTCCGATTAATCAGATATTTTACATAAAACTGGTCAAACTGGACCTGACAGCATTGTTACAAACGGAAAACCAAAACAGGACAAACAAAAAATGTATGCTATGTAAAGACCGAGTTGCTGCTTTCCCAGCCATAATGTTGCCTTACCGCACTGTTCAAACCATCTTAATGCTGCATTACTGCAAAAGTACACCTTAAAATCCAAAAGCTCAAAGAACCACCATTCTGACCGCGAGCAAAAACCTCAAGGAGTAATTTCCTTTATGGCTTTATTAGTCTGTGATAACTTTGCAGTTATATTTTGGTCAATGCCTAAGTGTTGCTTTGTATTACGGCTCTGAACTTTGAACTCCACCATTAACATCAGACATCCACATACTGTTTTGTCTTGTGACTTTTTACCTTCATTCTTTAGCCATTATGTTGTAAATCTGGTCGAGTGGTTGATGATTGTGCAAGGTGTTTGGTTTAAATGAACATGATGTTTTGCATTCTGACCAGCTATTTATCAAACTGGGATTTTCCCAGAAGTCCTGCAACCTTTCCAAACTAACCATAATTATTCCAGTTTTTTATAGTTGCAATATAAAGCTTTTATGTTTCTTTTGAGACTCTCTACTAGGATCATTGGTGACGGATTTTCTGCTGGGAAGTAACACGGCTCTTCATGCTCCAAACTCACCAATAATCCAATCAGTTTGCTTGATTGTTTTTACAAAGGTTTCACAAAAACATGGACAAATCACTTTTTACCAAAAGGGGGGGGGATCAAAATCACAACTACTCTTCATGTCAGATGTTTACCTTGAGGTTTGGATGGTGATGAAATTGGGTTTAAAAGGAAATTTATCTGGTAATTATTTTACTATTTCTTGTCAGATAACAAGAAATCTTTCCGTCTGTTTTCATAAGATTACAAAAAATGCCAGTTATGATACAAGCCCACTCTGAAAGGGAGGAGTACACCCTGTGTTTGGATGAACGATGAAAAACAGAGAAGCCATGGGTAGACAGCATGCATGACTGTGGTATGAAGCAATCTGGTGAAGCATTGCGCCACATCTCTGTTCCCTGTGAAAGCCATGCATCCTGAACTCTTAGTCATTGGTGGACTTGCTTTGGTGTTATGACAACGGCTTACACTAACTTCACCAGACAATGTGACATTCTGACCGCGATTAAAGATCTCTCTGGCGAGAAATATTAGCCACAAGTTCTCATTATCATGTAGAGGTCGAATGTCTCACAACAAAACTTATTTTTCAAGGAAGACCAGCAGTGCAACATGAGCACTGGGCAAAATCCCCACATTTCATCTCACGGATGATTCTGAGCTTAGAAAATGAGGTGGGAGTCTGAAAATCTGAAATGAGACACCATGAAGGTCTGCTGCATCAGTGGAAAGAAGAGAACTTTGACCTTTCCTTCTCTTCTGTCTTGTTTGTTCAGGTCTGAGTGAAAGAGTGCCCCACAAAGGCATGGCTCAGTTTCAGGAAATGATGCGGCAGCAGCTGGAGAGCTCCATGGACGCAGAGCTGGAGAAGCTGGTGAACACGGTCACAGGGGCCGACAGAGACGTACGTCAACACCCCGTCTTCTTCCCTCCCCTCTCTGTCTGAGGCCATCTGGTTGTGATTTAGAGGGGCTGATGGCTATGCTGGGAAAAGTCAAACCTGACGCGTATTGGAGCGTCATACAAGAACGTCACACCTACAGGATTACAGACACGGTTTATTGGCCAGTTTCTTTAATTCATGGGGTTAGACTGAGGCATTTCAGCCCAAAACATCAGAGATTTAAGATTAGTCATTCATACATTTCTTCTTTATTGAGCTTGTTTGTCTATTTACTGTTAAATAGGCATATGTGTAATTTAGCACTAAAACAGGTTTTTGAATTAAAATGTGATTGATTAATTGTAATTACTTTATTAAAACCGTGCAGTTAACCTGATCAAAATTTCTAATGGAGTTTCTTCACTATTCTAAATATATAAATTCATCTCATCTCTTCGGTTTATTGTTTCAATAAGACTTAATTATTGAAACAATATAGAATACTCTATTCTATATTTAAATAGATCAGAACCAGACTGATCTGACATTGTGTACATTTTTCTTTCACTGAAAAAAACCCCCTTAAATATAAGTTTTTTTTAACAAGTTACATGAAAACCTTTAATCTCAATGTTGTACACTTTGGATATATTTTTAACTCTTTCCCACAAGTAGAGTGGGTGTAGCTTAAAAGAAATCCCCTCATAATCACAGTGAATGAAATGAATCTGTAAACCATTTGCTATATTACTCTTTCTGTCTACATTTTCAGGTCTGCATGAACTTTAAGGGCTTCAAGAACCTCTTCCACAGATTCCTGCAGGTAAAGGGCCCGTCTGTGGAATGGATCAAGATCAAACGGCCTCCAGAAGACTCGGTGAGTTCGGTTCCATCTGCTTCTCTCTGGGAAAACAAAAACTGAAACATTTCATTCCCGGGGTCTCAGTTTGGAACGTATCTTCATTAACTTTGTTTATTTTCAAAAAGCTCTCCTGAGCTTTTAAAACCTCTGTGTCTTGTTCAAGAACAGGAGTTAGGACCTAAGTTAGAAAAACTGGAACTTCTTGAAATACAAATACAATTCAGGCTCCAGAGATTGTTTGGGATGTGTCTGCTTGTGCGCTGCTGTTTTTGCACACAAAAAAATCACCTGAGAAGACGCTATTAGCGTTTAGCAAGACCAAAAGGTATTTTTACAGCTGCGGTTATTATCGTCTTCCTCATTCTAGTGCTCAGATCAGTTCGGCTGTGAAATGGCATTGTTCTGCAGAAAGGGTGTGGACATACCATCCGACAATTGAAACATCTCAGGTTACGCTTCATTCTGACAAATAAATTGGTTCAACCCATTAATTGGGAACATTTTGCACCTAGGTGGAATGTCACAGGGTTAATTATGCTGCTATGTTAATGTTGGCAATTTCTTCTGAACTCAGTCAGGTTTGGGGGATAAAACATTTGTTCTTTTAGAAGCTGCAGCTCCCATCTATCTCGCATGTTGTGGCTACATTTCCACCTTCCTCCAAACATTTAGCTCTTGAACTATAAAATTATCTTTTTCCGGGAATCTCAAATAACATGGTTCCAAACTTCCAAACCTCCCCACACAGGACATATTTGAAGTCGGAGCGCTGCACGCCGCGTCAGAATTCCTGAGAAATTAGCAGCAGGGCTGGAAAGCAGCCGAGTGAAACAGAAAGCAGAAATCAGCAAGCTGAAAAAAGCGACTGTCTGCAATACAAGGCTTTTAATAATCTTCTGTATTATTAAACGCAAGAGGAGGTTTTACAGTTTGGTTGCAAGGTTTATCCCCTGTTGCCTGGGAGTGAGTCAGGCTTGTGATTTCACATACTCAAATTGTCAGTGTGAACCACATGAGCAGATGTTTAAGGAAAAATGCGCTCTCCTTTGATAGAGCCGATGACTGACGTTCACCTCCTGCACAAAAGGAAATTCATTGGATGAAAGATCGTCTCTCTTCCTGTGAGGAAATGGTTATCACCCTGAAAAAAGATGCTTTTCCGCACACTTCAGCAAAGTTTCATCTTGCTGACATTTGTCCTTATTTGCTTTTGTATTTGTTCAACTTTATCTGACTTACATGACAAATTGTACAAAGAAGAAAAAAAGGAGTAAATTTCCACCAAAATACAATTTTTATCTCAATCAGCACATTTCTTGAAAAACAGTAAAATGTCTGATATGTCGATAATTATTAAGAAAAATGCTCAGAAATTTTCAGATTGATCACAGAAATGCTCTAGGAAAAAATCTTTGAAATGTCAAAAGTTGAAAATTTGCCAGAAAAAAACTGAGAAAATATTGAGATCAATCACAAAGATTTTTCTAGAACAAACATGGAAATGTCTGAGCTGCAAAAGTCAGAACATTTCCAAAGACAAAAGCTTTTTATCTGAAAGATTTCAGATTTAGTTTTTCTCAAAATTTCAGAGTTGTTTTGCAACAGACCCAAAATTCTTAATCATGTGTTCAGTTTGGGCGTACAGCGGCTGCAGATGTGCAAACACAATACGCCATTAGCACAGATGCAGATATGCTAGCAGCTGCTCAGAGGTTAATTGGATAATTGCAAAGTACTTTCTACGCCTGATAGGACAAAAAGGTCTGCTGTGTGTCAAGCTTCCCTGCTAGAAATGTCCTGCAATACCTTGTTATATTTGGAGTTTGTTTTTTTATTTGCGTGATAGTTGTTTTTGGGGGGGAGAGTTGTTTTAAATGGATAAAGAAAGAGATTAATAGAATATTAGTGACAATGGAAAGCTTCTGCTTATCACTGAATTTCAGAAATGTCAATAGAAACCAGTTTGGTTGGTTGATTGAAGTCATACATGCCATAACATTGTTGGGAATCGTTTCTCCTTCATTTTGTTGAGCTCAAAGAGTTAGGAGAAAAACTGTCCCGGTGTTTCCAAAGTCTAAATTTTTACCCGTCCCCCGTCCTACAGATCCAGCCGTACGATAAGATCGCAGCGCGGGGTCTGCCGGACGGCGTGGCCGCCAGCCTCAACAAGCTGGTGGTGGTGAAGCTGAACGGAGGTCTGGGTACCAGCATGGGATGCAAGGGCCCCAAGAGCCTGATCAGCGTCCGCAACGAGAACACCTTCCTGGACCTGACCGTGCAACAAATTGAGGTGCAAACTCCGAGCAACCACACCACAAACAAAGATTTCCCTCTTAATTCTGCTTCCTGGATATTTTCTTTTTCTTTTGTTAGGTTGTCATCATGAAGTGAAAACTTTAAATTTAAGTTGTTTCTGCAGTTGGAGTAAATTGTAAATGGCAGCATTTTTTACTTTGCAGATCTTAGATGTGTCTTCAAAAGTTAGATGTGGGCAACAATGTGATCTTGTGGTTGTTGTTGGAGATGTATCAGATCGGGCTCATCTGTTAGTTTATATGAGTGCCAAGTGCCTTCTAAAAAGGACCAGATTAAAATTACCGTAGATAAATACACATTAGCTGTAAATCTGTGACTTCTAGCTGTGAGACACCCTGGTTTTGTGTTTCAAGCTCATTTTGTGATGAAAAAAAGGGTAAATGTAGCATTTCTTCATGTGGCAACCAGCTGTCAGACTTCCACTCTTTAATCATGCTTATTTAAAATAAACGCTGCTGAACTGGTGAGTTCAGCAGCGAAAAACTTCTATCAATCAATCAATCAAATTTTATTTGTATAGCACATTTCAGCAACAAGGCATTTCAAAGTAAATGCCTTGTTGCTGAAATGTTTTTCTGATGCAGATATTGAAATGAGTTCTTTTCAGCTTCTCTCCTAACACTCTTCTGCCTTCTTGCAAACATCTGAGGTCACAGCACCAGTGTCCTTCGAAGTACAAAAAAAAACCAAACCAACTGGATATGGATACTCCCTTTTTCTGAGAAATGATGAATAAGTGGTGTGACGCAATTTCTTTTGTTGTTGCATCATCTTTGTTGTTGGGTTTCATACCAGTAGATCCATCAATAGATAGTAAGTTTCGTCCCTGCTGTGGCTTTTACATAATAAGTGACGGATGTTTTGATCAGTCACTCAGTACTTGAGTAGCTTTTTTTTTAATCAAATACTTTTCACTTGAGTAATTTCTTGGACTGCTACTTTCTATTTCTACTACGGTCAAAATATGCTAAAGCAGTGCTACTCTTCCACCTCCGATTTTAAGCCGTCTGATCTCAATACTTCACTTTCATCCAGCGCGGATGAAAGTGAAGCCGGAGCTCGGGGTCCCACGGAAAGCAGCAGGACGATGCGATTGTTGTTTGTATGACTTCCAAAGAACATTCATTCAGGCATTGGGCGTAGCGCTGCTACAGAGGTTGAGGTGCATGATGGGGCCTAAATAACTGCGCTCTCTTCTCTGACCAGACACACAGCCGTCTCTGTTTCCCTGCCAGACGACACACCAACAGATCCCCTTTCACAGCAACTCCTCACACACACCGTACTGGACTCTTTTCACAAACCATCTCTCTTCCTTTATAAAGTCGCTTATGACTTTATAAAAACAAATCGATGTCATCAACAAATACATGTGGTTTCAATTTTGGACATTTTTTCCACTCACTTTGAATAAAATTGATTCATTACAAAGTTTTCTTTGTATGAAAAATCTGCCAGAACAAAACCTGGAGCAGATGTTTGTGGTATGTTAGATAATACAAGACACTCTTTGCTCTGCTTCAGTGGTCTGCACAAGTCTAAATCGTCATTCAGTTTTGGTTTTCCTTTGAAATCTCCTCGTGATCTTTGAAAGAGACCTTAATCTGTAGTTTTCAGAGTTTCTCAAATCCCCCCCCATAATGTTCAAATGCATTTCCACTTGAACAGTTTCTTTTTCTACAAACTAGGGCAATTTTTTTGGGACAATTCTGTACTCCTCTCTGTGTTAACTTCCGACACCAGGGTAAAAGCTAATTACTTCAGTAGAAATAACGTCTGACAAGGTGTGAGAGCAGAAATGGAGAAAAAAAACCCCAGAAACCCCCCCCCACACATATTTCAACACAGAAGAATTACTAGTTGAAGTCATGAAGAAACCGTCCCATGATTTGGATGGAGGTTTCAGAGGCTTTAAAAAGGTAAACTTTGTGTTTATATTCAGCCTGTTTACAGAGTAAATAAGAGGGTGTGAGGGAAACTCACAGCTGATTAACATACCAGGATTTATTTATTGGCTATTCACATAATTTGTTTTGGTTTAAACCAATGAGAACATTAGATAATTCTCCTGCTGCAGCAGGTGGCGTCGTCCTTATTTGCTGGATATACATATACGTATAAATGCAGTGTTGTGTGACATTGTGCGTGTCTTAAGTTTGACATTTTTAGGTCAGAATGAGAATGCACTGATGTCAGAAAAGTACAGAGGCTGCATGACCTTCTTGGGGTCTGCAGAATCAAGAAGCACAAAAATCAAAACTCTGCAAGAGATCTTAAGAATCCAGGAGGCAGAGTTCGGGTTAGCATACATGTACGGAAATAGATCTAAAGTTTTTCTCAACATTGTTTTTCATTCTTTTGACCAGTGCCTGCTCATTGTGGAAGAGTTATTTTTAACCCCATTTCAGCTATAAAAAGGCTACTAAACTCAAAGGAATGACTCAGTATTGTGCAGACAACAAATTCAGATGTATTTTACTGAATCTATCAAAACTACTGAAGCTAACAGTCTGACAAAATAAAGGGTGTTAGCTCTAAGGCGATTATTAAAGCAGGAATATCTGAAAAAAGTGAAAGTAATTCATATAAATAGAAAATTACAAATAAAATCAGGTTGAGGAAATGTTTTCTGAATCAATGTGTTTCTATACAAAACTTGTGAAGCTTTAACAGAAATTACAGATGCGTGTTTGGTGAACTTTTGGTTAAAACAAGCTTATTCTTCTTTCAGTGAAGTTACTCACAAAGGGCAAAGTACCAGACATTTTATTCAAGTAAGAGTAGCGACACTTAATAATGAAGTTAAACAAGTAAAAGTAAAAGGTTCAGCACTTTAAGAAATACTCTTACAACTTGTTTTTCCCCCCCAAGAAGTTACTCAAGTAAATATAACTGAGAAAAAGTAACTAGTTACCAACCACCCAACTTTGCTAAATAAAACACAGAGCAGCACTTCTTGAAGGTGGTTGGTGTTTATGTATGTTTTACAAGAGATTCCTGGGGATCAGCTCTCTCTGAGCACACTGCCTCCATTTTTCTGCCCAGGTCGGGTCAGATTCCCTGCAAACTGAATCGTCCTGTTCAGAGAAGAGGAAACGATCTCACACACACACACACACACACACACACACACACACACACACACACACACACACACACACACACACACACACACACACACACACACACACACACACACACACACACACACACACACACACAGCAGCTGGGAAACAACTTCTCCTGTGTTAGAACATTTCACTTAATAGCCAGGAAAGTAAAAAAGAAATCCTCTTGATCAGACACATCGGTGAACAACATTGTATGTTATTTTGAGAATAATTTCAGAGCTAAAACCAGCTCTGACTGCAAACTTGTTGTTTTGTTAGCAGTGAGGCTAATAGGACTTCTTAAGAAGAATTGATCTGATAGGACTGGAGTTTATTACGGACTGTAGAGTCTTGCAATCACCTGTTTTGCGCCTCTTTTAAAAAAATTAGACCTCTCCCAGGGAATACATGGTAACTGTGTCAATAATCAATTACAATTTAGGTTGTTTTTCGACGCAAAAGCCTAAAAGTTTGAATCTACACGTACTATGTTGTAAAAGTCTTGAAAAATGCAATCAGATAGGAAAAAAAAAAAAAAAAAAAAAAAAAACTGACCATGTTTATTAACAAAAACATACAGAATATGAGAATTACTTCCCAATTAATCAATGATAGCTCAGTTGAAGTGCAGAAAATGATTTATTTATTTGCCAAGTGATATATATTATTGACCTAAACCATATTTATGGTGGATAGAGTAAAGGTTTTTATCTTATTATAGACCTTGAGAAAATATAAACTATAACTACTGTTACGTAATTAATACCGATAGTTAGCTTGGCACTATTCATTTCTTATGAGTCTTATCTCCTTTACGGGAAACCTTTTTACTAAAAGGCTTTTCATATTTGTTTTGTCCATTGTAAATGGTGAATGGAAGCAGCTGAAATTCTCAATCTCTGCACATGATCAATTTGCCTCTCAAAACCTGTCAGTTGCTTTTCTCAAAACGGCACATCACCAAGTGTTTCAAACAACGAGATCTGCCTTTATGAATTCATCTTCACAGACGTCCAACATGTTTACTACACCAGCGGGAGCTTTGGGGGGTTAGTGGGAAGCACTTCCTCTTGTCTTCCTCTGTATTGTTATTTCAAACTGATGCATCCATGCATCAGCTTGAATTCATTGTCAGTTTAATTTCAATTTTGATTTATTTATTTTTTTTACATATTTAACATCATATTACAAAACCAAACAGGATTTCTCAGAGATCTATAATAGTTAGAAAAATCATCGGATATACTGATAACAGAAAGCACAAATGGATGAAACTCTCTCTCTGCAACAAAGACACTAAGAAATATCTTCATTGTTTCCACCTTGAACACCAGATTCTAATCTGTTTTAGGTCTCCATGTGTTTGACTTTCTTAATGTACATCTGGTTATAAAGCCCATGAATGAATCCACGCTGCAAACATCTGTGGACCAAGCGTACAGCCTGGAGGAGTCCCACTACTAAGTGTGATGGCGCCTGTGATGTTTTTCCAATGTGGACTAACTGCAGTCCCACTCAGGACGTTCAGAAAGCAGAATTCAGGCCAAGAAGAAGTTTCTCTATTAATCTCTGAGTCTTGTTAAACATTGAGCTAAAATCTGAGGACAGGATTCTGGGACAGGATGAGTGTAGAAACTTCTGTTATTCAGTGATAAGTGAAATGGATCTAATAATAGAATAGAATAGAAATACCCTTTATTGTCACACAACAGAGAAATTCCTAGATATTGTTTTATTGTAATATTGTTTTTGTCAGTCTGCGATTAGGATTTCTAATTGATGATTATGTGAAACTTTCCTTCCTGTAACAATAGTGATTGTTTTGTTTGTTTTGTTTTTAACCACCAATAGCACCTGAACAAGACGTACAACACTGATGTTCCCCTGGTCCTCATGAACTCCTTCAACACAGATGAAGATACCAAGAAAATCCTGCAGAAATACACACACCACCGGGTCAAGATCCACACCTTCAATCAGAGCAGGTGAGACCACTGGTTTTCTTCTGCATTTTAAATGGCATCTTAGTAAAAGTAGCAGAAAGCGGCATCATTTAGTGTGTTGAGAACTCCGGTGCGCATTACCTGTTACATGTGTTTATGATTGCGTACCATCAGGAATAGACTAGATGTTTTGCAACATGTGGAAAAGCCTGTTTGTAATGAATGCCGTGATGTCTCCACCCAAGTGGAACTTTCATTTTCCAGTTGCGATTCAATTATTCATCAGCTCTGCATGCCTCAGGGAGGGCGGGTCAACGCTTTTTCTGGGGCAGCAGCAACACTAGCTGGAGGATTTGATGTCAAAGAAACTGAGCAGTTTTCAAAGCAATTTTCAATGTGAGAACAAAGAAATGCTGAGGCCATTACAGTAATTCCTAGAAATCCAATTACAGTCATTGTTCACCGGTACACGGGAGAGAAAACAATCAGCTTTAAACACCAAACAAAGCCATGAGTTATTCACCCACCTTCATTATGTTTTGACTTAAGGAAAGCTCAAACATGGACTTAAAGGTCTGGCTATGTCTTACTTTTTAAACCTATTCTCTGGGGAAAAAAACTGGAAAAAACAACTGATTTTACACCGCAGTCGCAAAACGATGGTTGGATGACAATAAATAAAGTCAAAATAATAAACTCGTTCACATCTTAAACTGTCTCAGCATCTTCCAAAAACTAAAACCCCATCGAGCCTTACTTTAACTTACTGTACATTTTGCTCTCGCTCGCTCTCCCACAGGAATGATTAGACATGCATAAGACAAAGCTTTCCTCTTCAATAGCTCCTTCCTCTGACTCCATTTAAAAAAAAATACACCGCTGCTCAAAATGGCTAATTTTAAGTTGTCTTCACTCATTGATGACTTCCTTCCTGAGTGATGCTTACATGGTAATTTCACTGATTGTGTAAATGCTGGATTTTTTTGAGTTTCTGGCCGGCCGCTCATGGATCAAGATATAAGTTGCCTTATGTATATTCTCCCTTTGTCTCTTTCTCCCGCTTTAGAGTCCACTGCTGAGCTTTTGTTCTGTGTTCCAATGTTAAGAAACAAAAATTAATAAATATATCACTCAAAAAGAAAAAAGATATAAACCACCTGACTTTGCTCTTTAGCCTAAGAGGCTTTATCAGGCTGCGGTAATCTGATCAAGTCTTAGACTTTCTGTCTGTCTGTGTGTGACCAATTTTTTTTTTTGTTGATAACTTTACTTGTGGGGCTTGTGGCTCCGTGAGAAGAGTAGTTGTCTTAACAATTAAAGGCCTGTGAATTTGTTGCAAGTGAAAAGTAAGTTAAAATGACTTATGGCCATGTTTTTAATTTCTTTGCCCTCAAAGAGGTCTCGGTTTCTTCTTGGACAACTGCTCTGCCTCCAGGGGAAGCAGGAGGCTTAAGTGTCTGAGCTCATATCGAAACAATCATCAGAATGAGAACTTGAATTAATCCCACTTTAACAAGCCCACTACGTCGTGAGTCTTTTCTCCCAAGTAGCTCATCTGGGTCTGTATTTCCTAGAGCTCCCAGAGGTTCTGCCAGTTCACATTTTGTCCAGCTCCTCACCAGGATCGCTGATCCTTCATAAAAACGCTTTGATGTGACTAATTCTCACATGGATGATGGTTTTCCTCCTCACCTGTCTTCTTCATAAAAACTTGAAAAAGACTTGTGACGATTAAAACATATTTACAGTTTTAATGTCTTGAATTAAAAAAATGTATAGTTTTTTTTTTTGTACAGTTTTGACTTAACTACTTTCCTAAGTACATTGGGGTTTTTCCAGCGAGTTTTGAGTTCGTTGAATCAGTTAACGATTAATCAATCACTAATTAGTTTGCAGATTATTTCAATAATCGATTAATCATAAGTAATCGAATTAATAGATTCAGATTAGCATCCCTTTAGTGACTACTTGGAAAAAAATGCTACAATCAGGATCCCTTTAGTGATCATATCATCCCCTGTGCTTGCCTGTCCAGGTACCCCCGCATACACAAAGAGTCTCTCCTCCCCGTGGCTGCAAACCTGAGCATGACGGGCCAAAACGCAGACGGCTGGTATCCTCCCGGCCACGGCGACATCTACGCCAGCTTCTACAACTCCGGCCTGCTGGACAAGCTCATCGCGCAGGGAAAGGAGTACATCTTTGTGTCCAACATCGACAACCTGGGAGCCACCGTCGACCTGCACATCCTGCACCACCTGGTCAGCCAGCCCAACGGCAAGCGCTGCGAGTTCGTCATGGAGGTCACGGATAAGACGCGCGCTGACGTCAAGGTAGGACGAGGACTGATTCAGCAAATGCCTTCAATCGATCGCTGAGATGATTATCAAATAATTTATTGAAACAATTAATCGTTAACTTTAGCATACAGACTGATCTTAGGGCTGGATAATCAATAGTTACAGCCCTAATCTCATAATTTTGCCTCGTTCTTTTTTATTTTTATTACTAATAATCATTTTAAAGACAACAGATGTAATCAATGAAGTAAAAGTATTGATTTGTATTGTTTGTCCTCAGGGAGGCACCCTGATCCAATATGAAGGAAAGCTCCGTCTCTTGGAGATCGCCCAGGTGCCCAAAGCCCATGTGGACGAATTCAAGTCGGTTTCGAAGTTCAAGATCTTCAACACCAACAACCTCTGGATCTCTTTGACTGCCATCAAGAGGCTGCAGGAGCAGAACGCGATGGACATGGAGATCATTGTCAACCCGAAGGTGAGCGAGGCGGAGAGGAAACAGCCCGTCACACACGCTACATATCTCTGCTCTGCATGGTTTTCTTTTTGTGAACATAGGAAAGCGAAAATGATGGAGAACTTTCCAAATATCGACTTCAGATAAAGAGACATGTTGATGTAAAGACATTAGCTTTTGTGCTGTTGCTCGGCAAGAAACCTCATCAGTTTCTGTTCGTCCTCATTTTGTTGCTTAAGGTAAATTGAAGATATGTGATATGACATCGGTGTGATATTTCACAGCCTGTTCAAAGATAGCCCAGGTTTGGAAAATAAACAGTTCAGTAGGAAGGCTCTTTCCTGGGAAATGTCCTTAGTTTGGTTTGACTTCATCCATCCTCAAAACGTGAAGGTTTGCACCTCACAAAAGTAAATGTAAGCTTTACTGTGAGTGCTTTTTTTTTTAAATTTAGGCCAGAAATTCTCAGTTAATATTTTTTTCCCAAACACAACTACTCATCTAGCAGTACTAAAGGAAGCATTCAACAGAAGGATTCCTTGTTTTTTTATTTATTAATGTATCTAAAGATAATTTTGGGCAGATTTATTCCCACCCTTATCTTGGTATACGTCTTGTCACCTAGAAACAGTGGTGCTGTAAAATAAAACCTGGTGGAAATAAAGATCGAAATCTCGTTGAGCTTTTCTTTTTTTATCTTATTGAGTCCTTTTAATAAATTAAATTAATTTGTTGATTTTTTTTCCACAAAAATTAAATTAAAGAACAAAAGGGTGCTTACGTTTAAAATTTTTGTACCTCCATATTTTACTCGGCTCATATTTAAAACTGTTCTTCTTTTGCGCACGTATGTGTTTAAGTAAAGGAAAGTGTTCGTGGGTCTTCATAGGTCGCTACGCTTGCACATGTATGTAGTCAGAACAATTTTCAAAAATGTTTAAAGCAAAATGACAACACAAGTAATTTTTGTTTTCTTTCTCGTAAAGAAGATGGTGAGGAAGGCAGAGGGGGTCGGAAATTGTACTTAAGTAGTGATGTTTCATACTATTGTTCCTCAAGTAGAAGAAAAATGTTCAGTGCAGTAAAACTACTCCTAAATCAAGAATGTACTAGATTCTAACAGAAAATCCCTATTTTTCCTTCGTTTTCCCTTCTTGTTTCTGCTGTGAGTTTAAAGTGCGCGAACAGAAGCTCCAGCTTCAAACCGCGTTTTAGTTTGGTTGCTGCCTTGGAGCCAGATCAGACCTCGGCTCCCTCACCTGTCCTTCACTGAGCAGGCAACCACTTCAGGATATGAAAGTAATAAATTCACATTTATTGCCGCCGCTCCGCTGTTGATCACTGCTGCCTCCGCCCAAGCAAAACATACGGATGTAATCCTCATTACTCGTCGTGATAAAGTGTGATAAAGTGTGTTATGTAAGAGGCAATAAGAGAGCAGGAGCTTTTCTGGCTCCCCCAGAGCCAGAGAACTCGGTTCTTGTGCCGCCCTCATGCTCGGTAAGACAAGGCGCAGGTTTGATGCACGAGGACCTGAGATTGTGGCTGTTGCATAAGAGGCCTCTCACAGATGGCGTTACATTTGTCTGCGTTACATCACAGAAGCCTTTCACAGGGTCATTTTAGCTCATTATGATCCCCTCTGAGGCCGGAAGCAGCTTCACTTTTTAAACTCCGACCTCGTCAGCAGCTCGGCGCTTTCATCAGGTCTGGATGCGTCGTGCAGAAATATTGACTCATGTTTCCGACTGCGGTCTCAGGAAGCAATTTCTCAATGCATTTACAGCAGGCAGGGTGTCCATGCACCCTTAAAACGTCTTACATTCATACGTCTTCGATGAAGGCCTTAAAGTTTCTTAAATTTCTTGAAAAACAAGGATTGTTTTTCAATTCGTTACCCTTGCTGAACTATTAAATGTCATGTATTCTGTGTAGTTTTCTTTTTTTCTCGTGGAACGTTGAGTGGCGATCAGGTGTCTTCACCGCGTTCTGTGACTCCGCACGGTTGCAGCTATCGCTAACTAGCAGCCAGCTAGCTTTTTTAGGTCCTTCATGGTTTGGTGCAAATTTAACCCCAGTTCCCTGGACAATATTTGTCTTCAATCATTGGCTCACTAACGTTGTCACGCTGTAGAGAACATTACATATTTACCTTCTTTGGAAACCGCGCCCTGAACAATAGGCTGGACTTTGACATGGACACGCGTCTACTTACGCCTCCTCTGCCAACAAGCGTGTGTGTGTGTGTGTGTGTGTGTGTTGGTTCAGGTGTGCAGCTATTGCAACAGACCAACTGATAGTAGAAAACCTGGAAGGTGCATTTGTGCTCCGTTGAAATTTAATTCAAAGTCGCTCCATTGATCCCTCTCCCCGTCACCCTCAGACACTGGACGGAGGGCTGAACGTCGTCCAGCTGGAGACGGCGGTCGGCGCGGCGATCAAATGCTTCGACAACGCCATGGGGATAAACGTCCCCCGCAGCCGCTTCCTTCCTGTCAAAACCACGTCGGACCTGCTGCTGGTCATGTCCAACCTGTACAGCCTGGAGGCCGGCTCCCTCACCATGAGCCCCAAGAGAGAGTTCCCCACCACTCCGCACGTCAAGCTGGGCAGCTCCTTCACCAAGGTGGGACCTGATGTTGACGTGTTCCCACAGTTCACTGTTTGATATTTGATACTGCGGTTTTTAGCTGCTTCATCAGAACCTCTATTGGTAAATCAGTCTTACAGCATAAATAAGATACTTGCAGATTGAGAAGTGATGTGACCTGCTGAGTTGAGTGAAACCTGTCGTCGTGTTCAGGTTCAGGAGTACCTGACCCGCTTTGAGAGCATCCCCGACATGCTGGAGCTGGACCACCTGACCGTCTCCGGAGACGTCACATTTGGGAAAAACGTGTCGCTGAAGGTAAAATCCTTCAAGGGTCAAATACGTTTCCACACGCCAGTCCACGGCCTCGAACACGAAGACTCGAATTTTTGGATTTTATTTTAGGTGTATATAGCAGAATTGCATGCACTTTTAAGCTGGTCACCGATTTTTAAAAAGCCCGACCTACCAATTCCATTTTTGGCCGATCTCTGGTAAAAGTTGCCAAATGTATCAAGAAAGTTGCCATGTTGCCAACAGTTGTGTGATTATTGTTAGCTTTGACTGGTCGGCAGGTCCGTCAGTCAGTTCTTTGCAGATGACCAGCCGTCTTCCAAGATCGAGGAAGTCAGTGCAGATTTATCAGACGGGCGATTTTCCGGTGCAGCCGAAAAGCAGGGAAATACCAAATGCCCTACGTACTTTTCAGATTTGAATCCGTGAAAGATTTCCTACTTTATTTTGATGAGTCACATAAAATCCTAAATAACGAAGTTTGTGTCAAAAAGTCTGCAAATGTTAAAAGAGTTTGAAAATATTCAAGCCTCCTCATCCACTCATGTAGATGTTTCCTAAAAATACTTTCATCACTTGTCTGAGAAGACAAACACAGCCAGAGAGGCACAGAATAAATAGCATGATGATGAGTGTCGAACTGCGGGGGTGGGGGATTTCACTCGAACAGCAACCGGTTCTGCCGGTTCTGCTTCCAGCAACCGGCAGAACCGGCCGCTGGTTTTGCAAATATCTCCTCCTCCTGAAGGAGGCTGGAACTCATCGCTCTCTTCCTCGTCTTCCCAGGGCACCGTCATCATCATCGCCAACCACGGTGATCGGATCGATATTCCGGCCGGCTCCATGCTGGAGAACAAAATAGTGTCCGGCAACCTGCGTATCCTGGACCACTGAGGCCTTTTCCCAGCCGCGGCGCCGCCTCCTTCACTGTGCAGCCCTGATCATGTGACCTGTCCTCCTCATGAGACCCACTCACAAAGATTCCTCTGCTCTGGAGGGTGAAACTGGAACCTGCTGCCCTCTGCTGGCTGATTAGTATATAACCATTAGGAAGTGTTACTAAATTACGACTTTAATACACTCGATTGATAGATTAACAAAAATACCTAACTAAAGCAACTAGGTTGCATTTTTTTTTTTATCTGTAGCTACTAGATTGAATGATAGCATTAAAATATGAAATATTAAGCTCTGAGCAGTGGCGATGCAGAACTAATGCAGAGGTCAGGACAGCTTAATCGCGGGAGACGTTTTAAAAGTGGATCACAAGAATCACATGGCTCTCCACGGCTCGATGAAACTCGTTTTGCGGGATTTGACGACACGCACTTGAACGCAACATGCCAAAACTTCCACAATTCAAGTTCAGTCACAGCTCAGAGTTCACATGTTTTACATGGGATGACTGCACTTTGTGTTTTTCACGTGCTGAAAAACAACTCAAGCCCAGATTGAGATTAGTAAAAATTTTGAAAATGAGTGAATTATTACTGTTTCACGTGAGACCGGAATGATGCATTTGAATCAAAAAAATCCACCGTTTTGAAATCGGATCGAAATTTGCGGACCAGAGGCTTTGAAGGAACTGAGCAATATTTACCTGACCCGTTGCAGGAACGATCCAAAGTTTCACACACAGTGTCAAAAGCAGCTAAATGAATGTGGAGCCGAGCTGGAGAGCAAGTCGTGATTTTTCACCGTTTCCACCCGAGTTCTCATTCAACTTCACTGAAATATATAATCTATAATCATAGCAGCGCTCAATCTAACAATGGTACATTTTTGAGAGCGTGGAGCCACTAAGTAATCACCTTTATCACCCTGAGGTGATAAAGTTGTGCTGGCGGAGAAGTCGATTGTCTCTTAAAAACCATGAAAACTGTGAGCGATCTTCCTGTACCTCCACTGCAGACGTTCAGTTTCCGACAGAAGCGTCTCGAATCGAACCTTGCGCCATGTTTTCATTGTTCTTGTGGCAGAAAACCTGGCAGGACCAACGTTCAGGCACGTTGTAGCTTTATGTAGAAAATGTGTGGATTCCAATGGAAAGCCATCACTTTGACCCTTTGAGATAAAACAAAAGGCATTCTTTGTGTTTGATTGCAGCGCGTTGTGTCGTCCGAAGCCTCTTCGTCCATCCAACTCATCCAGTGCTGTTTCTGTATGTGCAATATTTCCTGTTTGGTTTACACACAAAATAGTTTTCATTCATTTTCAAACCATGTACACCAAGTTGTTTTCATATTTTTTTTTTTTTGAGTGTTAATACTTGAGACGAGTTTGGCTGATGCATACAAGGAGAAATAAGTGTTGATCTGTGACAGCAACAACGGTCCCGGTCCAGTTCCGCCTCCTCAGAGCTGAATAAAGTGCAATATGAAGAACCGAACCTGTGGTCTGTTCATCTGGAATCCTCTGTTGGGTGTTTTTTTGTTTTTGTTTTTTTTCCTTGACAGGGTTTGCAGTTCAGAGCAAAGTGGGGATATTGAGAATTTCAGCTCGAAATCAATGTTCAGAAACAGCTTTGAGTTCAATTCCAGAAGTAAAAACGCGGGGTGTTCACACAGCCTTAAAAAGTCTTAAATTCACATTCATATTCATTAATGTCTCATATCCATTAAAGAACAAGTTGGCCTCAGTTACGTTAATCTTATTTCGTTGTGCTGGGATTCTAATCTCATATGATCTATGTAGTTTTAATTTTTCTTGTGGCGCTTTACTGTTAAGACGGGTAAAACTAGATCGCTTTTTGTTCATAAGTTAAGTGCAGATTTTTTTTGCCATTTGGTAGGATGGTGTTCGACGGCGTTCGTCTTAGCCAGTGGCTCACTTCTCTTTGTTATGCAAGTCCTAAATCCCGTTCGTAACGTTCTTACAAAGTCTTAAATTTGACTTGGTGAAAACTTCAGAAATCCTAAATTTTTTTGTTTTTGTTTTTTTGTTTACTGAAACGTCTTGAAGCTTCTCAGATCGTCAAATGAACGTTGATCAATCATAACTTGACCAAATACAAAACATATCCAAGCCGACCTGCCCTGACATGCTTGTGATAATAGGCCGTGTTGCAAAGGAGAGATTTCGGGGGCCACACTCCATTGAGCAGAGCGTTTAAAGATAAGTGCTAGAATTTGAGTAGGCCACTTCAAAAAACCCTGTTTTGTTTTTGTTTGGGTTGCCAGTGCGCTGCTAGAATAACTCGAGTCCGCAAAGCTTTAGGTCACGAAGCAAAGTCTAGACACAGCTGGAAAGCGTCACTAGCCACCATCATATTTGCATGATAAACTTTATTAATTTGATCTGAAATTCTGTTAGTTTTACTAGATGTGATTTTGTAAAGTTTCACTTTTTCTCGTCTCTATAGAGAATTTTTGACCTTTGTTGTGATTTTGGTCATGAATATTCCATGGGTGCTATTTTTGTTCAGTCTCCCTCCTCATGGTTCAATCATCAGCTCAATTCATATAAAAAAAAAAAACTGAGAAATATCACAGAGTGGTGGAACGTAATCCAACACGGAAGTAGAACTAATCCTAATCGGTGGGCAGCATCCAAGTGAAACGCAGCACAGCTAAGTGTCACTTTTACACTTTATTGTTTAAAGTTGATACAAAAAAGTGTTTGCTGGAAACATTCTTTGATTTTTGCCTTTTACAAGCACAAAGACATGAGAAGAGGTGAGTAAAGGATGGAGGGATGAACCTTTGCTTGAGTCAAAATAGAGACACAGGGAAGCCCTTTGTTCACACAGAGACCATGAAACAAGACCGAGTGAAGGAGAGGACAGAAGCTTTGTCTTTTCACTTCTTGTTTTTTTTTTTTTTCTTGTAAGGTGACGTATCCTCAGATGGCTGTAGCATAGGGTGTGCAGGCGCGTGCACGGGGTCATCGGTTTCTCCCTGAGGTGAGTTAGTGTGCCGCGGTCTGAGGATACGAGGAGAGCTACGGCGTGGAGCAGAAACTGAACACATACAATCAACCCGTTAAATTACAATCTCTCTCTTTCTTGCATACAAACACAGAACGACCGGTTTACCGGCGAGGCTTCGGGCTCCGCGAGGACCTGAGGGCGCGCGGGTTGGAAGAGACGCTTCGGTTTTTGTCTACAGCTTCAGTGTCTCGCTAATGCGGGTCGCGCCGACGCGTGCGAGGCAGTAGGAGTTTGGGAGGATCTGTGCTTTTTATTTATTTAAAAAAGAAAAAGTGACATCAGGACTGCCTTAGTTAAATCTATTCTCAGGGAAGAGGGCGGATGCATAGTTCAACTTGAAAGCTTCTGGTGTGCAGCAGGAATTTTATTACGGTACGGCAAGTCAGGGTCCAAAAATCTATCAACGCTTTCCGATAACGTAACGTCTATTAATGATTTGCTTGAGAAAGTGTCAGTCTGCTGGCTGGAGGAAAGCTATCACATTTCTTCCTTGCTTACAAGAAAGAAAGTCAGATGTTGGGCTATGCTAACGTTTGCACAAAAAATAGCCCAGGTCTTAAAATCCTCCCACGGTCTTAAGAGATGGGGGGTCATTTGGACGCCACAAGTTTTTTACTCTGTGCGCGGTCCGGCTGACCCCGACCGGCTTTCGCTAGTGTGTGGTTTCGGGAACTGACGGTCTGACGGGACAACCCCCTGCCTCCCTGCTGTCTGACCGTCACATTTGCTCCGTTTCTCCTGAGCCTCGCGTTGAAACCACCGGAGGGCTCGTCTAAAAAAGTGCCACCCAAATTAAGGACATTTTAAAAGTAGAAGTGGCAAACAGAAAACAGCATGTCTCTAAAGCAGCAGACTTCAGGCTAGTGTCCAAAAGCAACCAGTTTGACTTACCAAACTAATATCAATCTTGCTATTTGTGTGTTACTATATAAAGAATAATACAGTCTTAACTGTCTATGCAGCAAACATAAAAAATGGCTACTGTATTTACTTGTGTTTATTCTTCATTCTAAATAAATAAATACGTAATATAATACTGTACATTGATGTACACATCAATATTTTATCAGCAGAATGAATGTTTGCTTTTGTAAAAATTTTGGGAAAATTCCATACTGTTTTATGTTTTTACTAAATCATATTATATGTGGAGTATCTCACACAGTCTTGATCTAGAAAAAAAAAAGTAAAAATGCATTGTTGTTCTCATTAAGCATTTATGAGAACCGGTTTAGTAAAAAGAAAAGAACAGGCAGCCCTGATAATCTGTGTCTCAGAAAATCACACGATATCTGAAAAGCACAAATTGTCACAAAGACCTGGGGGGGGGGGAAATCAATGCGCATCTCTTCTTGCGGCCCAGGAAGTCAAACCCTCTGTGCCGTGATCGTTCAGTCAGAGTGGAAACGCGCCGATCAATTAGCCAGAGATCGGAATTGGAAGATCTTTCTCTGATCACTTCCGATCGGCGGTCAGTAGTTCAAGAGGTAAAAATGTACTTTTTCTCTCTTTTTTTTTTTTAGAAGTGTTTTAAAATTAAGGAGCCGTTTTAGTCTGTAAGTGTGACGGCTACAAAGAAGAACTTGGCCCACTTTGTCAGTTTACAATCAGTCCACCAAACACTGAACTTTAATGCGCATGTAGGAGCAATCTGGTCATTTTCTGTTGGCCTCGATCAAACAATATGTGGGACTTTTTTTTGTCTAAAAATACAGACAGATCAACATGAGTCTGATTGGTGCATCTCTGAACCAAATGTAGGAGAAAAATTACTATAAATTGTCTCAGTTTGCTTCAAAACAAAGGCCCAAATTAGGGCCCTGTGTGTTTGTGTGTTTCAAAAGCCACCAGCAGAGGGCACTGTTACTCCTGGAGGCACCAGGAAGCAATTTGACATCCTGGCGGTTTCTTATTATACTTGTCTGTATCTGACACTGACCTTCACTAACGTCACATGAGCCACGCAGCATGAACAATCTGTTAAACATTAGTGCCACCACTTTCTATCTGGGAGCTCCTCTATGATTAAAATAAAAGAGAAACAAAACAACAGTTCAGCTTAGAGTGCGAGTCCACGGCTACATATTTGCGTTTTTTGTTTTCCTCGTTGTCATTTTATGGCTGACGGCTGATCGGGACGAAGTCGCTCGTTAAAGGGAGGGCGGAGGGCGAGCAGGCGTCGAGAAACGTGCCTCCGTTTGATGCTCGAGGAGGTTTCTATTGCTCTGAGAGTGAAACGTCTGTGAAGGTAACCGATGAGAGCGAACACCGGGACACAAGGTGTATAAATACATGGAACGGCTTCGACGGGTGAATGTGGACAGAGAGGGAGAGGAAAGACACGGAACGAAACTCTTGGAGCACGCCCAAAAAATCAGGTCTGACGAACAAATACGCTGGATTTTCAACGAAAATTACTTATGGATGAGGGATAAAGGTTGAAGCAACATCCTGGGTCATAAATAAACACATTTCTTTAAATAGGCTCTGAGAGATGTACACGTGTATTGCAACAAATACATGAATAAAAACCGCTAACGCCGTGTCAGTACGTCAGATAAATACAGTTGAAAGTTCTCCCCGTGACACAAAGTTTACCCAGCAGTGTTCTTTGTTTGTTTTTTTGTGTCTCTGGTTTCATGAAAATATAGAAATCTGTTTGTCATTCATGAAAAAAAGCAATACAAAGGTCACTTAAAAAGGAGACAGAGGCAAAAGGTCCAGAGAGAAAAACATCAGCAGGGAACTTTCGTCCCGTCCGGATCCTCCGAAGCGTGCCGAGGAGTTTCCCCCGCTGCTAGTCGAGGGGCCCCTGGAAGATGAGTCTGATGTAGCCCTGCTCGCCGCTCAGCTGCTGGGCGCAGAAAGGACAGGCGGCGTGGAAGGTGTGGGTGCCGTGCGGGAGCGGGATCTGGCTCCAGAAGGTCGCCGTTTTCTCCGAGCAGACGTGTCCGCAGGGGCTGAAGGTGTGTGTGGGCGGAGCGGCGTCGACGTAGAAGCCCGCCTCACAGCCCAGCCACAGCGGCACGTAGGGGCCCTTCGCCCGGCACATGGGGCATTCTCGCAGCCGGCCCTCCCGGCCCTCCCTCTCCTCGCGGTGGTTGCCCCAGTTGTGGTAGCCGTGCACGTGGCCGCACTGCAGGTAGACCCAGGGCTGCTTCTCGTCGGGCGTGTCTTTGCGGCGCATGGAGGGGAAAGCCAGCGTGTTGAATCCCACGGGGCACTGCGGGCGGGCCGCGTTGATCTCCTGCCGCAGTGCCTCAAGGTGTTTGAGGGTGGGGGTGCGGGAGAGTCCCTCGGCGGTGCGCCACAGCAGGGTGGCGCCGCAGAGGTCGATGAGCGAGCCGTCGACGAGCTCCTGGAACTCGGTCTCCACCTGGAACACAACATGACAGCAGGTCAAACTGGGCCCGACAAGCGAGGGGTGAACCCAACACAAGGGACACCACAGCAACTGTTTTTTGCTGTTTTTTTTGCCATTTTCTTAAGTTGCGTCGCTTGCTTATGAGTGCTCATCTTCATGAACGAGCTCAAATTTTCACAAGCATGAATTTCGCCAGTCGCTTGGCTGGAAGTCGATAAACATGTCGCCTCATTGAAGTTCCATAGAAAATGAACAGAGATCATCCTGCTTCAACTTGAAACACAACATCAGACCTCCAGAAAGGTGAAGATGGCGCCAACTGACACGTTATGATTGTCTGATGTGCGTACATTGGTTTCATTAGGCCAACACCAGCAGATGGCACGCCTCCCCAAATCACTGAAGACTAGAAATTTCCCAATTGGATCACATGCATCTGGGATTCTACGTCTCTCCGTTCTTCCTCTTCTGGGACCTCGACTGCCAAACAAAATGTACTCAAGTCTAAAAATAGGGGTTAAGAGAGTAAAAGTCAACTCTTTGTTTTCTTCTTAGCCCAAGAAATTTTGTTTTACGCAGTCTCTGGCTCTGGAGTGGTATTAAATGAGTCAGTCTTGACGATCCGACTGGAGCTGCAGTCCATAATTTTTAAATCTCCCTTAAACACTCGATCGGGCTTTGGTTTCCAATGCTATTGAGAAAAGCAGTTCTCCTGTGTTTTCTTCTCTTCGCCTCAACTTTCCATTAGTGTGCTTGTTACATACCAAAGCGCCCGAAGCGGGGACACTTGGAATGTGTCCATCATCATATCTCGCAAACGTCCAGCCAACCCTCAAACCGTTGGGTTGGCTGTTGTCTCAAAGTCCGCATACAACATCCGCCGCACATCTATGGTACGTCCGAATTCAGCGGCCGCATCTGTCAGAGGCCGGATTTGTCTGAATTGACAGCCGCTCACTTTGTGACCAAGTCCGGCTGCGGGTCTATGTAGCCGGACCCATCCTACGTAGACTCGGTTCTTAGAAGGAGTTCAGACACAGTTTTTGATTTTGAGTATTTTGAGTCAAAGTAAAATCTTGTCTGTCGTCAGGAGTGTACAATGCTGGGTCATTCTGAACAGCCGGGTTTTTGTGGTGTGCCCTATTGTGTATAAATGTCTACTCACCAGTGTCCAATCATTGCGTTTAGGGATGTTTAGTCTTGTACACCATGACTGAATATCTCTCCTGTTTTTTGGTCTTACAAAATATTCCAATATTCTGAGAAGTTTTATTTTGGCTTTTCAGCTATAATCACTTGATTTACTCTATGTGTAATGAATCCAAAGAAATGTCTTTCTTAATTAGTGTTAATTAAGTAAATGGACATTGCTACAACATTCTCTTCCGATAATCCTCAAAACAAAACATTTTTCAGTTGTCATTTAAAGATGCATTCTTATTGAGATTTAAACAGAAATCAGAAATGTTTCGTATTTTATGATATCATTTCCAGCTTGTAGAAGAAAGTCCGGTTTCTTAGAATCAAAAGCCAGCGAACTTTGGTTTAAAACAGTGTCAGAGCTGTTATTTCTGCAGTACCGCTGTGAGCACAGCAGGTGGCAGTATAACAAAGCTGTCCCTCAGACCACAGACACATGTGGGCCTGTCAGAGGTGCAGGAAAAGTGACAGCTGGCGGGAAGATGACACGAGGAAGCTGAAATCCATGCTGCTGGACGGGGAGGCGGACAGCTGCTGGAAATGTCGAGATGAACTCAATGTTGAGGGACGACTCAGTCAGGAGTTGTGTGCTCAGACGGAACGGGAAATTCCATGTTTAGATAACCGGAGTGCATGAGGAGGGGGGGAAAAATGGAAAATGGAGGTGGAAAAAACAGGAGGGAGACAGAGATAAGAAGAGGAAGCACTTCCAGGTGTTTGTGTTGAGGTTACCATGGCTCTCATGTTGGCCAGGGAAGAACATCCAGTCTTCATTACGTACACATAGGCATCTGTACAGAAAGACTTTTTAGTTTCTGAAGTTGAAAATGACCCAACTCATGGAACAGAAGGTCTGGCCTTTTCATCTGTTCACCTACAAACCACATCAAAACGACGGCAGATTGAAAAACTTCCTCAGTCAGTCTGAATGCCCAGATGTGTGATCTATGTAAACCTCAACTTTTCCCCATCGTCACCCATTTGATCAAATTAGACCAACGCAGATCATTTACCAGCAATTTTCGCTGACCGTATAATTACGCAATTTGACATTTTGAAAATAAACACGCTTCATGGAAACACAGCATTTACTAACCAACAAGTATTTTGAATATAAAAAAAGGTCCTGATGCTGGGATGAGTTAATTTTTCTTGCTGTATTGAAATTGGTTTATTTTTTCGCACCACCTGATTCACGAGATCAACAACAGGATGTTGCCACTGGCGCAAACCACAAAGAAGAAGAGGACAGGAAGTAGTTGGAGGAGGAATACAAGAAATATTTCAGGATCGCGTGAACAAACTTATTCAAATGTTTGTTTTAATTGCGTTTATTATTTCATGGAAACACCGCAAGTGTGAAATTGTAATTCTTGTTCTTTTCCATTAGAGGAATATAGACAAAGTATAGACATTTGTAATGGAAACGCATTTTTGTGCATTTGTCTGATCCAGCGGATATGAACGTTCCGATATGCAGATGATGCAGTAATGTTTTTGCGATGCAGATGATGGAAAATAAAAAAAAAAATACATGCATATTTTTTTCATCAATAACATTCAGAATTGCAAAAAAAAAAAAACCTCAGATGTTGTGCAGGTAGTCTGAGAACAACTGAACTGTGAAACAAGGAGCAGTGGATGTAGTTGGAGATGGGGGAGCTGTTAATTTGAGAACTGCTGGGACACTAGCTAGACATTAATAAGTGGATATTGTACAGGAGGGAATGAAACAACGTAATTAAGACCACCGGCGTCTTGAGTGTAGTTAGATAAATGAGTCATGGCTGTGAAGGTGAGCGGCTGTGATTGGCTGAGAGGCAGCTGGAGGATCCCTTGCAAGATCGTGTTACGCACAGTTTTGTCTGGCGGACTGTTGCTTGGGAGATGGCATCCAGATAACCTTCTGATGGCGTAAAGGTTCGACTGGGCACGATCAGGCATCAGTGTATGATAAGCAAAGTGTGAGGTCTTTTTCTGGGTCAGTCTGAATTTTCTGCAAATGAGCGAGTCATTTACCTGTAAGATCTCTCGCAGCAATATTTTACCCCACTGCAGGCAACAATTTTGAGCTGAAAACTTCCTAACAACGGAAACACGAAGAGACCAAATCTTCCCATCTCGGCCGCGCTAAGTTTATATACAAATGATCTCACCATTTTGCCCCGCTGCTGTGCCGAGCGGGTCTCTCGCAGGGTGAAGACGTTCCCACAGACCGAGATCTCCCTCCATACTCCCGGTTTGGAGTCCTGCATAAAGCCGTTGCGAGGGTGCATCACCAGGACGCCGTTGGTGGTCAACCCGTCCATCTGTCCATCGGACGTCTTCCACTTCGCAGCTTTCTCCTGATGTGGAAATTGATGTGGAAAATCATTCGTTATCCAGCCCGAAACGCCACATTTTCACACCAGGGAGGAGCTATTTCAATAAAGATCTAAAGATGTTTTATGTATGGAGTCGCGTTGTGTTTTTCTGACTTGCGTGTGAAGATGAAACGGCGCTTACCCCTAGGAATATGTTCTTTGAGGAGTCAAAGCCCGCGGCGTAGATGCGAGCTGTGTAAGGCGGCGTGCGCTGGCACATGATGCGGCATGCGAAGCGGGAGATGGTGCTCTGGACCGACTGAGTGTCCGAGTTGCTCTGGCTGCCAGCCACAGTGTCCGTCACCACGAAGTCTATCGGACTCTCTGTCGATCGGCCGATCTGGCGACAGGTAGAAAAAACTCAGAACATCTACGAGGCACATCTGTTCAGCTTTTTCATCTAGCTTTGGAGAAGCTGAGAATAACAAAGGCAGAGCATCAGAAAACCACAATGTTTGTAGAGGTAATAATGAGCCGGTGTAGGAAAGTACAAAGAAAATGGCATGTAATTTATTTGATTTTGTTGTATTTCTAAGAGCAGAATAACCTTGACTTTGTGCTAACAGGCACTTTGTTGCCCCTGACAGCGACCTGCATCATCACTGTACCAAAATAACATGGCAACAGACTCTCACAGTGTTTTTGCTACCCAAGCAAAGAGTAGGGTAATTTTAGAAAATGCTGTGGATATATTTTGTACCGCAACCTCTCCAAGTCTGAATGTTTTGCATGTTTCACATCAAAAATGCTCACCTTTTAAAAATGTGTTTTTGTGTTTGATGTTGCTCAGAAAACCCCCCCAAAAAACTAATTTTATTGTTATGCTATTTTGTCATTTTGCTCCATTTTTTCCATATTTTTGAGGAACAAAAGTCTCTCAAGGCACGTAACAGGTACAGAGTTTGTCTAGTTGACACTGTTTTCTGCCACTTATAAGGTCAAGAATGATTAACAACCAAAATGGACGAAAAGCTCTATTGCAACCAAATTTGCAATCAGGATGCCCTGATTGACGATTGGCTGATTTGGGGTCAGCAGCTTTTACAATTCAAGGAACTGTTTTTAGCATCACTCCAGCTAAATAGCTGCTGTAAACACAAAATCTACCACTTGCTATTGGTAGCGTAATTTCACGTCTAATTTCAAGTTTTAGACCAAATTAAAAAATTTCCAAGTCTCAAGAAAATAAAGGAAAGTATTGTCTTGAATACATTAATAAAGTTAGAATTTTCTCAATAGAACAACCTATCTAAATTTAGCTCCACTAAAGCTGGAAAATGGGGAGGAGGAAGAGGAGGAGCTGTAGCCTTGCTCTCTGTTAAGCTACACTATGTCTACTAAGGCTAGTTAGCATGGCCGGCATTTTCTACCTCCAGCTGGACAGGTCTGACTGAACTTTGCTGCATTTGCTTTCAGACTCCACGGCTCTTTATGACGCAAACGTCATTGTGTTTGAAAACCTCTGCACAAACCAGCTTTGTTACACAGATCCCAATTAACTGCTGCGTGTAAATGAAGCAGAGAGGTGGAAAAAACCCCCAGAAAATAAATCAATTGAAAAAACATTGTAAACTGGCTGTAAAACTCCAGGCTCAGTGATAAAATCTGGGCTGCTTTACCTGGAACATATCAGTATTGCTGTCGTGAGTGTACTCCACCACCACAGTCTGGGCTCGGGACAGAGTGTAAGAGATGCTGTGCTGGTCTTTGTTGCTTATGGCCTGATGGGAGACAAGGAAGGCATGATGGATGACAACAGAGGCAGAGAATGGAGAGAAGAAGACAAAACTAACTGCAGATGCTGTCACAATAACTCATTAGACGACTTGGACATGGTTTGATCGAAAAAGAGCTCAGTTTTCAGAGAGCAACAGATGTCAGAAGTGCCGTCACGAACTGGAGCAAACCCCAGACCACCCACGCGACTAAAGAGGTCAATGACTCTTCCAGATTGTTTGAGATACTGCACACAACAAGCCTTTAGGTTTGCTGAAGTGAGAGCGTAGAAGTGTCTCCACAGTCGGCACACTGCTTATTACAGATGTCAAACCATAACATAATTTTTTTTTTTTTTTAAACCTGAAAGATGTCCCTCACTTATTACCTTTCTCTGACCATTTAACAGATTCTGAGGGTTTCCGATGATGAAGACATGTGCTTCCCAGGATTTTGCAGGAAAACACTCCGTTGCCTTGCACTGAACCGCTCGCTTATTTCCCTTATAAAACCTTCACCGTTAAACGCCGCGTTAAAACGCCCTCCTTCGACCGGCCTGTGTTTGCCGTCACAGTGAGCTCCCCCTGCGTTCCCGTCTTTTAAAATCACAAAGCCAACACGTGGTGGAGAGTCCAGCTCCGGAGAACTTTGTGTGTTTTTGACAGCTTGAAACAAAAACAGTTTTAAGCTGTCCTCTCTCTCCAAAGAGCCACTCTTTCTTCCTCTTAAAATGGTCTTCAGGCTTTCTGAAGGTCTTCCAAAGTTTTTCTTTGAACTTCCCTGCCCACACATTTCGAACGCAGCACCTGGCGATGAAAGTCGGTGCTGAAGAACAAAGAAATTGGACAGATGGCAAACAAAAAGAGAAATGTCAAGGCTATAAATCTACTGTATCTACAGCACGTTACACTGGGGAAAAAAAAAACATTTAATAATTTATTTATTTGGGATTAACCTTGATGGAGCGAAAATCCTAGTTTCCTCTGTCAAGCAGTTATCGGTGGGATTTCTTATATAGATTATAGAACTGGCAACAAATTACATCTTTGTCAACTTCTTGAAGCAAACAGGTTACTTTCTAAGCACTTGATTATTTGTTGAGTTGTAGAAGGTTTGAATGGTTAAAAGATTCCCAGATCATATTTAGACATCTTAGAACTCAACGTGGCCAAAGGTTTTATTGTCAAATGTAGCTCAGTTAATATTCCACTCCTTTTTTTGTGCCGTAGGAGGCTGGGCGGTTTCTTACCAGGTGCTAACCAGAAGATATTCTTCTGGGTCTTCCTGCGACGTAGTTAACCGAATCCTTCAATCATGTATTCCTTAAAAAAAATAATCCACTGAATCGCACTTAGTCTGACCTCTCACCCAGAACCAGTTTGCCATGGGAGACCCTACCAGGGGCAAAAACTGCCCCGGACAACATTGCTTCTGGGGTCCTTGAGGCACTCAAACCCCTCCACCTCGGTAAGGTGGCGATTCGAGGAGGGGGCTGTCAGATTTAGAAGTGAGCTCACTCTGTTTGTGTCCTGGACAGGAAACAGTGACTTGGATGCTCAGCCAGTGATGAAAGGCACTCAAGAGCAGCAGTTGGCAGAAAAAACAAGAAAGACGTAAAGTAACAATGAAAACATCACTAAAACAGAAAAAGATCCCCAACAATACTAACCCTGAATAAAAATCATTAGAGATGCACCAAAAATCCCCACCGAACGCAGCATAGATAAGAGCTGCTGTTTTGGTAATGCTAGCCTCACTAACCGCTAACATAACACAGCAAAGACAATTTAAAATGTTATTTTATCTCCTTTCTAAAACAGTAAAACCATATTTTGTAGTAGCTACTATTTCATATGTTACAGTATTTAATGAGATGTTTCTTTAAATTGTTTTTGGTAGATCAAAACCTGACATCAGAAACCAGCCACAAAAAATCTGATACATCATTCACACACCAGAAAGCCTTATGTTTTAATTGATGTTTTAATTTTACCAACACATTTCTTCTGACTGGGAGAAATATTAACATTCTGTATTGGCCTCAGTCTCATAGAGAATTTGTGGAGAAAGCTAAAGATTAGGGTGATGGCAAGGAGGCCTTCCATCGGTTGTTCAGGACTGAAGATAAATCCTCAAAATGCAAGTGAAAACATGAAGAAAGATGTTCTGAAATTGGGAAACATCTCATTTTCTACAAGGAAAAAACATTTTAGTTGAATGAAAATAATTTGAAGTCTCAATTTGTCAAGGGAATGCATGACTTTGACTTTAACTGTCTGTGTGTGTCAGTGAGTTTTCACCTTGGCTGCCTGTGGAGAGCAGGCGACGTGAACTGTGCTGGGCTTCACCCCGTTTGCCTTCGGCCTCTTGTAAAGTGCGAAGCGGCTTTTACGTCGACCTCGGTCCCCGTTGGGCAGAGAACCATTGTACCTACACACAGACACACACACGCGCATAAACGCAAATGTAAACACATAAAAGAACAGGGCGTTTATTGTCTAGGCAGCTGGATAATACACTGGAATAACAGTCACAGTGGAAAATGCTTGAGGCATTTCGCTGCACTGCAGACCCATCCACAAACCGGTGCTTGTATTTTTTATTCATGCATTTAAACAAAAGTACAAAATGCCATTACACAACAACAAAGTCCTCCAAATACAAGACCAGGAAGGCTGAGAAAATAAACAGACAGAGAGAGTAATTTGGGCTGGTATTTGTCTGAGGAAACCAGAATAAACAGAGCCGAGTCTCTGGCCCTCAGCTACACCCCGACTCTGCAGTCAGGGAGAGTTTATCACTTATTAACTTCAGGATGAAAACTTTCGGAAGCCATTCCTCGTCACCATCTACTCCAGGCTCTTTCTGAATTTCAAAATGTGTTATTGCAAAAAAAAAGAGTTTAATTTCAGCTCTGACCAGCATATAACTTCCCGTTCCCGTAAGCAGCAGAGCTTTATAGAAGACGCTGCATGTAGTATAACACATCCAGAAGAATAAGAGGTTGCGTCCGCATTTTGACCCTCATTTCAGATGAAGTGCAGAGAGAAGACTCAAAGTACACAAATGCACTTTTCACTTCTGATGAAGTCTCACCTTTAACAATTTATAACTCATCAAATCTTTTACGCTCATAGCACTACCTGCTTCAGGCAAAACACTGTTTTTTCAACTTGCTTACTTGCAACTTGAGATTTTCTGTATGGACGGTCATACTGCTGGAAGCCAAGATGTCGGGACCCAATGTGGGTCTTAAATCAACCAACCAGAAATTAATACAAACATTATAAAGAACTACTATGGTAACAGCGGTTGAGGTCCTTTGTGTCATTATACTTGATTATAGTGCTGGACGATATGACAGAAAAACGTATCACGATGAAAGCGTTTAATATCGGTTGATAATAATTATTTATTAGTTTTTTGTTTTAAATGCCAAACTGGTGACATGGCCTTTCTAGTTTTATCCAGTTTTTACTTTGTTGGGTTTTTTTTTTATTTATTTATTTTAAGAATTCATGAGGCACGGTGAAGAAACATGAAACTGCTGCTGTGCAAGTTATTTAGCAAGTTGTTGCTAGGTAACCACAAGTTACTCAACAGGTTGCGGCTGAAGTCTTTCCTCCGCCTCCATCCCCCAGAATGCTGTGCAGTTCTGGATCGGAGTTCAGTGAGATTATTGAATATTGTTACTAATAACTTGTTTATCGCAATATAAATTGTTTTTGCTTTCTTACTACTACTTGATCATTTAGACTCATCCGTAGTGCTTGGATTCTTTTTGTGGGGCAGAAGCTAAAAATATTGTGAATCGCAAATGTAAGCCGAAACAAATTTACATAAGAGAAAACTAATAACTGTGGGCTTCATAAAAGCTTTCTATGAGATGTAGTTTGGGAGAAAAAAAAAACAAAAATCAAAAAGTATTACGCGGGCATTGGGTGTACTACTTGGACGTGTTAAAATGCTCTCATGCAAGAGAACTTGTCCTATGTGTCTTTGACCAATCAGATCGTCGACTCAGCTCCACCCATACACACTTGGCGTCGGGTCCAGTAAAGGTAGCTCAGGCATGTTGTGAGGACGCCCAGCCTACGGGGCTAAACGTTTCCTCCGCCAGAGCCCAGGCACTAAAACTCAAACAACACAGTGAGGATTTGTGTGTAACCATGGTGAGAGAGAGCAACGTTTGGGAAGAGTTGTCATGGCACAAGCGTAACCATGGGGAAGTTTAGCCCGTATCCGTAGAGAGGCCACGGCAGACTACTTGCAGAGCTCGGAGGGCCGCAGGCGGTTCAAAGGCAGGCTCCTGTGGGAAGCAGAGCTGTGTGTGTACATGTATCCAAGCGTTTCCCGAAAGTGGAGGGAGCAAAGGTTAACAAGAAATTAGTGCAAGCCTGTGAATGTGAACCTGCAGGCTGTTTGTGCTCGCGCAGAAAGAGCTGGAGCTTTCCCTGTAACTCAAGAGTAACCAATAATGTTATGAAAGTCTTTTTTCCTTCAAACATGAAGGACATAAGGTCGGCTAATCAACATTAAACAACTTCTGTAGAGACAATTCCCAAAAGACAAACACTGAAAAAAACGACGTTACTCTGAAGCTCTGTGTTCATGTTTCTGTTTCAAATATTATTTGAAGAAGTTAAAATTTTATGAAAAGTTCAAACTGTCCACATGTATACTTCAAGACACAAGAACTTAAAATATGTCTTGGCTGCAACGCAGAATTCAAAGCCGGATTCATCTGACTCAGATGATTAAAAGGACATTTGAATGCACCAGCCTGTCAGCTCATCACCGGGGGTAAAAAAGAAAACACTCATACTGAACAGATTACATAAGAATCGACTCAACTTAAGTCTGATTTGAGGTAAACTGTACCGACATGCAAATATGTTACACAACTGAACGAAATCACGTGTCTTTCGGGTCCAAAGCGAGGACAGGAACCAGAAGACGTTAGAGCAGCAGGTTTCTTCCAACCTGTTGATGAGGTGATTGAAAAAGTAGGCCATCTTTTGACTTCCAACCAACGTGACTGAATAGTGTAAACACTTCACTTAAACGGCAAATCATTTTGTCACAAAAGCACATTTATGTACCAGTTTGTCTTTTGATTTCACTAAACTAGCTATGACTGAAAATGACTGGAGGCAAGTGCTGTTTTTGCAGGCAAAAAAAAAAAAAGTAAATATTGCTGGAAATGTGGAGAGTGCAACAATTTGTTTCCACCTCCATCAGTTTTATATTTTTCTGCCATTCAACACGTAATAAAAAAAGAGATGATAGACCTTAAGCAAGCCTGTTGCAAAGTATTATCCAGTCCAGATTAGCTGGCTTTTATAAGGATTTATTAGCATTCATGCATGTCATTCAGTTGCTAAGTTGTATAGTAAGTAGCAGGTCACTTTAGCTTCCCGGCAGGCTCCTCATGGGAAGTCCAGTGCTAATTTGAAATGTTTACAGCAACAAATATCTGTGCACCTTTTACAATTCTGCCCTCCATGTCAGTTTCAATTACCCAGAAAGGGTTTATGTTGCAGATGGGACGGGTTAATGGAGCAACCGGTCCTGCTTAGCACAGTAATGGAGCCATTTGCCTGCAGTAGGTCAGCGAATAAAGGTCAGGGTTAAGGGTTCGACCCCTATGATTGAACCGTTTAAAGTTTTAAAGAGCAGCTTTACTTTCAGCTGAGGAGGGTGACGTCTCCTGTTGCAGGTCATATGAAAAAAAAAAAAAAGAAGAAAAGTGCCCATCTCAACCTTTTTTTCAGAAGAGAAAAACAAAAACCGGTTGGCCTGACCTAGAATGAAAAACTATGGGCGGAAAAAGCACAGCAAACGGAAAACTGGGGTTCTCCCTTGTAAAGGCATGGAACTATGTGCGCTGCTTAATGTGTTTTTTCCACTGGGGAAAATTTCCACGGTCAGCTCTCCCTGACAATGCTGCTCCGGCACAGCCCAGAACAACACACCGTGACTCGGCTGTGTGAGACGGTTGGGAGGGAGGATCTCCCGGCGCTGATCCGTGGCGTACAGGGAGGATGGTTGGAATATCTTTGTGGGCATTACAGATTGTGGAAGTCCGTCCCGCTCGATTTGGGTAAGCCGAAGAAGTGGAGCGGGGGTGGGGCGAGGGGTTGTTGGGGTTTTTTCCCCCTCAGTTTGATTAAGAAAAACAAACATCTGACGAAATGAAATGTTCTGATCGGATGCTGCGGTCAGCCAAATGTTATCTCATCTAGCAATGATGTTCGTTTCCTTCTGCAAAAATAACTGTTCTTTTCTGAAGCAGGAGAGAAATATCTCCAGTGTGTGTGCGTGTGTGTGTGGGTGTGGGTGTGTGCGGGTGTGCATGCGTGTGTGTGTGTGTGTTCCACTGTGGAAACAGGTTCCAGTTTGATTCCTTGATAACCATCCAATGCTAAAGAATCTAATTCTGCTAACTTGGTGGAAAATGTGAACATATCCAGAGGTTCCCGACATTGCACACACCTAAATGCTACTGAAGGTTTGTTCCCCCCTCTCCATTGTTCTGTCATTGAGTCTGAGCCTTCCTTGTGCTACAGTGTAAACAAAGGAACAATGCAAAGGCATGTCTAATTGTTGAGACTGAGTCTCTCTCTGGGTAATTCAAGCAGATTACCAGAGAGAGGAAACATAAATATAACTAACATTTTCACTTCTAGTCGCTGCTTTCATTTCATTGCCACAGAACCAATAAACAACATGTTTCTTATACATACTGGTTAGGTTTTTATTCAAAATCTGGTTGCTAGATTTATTTCTCTTCACCTTTCATGTCACAATTTTCACTCCTATTATTTTGGGAGACTCGGAGTAATAGGAGTGCAAAATTTGTAACATTTTCAGCTGCTGCAGTTTCTGTGGTTATAGTGGAGCTTTTGGAGCAGCTCAAAGACAAAACTAACTTACAAGTAACTTTACAGCAAGGTGCTGGATCTTGTTTCAAATCAATAATTCCTTAATATTTATTAAAAGGCACTAAATAAAAATAATCTGCCAATAGGAGAAGACAGTTTTCCCATATTAATAGTTAAAATGTCTTGTTCCACTGTCTTGCTTTTTTTTTAAAGCAAGCTCCTATATCTGGCTGAAAAGTTACTTGTAAGTTAGTTTTGTCTTATTTCAAGTGTACTTGGACTAGACCAAATTAGACTGAAAATACTTGGTAAGATTTTGCATTTTTACAGCGAACGTCCCAAATTTGGCCTCTTTCTTTCGTCCTGTGCCAAAGTAACAGAAATTAAGCACAAAAAAAGGATTTGCAGCTTTTGAGAAATCATGCTTATCCCCAAAACCCCAGCATGGAATCATATAATATTTATGTGTTGTAGGATTGAAATATTCCCTTTATGTGCAGAATTATAACAAACAGAAATCCACGTTTTCTCCCACATCAGGTTGTGTTGTTTACATTTTCACACCTCATGATTGAAATGACTGTAATAGAATCGGCGTGTGAAACGCTTTGAAGATGACGTCATTAGTTTTCGCCTACCCCAGCACAATGAGCTCCCCGTACTTCACTGGCACTTTGGTGGACGAGGTGGTGGAGATGTTTTCCTGCTCCGGGGAATACATCGGGCCCTGCTGAGTGAGGCTTGCAGGGGGGCAGGGGGGAGGTCGGACGGGATCCAACAGGGTGAGGCGGGACGGGGTGAGGAGGAAAAGAAGGCGACGTCGATCGAGCGGAGCAAGAGGAGGGGTGAGGAGGAGATGGAGAAGGGGAGAGGGGTCAGCTGATCCTCAGCTCCAGCCTCTCATGCTCCATGTGTCGCAGCGCCGCCTGTCCTGCCCTGCAGGAAGAGACAGAGGAAACGCACACATAAAGCTCTGCTCGTTTTATTTACCCTGACACCAGAGGATGAAACACACACATCTGGATTCCAGATATTACACATTTTTAAAATGTCGAGCAGCATTAGCAATTCCACCAGCTTTAAATTTATTTTTTTTTTTAAATCAAGATTTCAGATTTCAGACATTTACTCTACAGAAAGTGGATTTATTGGCTCTACACATGTTCATTATATAGTTGCACCGTTTATCTGCAAAGTTTGGTAAAATATTTCATGTACAAATACATTGTTTTATACTTGATCACATATTAAATTCATTAAGCGTATTTAACTGGCTGCTGCTACTCCATTACAATGTTAAAACATAAAATACGAGGTTTTGCAGATTTAATAAAAAACTGCAGGGCCAGTCCAAGGTTGAATGAGGCCCAGGGCAAAATTAGATATTTGGGGCACAACGCCACACTTAAACAATCAGCTACGCTTTATTGCAGTTTTTGACAATATGTTGATATATGTTGCAGCCCCATCTGTAGAAAGTATTTGTTATTTCTGTACCTACAAAACCTTTTTGACTCTCTGAGTTGGAAAAACAACTCAAATATTTGTTTTCTCTTAGTTAAGAACTACAGTCAGTTACCGATGCTGTTTTTGAGTTATCCTCTGAAGTAAGCATCTGCGTATGACTTTCTGTATGCAGGAAATCACAGAAAGAAGAAACGAGGGCATGAGAAACAGAAGGCATTGGACTTCCTGCGGCGGCTTTCTGAAGCAGATCAACACGGTCTAACTCGCGACCTTTTTGTAACATCTCCTTTTTTCTCCCCACCACTCACGAGACGGCAAAACAGAGAGACGGATTTATCGTGCAATTTGTTTTACATCATGACTTCACTTCCTGGCAGCCCGCGCCAGGCGAAGCATTTCTCCTACGATTCCCAGAGTGCCCATCTGCTGGGAGTTTCCACCACCACAAATGCACACGGTGTGGGACGTAAAGTGTTTTTTTTTTGTTGTTTTTTTTATGAGTGAGGATGGGCAGGAGCAGGAGGAGTGATAAAGAGTGAGAGGCGTTCAAGAATGTAAACGCATCCAACATCTGAAGTCCAGATCGTTCTGGAAGGACTAATTATTTGAGTGCTTTACATGCATAACAAACCACAATAAATTGTGCTTTTCAGTGGGAACCATTAGGTGTACCCAACATATACTAAGGTTTTATCAGCAACAGCTGTCCTGCCCAGACACAGGCTATTGTTAAACATTGCTGTCTGCAGGTAGAGAAACTGTTTTAAAAACATTATTATTGCAGTTCAATCAAATTCTTTTGAAATCATTCTTTTGAACTTTATAGAAAAGAGAAAAATAGACTTTTCTAGCCAATACACGCTTTCAAACACTGCTAAATAATTCATTATGAATAAACGTTGTTAAATAGTAAATGTAGGTCAATAAATATGTATCGTGCAATAGATTCCTCCAACGCAGATGATTCATTAAATCAGCTTTTATTCAAAATTGCAAACATGAATTTTTGTGTCCAAGATTTTCATGCTCTATATTTAACACTGATGATCATTACATTATGTGATACTCTTAAAATGAGTAGCACATGGAATTGTATGAAGTAAATATTATTGAAGGTATCAAGGTTATTTAATGCAGAATAATTAGGGATACTTGTCACATGGAAAGAATAAAACCAAGCGGTTGCATCGGCGTCTTTTCTCAATGCTTAGGGAGGTCTGCTATGTTCATGCTAGTTTAGGTTTGTTTGTATTTAAAACATTTAGTTTCTAAATGAAAACGGCTTTTCATTTAAAACCCTCAAGAATCACAGCAACATAATTTTACAAACTGTGCCATTTTCATGCTGCGAACCAAAATTCGTGGCTTTCACCGATTCTTTTGTCGTCGTCGCTCCAAATTTGTGCCGACGTTGATGTTTTTCAGCTCCCAAATTTGTTTTCGCCCTTGCTTCGTTATTTACAGCAGCTCAATTAATTGTTTATATTGAATTATTCTTACTCACTAATCCCACAAGAGGCATAAAAACATCAAACATGCACATTGAAATCTTTGTTGAACTGTCCAACAAGTCTGAAAAACCCAAACCGAGTAGGAAAAGCCATGGAATAGCGTCGATTGACTTGCATTCAAATTTTTTTTGTTGTTGTTGTTTTAGAATAAGAAAAATAAGAGAAAGTGTCTGTGTAACACAACACAAAACCTCACAAAAAACAAAACAAAAACAAAGCACTGGTTTAAAGGGGGCATTTAGAAAGTTCAGCGGTTCACTTTCAGAACGTCAGCACTTTGTGCAGCGTTCCCACACTCACACAGGAAGCAGCGTCGTGTTGACATTAGCGACTGCTCTGTTGTTTGGTTGACCAATCTCAGGAGAAAGGCTTCACTTGATCTTGTGCTGCAAACATGTTTCTGATTGCTAACCGTCCAAAAGAGAGAACGTATTACAGAGATTTACTCAGAAAAGGTGCGATCACAGGAGCCGCAGCGGCGAGACACTAAATTAATGCTGCAGTTTCCATTTCAAGATTCTTGATGCCAAAGACCAGTTAGAGGACTTTCCTACATGAATACAAACATTTTACATTGAGTTTCCTTGCTAGTAAAAATCCTACTGACCAACAAAACATTATTATGACAAAAAGAAGAAAGAAGACACTCCACGTATGATTTCAACAAAACATATCGCTTTACTACCTGAAGATGACAAGATGTGGAAATGAAACGTAAATCCTGACGTAAATGTTCTTTCTTGATTTTATGTTTTTAAATAAAAATGCGAAAATCAAAAACACTTAAAAAAAAAAGGTTTTCATGCTTGTCTAGTTCTGCAGTGGCTTTGAAGTAAAAATGATATGAAAATTATTGTCGCTTTCTTATGTTGAATGGAGGTTTCATTCATTTCTACTCTATGTTTTCAAGATTCTTTGATCATTTCAATGATTGATTCATCGCAATTAATTGTTTCTGCCCTTGTATCAATCCGGAAACGATGGTCCTGTACTGAGTGATGTACGAATTTATACCTTTAATGAATTCATGGATTTATAAATTCATACTTTATTTGTCCTCTGATTTCAGCTCCTTCTGTTCGATCTAAATTTTTTCTTCTTGTTAAAAAAGAAGTTGTTTCTTTTCACTGTTGCCGCATTCTTACTAAATGTGAAAGATTAATGATTTTCCTCACACAAAAACGTGTTTTTTAATTGCCATAATAACCTGATTTTGACTTCACAGCATTATAACCAAATTCTAATGCATTTAGTTGAATATAAATCAGTTTAATAAATGACTGAATTGAACTGATGTTTCTGTATATAAATTGTATTTGTTTTGCGAATTATGAACTTAGCTATTTAAACACACCGGATCAACTTGAATTGATCCAAGGACGACATTTGAACATTATTTTGAAATCAGTGCTACACTCCTTTACAAACTGCCTCCCAGTCTCACCGCAGCTCCTGTGAAGCGGTAACACAAGACTTTTAACGCTTGTTTCACTTCTGATCTATTTTTAAAACCCACGTTTGATAAAGGAGCGATGAGCCGTTCTCTCAGAACAAGGGTGGAGGTGAAACAATCAGTAGCAACAAGGAGATAACGCCGCTGTTTCACACATTTCAACTGTAACCAGCTCATCCGCAGCAGCGGCGTCTTAACAAGCTCGATGACGGCAGATGGTTGGGGGAGGGAGGAAACACCTGAACTGCTTCCCTGGCGAAAAACGGGTTAATTCCACAAAACTCCTACAAAGTTATCAGAGGGATCCACACAAACACAGCGAACTCTGCCTCACGCGTGCATAAGTATGTAGCGGTATGAATAGAATTGCTGGCTGGACTTGCCAGGAATTGATCACTTGAGTATGGATCCAGACAGTGTAGAGCAAAAGATTAATAGACCCGGCTGCTCAAAGGCCTGTAGCAATAGTTTAGTCTATGTTTTTGTTAAGGACTACGGGCTTTTTTTCTTTTGGGTTTTGTCAATTTTGATGAAACGGTAATAAAAACATCACCATTTTGCGGCCATTTCTGCACACTGTAATGCAGAGAATCTTATTGGTGGCCCTGCAACAGCAGGCTTCATTGACGAGCTTAATGTCAATGAACGTATGCACAATGCTAATGAGAGAGTGGAAAGCACAGGAAAGGTTGGGAGAACAATGCCTTCAGCAGAACATTTGGTGCGCTGCCGATTTCCTAAAGGCAGTCTTTAGAAGATGTGGGGGGAAAAATAACTGCATCCTGAACATCTCTGGAACGTTTCAGGATAAAATGTGCTCCGTTTCTCCTGCTCCAGGGACTGCGGATGAAAAACGGCCTGTTGGCTGAATCTGGTGCATTTGCACCCTGTCAAATATCACAAATCTATTCTTGTTCACCTCTGTCCAACTCTTGAACACACAAAGACCACATGAATCAAAAGGAGGAAATGTTTTAGATTACTATCAAACGCAAAATGACTTTCTGGGCAGTCTTTATTTTTAGATTGCAGAAAACTGAAAATAACTTAAGAGAGAAATTAGCTGGCATGGATCGATGTCTGAGCAAAAAGGGATTGCTAAAGCTAACAAACATTTGGACCAAGACTAAAAAAAAAATTTTACTGAGTGTTTTTGTAAAGAAACTACAATAAAAAAATTATTGCTGAAACAATTAATCAAATTACTTGTGAATAATCACTTTTTTAAAAAAAAAAACCATCCACTAATTTAGTATCTGGAGTCTAGACTCAATAAAGGTCATCTGGTGAAAAAAACATCAAATTCAGAGCAGGATTATAAAAACTATACAAACAATATATTAAACATGTGTTTTAGCCAAAACGTCTTATGTGTTTTGGTTCTAGCTTCATCTGGGTTACTAGAGGAGTGGTACAGTATTGCATTTTAGGCAATAAAATGTTTATTTTCTTACTTAAAAAAAGGAGTTGAATTACTTGTTTATTTGCTTTTTTTTTGTATTTTGGACTGAGTGGTTAAATGGAAAATTTGTAGAATGTGGCAATTTGTTTTAGCTAGTAACTGATTAATTGTCATAATAATCGATTAATCAATTACTAAAATAATAGGTAATAAAAATGCCATTATGATTATAAAAATAAGTAATTTTTTAAGAACCTACAATACAGGGTTAAAGGAATCTAAAGAGATTGCATTTTGGGAAATAAAAAACATAACTTGTCCGCTATTCACTCGTGTTATGTGTGTGTGTAGGTGTGTGTGTGTAGGTGTGTGTGTGTGTCTGCACAGCTCTGCATGACACTAAAGCCCGGCGTGGCCGCTTGCCAACTGCTGCTAAGCTACAGAGACACACAGCGCTGCAACAATCGAGCCGGGGAGCTCAGAGAGAGGCTGACTTTGCAGGCTGAGGTCACAGACTGTAGCAGCAAGCTGCTGACAGCACACAGAGCGACCTCATAAATCTCAGCGCAACTCAGCACAGGTGACACCTGCCACTCCAGCAGAGAGAGAGAGAGAGACAGAGAGAGAGAGAGAGCTCGACACCTGACAAACCCACGCCACCTAATGCAAACGACATGAGGAAACACCTTGACTCATGCTGGCGAGGAAGCAGCAGCTGTGCCTCTGTTTACCGCATCGCCAAGCCAACCTGCAAACATGACCGACTGTGGCCTGTTTTAGTGCATAAAAACAAACACCGCACTCAAACACTATGTCCAGTTTTTTCTTGTTGTTGACTGAAATTCTGCGCAGCGCTTTCTTTCATGTCGATGAAAGTCCAGAGAGGCTCACCGGCTTTGCGGTCCTTTAGCTGGTTCTGATTTCTCTAAGAGAGACGGCTGACAGCTTTCGAAATGTTTTCCTGCAGCGAGCCATCTCTAACTATTAACACTGGACTCACCAAAGATGTGTCATTAGAGTTTGATTTCTAGGTGTCTGATGTGAAGTCAAATGTATTTATTTATTCTGCAGACCACTTTCAGAAAAACTAAAGGTGACATAGTGATTTGATCGTGCTACAAAATGTCTGATAAATACATAATGCTGCCCCTTTAAACAACATTTGATCACTTTACGTCGCTTTTTGCTGGCTGTGATAAACTTACCGAAACCATGTCGAAGACACTTTGACTAGGAAGCAAAGCCCAGCAAAAACTTTTTATGTCAAAGCTTCGTTTGGAACCAAATTTTTTCCCCAAAATAATTGCAGAATTTTTGGTATAGCACATGATTATCCACTGAAACATCAGGATGTAAAACTTTGGAGACAGAAACACATTATAGTGTGTGGTGAGTATTATCACACTCTCAGGTTATAGAACTTGAGAGTGTGATAATAAAAACAGAAAGACCCCAGACCTGTTGAACTGCAAGCTAAACAAACAAACAGAAACGAATATTGTCAAAATAAAAAAAAAATATATATGGATATATTTCAACATGCAGATACCAAAAATGATTCATTTTAATTTTCACAACATGTTGGAAAGAAACAGCCACCAGCAAACAAGGAGCAACACCTGGATGATAAAGAATCCAGAGAGTCCAACATGATTGTTGTCTTCATTACTGGAAAGCGGTAAGAGTATCCTCGTGCTAAAGTGGGTCAGAAAATCAATAAATAATTACGGATACTAGGAAGAAGCTCAAGGGTGATGATATGAGTCTGGCCTTCTGTACATGCAGAGTGGTTCAGGACCAAATGGACCCGCTGCCCTGCAAACACTACAAAACAAAGGATGTGATCTCTAAATATAAACACGGTTTTGATCTGCTTTCTTCAAGCTTTAAAGTTATTTTTTTGCGCATATTCTATAAGATATTAAAAAGGATGAAGGCTGGATTTTAGTCCAAGATTGGATCCGACATCTCCCACGTCGCTTCGACATATTTTAACAACCCGCTTTCAGGAAACAAATGACTGAACTTGAGCAATAAAATTATTGCTCAAGCAGTGAAAGTATGTCTCCTGAACATCTGTAGGAACTTGATGGTGACGAAGTCACTTACACACCAATTCTGTTTTAATCCGCTTTGATCAAACTGCAGTCGGTTTGTCTAGAAAGTTTGGTTCGTTTAGAAACTGAGCAAAAAAGTGAATTCTGGTCCTCCTAAAAAATTAGGTCTCGGTTCGGTTGAAGTGAACTCTGGAGCTGTGATGCAAGCAAATCAAGAACGATCCAAAAGTAGGACGTGGACTACAGGCATTCTGGGTAAACATAAGCACAACAAACACCAGCTAATTAGCTTTATCAGGAGAAATGGCTGGTGGTCTTTTACCACAGTAAAAGAGAAATCCTACAACTACTGAAATATGATGTTACTTCATTTTTGTGTCTTCTTCAAAAAATTTTGTGTCGTTTTCTTCAGCCGTTCTTGCTGCAGCGCCGCTCCTGCCGAGGAGGTGCAACAGGCTTTTCAATAGCGTGGTCCGCGCCAGCTGCAAATGTCAAGAATGTAATTTTGGTTCCCAGTTGAACTGAGGAGTGTGAAAACAACCTGAACACATCACTCAAAGAGTTAATGACGTTTTGCAAGCTGAGGTGAAATTTGGCATTATTTAGCACAATCTAAGCCGAGGGCGGATGACGGCCGTGTGAAACAGAAACCTGAAGGAGGAAAAAACAAGCTCATCTCCAGACCTGCGGCTGCTGTGATCTCTGTCAGAGCCTCTTTATGAATAAGACCCAGCAGATATGTAATCATCCCGGTATTGCTGGCTTTCACCACATCCTCAAAACACTGCGGCTTTAAGGCATCTCGCACCTTTCATGTCACCGGCGCCGAGTCGCGATGACGCGGGGCTCTGAAGCTCCCCGGCTGCCTCGCGCCGAAATCTCTTCAAACGCTCGAGGCACTCGCTTTCCAAAAAGCAGAAAGTCTACCTCGTCCCTCCTCTGCACTCTTTTCATGTCTGCGTCCCATGACTGCTGGTTTTGTTCCAGCTATTACGAGCCATTGAGAAGAAGAGAGGGCCTTTAATTTTAGGATTTTTTTTTTTTTTTGCTACACAAACTGAAGTCGAGCACGTCATATTCCCAGGCTTCCTCTCCTTCCCACAACTCTTTTTAAGGAGACAAGGGACAGAACAGGACAGGAAACTGTACTCTACACCGGGGTTCTGATTATGGATCTGCAAACAGTTTACCTGGAGGTTCGTGTGTCCTTGGAAGCAAAAGTGTTTCGCTGACGTGAATCTGGGCGAACTGAACGCAAACACAGCACAACGTGCAATGGAAAAAAAGGGAGAGATGGATGGAAACAGAGGACAGCGCGGCCCAATCCTGTTAAAGATATTTCTAATCAGACTTTCAAAACACACAGTCTTCTCTGACCCGACTATTGACGTTTGTCCGGACATCAGAGCTCTACAGGTTTAGTCGAAATGTATAAATTCAGATTGGGAAAGCAGATGTAAGCGTATGTCGATACCAGGTCTGACAGCATGGAAATCCAGGTTTCAGCTTGACTCAACATGTCTACAGTCCTCTTACAGAAGTTTGGATTTATTCTTTTGACAGCTGTTTTAGGGAATGATAAATACATCTTTCAGGAATTATCTCATGGCAGTTCTGCCAGGTTCTGGTAGTAAAAACGTCTCACCTCGTCAGCGTTTGGGTTCATATTAAAATACACAAATGAATCAAGCTGGCTTTTTTTGTGTGTCAATTTATGACACACCAGACGAGGTATTGTGATCGAGAAATCGCTTTTACAGCTCTCCATCACGCGTGATGTTTTCTGTCTGCCGTTAGTTTAAAACCCGTTTTCACTGGGATGGTGAAAACATCCCATTTAGGATCGTCAAAAAATGTGGCGATTTGAAGACAAACCTCACAGACAAAACTGTCCTTTTTGCTCGTAGACTAAATACAATTTGTCTGGAGTCGGAAAACATACATGAGTCAATATGAACTGTATTCATTTAGGTCTCAAAATGAAGGAAAAACAGAGGCTCATAAGAGGCTTGTTTCACATTTATGAAAAACAAAGTATATGTATGTTGTCTTTATATATTAAAGGAAGTTATTAGGAGTTATTTTAATACTACATTATATTTGGCGACTGATTCTCATTACACATGACAGACTGTAACCCTTAATCAAACCAGTATTACCTAGAGCGACATCCTGATAGGATTATGATCCGCTCGTCACAAAACGACATTTCGTTAAAGCAAAATGTGAGCTGACGTCTGGTTAGTACTGGTTGTCCAAGGCGTTTCTCTACACGGATGAACAATTACCAAAAGAGCACAACCGAAAACGTATGACATGGCCAAGAAGAAGGCTTTGTTGACATAAAATATTAGAAACGCACAAAAAGGACATCAAGAAAATAACATTAGGTAAGTAAAATTAAATAATTAAATAATTGTAAGGATTCCCAAGATGTGTAGGAAAAAGAAAAACGTCAAAAAAATGACAGCTCCCTTTTGCTAAAAGCTCAAATTTCATCTCTTTCACTCCACTTGTTGCGAGTTTTTTTTTTTTTTTTTTTTTTTTTTTTCATACACAGTGCGGGTTCATGAGTTTTCCAATTTTCAGCCCGCAGTTGTAAACTGTCCTGTTTTTAAGCATGTCAACGTTGATTTAAGTCAGGGCTAAAAGTTGACGTTACTCCCGAGTTTTAAGGCGACCTTTGAACTTTTGTCTCTACAGCAAGTCAAAGGACTTAAAATTCATTACAGAGTGCACATTCAGAGGCTGGCCCGATCATAAAAAGGTCCAATGTAACGTAAAAGGAGCAACTAAGCTTCTCCACAGAACCACCCGCTGCTAAGAATCCAGCAGGCCTCACCTTTAACAAAAGCTCCCTTTTTCAAACTCCCAATCCACTTGAACCATGTCCCACTTGTAAAGTGGGCAAAGACTGAGGCTGCTTAGTGGGGAAAAAAGGCCATGTGCTTAAACAAGCCTTTTTGGAGAGGAAAAAAAAAGTAATAAAAAGCACCACTGCAACGATACAATCACTGTTTTTCTTCTTTTTTTTTTATTGAGTGAAAGTCTGTCACTCGGAGGTCATTATTTGTTGAATTCCAGTGACAGAGAGCAATTTCCCTGTATCATAATATGATTTAAAATAAAATCTTGTGTGTATTACAAGCCTGGCGGGCCTCCAGGCTTTACTTGTTCCGAGGCTAAGCATTGCTTATTTACTCAAGTCTTTGTAAAATGTTGGCATTTTTTAAGATTTTATAGTTGGTAGTCAGGTTTTAATCTAACAATCTTTCAATAACACATAATTATCAAGTGATATTTTCAAATTTTCTGTCAATTTAAAAAAATTTTTTTTACTCAAAACCCCAACAAGGCCGCTGGATGAATGACTGCCCTAACACACAACCACTGGACTTAGTAAGTTTTCTGGCATCAAAAAGTTTTATTCAACTTTTTGAATGAAACTTCATAAATATCAACATCGCACCGTGATTAAACTTCCTTCAATCCTTTGATGCATCACTATCACAAGCAAATACTAAATGACCAACTTCCTCTACTCCCCTGGAAACAAATGGCAATAAAATGGAAATGAATATCCGTAGTTGATATCAACCCAATTTCAATAATTGAACATATTCAAATATATTTTAAAAATGACTCATTTTGGGTGATGTCGATATTATTTGATACTTATCCCTGTTTGACAGTTCGAGAGAAATGAGACCAAAATCAGTCAGAACTCCACAAAATAAATAATTGGAGTCAACCTCAGAAATAGAAGTTGGTTAATTAAAATAGATATTTTTGGGTTTTTTAAATTTAACAGTCAACAGTCTGTCGTATTATCCAAAAAAAAAAAAAAAAGAAAAAGTTGCAGTTTGGATCTAATTTCTCCCATTTCCTCATTTTGCTGCTCCAAGAATGTTTAGCTTAAATTAGTGAGGATATATTGATAAAAAAAAGTCTGTAAACTACTACAAAGAGACCCAAGGATCCCAACTTCAATGGCGGTGTTGCCGTCTATAATTAGCTTAAAATACCTCCAATTAAAGTGGATTTCAGAGGTGAGGAGCTCCATGTGAAGCCATCCGGTCCTACGTCAGCGCTGTGGTTCAAAACCCTCAAATTATTGCGTCACTCGGCAACTGTGTGGTGGGAAAGCCACCAGGCCTGCAGCTCATCAGAGAGAAACCTCAAAAAAAAAAAAACAACTGAATTTTAGTAAGTGTGATTGTCACTTTGGAGGCCAGATCTGAGTGTGACGCCTTTCAATTGGCGGCTGGATCATAGCTGCTGCCTTCAGGAGCAGAGCTGGCGTCATGTTCACTGATGGTGTGCTGGATTTTAAAAAATTATATTCATGTCTTATGCTCCCAAAATGAACCAGTTAATTTTCTAAACTATTTTCTAAACTAACTAGTGATTAGAGGTTTAATTTTAATGGGAGGGCGGGGCCAACACCAACAAACCTATATCAGATTATATTACATTTACTGCCAATGGAAAAGGACATAAAAAGGTCTTGGAATCAGACAAACGTGGAACAGAAAGCTTCCTACAATTTCTTGGAACAGTTGGCCTTTAAGACGGAGAATTATGCAGCACATCATGCTGAAGGCCAACACTGTCGACCACAGGCTCATGCTCACTGTTGGTCTTAAAAGCAGTTTAATGCTAGCAACACTCAAGCGCAAACCCTACAATTTACGGTTGAGTGGGTTTTTTTTGTTTGTTTTGTTCCATTTCAGAGTGGGAAGCAGTAAACACACTGAACCAAAACGGAGAACTTCAGGCAGAAACGCATGAGTGCGAGGATGTGTGCTGATGGACGGGCCTGGTGTCTGCAGGTAGGGTTGCAGGAACAGGTCAGAGGAGAGGGATTGGTTTACACATGTTGAAGATAGGATTCCTGATGCCTTGGAAACTGATCTGTGTGGTGGATCTGGCAAAACCCAATGCCAGATCCTCTTCCACCCGCCACCCCCTTTTTTTTTAACCTTCCATTTTGTCTCCTTCTTAATTTGACTGATCCAATCAATGACTTCATTTTCTCCTGCGACACAGAAAGAGGATGAGCTTCTCTGGCCATTGTTGAGATACCAGAGACGTTTTTAGCATTTTTTCAAATTATTATTACTATTTGTTAATTTTTTATGTTGTTTTTTTTTTTGTTTGTTTGTTTGTTTATGCTGCCATTACAAGGGCCTTACGCGGAAGATTACAAAACTATTAGAAAAAGCCGGTCAGAGACGGGAACTGAGAAATTCCACCACCAATCTAAAATTCAGTTCCTATGTTTTGCTAATAGAAATGAATACATGTGAGTCTCTTGTCAGTAAGGGAAAGGTGTAGTAGCCATCAGAACAGTCATTTTAAAACCTTGGCATGTTTCAATACTAGCAACCAGCCAATGACTTTCTCACTCCCGTTTTATTTTAGCAATGGTTTCCAGACAGAATTAATCACATTTACTAAAATTACTTCTTTTCCCACATATTGCAGGCTTGCTGTTTCTTCAACACTAAATGTGTGTGAACTCTATTTTTAATGAGCGACTGTGATGAAGTGTTTGCCACTCTAGTATTTCACTCTGACAGAAAAAAAGGTAAATGTGGACAGAAACTCAAAGTAATGTTTTTTTTTGTAGTATGGACATATTTAACCTTTCCTTTCTCTCTTCACACATATTACCTAAAAAAATGACAATGACAGTAGTAACTGAGGATTAAATGATAAAGACCACCTTTCAGTTTTTACCAGTGTGGTTATCTGGCAACCTGAACACATCAAATCTGAATCTGGCAAACATCTCGCATTAATTCTTCGTCCTGCTCACACTTTCTTCTTCTGGTGTGAATTGGATCTCAGAAGCAAGGCCGCAACACCTCCTACATTTTTAAAATCTAATTTTCTTCATCTTTGCATGTAGAGATGTTTTATGGGCTCGGCTGTCTTTAAATAGCGACTGTCTTAAATCCAACCGGACGTGATCAGAATCATTTTCCCTCCCACATCGGATCTCCCGTCTTAAAAGTAAGCTGGCACAATAAACTACAGTAGCGTAACCCAGAGAAACCTCGGATCAGCAGAGGCTTTTAGGAAAGGAAATCCTTCTGCCTGCTGCAGAGCTACAGAAAATGAATGGTTGAAAAGATGAATTAAACTCCTAAAGTGTACAGACAGATGAGACTTCATGAGGGACACAAATCAGAGTGAATTCCTGACATGTGTTGCTGTGCAGCAGCTAGAAATGGAGAATTGATTAAAATACATCTTCATGTTCATATTACTCCGAAATAGACTTCATGGGATTAAAAAAAACAACAACATATGTCCCTGGAGTTCGGTCTGTTCAGAGGTGATTTACAGAGCCAGCGTGTCGATGTACACAGGAAGTCCCAATTCCCTCCCCACTCTGACTCCTCTCGTTCTCTCTGGTCCCAGGAGGAGCTTTCTGCTGTTCCTCTGAATGTACGGCTATAGGAGGTTCTCTATTTGCACGTCGATGAATGCAAATGGAAACTACACGAGTCTCGATAGAAACCAGTTTCAGGAAACAGGAAATAAAGAGGAAAGACACGACAGACAGAGATGTACATTAATACTGGTGAACAAATGTCTTTCATCTGGAGATCTATCTTCAGGTCAAATATGTTAAAACTGGTAATTGTAGCAGTTCAGTCAAAATCAAATTTGGACAGCCTGGCCTTTCTACGCTATTCCACTTGGTTCAAATCTCCCTTCACTTCTCCTTTTCGACTATCTACCAGAAAAAGTAGATTTTTCTGGTATATTTTCTACTGGGCCAATCAGCAGACAGAAGTAGCTGTGAACAATGTAATATTAAAGTATAATTACACTATATTAATAGGTTAATATAGTGTAATATATTACACTAATATCACATATTACAGGGTAATAATAAATATTACAATTTGTGTCAAAAACACAACATGTCAAGAAGCTTCGCCGCCCAGGACATTGAATAAAGAAGCGACATTGTGTCGCCGACAACGTCATGTGGGGGCGACGCAACTTGACACGAAGCATCACAGTTCGTCTTTACAATAAAATGCCTACAAATTTAAATGAAGTTATGTTTTTTATTCATATCGTGATATTGTAAATGCACATTGAATTATGGAATTGTGTTAATCTGTTCATAAATGCACCACTGTAAAGGTGTGTGTGTGTGTGTTCATCAATAAAAACGAGTTACTGTGTCAGTAAGTTCGATCCATTTACTTGTATTAGCTTGCTAATAGAAGTAAAAAACCGGATGTTAAAAATCTTCAGTCTGGTCTCAGTTTTCTCTAGTTTTATAGTTATAAATGTTTTACCTTCAGTTCAGACTGTCACATGTTTTGGTTAAATTGTGTTAGTCAATGGGTTAACATTGGAGCCCTTTGAAGATTGTATTGATCCTGACAGTAAAAACTTTAAAACGATTGAACCAAAAGCTCCTTAAATGCACCGGCGTCCCCCAAGGCTCCTGGTGCAGCGACCCTCAAAATGTCTCCCTCTTCTGCCACAACCCCCCAAATATCCCATTGAGAAATTTAAACATCCACTGTTGGATCCAATATCTCATCGTCCCTGAATTATAAAAATTTAGAGAACCATTTCCTATGCTTTGGAGGACTGTCTCTTGGTTATCTTCTTTTTCTTCAGTTTGCTCATTTCTCTCCTCATCTGCCGGGAAACCCTCGGATTTTACTCGGTCATTAATTTTGTTCAGTCTCCCCTTCAAATCAAAAATTTTCTGTCAGAGCTCAACGTTTTCCTCCTTTAGTGTCTGAACTTTGTGACTCTTTTCTCTCAGTGCATCTTCAATATTCCCTCTTGTTGTATTATGGGTCCTTTCAAGGACCACATGAGCTCTTTCCATCGCATCGTGATCTGTTTTTAAACACTGAATTTTTCTTCAATTTTTTTTTTCAAATCAGAATTAATTTGTTTAATTTGAGCTTTCAATTTCTCGTTTTCATCTACCAGCAGCTCATTTTGAATTTGGCAGCTCCTTGCATTGTTGGTTTTGGCTTCTCGTCAAACAATCAAATTTCCCCCTCAAATCATCAACAACTGTTTGCAGTTGTTTATTTTTTTTCTGGCATCTCCTTCTGCTTTTTTTTTTGTTGAAAATTTCAATTTTCTCTAACAAAAAATTGTTCTCAGGTACGGTCCCAGACGCTGTTTCTTCACTCTGTGAATCTTTTTCCGCCATGACTCTTCTTGGATCTTGCGTGACACTGCAAATAAATCTCTCTGTAGAACCAGGGAACATAGAGACTCAACAGACTTCTTGCACATGCATGTGCCAGAGAAGGAGGCAGGGGGAATTTTTGTTTTTAAACTTTATTTGCAGATACGCTGTATAACGACAAAGTGAAACATTTATTATGCCTCAAAAAAACTAAAAACAGATAAATACAGATAAACAGTATTCAAAAAAAGAAAAAGCCAAGAGGCTTCGGTTCCCAACATTCAAAGTGGTACAGATTTCAATTGTTTTAATAGCTGTGACTTTGATAGTCCGGATATAAAACTTCATTGAAAAATGCAGCAAGGCATGGCTTTCCTGACCTGGAACAATGAATATGATATTTAGCTAGTAACAATAGAGGATTTTTGAGAAACTCAGAATTGTTCAGCATGCTTTTAGTGAGGTCAAATAAGACATCTTCCCATAACAGCATAAATTGTGCTTCGATATTGTTGTAAATAAAGTCACATAGATTCAAAGGGACAGTGCCAAAACACGTGGACAACAGTTCAAAGATATGAATCACAAAACGTACAATTTACATCAAATCATTTCTTGAATATAGAGATCTCATAAAAGGATTAGTGCAAACATCTGAGATAGCTTTTTATTTTAAACGGGTAGGATATTCTGTTGAAGGACAGTGGCGTATCTAGCTCTGTTTTAGGGGTGCCCTCAGCACCCCTGAATAGGATTACCACCCCTCCGTAAAAAAAACGTTAAATGTACACTGTCCAATAGACACGCCTACCATACACATATCAACACTAAATGCAACAATAATGACCAAAATAAAACACAGGAAACATTAAGGTCAGCTAAATTCTCGTGGCGGGAGCTAAAGGACCCCAGAACGCTACGGACCGACGCTGAACGTCACGGTTGCCTATAGTCGGACACTGAGCAGCCCGGCGAGCTTCTATCAACCCGAGTCTTTTTAAATTACCCCCCGATTCTCCACCGTCCTTAGAAGCAAAAACTGGCAAAAATCCAGACGTGAGGAGGAAGACGCTCATTCCAGGCTGAACATTGTCATGTATTATTATTTAAACACCCGGACAGACCGTGTTCTGGCCGGGGTCGTTACTTGCGTTGAGCAGCGCTCTCACTTCCGCCTGAGTTATTGACGAAAGCTAACTGTTAACAGCATAAGGTTCAATGTTCAAATTCGGCCTGGGAGGATTTTACTGATACATGATAATGTCCGGGTTTTTGTCGTTTGTTGGGGGACCAATGAGCATCCGTAAAATGACGGGAGCGATGCTTGGATCAATATTTGGTGGAATAACTAGGAGGTTTTTAATGTGGTTCAGTGTAGTGGTCTCTTCGTTTTTCCCAGACCTGTATGTAGTTGTTAACAGTTTTAGTTGGACAAAACTGTTTAAAATCTTATATAAATTTATATAAATAAACAGTGATGTCTAGAAAAATGCACCAACGAATAACTTGTCTTGGTCCTTAGCCCTGCTTAGGGCTAAGCGCCCCTAAAGGTCAGATCCTAGAATCGCCCCTGGTTCATGACTAAAAATTACACAAACCATCATTTGCATTGACCATTTAGGAAAATCTGAGAAAATATCACTTTCATAATAATTTGGGACACGGTGAAAATATGTTTCAGTTTACAAATGTATAAACTTTTCCTATTTTCAATTTCAGTGATCAGGCTAACATCTATTAGCATTGAATGCTAATAAGTTATTTCTATGCATTCTATACGATTAAAAAAAATAGCAACATGCTATTACAGGAGTTGCATAATATTTTCTGTGTGTGTGAAAATTTGGATAAGATATAACTATTTAAAAGTACAAATTATATTTGATTCCAGCTATCAGTAAACTTCTTATGAATGTCAGCCATATTGGAATTTGAGGTCAGAATTAGTTTGAAAGCTCATTTTTCTACTTGGAATTTCAACTACTAATGAGTTTGAGTTAACTTGTCCAACTTCAAGTTGTTATGTTTGTTCTCAGCACTTGAGAACTGAGATTAAATGTATATTAATCCAGTTTCTATACATCATGGTGGTGTCTTGACATTTGACCCAAAGCAGCAGCTTAAATTCACGAGGACGATTTGTAAACACCCCATGAAAAAACAAATCTGTCTTCAGGGTACTGATCCTGTTTTGTCTGAAAGTTGAGCAAAGCTCTCATAAGTTCAACATCATAAATGCAAACGTTCATAAAACCGTCGACTTCTGGGAAATGACTGATGCACATCCTGTTCGCTCTGGATAGTTAGCACATGTTCTCAAAAACAGCAACTAGGAAATTAATTAGCCCTAGATCATTTGTCATTTTTATGTGAGCGGAGTTACATCCCCCTCTCCCCACTTTTATGAAAACATAGTGTTACAGGAAATCCACATTCAGTGGTATCAGGGCTCTCTGGGCCAACTATTAGGTCACACCAGGGATCTCATAAACTCTTAGAAACAAAAGAAACACTTCCTAATGCTCAGTTGCCAAAACAGTTTCTCTACAACTCTGTAAAAATGTTTCAAACCACCTTTACTTACAAATTAATTGGCTGCCAAAGAGTCAAATTTGGTATGTTTTAAATGTGTCTCTGGGTACGGCTCCTAGAGGTCTTTCAAAGTTATTGCTTTCTTTGTGTCTGAGTAAGACAGAAAACTGCTCAGTGTGTGCTTAAAATGTAAAACGGTAGTCAAGTAAAGATGGAAAAAAAGTGTTCAAATCAAACTGTTATAGTTGCCATTTTTTATAAATTCATCTGAATAAATAGGAACATTTAGGCTTTGCAAAAGGTTTGTAACAAACATTATTTAAATTGGGCCACACTCGTTTATCCCTTTGTCTGAGTAGGAAATTTAGGTCCAGTAGACTCAGTTCGATTGGGGCCAAAGTGGCAACATTTGTTAAATTTTCAGCTGCTGCCTTTTTATTTTCACACTGCAGTGTGTCAAACAAACAAACCTCACCTGTGGTGGTGCTGCACCAAGAACCACCGAAGGAAGCCACCCAAAAACCACTGAAGAAGACACTGATCTCATTTCCTCCTTTTCAAAAAGTAAACAGAAATACAGTGGCGTGAGATTTTAGTAGTTGTAGAATTTCTCTTTTGTCTTTGTCAAAAGACCATGAGCCATTTCTCCTGGTAGAGTTAGACTCTTGCATTTCTCTTATTTGTATTTACCCAGAATGCTCTACGCTGTAGTCCACTTAGTGCTTTTGCAGCACCTGGTGGTCTGCTTGGCATTTGAACCGCGTCAGTGATCACTTCAACTAAACCAAAATCCAGGATTTTAGGCGGATTAGAGCCGAAGCAACCAGGTTGTAATGATGGCATCATAAGCTGCTCTGTCTCTTAGAGTAACCTAACGGTACAGCCAGAAAGCACATCTTTAGTTTAACTCAATCAGGACACGGCCTTTCACAGTCCTCAGTGGAACCATTCACATCTCCACCCACCAGTCCTAAAAAAACCAGAGTCAGACCCTTTGGTGCCAAATTCCTGCTGAGCATTAAATTAACTCTTCATAACAAACGACTGGTTGCTCTGGAGCTTCCACGGGATTGGCATCTGCACAGACTCCACGATCCAGAATAAGACCCCCGCAGGGCGGGGGAGTTCCCGGCCGGAGGCCGAGGCGTGGTGTTCACCTTCAGACTGAATGAAAAGCCGAGTGGATGACAGCAGACGTCAGAGTGTGAATCTGTGGAGCTATGAGGTGAATCTGACTCACGACTGAGGTCAACTAATCATTCCCTTCTCTCTGCTGCGCTTTGCTAATGAAAGCAGCTTAGGGAAAGTAATTAAGAGCATTTGCGGTTCTGTTTTTCTATGAATAATGTTGAGAATATTTGAATCAGATTTTCCTAAATCTGACTTTGATTAGCTCATAAAGTAACAACTAATGTCTTTTGTAATCTCGGTCTTCAACTTGTCAGGACTACTTTCTCAAGCTACATCTTCAAACCATTTTCTTGCCTACTTGAACTGGAACCACCAAATGGTGCATTAATAAAAAATATTAGGGTTGTCTACTGGACAGATTACCCTACCTACCCTGTGCCAAAAAACAGATTACCTTAGGATTCATCTAATGCAAATTTTTCTACAGTCAGACAAGAAGACATGAATTTCATTTCTGAGAATAAAAAAACATCATGGAAATAATGGTATAAGGCATCAAACCAAATACATCTGAAATGCCAAACTTCATAGACTAAAAAATGTGCAAAGAAGTAACTGGAGTGAACTTTTTATTTTTCCAGTATGTTCTCATTTCCGTCTGGTAGATTCTACCAAAATGAATCAGCGTAGAACTTGAATGAGCGAATTAAAGAAGTCGAGTTCTGAAAGTAGTTTGAAGTTCAGTTCCAAAACCTCGCCAGCTTTACCAAGCCAACAGTTTAAGGTAAATTCACTGAGATGCCAGAGACTTTCTCTAGCTTTCTCTAACATAGCAGGTTACAATGAATGTGTTGGCATTTTTGCACTCTAACAAATGCAAAAATGGAAAATCTCTGTTTGGTCTTGATTGGACTTGACTCTGGTTGCAAGTCAAGACCTAGGTTTTGAGGCAAACCAGTTCCAATGATTCACGCGTCCCCAACAGGCCGGCCTTCCTAGGCAAACAAAACAGAGTTAAATTAAAGTGGACTAAATGGGACTGGTGTGAATGTAACCATAAAAGAGCTGCCTGCTGGTTTTCCTGAGAGCTGCGCCTGGAGGAGACAATCCTGTGACAGACAGCGGGGAGGGTTGGCGTTCGAATTACAGCCTCATCAATGATTCAGCGGGCAGAACGCCGACTGCAGTATACTGTGCACACATACAACTAACAGTCTTGTTGGACATGACACAAATAAGCGAGGTCTTGGAGCAGCACAAACAAAAATCATAACACAGTCAGAGCTTACAGTAAAAGCACCCTGGTGCCTGTGTGTTGCACGCAGTCAGGCACTGATGCATGTCATGATAAACATGTCTGGATATGAAATCTTATCGGTTCACTATGAAAGATGATGCCCCTGCTCTTTTTAGCCTCATACATAGGAATCCAGTGTCAGCGTCCAATCAGCGGCTGCATGCTGCAACGCTTCTCTAATGAATAACTGTGAAAAGGATGATAGAGTCTACACATTACATGAGCACACGCATGTCCCCACGCCGCTGCTTGTGCCATCTCTAGATTGTATAAAACATGCACTGTGGCCGGCCTCAAAGCATCTGACAGCAGAGCGCTCGTCAGGGGTCAGAGTGTACTCAGTCAAACATTTCTAATCATTGGTGTTTGACACATATTTCAGTGTTTTATGTTTTGAAATAGCTGAAAATGAGACCCGTGGAGCCACTTCAGGGTCTTTTAGGAAAAAGTTCAGATGACATGAAAAGAGACGAGAATAAATTCTCTTAATTTTCTTTTTAATGTTTTAATGACTTATCGCATGAAGAAACTTATGCGTGATTTAAATTGCGTTTCTTATTTGATGGAAACACTTCTCAAAATTGTGTTTTTACATCAGCGAAACGGCGACAACGTTTTGTGCACATTTGGAGAGGAAGCGCAGCAACTAATTGCTGAGCTGAAAAAGCTGATATTTCTTCAAAAACAAAGCTATATCGTATATGTTTGTTTTTAAACCGATTTTCATTTTTAATATAAGACATTTAAAGTTATATACCATGCAGGAATAATCTCATTCATGTCATTTCAGTGGAAAGGGACTAACCTAGCATATGTTCTTCATGATGAAAACATGGATAATCTTTATTGTTTGCCTGTAAAAAAAAAAAAAAGAAAAGAAAAAGAAAAAGTTTTTTCACCAGAGATTGGACACATCCCAATAATTCCTCTCAGAGTTACATCATTTCTTTTTTTTCCTGACATCTTGGGAAATAATTTGAATGTTTATTACTGTCAGGAAGTTTCATTTTATCCCAGGTTCTTGCTATGAGTTTTCAGAGGTCAAATCCATCAGCCCCCGCAGGACTTCCTCACTTCACTTGGCTCTGGAGCCTTCAGTGACACAGAAAGTCCTGATATTTGGTCCTCAGCAGGCCATTTGATTCATAAGCCAGCTGGCTTTGCCATATAAAATCTATCATTGAGATCTTTACTGGTTAATCCGATCGATGTACAAAATGTATGTCTGTGACAAAAAGTGATGAAATCCTCAAACTGACCAAAGCTACATAAAAGGGATAGTTTGGATCTCTCCTTTTTAAATGAGGAAAAGATGTCGCATTTTGAAAAATGTAAACAAACCCTTTTGGGAGCCAATGTGTTATTTTGGCTGATTTTAGCCATTAAAAACAAATCAGTCAATGTAGAGCTAATATTAATAAAGCCTCGCTATGACTAACTAACTAACTAACTAACTAACTAACTAACTAACTAACTAACTAACTAACTAACTAACTAACTAACTAGTCAACTATCTATCTATCTATCTATCTATCTATCTATCTATCTATCTATCTATCTATCTATCTATCTATCTATCTATCTATCTATCTATCTATCTATCTATCTAAATTATAAAGAAGGAATTGAAAGACATTGTAGACACCAGAAGAACTGTGGATCAGGATCAATCAACAGATTACGTCAAACTGTGATTCATTGGATCTAAACATATCAAGGAATGATGGATGACTCAAAGCTTTTTATTGTTCTGTATTAATCTAATTTAGTGGTTAATTTACTCAGTTAACCCCTAATTTTTGTGTGTTACCAATTTAAGCTTATGCATTAAGATTAAGCTTTAAGCAAAGCAAATTACATGTGCAAAAATCTTGTTTCCAGTCAATGAGGAACGTTTATGTTGCTAAATAAAATTCAGTCCAAACAACTGCTTTAGAAATCCTCTGACTGGTAAATCGAGCCCAGCTACTTGTAATTTACTGTAAGTTGTTCTGTGAAGGCCTCTAAGGCTTGATAGAAACCATTAGTGAACAAACAAGCATCGTGAAGACGAAACACTTTCCTTAAGACATCAGCAATTCTCTCCGCAATTGCCTGGTTGAATAAAAATAATCACTGCTCACTGCTTCACGCTGCTCGGTATCTCTTTGTGCATTACTAAGAAGCAGCAGCAGCACTGAGTGGGGAAGCCACGGCGTCAACAAGTCCCACACTCAACCAATCGGTGCGTGAGACTCATCATCGACGTTCACTCAAGCTCATTCGACACAGGAAGGCTGGGGAGAGAGGCAGGAAATGGGTATTGAGCATGATCACATGGCCTCTGAGAGACCCGGTGCCGTGTAGAAGAAAACGTGCCTGCATGGCTGCGTGTTTTCTGGAGCCGCAAAATGGCATCGGGCCGCTCTGACAAACAACATGACAAGGAAGCCGCAGAGATGATCTCAGCGACCCCACAATCCTGTTTAGTAGAACCAGAGCTGTTTTGTGTTAAAGCAAAACATGGTGATTTAAACAGACACTGAAGGTCCCCACAGAAACTGCTTTGTGCACACACAATGCCAAATCTGCAAATAGAAAGAAATGTTTGCTGTCATGGCTCATTTTTCCACCCAAATTTGTCTTACATAAAGCCTTACATGACTTCCACTTTAAATAACCTACAGGTAAACCACTCAGTTCAGCATTTTGACCTGAACGGTGCTAAAAAGCATCGGCAGTATGAAAAATGCCTCCTGAGCCGTTGTAACGTTGTGCAACATGCAAATGAGCGAAATAAAGCCCTGAAAGAAACCGAACATTAATATCCAAGGATTTGTTCTTTTCCCAATCCTGAAGTCAGCACAGCATCTGCATTCGTCTGCATAAATTCGTCTTCTTTTTTTAATATTTAAACAAACTTTTGTATCAGTCTCATTTATAGCGACTCCTGATAAAAATGAAAACAAGCTTTAAGAAAATGCACTTTTGATTTGTTAGCAAATCAAAAGTGCAGCTTTAAATCACACACCGTCTTCGGGCCAGCATTAATTGACCCCTTTTATGTGTTTTTTTTTTTCATCTTTTTTAAGAGAAAGGAAGACAGATAGATCAATTTTGCAGTCGTACTCTCATGTCATATGCAGGTTAATAGGAGTATCATCCTCCATGGAGCTGTTACTTATATGCATCACTAAACCAGCAACTAAAAAAAAAAAAAAATCACAGAGAAAGAAGTTTTCAGAGGACAAGCCGCAAGAGTATTTGTGCCTGAACAAATCGTGTTTCTCAGGGCTTATAAATTCAGATGAAGGCACGCAGCATCCAACGAAGCAACCCATCGCCGAACCAGCTCATGATTCAGTCACAAAACAAAAGAAGTTACAGCAGGAGAACACGAGAAGCTTCCTGAAGCAACATTATGGAAAAATTGTCTTCGTCTATCCTTCTCCACCTTGAACAGAAAACAAGGCCGTAAAATCGTGCCCACTGTCTGACCCACTTTCCATGAGAGACGTAATCTCTCCCCCTGCCTGGACAAACTTCAGCCTGTTCGGCAGCCCGGCGCGGGGCAGAAAGCCGGGGCCTGGCGGAGCGAGCCAAGCTTCTCAAAGCTCAGCGCGAGCAAAGCTGCAGCTCAGCCGTCAGCGCGATTACAACCAGGGAGAGCACAGGCACGTGCAAACACAGAGATTAGTGCAACCCGCTGTCCCCGCATCCCCCCTCGCAACAAACATTACCTTAATCAGCTGAACAGAAAATGACCCGGATTCACAGCTGTTCATTGTTGTTTTAATGTCAAATGTTCCTATGTAAAAGTAGGAACATTATGTGTTACGCTCACTAATTTACAGAGAAAATGACTTGTTATAAGCTGCAGCCGCCCGCTGTTTTCAGCCTGTGTACACTTCGGTCTGTCATCATGGCTGGATGTGGTCATGGAGACATAATAAATGTGCTTTTGGGCTTTTTGATGTGAATGTGAGCATTAAGTCTGTCCATGATAACATCACAGCCATGCCAGACGCCGAGTCTGGGGTGTGGAGATCAGAAACCTGATTAGGTTTCACCTGATGCTAAATTTTTAATGTATCTGGAACTCCCAATAAGTTATTTTTATCTACTGAATAAATGTTTTTTATAGCAGCTGCAGTCAGTGTGATCACAGCTACAAAAATAGAAGTTTCAATGAAAAAAACAAAAATCAAAACTTCACAAGTTACAACCAGAAATTTTGAAATACAAACGTGTTCTAATTGACGTTGGGGGATATTTTTGCTCGGTCTGAGCTTCATTAATAATAAACAGTCTCATAAGCTTTTGTATACAGTGAGGCTTGCAATGCTATCTGCTTTCATCAAACATAGATCAAAAATGCAATAACTTGTGGTGAAAGGTTCAAAGTCTAAAAATTCAGATAATCAAATGAACCTTATGGATACAGTTCTTTGCAGAATAATTGCTACTTCTTCAACGTTTCACATTTTTTCACACAACAACCTCCAACAGGACTGCTCCATTTTTGGCATGATGCTAAAAACTCCACCGTTTGTCACTGTGAAAATGGCGTATTCGTACCGATGTGTCGTTTGCACACCTTATAGTCTGGTGTACTCAAATCCACTGGGGTCCAAAATAACAATGGTTGTTACTGCTTTAGCTGATGCGGTTTGTTTTCACACCGCACTGGGTCAAATAATCCAAGTGCTTTGAAAAACTGCAGCATTTGTCTTTTGTCTTTGGCTACAAGTCATTTTTCCCGCTAATGTGTTTGTTTTGGTTATATTTACCCAGAATGCCCCACGTTACAGTTCACTTCCTTCTTTTGGAGTGGTTTCCAGTTCGCTTGGCGTTCACATACGCATTGAAACCTCACCAGACCTCATTCCAACTGAACCGAGACCTAGGTTTTTAGGCAAACAAACGTTTGCTGTATTGTTCCGCATCAGAGTCCGATTGCACCTCCCCAGTCCAACCACACTTTTCCGGCAAACAAAGTACAGTTAGACTGAAGCATCTAAACAGGGATGGTGTGCATGCACCCTGAGATTCCCTGCACTCCCAGAATGAACAATGGCCTTGAAGCAACTTGTCTGAACCAAGCCTGTCAGTTTAGCCAACTCATGCTAGGTTTCCAGCACTTTTATGCACTACTTGTGGGTTTTGTTCCACAAAATCCCTGCCAAATAAAAGCTGGTAAAAGGTATTTGATATATTTTGACAATTCTGCGATCATAGTAACATGTCTAGTTGCATAAATTTAAATGCAAACCACTAAATGTGAGAAAAAGCATTTTTTTCTTTTTTGTCTAGCCAGTCCACACAATGTTGGGATTGGGAGGCTGGCTTGTGTCCTCACAGACTGGATTACTAGGGATACATCGTTGAGCCTCCATTAGGACATCCATGCTCTCTCTCTCTTGAACTCCCTGTATGACACCGCCGACTCCAGTTTCCTCCCTGAAATCGAGACTTTCTTGACACCAACCGTGCAGATCCAGAGGACACATGCCCTCCAAAAAATGTGCAAACATGAGTTTTAGCAACACCTACATCATGACCGGAGCCCTTTAGAGTAAAGTTCAAACTCTGTGCAACGCTAGCTTCTGGAAAACGTGCTCAATACATACATTGTAACTTTTAAATTCAAAGCTTTGCAAAATTAATAAATGAGGCTTTATAAACCCAACACAAACTTTCATGTGACGTGTTCTGATGGCTCTCTAAATTGCTTTAAAAATAAAAGAAAGTTAGGAGATAACCTTTGCATGCAGCAATCTCCTTCTGCACCTTTACCCAGTCTTTCTGAAGAATTCAATGATAGTGTAGTAAAAAGGGTACCAATATATGACATAATAATAATAATAATAGTAATAATAATAATAATAATAAATGAACAATCAGCCTAATAACTAGCAGACAATAAAAATAAAATTCTATATAAATATCGATACCTTAAAAAAGCATTATATTATCAAGCTAAGGATGAAAAACAAAAGCATTTGCTACAAAAAATTTTGCAAAATATTTAGTGCACAGATGAACATGATACAATAAATCAGGAAGCTAAAGCTGCGACCCAGCAAAAACTAAAAAAAAAAAAATAATAAAAAAAATTTAAATAAAAAAACAATCAAAGCAGGTGCAAGCTCGTGCATTTGTCTGCGAGCAGAAAACACTTGACAGAGACGGTAGTTCGCAGCCGCAGCGCTGCCTGATGACTTCCCAGCAGACAGAGTGATAGGACATTACCAAATGAGGCAAGAGGCTGGCTGGACAAAGCAGGTGACGCTCCGACAACACAGAGGGATAAACCGGACGCTCCTCCGCTGCCGTGTCTGTCACGTTTACTCGGATAAATCAGTGTACTTACTGCGATACAGGTGATGAAGTCCTCGCTCGGTGTCTTGTGGCGCTCCAAAAGAAATTTCACATTAATTTCTCCGCTCGTGGACCAGAAATTAAAGCACGCAATAAAATAAATAAATAAATATACATATATAGATATATATTTTGAGTCTGGGTTGTGAAGACAATGAGAAATGTTGGTATTGTCTCGTAAGTTGACTGAATGCTTCAATAAATGTGGGTTGTGTTGGAGAGCCGCCTCTCCGTGTTGCGCTGTCCTTTGTTGTGAGCATCTCAACGTAAACACGGAGCGGAGTCGTTCTTCTGCCTCTCTGCGCGTGCGCGTCAGGAGAACACCCGCGCAAAGTATGCTGGGAGCTAGAGTATTTTCGTCTCGTCGCGCGAATGAGGCCGGTGCTGCGTTCAGTGACACCGTGAAGTCGTAGCTTCTGACTGCGAAGTTGAAAACTAAAATAGTATGAAATTAAACTTCGGAAATGTGGATCAAACGAAGGTTTGAAAATGTAAACACCTGTTCTTATTCGTTTGTTTTAAGGTTGTAACTTATTTCCCAGTAAACAGCTGTTGCCTGTTGCCAACAGCCAAACAAACAAACAAAACAAAAAACTGGAATGCAGTCAATCTCGGTTTTAATTGGTTGCTTTTCATAGCTTGTTTTGACTTAGTGATTTCAATTTAAAGAGTTTCCACATCTCTATCACAAACCTACCATTTCCACCATTCTACCTCAGGCTTCTTGATGAAATTGTGGCCCATTCCCTCTGACAGAAGTACTTGTGTGTTGTGTATAGCGGGTGGGGGTTAATTCACTTATGGCATTGTTTTATTTATTTTTTTTAAATGTCTATACATATTTTTAAATGTACTTTTTCTTCCAGCAGTCAGTCTTTCTAAACAAGCCAAACTAGCTTAGACTTTCATCAATTTTATGTCATGAACTTTGAAATTGAGTCAAATCTCATGGCTAATATTTACATAGCTAATATATAAATAATTAAAAGATTTCAAAAACATGGAAATTAGTTAAATGATAATCATAAAAGTATCAGAAATGAAAAATCTTAATGGGAATTATGGCTTGAGAGCTAGAACCTCTTGTTATCTTATGAATTATTTTTTTAGAATTAAAGCAAGGTACTTAGATTAGTAAAAAAAAAATTTAAGCAATTTGTTTTTACATCTTTTTAAATGTTTTCTTACAGCCACAAACTTCCGTGTAATTTACCAGAATTTTATAAAACTTACATTAATGCACACTTTTCGGGCTGAAGGAAATACATAAACATTTGTTTGTTTTTTCAAACAATAATCTGAAAAGTGTGGCATGCATTTATCCTAGTCTCCCTTATTCCCAGACCTAAAAACAACTTCCACTGCGACAAACATGGAGAAAGTGGACATGCAGCATTTTGCAGATGAAAGATGGAAGCAGCACAGGCAGTTACACAAGCCAGGTCTCATTCCAGTAACATCCGCCCCTGATGAGCCTGTAAGCACTGCAGCATGTTGGCGTTTGTGTTACCAGATGAGTGTCAGGTGTTTCTAGTGAACCATGTTTTGTTTCATGGTTGAAGTCACGTGCCTGTCCTGTTGACTCAGTGTTGAACCTACACACTCACAAACAGATAAGACTTGTGTTTTGTTTTTGTTTTGTCATCCGGATGTGCAGCTGACTCCACCAGAACGCTGACAGCGATGCATAATTCATGGAAAGCTGAGTTTGTCATTGGAACGCTTTGAATCTATAGCTCTCCTGTAAAATTGCCCTCTACATTTCACCAAAGTGTCGCATCAGTAGCCGCTCCCAAAAAGTGTCGCTCCAACGCCAGAGTCTCCTCTGATGGCTGATTGACGAGCGCTAGCGCCATAGCTGAATTATGAATATATTCGTACATTTTTACATCCGTTGCTGTTTTTTTAATGACTTATCAGGCGAACAAGCTTATTTGTGTGTGATTTTTATTGAATTTCTTATTTGACGTAAATACAACATTGTGACATTGTGTGTATTTGCCGTTAGCGTAGACAACGATTTGCACACATTTGTAATGGAAACGCTACTGCCTAAAGCTGCGTCCACACTGCAGCTTGAAGTGACCCAATTCAGATTTTTTTTTTGTCTAATTGGATTTCTTTGCCATGGCCGTTCACACTTCCAAAGGAGCAAACGACCTGAAAATGTCTGGGAAGTCCAGTTCACATTTCAACCAGGAAGTCAGAATTTCCCAGTCGCAAAATAACAGAGGGCACAGTGACGTCAGCGTTCTGCCAAACGCCATAAAAAGAAGAGCTCAGTGTTTTCTGAAGTAAACATGAATGCTAAAGGTGGAGCATATTTGAAGTCGTTGGAGCTAGAATATGAACCACTTCATCCTCATTATAGTCCGACATGGTTGATGTTTTTCTTCCCACTTGCGTGTATCAGGACGCAGAATAGTGACATCAGTCGAGTATCAGTGACGTTCAGGTCGGACGAATGCGACCTGGAAGTTTAGGTCACATTTGAATCGGATGTGCATTCGAAAAAAATCCGTCCTGAGTTGGGCAGATGAAAAGATCAAATACCAGGTCAAAAAAATAAAATTATTACTTGGAATTGGGTCACTTCAGGCTGCAGTGTGAACGCAGCCCAGGTACAGGACAAGTTTGCAAAAATTAGGGTTTGCTTGAACCCTTTGCGCTGCACTGAGAAATCACTTTAGGTAGAGACCAGGTAGATCTCTCCGTCCCCTCCACACAGCAGTAACACAAGCCAGACTCGATCGACGCATCCAAAAGTGAGACAGACTTCACTTTTGTACCCACCGAGCTGCTTTAAAGCACATACTTATATCTGCCAATAAAATACACGCCTGCTGCTACACTGGTTGCCATAAGCGAGAGGCGGTCATTACAGGTTAAAGTGGTTTTCAACCAGCTGCAGAGACTTAAGGGAGACTTTATGACTGTGACTCAAGAAACCATCTGTGCCTCTGCGCACACAAACACACACGCACACACTGCCTCCTGCACGCTTGTTGCATAATCTTTGCTCACATTTTAATCAGTGTTTGAATCGTGCTGTTTGTGTTGCCACGGTTACAGCGGATACACCTTTCCTGGACGTCTCCAGGGGCGGTGAGCAGCAGACACACCTTCCTTTGATTGCACGGGTGAAGGAAGGCACGGCGGTCGGTTCAGCTCCCTCCTGATTGATGTTTTGACAAGAGCTTTTCTTCTCAGCAGGCCTCACTTTCTGCAAGCAGAACCAGGGAACTGTGAACTTGTACACACTGATATGCATCTTCAGATTCCACAGTTATGTGTTTGCACAGAAGCAGGACTTGTCGCAAGAAGTTAGAAACCAGAACAGAAAAGTTGCGTGGTATGGAGGAATTTTTCTGCCGTAACCCAAGAATTTTCTCCATGGCGTCGATGCCTTCTGTATAGCAAAAGGCGACCAAAAAGGCTTTTCACATTGAATTAAGTGGATTCAGATTCCTGCAGTGACTGACAGCAGTCAATAATTTTACGAAAAGTGATAGCAGTTGAATGCTAGTCCTTTTGTAAAAGCAACAATAGCTGCATTTCCTTTACAAATGTACGCAAAACCGTGCCGATTTTCCGTTAGTCGAAAAAATAAAATTTTGCAATTGCAGTATTTCCATTAAATAAGAAATGCAGTCAAAGTGATGAATGTGTTTGTTCATGTGATAAGTCATTAAAAACAACATGCAGGCCATCATCCTCCTGCCACTTCCTGTCGACTTCTTCTTTGTGGTTGTCGGCAGTAGCAACATCCGGGTGTTGATCTCATGACGTGGCAAAACGTTTTATTGGAAAACAAAAAGTTTTTGTTTAATTGTTTCCACAAATTTATTTTCAAAAGCATGTTCAATAGATAATTTAAAATTCTAATTATTTTTTTGATCTTTTTAAATCAAATCAGTTCAGAATTACGTTATTGACCACAAAAGAAAATTAAACATTATAAATTTTATCAATACAAGTTTCTTCATAGAGTCATTGCAGATAGTGATGGCTGTGGGCAGGAACGGTCTGCTCTCCTGTAGCAGTCTGTATCGCAGTGTTATTGTGACTTCGTTTCCTTGTGGCATGTATACTGAGATGCTGACCGACATTTGCCATTTAAGTAAAATGGGTTTAGCGCCGCAGATATTACCTGGCCGTTTGAAAAAAGACAATGTATAACTTTTTGCTAAATATGCACTACAGGAAATCTGTTGTCATTTTTCAAAAGCACATCTCTTATTCCAATTTTTAGCTTTTAAAATAACAAAAAATGAGAAAAACTCCTTCAAAAAGGCGACGGCTACATTTTCTTATTCGGGATGTTAATTTGCACTTAGTGTCCAGACTAATAATGAGGAAAACATGTCTACATAAAAAATAACTGATACTTTTAGAGTCACTCCATGAAGTAATTATTTCATGAAAACAATGGAAAAATAGCTAAAATCTGCATTTAAGTTTACACCTGTTTTTCAGACTTCAGTTGTTTCTTTATTGTTTTTAGTATAAGTTCTTAAGAACCATTGTAAATGGTCCAAAGAGCCACTTGGCAAATGTCCTGAACATTTTTGCATTACAACTTCTGCTGTTTTCTTTTTCTTTTTTCATTTTACTCCTGAGAAATGCTTGAAATGTGTCTGTGCAATATGTTTGATAAGTAGCTGTCACTTTTTGAGTTGAATTGCAACATAAGTCCATTTCTTAGGGTTCACCAGTATGCAGCCCAAACAGTCACACGGTAACCTAAAGTGAGTAAACATATCTTCCTGACTTTCTGACATCTGTCTAAACTAATAGATTATGCAGGATTAAAATGCAGACTTAAAGGTTTGTGCAACCGGTCTTGTGGAAGCTTGTCCTGTACCGCAGAAACTGATGTCTGACCTCAGCAGTTGGAGACAATTTAAAGTTGATTTAAAGCAGACCTCTGAACCACTTCTGTGATTTCTTTCTTTTTTTCTTTTTGAAGAAATGCAGATTAAAAATAACTTTTATTTTCACCAACTGGAGCCTTATGACAAAAGATTTGTACTCCCAGTAACATGCTCGTTAACAGGTCTTCAAATCAGGGCTGGCACATATGGCTAAGGGGCGCAAAGCGGCTGACTGGGGCCCCCGCAGCATTAGATGGGGGACCCTACAAGGCAAGTGCACACCATTAGGGTCCCCCAAAGACATGGGTGATGCATCAAAACAATTTCGAAATTGTTTTTAAAGCTGTTGCACAACTTAAGGTTAATTTCTTTCTGATGACGGCTGCTGTCACTGTTGGGGAAACATAATATATCAAACTTGTTTACTGTAAACTATATTTGATGTTACTTCCAAAAAGTTAAAATAATATGACACACTAAAATACCATTCAGCATTTCAAGTTCAAACAGATTTTTGTGGGATTTGTTTCTCCTGTCAGCATAAAATTAACAGCCACAATAGCACTTGTATGATGTAAGCCAACTTCAAATGATGCTAACGTCAGCAGGTATGTAGAGAGTAACTTAGCATCTGGTGTTGGCACGTCGGCATGGGGAGCACACACTGAAAATCTGCTCAGGGTCCCAAAAAGATTTGGACTGGCCCTGCTCCACATCATTTGGCCAAAGTGTGCGGGTCAGTGCAGCCTCCGTCCATGTTTGCCCGATAGAGGAAAACATAGCAACGGCCATTCAACGGCACGTGAGGGGCAGGAGGAGCATGAGGGCCCAGCCACAGAGAAAAAAAACAAAAACAAAATAAAAACACACAAAAAAAGAAAGAAGAAAAGAAAGAAAGAAAGAAAGTGTTCACTGGTGTGACAGGATTATGTGATACAAACATGCTACGCTCGCACGCAGCCAAATATTAAATAACACCGCTGTCCTGTGTTTGAGGGGCCGAGCCGAGCTGCTATGGTGACAGTAACCATGCGCAGGGTAATGTTTACTGAATGTTTGGTGTATCACAAAGCAGAGCGACTGGACCAGATGAATCAAGAGAGAGAGAGAGTGTGTGTGTGTGTGTGTGTGTGTGTGTGTGCATTTGCAAAACTGACTGCTTATTTTTTTCTACTATTCAGCATTGCTCTCATGCATTCACTGTCCACGTTGTGACCGGGCACCAGCTTAACATTGCTGCTCTGCACAAACACTCACACATGATCAAGTGTGCATTTTCATTTATTTCAGAGATTATTTTTTTGCAACACATGAAGTAGGGTGGTTCCACGGCGTTGCTAAATTGCCCTGCAAATAATTGAGGGAAGATTTCAAAAATACCTCCTGCATGTTAGTCACTCACAGGACAAAAGTGATTTTTTTTCTTTTCTTTTTCTTGTAAGCCTTAAGATATGAAGACTGAAGCGATTACGGGCACTTTCAAAAGATAAGGCTGAAACCACAGATTTATACTGCTTAGAAAGACAAGTAGTCATTTTTCTCTTGCTTTCTGACAAATCAGATGAGCTTGTTCTGCTTATGTTCAGCTAGGATTAAAGAAAGTATTTCCCTTGCTTCTCTTTCCACTTAATTCCTGTGAAACCGAGATAAGGACTTTGTGACGACGACCCCAAATTATTGACTTAGTTGTCAAGTCGTTTTATAACAAATTTGCAGGTATGGTTAGGATGGCCATCGATTTGTGAGACGCATTTGTGGCCGCGCTGTAATTTCCTTGTGTGATGTGTAATATGATGTCACATAATGCCATTTCCTTCTGCTGCCGTCAATTTTGTGAACAGCCTCTGCTGCATCAAAACGCACAGTTGGTGAGGCTCGCAAACCTCCCCCCTTTTCCTCCAGACGTAATGATGACCATTACTTGATTTAATGACCATCTAATTATGACAAAAAACTTGATTTTAATAGTTTTGTTCCCATGTGCGTTGACTTCCTTATGTTGCTTCTGAGGTAATGCTTTCGTTTTCCCTCTCATGCCAGCTCCAAATTTGTTTGAAATTGGATTCAGTTTAATTCAATTCAAAGATACTTTATTGACTTTCTTTCATTTGGTTTGCCTTTTTAAGTCACTGGTTAGAGGTTGGATTTGATAAGCTATTTAATGATGTTTATATACTAAATATAATTTTCATCTTATGTTGATTTTCTTGTCAGTTCCTACATCTTTCTGCAGGAAAGATGGAGTTTAGAGGACAAGAATGATATTCCTGTTTGTCATTCTTCACAAACAGGAATGAGATGTGACATTAAATTTATTGTCAAAATTATTACATTAGTAATTAAATAATGAATGAATTAGGGTTACGTAATCGATTCCACAATATTAATCAATTCTTTACCTCAGAAAGTATTGATTTTTCATCTGTGAGAATTGATTAATTAAATCCTACTTCTTGGTTTTATGTCAGATGCACATGAATGAAATGACATGTGATGAAACATCCGGTTACAATTAAAAAATGAAGTAGATAAATGATCTACTCCAAGTGAATAACACAGTTAGGTTGCTTTTCTGCATAACCAAATACACAAAGCCACACAATTACCTTTAAACAAAGCAAATGTAGAATAAAAACAACTTTTATTGCACCAGTCTTACATTTGTAATTAATTCAATACGAGTCTATGGAACAGTCACAAAATATCACCAAAATCCCTCTGTCCTTGTATCATGAGCAGAATATCGCATATCGTATCGTGAGGTTATTGTATCGCTACAGCCTTAGAATGAATTCCATATTTCACTGTTAGATTTCCTAATTAACCTTTTAGTAATTATAATGTTTTAAATAGTATTTAATTAAAGAAACTAAACATCAACAAGCAAAAATGAAATCTAAGTTCTTGACGGGAATTCTAAAGATAAAAGTTTGAATATTTAAAGTATCAGAAGAAACTACAAGGTTTTTGTGTATGATTTAGATTTTGGATATCTGATCATTTCACTTCTAAAAAATGTCTTGTTTAAAGTGAAATAATCTGCCAGTGGAACTACTACTTTTTAAAATTATATATGTATATATTAAGTAATTATTAACTTAAAACAAGCTCCCATATCTTGATTAAAAGTTAGTTGTTAGTTTTGCCGCATTAGAAACTAGACTAAAAATATTTGATATGATTCTGTGCTTTCGTGTTTTTGCTGTACACTGAAAGTCTTCTTAGCTTCTTAACCACCAAAGAAAGGCAAATATTTTTAAAGAGCTTCTTCTAAAATGTACTGACTTGGATCTAAATAGAGATGTCATGAACACCTTTTCCCCGAGTCTTCGTCAGAGTGAGCTGATCTCCCAACAAAATGAGTTTTACGAGTCTTTTCAGCGCAAATTTGCATTTGTTGGAACAAGTGAACACGCTTCCTTTAGGCATCTGGAAATTGTGAGGATGAGCCAAACTTGTGGAGGTACACAGTTTTCTGATTGCTTTTGATTTCAACAAGGAAGCAATGTGTCCTCAAGGTCTTGCCTTAAAGGACACTGATAAGTATACTGCTAGTTTTCCTATAAATCAGAAAATTATAGACACAAGGGCTCATCATCTTGGGTTATCCCAGGGTGTTTCAGGGAGGAGTAATCATAAACTGCTGGTATATATTTGAGTTGGATTTGTTTTCAGATAGCACCACTGAGCTTTGGCCTTAGATGAATTAACTTGAACTTCAAATACTCATATGATATTCATTCAGACCTTGCAGGCAACTCTTCTTTTCCCGGTACGCAAAGTGAAGAAATGAAGTTCAGTTGGGTTGGGGCACTCTGATGAAATCACTTCACAAATTTTCAACATGAGAAAAGTTATCATGTATTCCACCGACTATATTAACTGTGTTTCTTTGATTTCACTGATCTATTGTTGATTAAACCGAGGAAATTGAATGCAAACCGACTCCTTGTGCTTCCCAGAGTTGAGCATTTTATAAATATAATCATACGATGTGTTTTGGAATGATTGGTGGTGATGCGAACCAGATGTGGACAGCTGTAAATTGCATTTAACTGCAGAATTCCCCATAAATGAAAGCTTGGCAAACACGTGGCTCACTTTCATCACTGCAGGATGTATGACTCTCACTGTAGCAAATTGTTTGTACATTCTGTCCACGTTGCATCATGTGTAAACTGGGGCTGTGTGCTGCGTGAACGCTACAGTTCCTATGGTCCGCAGAGTGTCATTGAACGTAATTACGCTGTAATTACTCTATAACTGGAAATGGTGTTGTCACCGAGCTCAACAACCGCTGTAGATGACTATGGACAGGCAACCTTCTCATTTCATTCTTCTTCTAGCAGGAGGACGATGCGTAAAAGACTTTCACTGTTTGAAACACACTGAACTGTGATTGTTTAAAATTTGACAGATGCGTTCTGCAGATTGGGGTTGTTTAGTGTACAGACAGCATAGCTGAGCTTTCTATTCTAACTTTATTGACCCTGACTAACTCTGGAGTGGATCGTTTTGTGTTTAACAGAGGTTCTTTAAAACACAATTGGAGAACAACGGAGCATTTATTTTAATGGTGAAAACACAAAACGTCTTCAGGAAAACCACTAAGATAGTAAAACGAGGAAACCTCAGTTACAGATTTAATAAACGTGAACATTTAGAACTAATTCTTCTAATTCCCGTTTGGAAAAACTATTTTCACCAACCACAAATTTGACATTTTCAGTTTTCACACTGCTAGAATCTTGTCTCATCTTGTTCTCACGACTTCATTCATTTTGTCGTTTTGTAAGCTGAGTGTTTCTGGTTGGATTCTGGTCTTCAGCATCTACAGGGCCTTTGCTGTGAATATCACAGCAATCATTTAGAAATATTTGTATGGAATTTGTATAAAATTTGCCTTAATCTATGATATGAAATGTGACTTTTTATTGATTGCTGTATTGATCACGGACTATTATTTGACATCATGCAGACCCAATGTTTTTGACCAATTTTGAGAAAAAGTCAAAATAAGGAAAAAATGTGGGGATCTGTGGATTTTCTGTGGATTTTGCAAATTGGTGAAAACCAGTGATGTCTTTTATATAATCTGGAGTCTAGATTTGGTTTGACACATGCGGTTTAATGGTACAAAATAAATGTCACATCAAAGCTGGATGTCTCTGGCATGTTAATTGTGATGTGTTGACCTTTGAGAAGGTCACCACTAGCCTTTAATTACCTGGATATGTTAAGGTAATTAAAGGCTTGTAGCTCTACATGATCATTTCTGAGGTTGATTTTAATTTCATTTCATTGTTGTGCATTTAATTAACTCTAGTTTAACTTTTCTCTTTTGGTTTCTCTTCCTCTCAATTGAACTCTATGCGTTACACACACAGAGTTCAAACAGTGAGCCACGCCCAGTCGGGTAGAGACAGATCAAAAACGAATCCATGGCAACGGGCCACACAACCAAGCGAGCAAGGCGTGATGTAACCCGCGTGCCTTTGGCCGTCCGTCACCTCCAGGTGTTTCTGCAACCGCAACATCAGCAGCGACAACAAAGAGGAGGGACTTTTTTTTTGCTTTCCCAACGACATTTATTGTTTCAGAATAAACGAACGGGACTTCATCCAAGCACGTCTGCTGCGGCAGCGCACACGAGCCACAACACAGGAGTGTAAATTCACACAGGTGGAGGCATTTTAACCAAAAAATAAAAAATAAATGAAGAAAAGTTACATTTTAAATCAAAATGGGCAACTTCTGATCAATAGACGCCCCCCGCGTGGCTTGGCTTTGACAGTGGTTTTTGCAAGTATTGGGCAGGATTTCCAATTTGAAGGGTGCGCATGTTCAAAACCAGTCTCATCATGAGACTATTTCAATAATAACAATAAAAAAAGAGCAAATTTGAACAGAAATCACCACCGAATTGCAAAGTTTAAACATGGTTTTTGGCAATGATGACCTCACAGTCCAAATATAGTTTCTTTACATAAAAATGATGTTTAAACAAGCCATACCTGTGAGCCCAGAGAGAGAGCACCTCTAAATATGTTTCACAAAAGTTCAATATTGTGACAGGATCAGACCCAGGCACAAAAACGTTATTATATTAAAGTATATTATCCTTAAGGAGCTTATTAATGACTGTCTGAGCATGTGATCACCCGGTTCTATCAAACAATAGCTCAACATTCTCAGTAGAATATGAACACTGAACTCATTGACAGTGGAGGTTGCTCCGATATACAGTAACCCAACAGGAACAAGTGTTCAGAGAAACCTCCGCCAGCAAAAACACACTCCGATTTATTACATGCACATAACTGTAAACACTTTGAATCTTCAGCTGGCACAAACATGTGATGCTGTTTCCACAGACGATGGATTGAGATTGTCAATCTCTGAGGAAGCGTTGTAAAAAATTAAAATTAAAAGACGGTTTTCCACTGGTTTAGGTTGATTTCACCAGACCGCTTTCAGAGCAATAGTCAGGTACAGATGATGTATTTTCCCTTCGTTATTAGTTAAGTATTTCCAAATTGAACTGACAGCTTAACTGTGACTTATGAAACATTCAGGCACACAACGTCTCCACGATTCAGGGGCTGAAGTAGTTTCCTGTCTGCACGCTTTAGAAAACGTAGCGAGGAGCACGTTTTAAACCAGACATTTTAAACCAGATCTTTTGGGCACTTTGCTTTATTGCTTTTTGCTTGCCACGTCTGCAAAATGTAAAATTCACCTCATTTCAATGGTTAAATAATCTAACGCCAACGGGGTGATTCGCAGCCGGGGACGGGAAGACGAGACATCTCTCTCATCTCTTTCAAATGTTGCTCATTGTTGACGGAAACAACAATGAGCAATGAGAACGGCCTCCACTCTGTCCAGCAAGCTGTGAAGGCTGCAAAGAAAAATACTGAAAAGCCGTCAGAAGGGCTGGAGAAACTCCGATCAGAGGCGAGCATCCGTTTTTTACAGTTCCGAAAACGAAGAGTTCGCGAGTCTTAATGAGATTTCTGATTTCTTAAACAGAAGCGAAGCAGCTCTACAGTTCAGAGCCGAGTCACTTAGAATCACAATTAGTTATAATACAGCAGTGTTTGCAGGTTTCTACAGCGCCTGAATTGCACACAACACATGCAAAGCAACAGAAAACCAATTCCGGTGGAAGTGATGTTAGTTTTTTCCCCCTCCGTCGCTCAGGCCGCCCCCTTCGTTGTGCTGATCTGGGTGGCGACCCGTATTGCACATATCAAAACTCACCACTGCAGCAAAACCAGTTTAGAGATTAAAAGAAAGTTTGGTTCATTGGTGTCACATTACCAAAAATAATCAATACAGCTGTGTTTTTAGGCGTTGAGAAAATATAATTGTATAAATCCCACCTATAAAAACCGATCCATGTTGATAGACCGTTATACGTCATTCAAAATGTGGCTTTTCGACTACAGGTATTTGTCACCATATCAGCAGGACAGAAAAACACATTTTCTGACTTATAAACTTTCCCACTTATTTTGTTTTTCCTTCTTTCTCTGTATTTAACCCCCTAAAGACTCACTCCTGTGTGCTTAAGTTTTCTAGGACTCCTTCAGAAAAAAAAGTTATAAAATATCAAGTTTTTTGACATTTACATTTTTTATATATGAAAAAAAGAAAAAAAAGCATGGATGCTGACGGCTCGAGAGCGGCCTCCACTCTGTCCGGCAAAGTAGAGGGTTTGTGAAAAATATCAAGTCGCAGGACAGAAAAAAAAAAAAAACAATAAAAAAAAAGATCAATTCCCCACCACCAACATTTTCCCTCCTCTAGGAGATACAGGCACAAAGTTATGAGGAACACCACCGACCAAAGCTGAAGAAGAACGACACGTTGAGCACCAAAAGGTCACCGCTTCCCTTCGTGATCCGACGGGAACGATGGGCTCAACATAAACACACCGAGCAAGCAGCGAGAGAGACGCTGTGGGAAGAAGCCTTCACGGGTGAGGCAATCATCACTTTTTTTACTTCCGTCTGCATTCACACTCCATTGTGCAATGATCTCAGTTTCCTGCTTGGAAAAAGAGAAGTTTTCTCCCAGTTTTGTGCTCCTCCTCTTGAAAGTTTCCTTCATTTTCTCCGGTGCCCGTCTTATCTTCATCGTAGCACGGACGGCGCGGACCTCGAATATCCATCCCTTACAGTCAACGTGTTTGTGTGTTTTTCTCTTTTTATATCAAAAATCGAACAATACGGTCTTCATTCATTCTAAAGTGTCAAACAGAAAAATCTCTCGGCATTAAGTCAAAAGGCAAAAAAATGAGAAAGAATAGGAATCAAAAAGTGACCCTGAGTCAGTTCGCGGCTGATCACAGGATGAAGGTTTTCGAGAAACCGCATGTAGAAGTGCGAACGAACATTGACTGCTGCTACTTTGTTTTTTCTACTGAAGCATCTTGAATTTAGACTTTGAACAGAGCAAACCAGCTACTGCAGGATCAGTGTGTGTGTGTGTGTGTGTGCCGAGTGTGTGTGTGTGTGTGTGTGTGTGTGTGTGTGTGTGTGTGTGTGTGTGGGTGGGTGGTGTGTGTGTGTGTGTGTGTGTGTGTGTGTGTGTGTGTGTGTGTGTGTGTGTGTGTGTGTGTGTGTGTTAGGTTGTGTCAGAGAGACGACCAGCAGGAGGGAGATATCTCCCTCTCTTCTCCCCATTTTTCCTCTTTATTTCTTCTGCTTTGCCTTCTCCGCAGGCGGGAGGTCCAAGGGTTGTTGTCGGCTCCTGATCCGTCTCCACTCGAGACGGCGTCTTCCGAGGGGACGGAGGCTGTCACGTTCTCAGCTTTAGGATGACGGTGGCCAGGATCAGGAAGAATGTGTTCCAGCCCAGGGTGACGGCAAAACCTCGCCACACCATCATCTCGGACATCCCCCAGCCTGGGCAGAAGATTGGCTACGCATTAAAATTATATTTCTGGACAAGACAAGTCAAACGAATAATCAGAAACGCCAACAACAGTTTGCAACAACAGCCTGGGCTTTTTTTTTTTGTACCTCACTACGCAAGACTCCACTGTTGAAGAAAACCACAATGACGCGTGTTTAAAATTCACATCAGAGCATCTGGAGAAGCGAATCAATTACTTGCTCTGTATGTTCTTTGAACTATTTGGACGTCCTTGCAAAAAACATATATGCAGTGGAAATGGACCTGGAATATCTTCAAGATTTATAGACAGTTGCGTCAAAATCATGCCTAAACAAAGGAAGGCTAGTTTCTCAATATAAGGGATGCTTAAAAATTCTCATTCCAGGAAGAGGCTTTTCTACCACGTATTGGATGGATTTGTTCAATAAATATTTCTTATGCAGCTACATTTTATCATTCATAATTTAAGGGGTGTTTTTTTTTAAACATGTTTTATTTACTTTGATTACCAATATCTAGAGCATTTCAGGCTCAGAAAACTCGACAGTTTACAGTTTTTGAGCACGTTCTTCCAGCTGTTTGGTAATTCATTCCTTAAAGTGAAGTGAGGTCATGACAAAAATTGGCACACAGAACGAGAGCCTTACATTACTTCCAAGGAACCCGAGTTACCCAGAATCGAAGGCTGATAAATGATTTAGACCCAATGCTTGTGTCATAGACGACGGTAGAAATGAAGTTGTTGGCCTGAGCCTCACGCGGCAGCGGTGTCAGTGTTCGCACACATGTTACCTCTGTACATGATGCAGCGCAGGGATTCGGAAGCATAGGTCTGAGGAAGAGCCAGGCTGAGGTAGCGGAGAGGATACGGGATGCACTCCACAGGCCAGATGATACCTGCAGCACAGGACGGAGAGGACGCAGGGTAAGATAATGGATGAATAAAAAATGCAAACGACAAGTTTGGAGTCATCGCTCATTTTTTTATATTTGTGTTTGAAGAAGGGATTTTTTTTTCTAGTAGGTTTTGCCGTTCTCGAGTTCAGTTTCGTACAAGATGACGGAAACCTGAAATCGTTTTCCAATCGCTGATTGCTCCGCACAATAATGATAGCAATCTGTTGTGTTGGAGTTATTTTTACAGTAGGGCAAAAACTCAAAGTCAACCATTTTCCGAATTGGAGAACTGTATTTCGAAACACGGAGACTTTTAGCAGCAAACAGAAAGGCTAAATGTATTTCAAAACGGAAAGCCAGAAATAGAAGAGATGAAGATCATTTTAAGATATAAAGTCTGACTATTTAGTAGCAAATCAAATAAATTTGAATGTTTCAGAAGTTGTGGACAAATCATTCATTGTTATAATTATAATGTCAAACAAAATTATTTATGAAAATTTGATCCTATTACTGCTTTTTGTGTAATTTTGTTTCTGCTTTTTTAAACATTGAAAAGCAACATAAAGACACCGTTCTCAAGTAATTTGACTGATATTTAGTATTTATGTTAAAAGCTTTAACTATTTGTGCGTCGGCTCTCGTTTTAATACGAAGTGGCGGATACTGCCTTTCTTGTTTGGATTCGATCACCAAGTATTTACATTTTCAATGTGTGTGCCTCAGTATCCTCACCATCAAATCCAGAAATATGTGCTATTTTCTATGACTTGAACTATCTTCAGATCAGGTCTTCTGAACAAATATGGTCCCCGCATCCTGGCTGACATCCAGCTCACAACGATCTTTAATCAGAGGCTCATACTTAACCCAGCAATCAGCCGCCAGCTGTGACTTTGGAGTCTGACAGGCGATGACACCCGAGGCGGTTTTACGACAGACACCCCCCAACTACCCTTCCCCCCTGAGTCTCTGCTTACCGCTCAGGATGAGGTTCGGGTAGAAGATGCCCAGGGCGGCCTGGTTGGCACTCTGCTCGTCGTCGATCCCCGCCGAGATGACGAGGCCGAAGGAGATTCCCGTGACGCCCTGCAGCACGATCAGACAAATGACCAGCAGCAGGGAGCCTTCGTTCGGCATCTGTGAAGAGAGGGGGACAGAAACATAGCACAGTGAGGAAGTGCAACACGCTCAAACACTACGCATCGTTGTGATTTTTGTTTTTTAAAGGCCTTGTCATGTTTCGCCGGGTCACAAAGTTCAAGCAGCCGCTCTTTCCGCCACCAGAGTGAGGCGGAGCAGCTGCTGCTGCGTTTACAGCTGCTGCTGCGTTTACAGCTGCCAGATGGCTTCTGCTGCTGCAGACCAGTCCTTTAAAAACATGACCCATAAATGCTAAATGCATCACTTGCACATTATTGCACCTTTTTGCTGTGGTGAAGTGGGGAGGTGTTTTATTGCTAAACAGGCTGTCCCTCTGCTCCCTGTCATCACGTTCAGTATGCGAAAGCACGGAGGACGGGGTTATGCTGAGACACTTTTGATTCGGTAATGTGCATTCAGTGAACAAGCTGTACAAGAAAACAGTGAAAAATGTAAAAACCAAGGAGATGATATTGACGAGTCAAACTGAAAACCACAGCATTTCCATAGGATTAACACACAGTAACTGGGTCGAGTTATGTTTTCAGATGTATTGGTACTTATTGATACTTTCATTGAACAAAATGACAACTCTGATAATACGGACAGTTTTTTTTAAAGTATTAATTGGGATTTATCGTGACAACGATAAATTAAAATTCTTACCGTGATCAACGATTTATCACAATAAACGATAAGATAATTGCTCCTAGCGAACATTATGAGGGATCTCACGGAAGTAAAAACATATGTTCCTAAACAAGCGTAATTATCCCTATTTCAGATGAAAAACCAGAACAGACTTTGGAAATGCTTCCATGAGTTTAAAGAGCTCATTTTATCAAAAAATGACAAAAATAAAGATCTGCAGGGATCCACGCGCTCTCTGACCTTCTGATGATACGGCGTAAAAAATCTAAGCAAAAACAGACACAAGAAACGACAAGCGTGACTCTGCTTGGATGTGAATAAATACAATTAGAGGCGAAACGAGACTCCTGAAAACCAGGCAGAGGTTTGGGCAGGACCCAGCTGCGAGGAGTCGAGGTGATAAACTCTCCAAAGTTGACTGGAATGTTTGCGTTGCTCCTGGGAGCTCTAAGACACCATCCGTCTCCCCTGACAACGTGCAAAAATAGACCCGCACCCAGAGGCCACATGACCACACGGTTGCCACAGCAATCGCAGGCTGTTGTGGTGGCGATCCTGCGGCGATCCCTGGATACGGGCGATGCAGGAAGTGATTTATGAAGCAGCGCTCTCTTTGGATTTCAGCACCTTAATTAACACGGTTCTGAGCAGGCCTATATGCATTCACACACACTCAGAGGGGAGGACACACACTCTTCTGTTATGGGTAAGACAAACAATGAGTTTATTGAGGACACGTGTTCAAGAACTTTGGGTTTTTGCCATTTTTTTGTGGAGGTGGACTTCAAACTCCGTCCTCTTCAGTCTGAAAGCTTCTTTCTCTATTGATTTTATGAACACACACACACACACACATGCTGACATGCACACATAGAGTGGATCAATCCAGACTCATGCTGCAATGGTGTGTTGTTCTCACGCCGGACTCGACCTTCACTACCGTCAGACTCTGTTGCACACGCAGAAGAAACGCTGATTCCTCACAGAGCGCGCCGCCGTAATGGAAAATAAATCTCAGCTGGTATTGAAAAGCTGTTTGCTGGCTGCAGTGGATTCTTATTAACATAATTACGTCTCTCCTACTTGCCACAGGTAAAGTCGGACTTTTTGTCGACGCAGTAAAAATGCAAATGAACTCCTGGGAAGGCCTGTGAAGGCTGGCGAATCATTAACCTCCAGCGTGTCGGACATGTTTCCCACACGTCAAAACCAAAGCGTGTTCGTAGTGACTTTGGTCAGTCCACTACTGTTTTATTGTTGTTTTTCTTCCTTCTCACTTTTGCGGTTCCTGGGATTTTATGAGACAGACACATTTATGAGTTTATTTGCGGATTTCTCTTCATCTCCTCCTTCTGTTGGAGTTGCAGCTGCGATTCATTTTCACTTTGGGCCAAATCAAGACCAAGAATGTTCTCAAAGGACCAGTTTGCCAGGATCTATTGGTAACACACTCTTAAAGTATGCTGTTTTTGCATTCGATAAGTACTTCTTATAATTAAGTAACCCTGAACATCTTTTAACAGCGATCGCAATTGTTTTTGTGAACGGGGGTGGCGTCAGAGGACTGGTGACGTAGCTGCTATAATACGGGACATTTATGGGAAAATATTAATACGGAAGCACAGCAGTAAACACAGCATACTGTACTTTCCCAGGAGTCTTGACAGGTATGAGCAGAAGTGTAGTAAAAGGGAGAACTACTGCCACCTTCAGGTGAGACTTGGCATCACTTAAATCCAATGTTTTTGCCTGTGTTGGCGGAAACATTTGCTATAAACGCTGAAAAAATAAATGTGTTGCTGTTGATTTCGTCCAAAAAGTGTTGCAGCTGATGGATGTCGTTTGGTGTGACGAATCTAAAGGGCCACTTAAAAATATACGGTGGGCCAGATCTGGCCCGGGAGTCTCAAGTTTGACACGTTTGTCCGGAGCTCATTCTCCTTTTGCAAACTAGCGCAAGTTCTGGACGGGGAACATCGGTTCTAAAAATGGCCAAAATCTGTCTTTTGACCTAAACACTTTTTTTTTTTTTTTAGATCAATAAAATTGCTTAGCGTGAGTGCGGCGTTTGCTCCCCAAGCCAACCTTGAAGACGAGCAGGATGAAGAGCAGCATCAGGGTGATCTGGACGCTGATGACGAAGAGCTGGGAGAAGAGGTGAGCCAGCATCGTCTCCAGGGAGCTCACACCTGACGGAGCGAAGAACAGGAAAGAATCTGCAGCTGAAAACCTTTTCAAAGACTAAAAATGACAGCGGTTTGAGGCAACTTCCACTTGAGACCAGACAATTACATTTCCAGACTATTTTATAAAATTAGAGGACATTTTGTTTCTTATTCAAACCAAGAAAACTTAAATTAAAGCCATGAAATAATCTCTGCTTATTTCTCAATTATTCCTCACTTTTTCTGGGAAAAAAAAAAAAAAGACAAGTTGCAAGTTGGACTATTTTGAGTGTGGAACTCAATTTACCAAGGAGCTAATAGGACAGAAAAGCAGCATTTTGCTATGACTAAATCCTGTTCAAACAACAATTTCAGTAAATTCAGAGTCATCAGATTATCGGCCAACACCAGTGTGATTTTTCTAAATGGGAAAAAAAAGCGACTGAAAACATTTGTTCCAAGTTTTCTGTTGGCAGCTTCACCCTCACCTGTGATCATGTTCTTCCCTCTACTGGCCACGTGTCAGATTACACCTAAATGATGCATCGCCTGGATTTTCATCAATAACTTATGAGTGGCAGCATCGCTGTTATCAACTTTTAGAAGTTTCTATAGATCTGGAGATTGTTAACAAACGCTTTATTTCCTACGCTAAACTGTTAAAAGCAGCAAAGTAAGATAAAGACCAGCTTTAATTTTTCAGAAAAAATATTTATTTTGTAGAAAGTGTTCATTTCCTGTATGATTTCATGTTTTCATCTTGTATTTATTTGTCATTTAAAAGTGATAGTTTGTTATGTGTTAGAAATATTTTTGATTTCATATTTTTTTTTTTTCTTTTTAAAACATTTTTCTACATAATTAAAGTCTGCACTTGCTCCTAGCATTCTTTATTCATGGATGCTCTGCTACGAGAGCAAATGAAGGTTTGGTTTCTCACCTGCCACCCAGCACCTGTCCAGAAGCCCCTCCTTCCTCTCCAGGACAAAGGAGAGCGCCGTCAGACCCACAGCCAGGTAGAAGGAGATGCTGCAGGAACAGAGGCGAGTCAGAGAAAGAGGGACTTGTTCCTTTCAGCGTTTCCCGGCGATGTGCCACGGCAGAGGTTATAAATGAACAAATTCGGACGCAAGCAATACAAAACCGGAGTGGCCCGCTCATCACTGACCTCAGGACGGCTCCGGGAGTCACATAGGTGGTAAAATCCATGTCCAGGCTTCCGTAGATCGGCTCCTCGAACTGGGAAATGACCAGAAAGGGTTTCAATCTACCTGATGCTGCAAAACAGCAAACCTTCTCACACTGCTGATGATTAGAGAGGGCGATATGGACCTCGAATTTTGTGGTAATACTTTGTGACACTATTGTGATAACGATAAAGACAATGATAGAAAAAAAAAAACTATTTATGACCTTTTAGGTTTAAATAGTTCTGCATGGCATTCACAAACATTGCTCTAAGAAAACATTCACAACTCAGCAACTGCATTTAATCATAGTTTAAAATTTTTTGCATTTATTTTCATTAACTGAAATTTATCATGTCAACGATAAATCAAAACTCAAATGGATGATTGCGAAAATAATTTTCCATTGTACTTATCAGTTACAACAAGCATCGTTAAATATTAATCGATCATGATGAATATGTTCTTGTGTAATTTTCCTTGAGGTCGCTTACTTTCACCGGTAGAGCAGCCAGGTACGCCAAAGAGCCCATTTTATAATCCACAAAAGCCTGCAGGCAGATCATAAATAATGTTAATATTGAACTCACACGAAATCATAACAATGGTTTCATCAGGAAGCAGGAAATTTGATAGTTTCTGTTTGGTAAAACTAAAGTTTGGGGAACAATGAATAACAGCCGACATTAAAAGAGGAAGGTCACTCATTGGGTGAAGTGCGTCCAGCTTTCGATCGCATCTTGTCCATGTTGTACCTGAAACGCCTGGTGCAGCTGCTTCTGCAGCATGAGGCCGATCTGCCGATCTGTGCAGCGACGAAGCTTCAGGTCAGTTCGGCGTTTTCCGTCAAAACAAACAAACTTAACACTGAAAACAAGAGCGTGTCTCACTGGTCAGGTCCAGCCAGACGTGCACCGATCCGCCGTCGATCACTTCCTTGGAAACATGCCGCTGCAGAAACCTGTGAAACCAGGAAAACAGTTTCTTTCAGTAAAGGCTCAAAACCTTCCTGTTTAGAGTTGCTTTAAAACCATGATAAATGGAACACTGACCAACATGGCTGACGTGCATTCCTGATTTTGACGGTGGCTCTGGACAGACTGAGTTAATGTTTGTTCCCGGTTTCTCAAATTGTTTTTTCTGGCTTTTTATTTTTGTGTTTTTATGATATAAAGCACTTCGAACTGTCTTGTTGCTAAAATGTGCCATGCAAATAAACTTGATTGACTGATTATGTTCTCCTTAACCTAAATATATTTTTATTAAATATATATATATAAAAAGATTGGTAAGCTAATAATCAAGTCTAAAATAAGCTCTGATTCATCTTACTCTTTTTTTCGAACCAATCTTTTGCTTATTGTGCTTTTTGTTTCTCTTTGTTTGCTCCTTTTGTTGAACTCCAACTAAATATCAAGGTGACGTTTTATTGCAGTATTAACGATGGTAGTAATTGATGCATTGAGGGATGAGTGTGTGGCTGGAGGTTAGTTTCACTAACAGGAACTTGAAAGGTCAGCTGGGCTAAATTTTCCACCCACGGCGAATCTGAGAGTCTGTCAGCCACACTTCTTCTGCTTTCAGCCAAATCAATAGATCTACAAATAACATCTCCAACCAGAGGAAACTCAAGACGTGTTTTTAACTCGGACTGAGAACATGCCACTGGCTTATGCTCGGCTTATGAATTCGATTTTATTTTCCGCAAAAATAATCATTTTGCCTTTTAAGCAGCTTTCTACTGTTGGTTTTCCCATCCACTTTCCTTAAGAACCGTAATTGTTTCCATTTAACCAAATTACTTTAAATTATTTAAAAAATATATTCTTACTGGAAGTATTTGGTGCTTTTTTTTCTAAATTAAACCTTGTTTTTTTTTTTCATATATAGACAGCTGTAACTGTGACATCATCGGGACGGTGGATCAGAGGTACGGTGAGGAAATAAACGGAACCAAACGAAAGTGTGAAACTTTCCAGAAATCCCTGCTGAACTGAAAAGAGCATCTAAACCCGATCCAATTTATTGGCTGACCCATTTATCGGTTATATTGATTGTTGTGTGCTAATGACAGGCTTCTGGTAATCTATGTCTGAGAACATCAAAGTCACCTTTGGAGTCTGCTTGAGGCCCTATTTGTCGACCTCAGGCTGTTTTGTTTCACTCAAGCGGGTTGGTCACATCAGCACCTCGAGGCTCACAGAAAACCGCCGTCTGATTGGCTGACACCCTAAAACCAGACCCCGCCCAGATGTTTTAAGGACAGGAAGGACCAGAATGGCGACCTGCGACTCCCATGCTGCTATTCGCACAGAAAACAAAAACTGGGGACTCTGACTCATGTTCACATGACCGCAGTTCCGATGAACTCGAGTGGCTCAAAGTGAGACTCGAGAGAAATAGTGCCAAGAAAACAAACCAAAAAAACCCAACACTGTGACATATCGTTTTACTGCTGGTAGGAAAAACCATGTAACCCACGAAAACATGTCTGGTTATAAACAACACATTAGTGTTAGGGTTAAGGTTAGGGTTTCAGCTGTGGACGGTCATGCTGCCATCTGCTGAGCAGCTCTACTGCACATATAGTGGGTCAAAGGTCAGAAAGGTCAAACAAAAGGCAGGGAAACAAGTTTCACAACCAGACTGGCCAGGCGGTTCTCTGCACATACAGTTTATGCGGGTCTCCAAGCAACTACGTATATGTACTTTAGCCATGAGCTGGAGGAATTTGTTTTCTGCTTGACACTGCGGCGTGCTTTGGCAGAGCCGGTCCGAACCGGTAGCGTGTTTGCGTAACGACTGAACACCTGTTGGACTGACAGCGCACGGTCGATGCAGATGAACAGCGAGAGCGCCGGTTTGTGAAACCGAAACCCTCACAGTGACAGAAGACAGGAAGGAAAACAGGATGTGTGTTTTCAGAAGCTTTTGATAAATGCAGCTGAACCATGGAGTCGGATGAAACCTTTGTTTTGTTTTGTTTTTCTGGTAGCTGTTCAGTGATGTGTGATTACATATATATTTATATTAGTGTCCAGAATTATACTTCTAATTATGATCATGTTGTAGATCCTTTTAAATTCAAATTTTGGTCAACAAATGAACTTCTAATAACTAATTTGCCTTTTCAGACCAGAGCTCAAAACAAAAATAAAAAAAAAAGCGTTTTGCATCAATTCATACGGAACTTCATTATGTTTCATTAAATTCTATGTCTATAGCACAATTTCATTACACTATTACATCAGGCGGTGTTACAATGCCCGAGTCGAAGAGTTGCTCCAATTACAAAATTCTGAGTGAAAAGGCTTGAATATACAAAACAAAACAAAACAAAACGACTAAACTTAACAATCACAAATCCCTTTCCTTCTTCTTCTCTATTGCTTTGTGTTCCTCTATCAGATAACAGAGGAGTTTAAAGCATCAGAATATGACAAAATGTATAAAAAACATCCAGGGGATTGAAAGCCTCAGCGGGAAACTGTAAACGTCTTGGCGAAGTACAGAGGAGACTCCCGACGGCAGTAGACGTGTATCTGACGGGTAACACTAGCCGAGCGGAGAGACGCGAGAGCTTTTAGTGGAGAGTGGGGGTAGATTTACGAGCGACACGGACTCTCCAACACAAACAGAACGACCTACAGAGGAATTAATACGACCAGTCAGTCAAACAAGAGATCGTCTGTTGTCGTCTAATTATTAATGATGTTACTGTGCCAAATATTTTGTGTATTTCACCCAAACTTTGGTATTTCGCTGTGTCGACTCGCGCAGTGTGATCAAAACCAGATGTATTCAGATGAGGTCATGTCATTAGAGATCGTCTCACCGTTTGGTCAAGTAATTGGTGAAGTTCTGTCCAAAGCCGATGACCCCCCAGAACTCCCCTTTATGGACCCCTTCGAACGCCTCGTTGTGGGGCAGGGGGACCTGTAAACACGAAAAAATAAAAATAAGCAGTTTATTTATGGCTCGTTTCATTTTTCTGCCATTTGAAGTGAAACGTCTCTACACTCTCAGGTCTGGACATAACTGTAAGGTTTTTTTCCCCAAACGTTCAATTACCTAACATGCAGAAAGTCACAGGGGCAGTGGTGCCGACATGGGCCCTGGAGGGCCGACGTCCTGCGTGTCTTAGTTCTCTCCCCGGTGGTACCACTGCACTAGGGAAACTGAGTTTTGTGCACAGCACATTTAAATCCAGTTTGATGTTGCATGTCATATCTAGATACGTTTTAAAATCTAAAAACTACCGGACCGAAAGAGCTGGACTACCAACATCAATCCAGACGAACCAGAGGTGTTTTTATGACCTACTGTATCAAATGCAGCTCTCAGGTCTGACAGAACCCAAACATGTTTGGGAAGAAGACGAGTCTTAAAAATAAAATACTGCAAAGGTTCCAGCAACACGTCGAAAGGAAAATATGGGAAAATGGAAGGAATTGTGAAGGTAAACGTGATTCCAGGTGTTTGAAAGTTTGTCCAGGTTAAGAAAATTGGATTTAACGACGCCCTGGACCGGCTGCTCACAGACTAGAAGATAAAAAAACTACACTATTCTGAAAACTCTCATAATCTGTGACAATTTGTGTCAGTTTGTACTCTGTGTGGTCCATGTGCAGCACGGCAGTTTTCTGAAAGGCTGCGGTTCCTCCACAAATAGAACGAAACTTTCCTAGAAGAAAGGAAGTTTGATCTGTTGGGAAGGAGAACTGAAACTCTGCTGGTCAAGTTTGAATCAAAACACACACACACACACACACGAATGCACACACACACACACACACACACACACCTGCACATTTAAGTGACTAAGTACAGTAACTGCTACCTTCGTAGGAGTTATAAATAAAAAGTAAGGAGATTTCTGTTTGGCTGTTTATTTGCAGTAAATGATAGTCGAGTCAAGACAAAACCTATGATTAAAGTATTTAAGGTCAACTTATTTTCATTTTTTAAAAATGAAGGAATTTAAGTCATATTAAGGATGCACGGACAACCCGGATGCTCTAAGTGAAAACTAAAGCGGGATCGAGCCGGAGAACATCGGCTCGTTGGAATCGCACTCCCCAGAAGCGAAGGAGTACCTGAATCACGCTGGAGTTATCCAGGAAGGACAGCAGCAACTGGCTGAACGAGCTGGATGGGGGGCTGGTGTCGTTGTTCACCACAGCCACCGTGATCCCCTTCGGATCTCCGCCGACGCACAGGCAGATGAGCGAGATCTGGATGACCGGCAGCAGGAACTGGAAGCACAGCGAGCTGCAAGCCCGCAGGAGACCCGACCAGTCAATCTTCTGCTGTTATTGATCGGAAATAAAACTGAAAATACAAAAAAGGAAATACCCTGGCATTCTCTTCATCCGCACCATTGTTTTGATGAACAGCGCTGCGATGTTTCTCCCCTTTGGCAGGACGTGTCTGGCCCGCGCCTTCCAGCCCACTGAGCATCAAATCACAGAAAAGTAATCCGCGATGCTTTGGGAGAACAGCAAGTTAACGTAGATGTGACTGTATAGCACAAGCTGATTGAGCCATGATGTAAGCGCCGCCTTACAGTTCAGGTGATGGGTGGCACCAGGGCACTTTAACAAAACAAATAGTCTGATTTTGTCGTTGGGAAGGTGATCGATTGCTGCAGGTCCAAAACTTCTAACAGGGTTTGAAGGCAAAAGTGAAAGAAAAAAAAGGAATCCAGTTTTCAAAATGTTTAGGTCTTGATTGAAATGAAAATCATTTAGTCAATTCTGTGCAACAACAGGTCTCTTTTCCTTTGTATGTTTTTCTATTCTTTTCTCTAAATCGACTACATGTGCAGATAGAAGCTGCACTTTGGACACCCAAACCATGCATCATTTCCCTTCTATTCTGAATTAGATTGTCACCTAAAAAAGCAATAAAGTCTAAGTAAGTTTGAAACATTTACATTACAAAACACTGATAATGAATGAGCTGACTCTCTATTTTGACTTGCCATGTTTATAGATTCTGAAGAGACTGATCTGCATAGCTTGAAAAACATGAATGTGCTCCAGAGTAGAAAAAAAATATTACTGAAGTGACAAAAACCACAAAAAAAAACCAAACAAAAAATAACAAAACACTTTTTCCAAAGAAGGTCCAGGACAGATAGACGCCAGCGACCTGGCGCCGAACACATTTCCTGAACAGACATGATCCCACTTCATACCGTATCTGTCGTCTCCAGAACGCACTAATGCCTGGATAAGGTCTTCCTGATAAACTGAACTTAGAGCTGCTATTAAAGGCCGTATCGCGACATGGAATCACAAGGCCTGAAGTCATAAAGCGGCTCTGCTCAGACAAATATGGAGCCATAAACCCGAACGCGTTCAGATAAGGTTCCACTTTAATTAAGGAGACGGAACGAAACGATTGGGCACTAAAAGATGGAAGCTTTTAAAGTCTCAAATTCAGATTGCAAGCATAGATATTCATTTGACTTCTATTTAATGTTTATTCAACCAGGTCTTGACTGGGATTTTGTAAAACCGATCCTTGGTCACAATTAGACATATTTTGGAACAACATTGGGAGACATGAGCCTGCAAAATGTTTTCATCAGGAGGGTAAAAAAAACAAACAAACTTGAAATTATGACACTTATTCTGATAACTTTAGTTCATGGAGTTTCATTAAAAAACCCCAAAACATTATACCTGGAATACATCGTGCATACATCGGTACCTGTACATTTAGGAACTTCTTCCACAGGCGTAGGCACAACCGCCAGGATTGGCTGACTCTCATCCCGGCCATTCGCAAACGTCTGGCTTTTCTCCAGAGTTTCGCTCTCTGAGCTGGATTCCTGCGAGGAGTTCTGGTCCAACGACTCGCACAGCTGCAAGAAGGCATGCTCCAAGGTCTGGAAACAGCCCGGAACCAAGGTCAGAACGAGCTGCGGCGCATGTGGTTGTATGAGAACAGCTCACAGAGCAGAGAGCGGTCACCTTCTCTCCGTTTATTTCCCCCCTTCTTAGTCACGTTTCAGTCATTAGAAAGCAGAACCGACTCACTGACTCCGACAGGAGCCACACACCTGAGACCTGGAGAGTACTCACCGTGGCACTGTGCTTCTTCATGACTGCATCTGGAGGACCTTCTGCCAGCAAATGGCCGTTTCTCATCAGACCAACCTTAAGAAAATGAGAGAAAAAAAAAACATTCATAGGAGAATACTTTGATTTCGGTCTCAGTGTTTGTCCAGCAGCAAACCTTTTATAAAGACAACAAGTTAATGGACACACTAAATACACAACCGGCCCCTATGAAAGGAAGCTGATATCTAGACTATCTATTATGTTCCTGAAAGTGGTTGAGAGCACAAACAGAAAGAAGGAAATGAAAGTTATGATCCCCGTCGTATAAGAGAAATAAACTGAAATGTGAGGAAAAAACAGGTAGAACTACAACAGAGAGACTTGGGATTTCAACTAGACCTGCTCTAATGACAGGAAACAGTGCAAGCAGATAAAGGAGCAAGTTGAACTTAAAAAAACAAAGCATTTCGATGTGATGACAGATTTTATGTATTTAGTTTTTGTGACTGTTGGGCGGACAACTTGTATTATTCAAGCTTACGGTGTTTTCCGATAGTCTGAATTCCTTTTGAACGCTGCCGTGTTTTATCACATTAATCCACAAACCTCCGCATGTTTTATGTGATAGACCACCAATAAGAAATGCTACAAGGTTTTCTTTCAGAACTTGAAAATCCACTCTGATCAAAATATGGCAGATATGGTGAACGAAATCGTCGTCGTCAATTAGCTCAGCTGAACCTGCTCTCTCCATACACTAATCTACACCACATAGCTTTGGTTGGATTACAGGAAAGCTAATCTGCATTGCAAACATTCACTTGCAATTTAACTTCTTGGATTTTGTAAAGGAGATTACTTATAAAATGGTACATGAACTCAAAGAATTATTGGATTTCTGGTGAACCTGCAGTCAGGTTTCTGAGAAAGCGACTCGACGTTAATATGAAGGCAAAGGGCTTCTTGATTTCCTAACATCCTTTTCATGCAAATGTGATCATTCTTATGTCCTCTATTTTCAACTTTAAGTTTTACAAAACTCAAGAAATGTTTTTTAAGTCAATTTGAGCAAAGATCCGTCACCAAACTGTGACCTATGTTGAGCATTCGCTGTGCATTTTAATTCCTTACTTTGTTCCTTTTCATCCTATTTGGAAAACCCAATGTTTGTCCCCAGTGTCCTCCAGCTGAGGCGGATCTACCTGGTATGAACTTCAACTCTTTATCATCGGTGACAACAAGTATAAGGGCTGGTTAACGTTTAAAAATAACAAGCCACTGCCGTTTTGCAGCACGTTTAAACTCGCTTAAAGCCGTTATTAATTATGGCAGCGATCTACACCGCATGAAATCTGCCAACCAGAGCAGAAGATGTAAATAAACACACAAGTGAGCCTTTGTGCGTCCCCATCCCACCGTCCCCTTGCCGAACTTGAACTCATGATCCTGCTGTCAAAACTAATAAAAACTACAATTCATCTCCAGACTCATTATTCTGTTTTGATCTGTAGACGTTCTGATAGTTCTCTCTCATGCCTGGCTCGGCTGCATCCGTCTGTTCGTTTTGTCGCAGTGTGTACACATGCGCGCTTGTTCATATCTGCTTACCACGTTGGCTTGCCTGGCCTCCTCTATATAATGCGTAGTAATGATGACAGAGACTTTCCCCGTCTTCACAATCTCCACCAGATGTTGCCAGATCCTAGAACCAAAGATGAAAAAAAAAAAAAAAAACACAACATGTCACATGACTCCTGACTTGTGCATGAACGGAGTTTTCCTGAACTCGCGGCTCACATGTTTTACCGGCCAGACCGTGTCATTATGCAACAACACCACAGCAACACCCAGCGGGGCTGGATTACAAAAGAAAAAAAAACATGTCCGCCTTTCTCAGGAATAATCTAAACCGCTCGTGTTGACCTTAACTGGTGAAACTTTTCACCCTTCTGCCAGTGCAACATTACTATCAGCAGGTTAGCAGAGTGCTAGGCATGAACCGGCCCTGTTGGTGTGAAGGTGATATAATCTGTGCTGATTATCTTTTGGAAAGATAAACTGAACTTCAAACCATCATAAAAAGTGGCTTCAGACGAATCAACTAATCCTAAAACTAATCCATCAATGCTGAAAATACTGAATAATAAAATATGGTGTATTTGTGGCTGATCATAATTACATAATAAGGTGCTTTAGGCATGTAATTTAAGTATTCATATTCAACAAATAAATGGAAACTAACTCTTTATTCGTCATGTTTTTATAGATCTGTCCAGGGTGGACACAACCTTCACACTGCAAAAACTCAAAATCTTGCCATGTTTTTGTTTTTATCTAGTTTATACTGCAAATATTTTACTACACTGGAAATAAGACAAATTTTGAGCAAGATGATGGAGCTTGTTTTAAGTCAATAATTCCTTAATATCTATGAAAAATGTACCAGATCATCTGACAGATTACTTATAGATTCTTATAGATGCTCAACGTTATCATACTGAGAGAATATCTTACTGATGTTCTGCAGATAACATAAAGCAGTTCGGAAAAAAAAAACAAAAGCTACGGCAATAAACTTAAGTTGATGACTAGAGCAATCAGCAACAAATGATATTGTGGTATAAAAGGATTTAACATGAGGTTTTGATTATTGATTTATGAGACGGCATGGTTCCAAAGAAACATTTTCCAGCTGATAAAGTTGATAGTACAGTTTAATGTAAATACTTTCTTGCTCATCTAATCTCAAGCTTCTGGAACTGAGATTATATTCATCGTCATGTCGAAAACTATTTATCCGATCGTCTGTGCTGAAATTAAACTTATCACCAGAAAGAAAAAAAAGATATAGATAAAAGCCTGTTAAACACATAAAAAAGAGACATTTGTTTAGAAAGACAACAATCTAAACAGAAACTATCAGTATTACTTTTTGTAAAAAAAAAAAGTAAAATCCAACTAAAATACAAATCCAGTTCAAACCAGATATTTACATGCATAGATAAAGACGCGGAATTATACAAAACTTTTAGCTTTGAACTGATTGTGAAGCGCAGTCTGCAGACCTGCTGCATGACTCACAGAGAACAGACAGGCGGCTACATACTTGGCTCTAAGCACGGGGTCCACTCCGACCGTTGGTTCATCCAAGATGAGCAGCTCAGGATTCTGCAGCAAGGCAGCTCCGAGAGACACCCTCCGCCTCTGACCCCCGCTGTGACACACAGGGACAAAACGTGAGACAAAAACACACAGGAAGATCCTTCGCCAGTGTCGCCGGTTGATCTCATGCATGCCGCTCGATCCAGAGGAAGGTGAAAAGGTGGGAGCTGGAAGCTTCCAGAACAAAGCGGTCAAGACAAACCTGCCTGGTGGGACTATGGTAAACAACAGCTAACCACAGGGGTGACATCATCAAAAAACAAGCTCTTTATATCTAATATTTAGCAAATCACAAGTCAGCAAATACATCTAACATTGCATTTTAAACATATATGACATAATAAAATAACTAAACGCACAAAACACCATGGTAATGGCCACATATGGTGCCTGTTTGTGCATGCCATTCATATCTTTAGTGAGGCGCGTATTATGGAATTTTCCATATTAGGCCACAGCATTCACACCCGCATAATAAGACTTCACTACTAAGTAAGGTAGAGTTGCAGAGAGATCAGAAAACACAAGCTGAAACTATATATATATATATATATATATTTGAATATATCTTTTTTTTTTCCAAATGAAGCTTTGTCCCTTCATCTTTTCAACATATAATACCAGAGGACACTGAAGCGAATTTTTACACCAAATTAAAGAGAAACAAGAGAACTTTTTTAGCATCAGAACTGTGGTAGAGCTAATATAGAACACAACAACGTAAAAAAGTGAAACTTAATGAAATATAGTTTCACCGAGTTTAAGTAATAGTAAGCCTAACAAGGGATTTCAGTTCTGTCAACACTGCTGCGAACATGATAGTCATAAAGAGGCAGCATAATTTAACTTTCCCCCGTGGGCTTATCAGACAAGCTCTGACCGCTTTGTTGCTTTACAGCCTCTCAAGAGAAGATATCATGTTTGTCCGCACTAATACAGATCATTCGAGGTTCAAAGTCCACAGCACATTATTAACCGGCTGTATCGTACGATAAACTGCTTTTAGCCTCGACCAGGTGCAAGATTTAGTCGTTACTAAATGCAAAGTGCCTGTAAAGTGGTAAATGAGTTTTACCTGAGATTTCGGACCAGGCTGTTTTTCTGAGGTAGATGCAGGAAGTCAATGAGGAAGTTCATGCGTGTTTGGGTTTCCTTCGATGTCAGGCCATGGATTCGTCCGAAGAAAGTCAAGGTGTCGCTAATGGTGAACTCGTTGTACAGCGCCAGGTCCTGCGCAACACAAACATACCCATGTTGTAACTCGTTTGTGTGTTTTTCTACACTAGAAGCAATGAAACCCTCAGCGGACGTCTTAGGATTTCAGTCTTTCCACATGATGTTGCATGATTCTTTTAAGAACACATGAATTTACCATTTATTGGTGACATCGCTTGTTGAGTTGTAAGAGAAAAACATCTAGGCATCAAAGAAAAGTAACATAATGCCACATTGTCACATGTCAGTTATTTCTTTCTATATGGGTCACACTGTGTGGATGAACAGGACGCTTAAGGTAACGTGAAGACAGATAGCATGCAGCTGCCCGGATCTGAACTCTAGTTTGACAGTAACGAGTTCACAATGCAGGTTCACATAGCCTAGCAGCACAGTTTCTAAAGGCCTGTAGCGAGGCAGGGATTTTTGGTCATAAAGAGCAGCTCACTGACATAAAAGCTGGGTCCAGAGTTTTCTGTAAAAAACACTGACATAAAAACTGACCTGAAATCTTCCACACTCCTTCACTTATGAAACTGTTATGTGAGGAATATGTGGATTTTTAACAAGCTCAAAATCAAAACCTTGTCCTAAGATTTTTCCATAGTTTTTTTTTTTTTTTTTTTGAGTTAATGTGTTTGTTTTTCAAAACATTCAAGAACTTTGAGTAAATGACTGTAAGGGAGCTGAGTATTGCAGTGTACCTGTGGCATGTATCCAACCATCTTCCCTGGGACCTCGTGTCCAGGAAATCCAGGCGGCTTCCCTAACACAGTGATGTGTCCTCTTGATATTTTCAGCGTTCCTACGATACATTTTAACAGTGTCGTTTTTCCACATCCGCTGGGACCCAGAAGGCCATAACTGCAAAACAAAATCATGAGCAATTCACGCATGAGCGTAAAACTGAAGAAGATTTTTACGACAAACAAGGTAAAAAAAAAACATCTACTACTAGCACATTCTGTAACAATTTCTGTTGCACACATGTCACTTGGCTTACCAGGTCAGGATGCAAGCTGCGTTGAAGATGATCATGTTAGAGAAACTAAAGGCTTTGGGTGAGACATAATCATGAACCTAAGGGGCCACGTCAGGTATAAATTTTGCTTGGTGTCTGAGTTTTCAGTGCAGATTCTCAGCTTCTGAATATTTTCTGTGTTTGCTAAAACGCTGAAAATTATTATTTTATCCATCTACATAAATACGGAAAAAACTTAACAACAATGAAAATAATCAAATAGGTCTTGGTTAGAGTGCATGGAAACACAACGTTTTGTTTAGTTATATGAATAACTAAACCTGAATACCTTGGTGAAGAGGCAAAATTATTCCTTGTTTTGAAGCATTTAGCAAAAAATGTATAACTGTTGTTGTGCCATAAGTCACTTGAATTTTTAGTAAAAATTCTATTTTCTTATTGTTTACTAGTCTATCATAGTTATATCACAATTTTTGCTTATTTAGCTTAACTATAAGAGTAGAGATGCAAGGATAACTCAGCCAAGCTAAATGGAGAAAATGACATGTAAACCCTTGTAAAATGTCATTATGATTAGACAATATTTAAATATTTATAAGTAAAAATGGACCGCGTATTGTAGATTTATTTTTATTGAAAAGAATATGACACTCTGAGAAAGATAACTTGAAATAAAATTTATGGAAATTATTCAGGGCTGTGAATAATTTAGCTTAGAATAAAAAGTATTAATTTATCTATTTTTACAGTAAAACATAATCCAATGAGAGTCTTAATTTTTTAAAAGTAAAAACTGTTTTAATTTTTAGATCCATTAAAGTTTCTAAGTCTTAAAAACATGTTTATGACAAGATGCACAAGCAGTTTGGACTTCCTGGGCCTGTTTTTAAAGAAAGGGTCTATTTCCCTAATTTTAGCTGTAATTACATTTGATGCTACTCTAAGAAGAAAATCTGAGCTCTTAGAATTTTTCATGCTGTTTTAACAACCACAAGGATGAAAATATTATCACCATAAACAAGTTAATAATAACACGGTTTCTGGTTTTTTTACACAATAATTAAAGCGGAAAACAAAAGTTGTCAGGTTTGAAGATTGAAAGTTTGATTTTTATCATTCTATACTAAATCAAGACATGCTGTCACGGCATACTTTGCATATTCTTAATATCAATACCGTACACATACAGACAAATGTGTTCTTTTACCCTGGCTAGAACAAGAACAAGTCCTAATAAACTAAAGTGCAAAACTCTGGGTTCCTCATAGCTCCCTCTCACTGCGGTGTTTGATTGTGATAGCTGGGCACTGCGAGACAAAAGGTTCTCAATAGAATATGTGTCCAGGAAAACTTGTAAGAACCCCTCAAGCCAGGATTGCAAGAACAAAATAATGTCATTCTTTTCTTGCTTCCCTGGGAGGGAGAACAAAGCTGCCTGTTCTCCTAGTGAATTGGCTTTCAAGCATACATGAAATATTTTAATGACTGTTGCGACTCTTTGAATGTTACGTAATCATTTTGAGAAACACCATGTCATGATGATGATATGTTATTTTCAGTGAACTGTGATTTAAGCAGCATATAGTGCAGCCTTTATGGTTTTTCTCTTTGCAGCAAACAAGCGAGGTACGGTGCAAGATGTGATTATTGTGCTAAATGATTTAACACAGTCTGAAGACGTCTTGCAATGTTTGCAAGGCACTTAACTTATAAGATTCTGCACAGTGAATTTGAATCATTATTTTGTGCATGTTTGAGGCAGATAGATAAGAACCCTTGTTGACATGGTATTCTTTTCTTTGCAGAATCAGTACAAGAGTGACCTGTAATCTGAACCTGAACATATTTCCGAGTGAACTGTACTTTTGTCATTCAAAGAATTTAGGTCAATATTGAAAAAAGTCACATGTAAATCCTCTATGACTGGGCTCAGAAATGACAAAGACAAACAGCGGCGACAGTGGACAAAAGACAGAAACCAGAAGCTAATATTCCAAGACGTTGAAGGCCGCAGTGTCACAGAACAGCATGTTTTCTTTGCTATCTCATCTCTAACTCCATTAGGACTTAGGAGAGATGGAATTTTCCTCTTCACAAAAACCAGCCAAGAGGTATGTACCGGCGGTACCCTGATTTCTAAGCAGGAAGATCACGAGTTTGGCGACTGATTAGTCAAATGAATGACAAAAGGAGAGGGCGAGCGGCCTGCCAGCAGCTCTCTCGAGAATGCAAACATCATTTGCATGGTGAGCAAAGCTTGGATGACCAGGAAGAGTACAAATCCCTGACTTAATGACTGCCAGTGCTACAAGGAGGAACGCCTTGTAGCAATCAAACTCTGATATGGACCAGAGATCTGAAACCAAAGTTTCAGTTCGACTGAAGTGAACTCTAGCAAATCTAGATAGTGGGAAAAATTACTCATGGTGTTTTACCAAAGACAAAAGAAAAAACCTACAACTGCTAATTTCTCACACCACTCCATTTTGTTTACATTTCATGAAGAAAGTGTTTTCTTCATTGGTTCTTAGTGCAGTGCCATCACAGGCAGGGGAGTAAACAAGTTTTTCAAAGGATTCAGTTTGTCTGACACAGTACAGAATGAAAGCAAACCTTTCCAACTAAAAATGTAACAAATATTGTAATGTTGGTTCCCAATCGAACCGAGTCTGATGGACGGTCAGGTGTGAAAATTCCCTCAAGCGTAACATTACTCACATCTGTCCCTGTGGTACGGACAGGTTAAGGTTGGACAGGACCTTTAGCTTTCCGTACGACCGGCATACATCTCGGCACAGGATTGCAAAGTTGTCCGGTGCAGCAGGCAGAGACACGTCCGCATCGTTTTTCATGTTTCCCTCTGTCATCTGGAAGAGAGCGGACAGTTTATTAAAGGACATCAGTGAAAGTTCATACTACGGATCACTTGTCCTTTACTCAGCTCCACATCAAATATTTGCACCTTACAATCTGTGCTTTATCTCTGCAAAATACCTGAATTCAGCAAACCTTTGCACATTTTTTAAAGACTGCAACCAATTTAGAGCAACACATTCCTGGCATTTTCCACGGCAGATGCAATCTACTATATAGATAAGATTTATAATAGCAAATTCTTGGTTAAATAATTGAGTTTCTAAAAAAAAAACTGGAGTTATTCTTTTTCTTACAATAATGTCAAAAACAAAATATACCCATGTATATTGTGTTTATACCTGGTTATAAACACAATACTTATGACTAATGAAACTACCCAAAACATACACGAGGTTTCATTTTTTGTTGTTGTTTGAGCTGCTGTCCTGGCTTTGTGAAAGTCCATTGCTAAGAGAGAATATATAAAATCTCCCCACTGTCCACCAGCATTCCTTGAATTTCTTCATGTTTGTCATTGTGAGCATGTTTACAAATCTTACGTTTAAGACGGAGAAAGAAATGCCACAGGAGCACATTTTCTACTTACCTTTTGGCATATTTTGGTTCCAGGAACATTGTTTGCCAAATGTAAATCAGTTCATTGGGGCTTCGTATGAAAAAGCAAAAACATTTCTGCACACAACAAATTTATTTTGTGGAAATGCCCACTCGTTTCTCAAGTTACAACATGCATCTTTGTCTATCTTGGCAAATATTTATAAAAGTGTTTTGCTGCTGCTTAAAAAAAAAGCTAATTTGTTGTTTCACAAAGAGGCTCAATACTGAAATCATTAATTTTGAGAAACTCCTTCAAGCTTATTTTCCATCAATTATTATGAAGTAAAGAGCAACAAACCAGCATGTTAGGTTTGTTTGGCGGCTTGAATAGCTCCATTAACTGTGTCAAAAGGAAATGATTGATAGGTTGGTGACCTTATGACACCCAGAGACCACTGAGTTCACTCTGCATTGTCTTCTAGACGCAGATTCATGACTGTTGTACTATCAAAGGCACAGACAAAGAAGTTTTCACCAATCATTTTGTACTCTGTAATCAAGCCTGTCCTTATTTTCATTAGATTCCTGTAGAAGTTCAGATTGAAGTTTGTCGAAAGACAGTTTTTAAATTGGCAAATCCATAGTCAGGTTGGGAAATCATCAGAAAAATAAGACATTTAAACAAAGAGGCATCAAATTTTTTTATATCAGCTGAATTGAGGTAGCAGTCTGATCAGAGTTTTTGCAGTCTGCACTCAGTCAAAAGTCTGTTTGGACTTCTTCTGTGGTTACAATATGTACTAAAAAAGTGTCGGAGATGAGTTGTGTTTTGGAACACTGCAATAAGGTCAGCATGGTCATTTGTCTAATACAGACAGGATTGCTCAGATCCGAGTTGTATCTAAAGGAATAAACTTTCCCATATGTGGTGAATTGGCCTGGATGGGGCAAAATGAAGGCTGTAATTTGTAAGTTTCCGTTCTTCAGTTTCCTCAGTCTGGTCAATCAGGTGTCTGAAGGCGAACAAGCCATCTGTTTCTGGAACCTTTTCTTTTCCCAGAGATTTATTCATCATTTTATTTGCTAAGAATGCAAAACCTAGTGGAACATTTAGATCACTTAGAAAATTAATACATCCCAGAGTTTAATACTATAAATGCAGCAACCAGTGCCTTGTTTTTGGTGCAGTTTCTGTTTTGCTGCACAGGCATGTCTAACCTTTACACAAGTGTATTCACAGAATATACTTGTATTAAAATTCACAGTTTATTCATTGTTAATCACATAATTTATCCTCCATCAATATTTTAAAAGTTTTATTCATGCTCTCGGACAAATCTTTGACTGAAATAATGTGCTTTAAACGTATGAACTTTCACTGCCGAATGGAAAAAAGAAGAATGGATTCAAGTGGTGCACGACACTCAGAGACCTTCTTTGAGTTTCATTCCTACAGAAGCTGTTCTATCCAAAGTGCCCTGATGCAATCTGCTGGAAAAAAACAAACTTTGTTTGTTTGACCTCTACTTCCAGACGCACTCACCAAACCACTTAGGGTGAGATCCAGGTCCAATCTTTCAGAATTTGCAGGCAGGAACCCAAACTATGTTGCCCCTTAACCTGAAAAGCACCAAAGAAGCATCACGTCGCAAAGCATCTTCAGGAACGTTCTCAGAGATTCCTCGCAATATGCTTGCATCACCGCCTTCCAGCCATCAGGACACAAATTATGAGGTTCCAAAAACAACCAGGAACCCAGTAAGCTGTAATCACAGCATTTCTTTTGCGGCTTCCCCCCAACTAACTTCCTCCTTTAATCCAGAATTTCTCATTTTCCAGCAGGGAGATTAGAGGGATTGCACTGCATAATCTGGAGCATTTGCTTGGTCTTTGCCACTGTAGCCTAAATATTTCACTCTTAAAATATCTCTGTTCTGCTTGAGAGGAACCCTACATTTGTATACATATGTAGAAACTAAACTGTATAAGAAATGTTGACATTGCACTGCTGATGAAGATTAGATGGAGAATTCCAGCAATAAGACTCACCCAGTACAGAAGACGTGGGTAGAAAGTGAACGATCCAGAGGCGGCAGAGCAACTGACTCCTAACTGAGATCTCACTCTGAAGGCATTCAATTAGGAGCATGTGAACATCAGTTGACACAAACATCTCAACTAAGCAGAAGAACAGGTTTTTGGTCACGAGCCAGCAGGTGGAGAAAGGCATGCTTCCTTCTTTAATAAATACTCAGTTATAATAGCACACACGTGCACACACACAGAGCTAAATCTAACCCTTCACCAAAAAACAAGGCTTCATTTTATGGGGTCCATGCTTTGTGTCCCATAAGGATCAATAGGTCCCCACAGCTTGGTGCATATAAGGTGAACGGTCCTTACAAAGTAACAAATACAAGAACACGTTTTGCTCTTCATCGTTCAGCAGCTGTCTTCCAATTCACCGATTTGAAAATAATAATCAAAATAATAATGATGAAGATGACTTTTTTTTAGCTCCTAATTTCCGACTTTGATCCGAATCCAGATGCCTTTGCTCCAATCAGAAGGCGGGTTGTAATTAATGGAAACACTGCACCGGTTCCCTGCACTGTGAGAACCCATTCCTCCCTCTGATACTGACCCAAGTGAACCCAACGGGTCTGCTCTCATCCACCGCTCGCCCCGCTGGGGCGATCAGGAAGAATTCCTACCTCTCCTGCCAAGTCGTTTGGGACTTGCGTCACCGCCGGGTGAAAGAAAACCAGCTCTCCTGCGTAGACTCTAAAAAGCGGAAAGCCGCGGCCAGTAAAAGAGAACCGACAGCTCAGAGGCCGGCCAATCACCGAGTATTTATGAGCTACGCTTCGGGCCGACCCTCCACTTTCACTTCTCCTGACACATCAGCGCGTCACGCAGGATGTGAGCCACCGATGTCTCCCCCACCCCCGCCTCCATCCAACACCACCTGCGATAATTCGCATCCTTTCTCCCTTTGCGCATTGACCTATCCATAAATATTTGACACATAAACTTCGTCATCGCATGAGAGAAAACCCCAAAACCATGACACGGCTGCTTCTGGTTGCGCGCATCCAGCGGAGTTGAACTCCATCCCGGTGCAGCGGCGCATCAAGGCCCGCTCTATGGAAGGAGTAGCGCCTCGCTGCGCACCGCAAGCAATTTTTCTTTATGCATTTTTTTTAAATTGTTATTATTTTTAATCAAAAGCAACTTACCAGCTGCTCCCGCATCTCGGTGGAGTATGCTGGGCCGGTGATGGTCGCATCTTTCCGGCCGGAAGCCTCCGCAGCCATGGCAGCCGCAGCGAGGAGGAGGAGGAGGAAGAGGAGGAGGAGGGAGCTGAACACCGGTCAGGAGACTGGATCTGTGCAGCAGAGAGCGCCACGGAGGGGCGACAGCAAGGAGAGGCTCCAACTGCTTTCTAACAACTGGAACATAATTGTTATTTTCACCCACAAATGATCACACAGTGCATATTTCTGCAACAGAGTTGCCATAGAAGAGAGCATGACGGTAAAATAAAAAAAAAAAGAATTCCCGTCTGACCCGAACATTTTCTACGGGAGACCGGGGGGGTCAAACTGAGCTGACCCCGCAGCAAGGAAACCAGCTCCACTTCGTTTGTGCCCACAAATGCTACACTTCTATCTCCGTTTCACAAAGCATCACTGATACATGGAACCAATTTGAAAATATGTTATGGTCTAAACTTATATTTTATTTTAAATTCACCTTCAAGATTGAAATGTGTCTTTTAAGAAATAAAAGCCTAACAATGTTACCCATGGTTCTTACCTTTACAAATTTCATTAAATAATGCCTTCTCCCTAACTATTTGGTCACATGATCAATGTTGTTTTTTTGTTGTTTTTTTACTGTTTCCTAGCAACAATCAGTGGCTCTCCCTCTAGGTATTTTATTGGATTTTTTTTTTCTCGATGCAGCAACAAAAGTAGGACGTAATTTTGATGTTGAGGTGAACAAAATGCTTTACTAATCAAATCTGAAAAGTGTGGCATGCATTTCCCCCTTAATGCCGATTCTTGTGAATGAAAGTGCGGCCAAGTTCATCTAGATCCAGCTGTTTCTGTGAAGGCTTCAAAGGTTAGTTAGAGGACAGTAGTGACATGTCAGGAATAAGCTGAAGTCAAGTCATACAACAAAGATTGGGTTGTTTCATCCAGATAAGAGCAAAATCTAGCTTTTTAGGTTCTGCACGGAGCAAAAACACATACGGAGCACAATCAACTTTTATACAGAAGTGTCTGTCCAAGGTTCAGAGTCAGCAGCTCTGGGACTTGAGCCTGCACAGAGCAGACAGAAAAAAAACTAAACAAAAACTTCTGAGCCGTGTTATCAGGCTCGAAGGCTGCCATGCCCACGCTTCGTTCCTCTCCGGACGCACACACTCCTCCGTCGGCACATCGCTTTCACTTCAGCTGCTAAGGCCTCTTCATGTGCACTCGTGCATGTTCTTTTTTTGAAAATTTTACATGGGTGGGAACATACTGCTACGTATTTGATGGTAATGTTATTTAATATTTGTGGATTTGCACACTTGCTGAGTGTTCAACAGAAGCAAAGAGCCAGTGGCGACAGCTTGACATCGTCGCACAACAGGTGTGTCAAAGTCCAGGTTTGTTTGGGCCTCCTTTGGGTCATGAATGTTCCCAAAGGTCTGGTCGTGTCAGAAGGGATCGATAAATAAAACCCATTAAGAGACTGTTAAAACATTCATAACCAACTGTTCCTTCTTGAAGCACTTCTTAAAATTAAGTACAATTTTTACATTTTTCTTTTTTTTTTTTAAAATGTGTTCTTTCAGTACATTTTATTTAGTCAACAAGTCATTTTCTCCCAGCATTCATTGCAGTTTAATTCATCCTATGCCGGGCTTGACTTTGCGGTCACTATGGCAACCAGTAACAGTCAGCCCACCCGTCAGGTCTGCGATTTATTCACGAGCACATTTTATCATAACACGTGTTGTATTTGTCTTTCACTGCTATCCTCGTTAACCTTTCAGTTATTCAGTTCAATTCAAATGTACTTTGTTTAGGCCGACGGGAAATTAAAAGTTGCTGCAAACTCGTTTAGCAGATAATGATGGCTGTGCACAAAATGAAAGCGAAGCAAAAATTTTAATTAAACAGATGTGTTCAATTTTTTTTTTTTTTTACAACCATTAATTGTTCTGTTTCACTGCAGTTAGTGTAGGTTTGTTGTAGAAGTAGCTGGACGTGACTGTTCAGTATGCTCCAATTTTTTTTTTTTTTTATTAAAATGAATATTTCAGTTGCCAGTTGTGTGATAATCTTTGAATTTTTAATACATTAATTGGGGGATAATTTTACCTTCTACATCTTCTTCTTCATCTTGTTATTATTATTATTAGGCTATTATTTTTTTTTTTACAAAGAATCAAGAAAATGATGGCCAACTCTGAGCGTCCTCTTCACGAGACTGTCACAGAAAAACATTATCTTCAGTCAGAGGCCTCTTCTATTTTGCTGTGAAGCAGACTGCTACAAGAAGTCCTGTCACAATAACCCTTTAACCAATCTTGACAGATTTAAATTAGACACAATATTTATTTATTTATTTCCCAATGAAGTAGCCTATACGCTTGCGTTTTTTAGTTTGTATTGTTGTAACGTCTCTAAATGTCCACGCGGGGGCAGAGTGGCTCAATTAACCCAAAGCAGACAGGCGAGAGAAACTGGAGCGTGTTTTATTGGTCAAACCCGAGAGGGCAAAAAAAAAAAAATCTTAAAAATCAATTAACTTAATTTAGCAGGATTTTTTTTTTATGTGCGCATATGCATTTGCGCAATTTTTGGTTGTATTTTGTGCAGCTCATTGCCCTCTGATGCGTCTAAAAGTTTACTTTAAAAGCTCCCCACTTTGTATCACGTTCAGACTTTTTACTCCTCCAACCTCCTCCAGCCTGCTGACAGCGCCGAAAACAAACCCAAAGAGCGCGTCGGCCTAATCGGCTGAAGATCTGTCCGATGATTAGCTCTCTCCGACAGACGGGGATTAAAGCTGTCGGCCTCTAATTATTATAAAGCATTCGTCAGCACATTTATCCTCCCTTTTCAGGAGCCGACAGTAAAAAGCGGAGGCGGGCAGTGTGGATGTCCTGCTCGGTGCTCTTTCTCTCCTCTCTCCGCCGCGCGCGTGTGTGTGTGTGCGTGTGCGTGTGTCTGAGGCGAGGCCTGGAGCCGACCGACGTCGGGGGACGCAGGAACTGGGAAATCCTCCCGAGGCAAGACGCGCCACTCCGCTCCCTCCCTCCTTCCCTCCCCACGCTCGCATCCTGTGCTTTTCGGCTCAAGATGGCGGTGCAGGCAGCAGAAAAGGACGGAATAGTGAGTATTCCCAAAGCCACACCGGGCGATAGGAACCGTAGGTGGAAAGAGTGGGACCGGGGGTTGGGGGGATTGCTTTCATTTGAGCGTTCGGTAGGGATTGCTTGGTAATGCGCATCGTTATCTGGACGTGGAAGTGCTGTAAACGTGGACCAGAGTGCAAAAAAAAAAAAAAAAAAAAAAAACTAGAGGAGGGTGGGTGGAGGTGAGGTGGTGGTGGGGGTGTCTCCTCTTTCATCCAACCATCATCCCCTGCGTGGGGCCACAGGAGGGGGGAGGAGATGAGGAGATCCATCCCGGTCGTAGCGGCATCCCTTCACCCCGCGCCGCGCGGTGCTCAACACGCCATCAGCTCCTCCAAAACCTGCCGGATCGTCATTGTGTTGCGAACCGCGTCGCGCAGCGAGGGTCCCGCGGCAATCATCAATTATTGATCACGCGCAGGCCCGCAGCCTCTCGGTGGGTCTCTGACCCTCGGCCCCTGCTTGCGTATCGGCTCCTGATTTGTGTTCTGGTGTCCTTTTCAAGAACATGGACGGGGATCACACGCTGAACGACTCGCCGGAGAACCCCGGTCTGATCTCACCCGACAAGGAGGATTTATCCCGTCTTTTGGTAAGAAGTCCCTCCGCACAACCCCCAGCACCTTTGTTTGAATCGGGCTTTGAAGAGTGTACCGTCGTACCCCAGTGTTTGATTTGTGTATTTGTTTGGGTGGGTGTGGTGGTGTTGTGCGCAGACGGTGCCTTTCAGCGGGCGCATCCGCGGCGGAATGCGACCGGGGAAGAAGATCATAGTGATGGGGATCATCGACCTGGAGCCACACAGGTGAGATAAGGCCTCAGTCCTACCCTGCACGTCTGCAACGCTCTGAATACAAATCTGATTGGTATCTAAGATAAAATGTTTTTTTTTTCCTTCTTTTTCTTTTCTCCCCTCCACTTTGTCAAACTTGCACATTCAGTTCATGAGGGCAGTGGAGCTTTAAATATGCAGAGATAGGGCGTTTCCTCACCAGCAGGAAGAACAGAAAAGAGGGGAGCGAGGGGGGTGTAGGGGAAAATATGAGGAATAAAACCCCAGTGAGTCAGATTTTGTTTGGGTGTGTCTTTTACCCTTCATGGAGTCTTGTGTTGAATTTGATGAGGGGGGGGAAAAAAATCCTCTCCATGACCTCATCTTTCCTGCTGCTGGCAGAGAATTCAGAGTCCAAAGTTCATGTGAAAAATAAGAGCTGCTCCAACAAGCTGTTTGTTTTGCTTTCTTCTTCTTCTTTTTATTTTTTCGATGCGTCTTGGAAAGTTTGCAGCAAGGATGAGATGCTTGAGAACGTATGAACTGCACAGCTGCAGGGGAGGGAGGAGAAACAGAAACCGTAGCGTGAGGGATTATGCATAATTAACACACACGCTCACAGTTTGCTCTTCGACAGCAACAGCAGAATTATTCATATGTCTCATCCCAGATTAGTTGCGGACGTGGACATGTTTATTGCCCCCAATGGTGAAGATGAGTTAAAAAGCCTAGAAATGAACACATCTTTTATTGAAGTGGTTCAGTGTGAGAAACATATGTTAAGTAATCGTTTAGCATGTCTTCACGGGGAATAAATATGATGCGACACCTAGAGCCATTTCCTAAAATGGGGAGCGTAAGGGAAGACGTTGGATAACCTGGGAAGATTAAAAGCTAAATACATTTCAAGGCTCTTTACCAGAGGTGCCAACATAATAGTCCATTTTTGGATCTACTGTCTGACTCCAACATGTTATATTGTCTCCTCAGCTTCGACGTCAGCCTGACCTGCGGACGGGATTTGGAAAAGGATGACCCGTCGTTCGACGTGGCCCTGAAACTCACCGCTAGCTTCAGCAACCGGCAGTTTCTGCGGCGCGCCCGCGTCTCAGGGAAATGGACAGATGAGGAAGCTTCCACCGCCTACTTCCCTTTCATCCCTGACCAGCCTTTTAGGGTAAGAGCTTCTTCGCTGTTAGTATCTCGGCATAAGAAGAGGTAGTCCCAGAGATCTTCCAGGAGTTTCCCAAACTTGGAGGTCAGGGAATTGAACACCAGAACCAAAGACCGAGACAGAATTTAGGGAGTTTATGTGCTGATGACACAAAATGACAAAAGTTCCTTTTTTGGCTCCGAAAGACTCAAATTGAACAATTTACATTTGACATGCCTTGACTTTTATAAAAAAAATAAACATAAACATTAACAGTAGTTCAAAAAACACTCTTCAGTGTGGAAGTGGAAAGAAGACCCTTTCTGTATCAGTGAAGTGTTTAAAAACATGAGAAAACATGAAGGCTGTTGAAAGCTTCCTGGAAGGAAGATGGATTTTAAAATTGAAAACAACTGAACTGGTTGCTCAGCTGGAAGAGGGGAAGCGCCTAATATCATGCAAATCACGTAGGGAAGGAATGGAGACAGGTCGACATCACCATCCTGTCAAGCCCATTAGGCAACAGAAGGTAACAGGAAGTGGAATCTACTAAAGTAAAGTTGCTAGGTTTCTTCTACTTTTGAAGAATCCAGTTGTCTTTGTCAGCAAACTGGGTAAAAAAATAAATGTTGACGATGTTTTGGGAACCTCACAGTTAAGGCCACGATCTCCTCCCGACTCTACATTTGAGTAAACAGAGACTTTTGTTGGCTAAGAACGGTAGAAACATTCCGATTGGTATCGGATAAAATTGGTCATTTCTGTTGATTACCTACCAAAATCAGTGATCAAAAATCATCTGGAAGATCTCCAATCGGCACCTCTTCATTCCTCTCAGCACTAAAACCGAAACAAAGGGCAGAAACCCTGTGCGCCATCACGTGTGTCTAATGTTAACGCAGCCTGCGTGTGTGAAAATGTGTAGTGGTGTGTTTACAAAAACAGCATCAGCTGCTCACATATAGGATGAAGTCAGTGCTGGGGGCGCTTCGGGTTGAACGGCTGCGACTCATCACTGCTGGACACGAGGGGCCCAGATGCTCACTCACATTCCGCTCTAATAAATTATGAATCACGATCAGCCAGAAATAGTTTGAGTTTAAAGTTATCCCGGGCGTCCGCGTTAATATGTGTTGCGTCTAGGCGTCCTTCCTGCTTCTCGCTGCCGACTCTGTGACAAAGCGATCGTTGCTTGCGGTGGGTGTCAGGAGCTGGAGCCTGGAGATTACAGCTGTTTGCTCGAAACAAAGTGGAGGCATGTGGACAGACACATGATGATCTGTGGTTTTTACAGTGAAAAGGCTTTTTTTTTTTTTTTCCCGCCCCACTGATCTCTTTATGGAAACAGGCCTGTTATTGGCAGGGAGAGCTTACTTTCGTCTAAGGAGTGGGTGGATGCCGACCAGTGTGGTTTATGTGTTTATTGCTGTATTTGGTCAAAAGTTGAACTTGCTGTGATCGTGAGGCATCCTTTGTGCCATGCTTCAGGTCAAAAAGAACAAGTGGAGAAGCACAAGTGGAAAAACATGACCTTTTTTTTTTAAAAAAAATGCAAGAAACAAGGATGATTTAATTACTTTTCGAATGATGAATGTGTAAAACCTTTCATTAAAAAACTTGCTGTAAAACCATAAAGCCAAAAGGTGATGCAATATCTCTCTCTGGCTAACACATTAATTGTTTTCCGGTGCAATAAGCGGCATTTCATGAAGTCAATTTTTTCTCGTTTGTCACTTTGAAAGCACAAACTCTCGAATGGATTTTCACTGAGATCTGAAGACAAAGAGAAAGCAGCCCAGCTTTGTCAAATGAAGGGAAGATTGTACATATTTTTTTAATTTAAATAATAATAGCAAAATCTTAAAAAGGTTTGAGGGTCATGTCTCTGACATCTCTGCATGTTTAGAGACAAAAAAAAAAATCTCCATTCTTCTAAGCAAAAGTTAGTCAGGATGGAGTGTATGTGAATGGCAAATCCTAAATCTAGCCACACACTCAAAGTCAAATGTGAGTCTGTGCTTTGACTAGACCATTCAGTAACCTTAATATGCTTTAATCTAAACCATTCCGTCGTGGCTTCAGGAGCATGTTTAGTGCTTTGCTAATTTCAGCTTTTGTTTTACTAGTTCCACTGGTAGATCTTTTTTTCACTTGCAGGACAGTTTTCCCAAGTTATAAATAATCTGCCAGTGGAACCTCACTTTAAAAAAATAAAAAATAATAATAATATATATATATATATATATATATATATATATATATATATATATATATATATATATATATATATACCATTCTTTGCTTAAAACAAGCTCCTGTATCTTGGTGAAAAGTTGTTAAAAGTTAGTTTTGTCTTATTTCAAGTGTGCAATGATACATTCACTAGAAATTTTCGGGCGAAAATGTCATTTGCCAAATTAAGACTCGCACCGTTTTTTTTTGTTGTTTTTTTTTTTGTTTTAGGCCTTTTGCTTCTGCTTCCCTTTGTTTGATCTGCTTCCTTTTTCTCCTTCCGTTCCTGCAGATTGAGATCCACTGCGAGCACCAACGCTTCCGGATATTCGTAGACGGACACCAGCTCTTTGACTTTTATCACAAAGTAAAATCCTTGCCCTCAATCGACACAGTACGGATACAAGGAGACCTACAGATCACCAAGCTCGGTTAACGCTCCCTGCTCTTCCCTCTCGCAGGAGATCAATTTTGTGTGTGTGTGTGTGTGAAGCAAAGACTTGATCGCAAATGACCGCATGCATACACACACACACGCACACTAGCGCATTGCATCGTCGCTGGTAAGCCATCACACAGCGCTGCAGCAGCAGCATTCCATATTGGGTGTGAAAAAGCTCTCTGTTTAGGATTTCTCAACTTTTTTCTTCAGTTGTTCAGTTTTTTTTCCCTTTTTTTTTGTTTTTAACTTTATATATGATCACTAATTTAAGTTCTAAAACCTTCATAAGTGAAAGCAAACCTCTAAAATAGATTGTTTGGGAGGATAATTTGAGTTCAAGATTGGAAAATGACTGCTTGTTTTGATTATGATCTCTGCGTTCAAGGGATGCTTTGATAGAAATTATACTTCAGATGAAAAAAATAAATCTGCTCATATAAGTCAAGCAAATTTTCCAGTAACTGCTGCACAATGAGTTTTACTCCGGATAAAACTGATGTCAGTAGAAATATCACGTTTTTTTTTTCCCCCCCGCTCTGTGTTTTGTTTCAATTTTTTTCAAAGCTCAGAGATGTCAGTTCAGTTCAAATTTAGTCTTATAACTGCAAAGCTAAAACTTTCCGGCCTGTTTGTTACTTTCCGCCGTTGCACTTTCAACTCTTGTGCTGTCCATGAAGTTTATCCTAGTTTATGATGTGCTGCACCCTCCCCGACCCAAATACCCAAAAACCAGGATTATGTCGAGATGTCCCATATTGCCATGTGCTGCGTTGGATTTCGAGCGACTCCTGCAGACGGAGAGCAGAAAATCATGTCGAAATGACTTATTTTGCGTAATTGGCTTGACTTCAAGAAGTCCTTCGAACCTGAAAGCAGCACCACGTCATTAGTGGTGTTTTGAATGTACGATGTGTATGTTTCCATGGTCGTGCAGACGACAGAGCGACGTACATAATGAATTTAAAACCTTCAAGAGTTCGGTTGTTTTTGCAGTGTGGCTGTCGATGTCAGAGTACAGGAACGTGTTGTGTGTTTGTTATTTGTGTTTTCTGAATCGTTCCACGCCAGCTCATTGCGAGGCAGAACTTTAATGCCACCAGCAGCTCCTTCTGAAGTCTTACCAGTGACAATGCGATGCACCAGTCTGTCACTGACTGTCCCACTACGTTTTTTTTCCTCGGTTATGACAATGCTGCACTAATTGTTGTAGTGAAACCGCTAAAAGTCGTAGCTCCCGGTGGTGCTGCGATTGCTCCTCTTCCAGTATTTAAAGTTTTCACAGGGTTGTAAGTTCCTGCTGAAGCTCCGTAAGATGAAATGTGCAAAAATTTCACAGAGAAAGCAAAAGCTGTGGGTTGCCAGGTTGGGATATGCTGATTAAAACATAATGCATTTTAATTAGCATATAAAGCGTATTTTGTTACTGAGTGGCCAATTCAGTTTATTGAGTATTATTTAAAAGAATTCCATATTCGGCATAGATTTTGCATCCAGTTTGTCTTTGAATTCAGAAGGCGTATCTGGAAATTACATCACAATTTGTTGAATTGTTAACTATTATTAGTAAATAATGCAATTATCTCCACTCAATGTGCTTGTACACTAAAGAGACGTATTCACAAGCCGATATCGAAGAGTGCTGTTTGTGGTTGGGTTTAATGTGATGCAAAAACAGTTTGTTGCTGCAATGTTTACTATATTTATTTGGTGACTGAAGTTGGGGCTGTTGGATTCCTCCAGCTTTATAAAAACAAATTATTTTAAAAATCGCACACATGAAATCTGTTCCGGAAAAGTTTTCACCCATATTAGCTGGAATAAATACGCCTCTCTGTGTTGTTGTAAACATACCAGGCCCACAGAGGGCGGTGTAGGGCGAAGCTAAAACCAATGTCAGCCAATCAGGTTGCTTGAAAACAACCACAACTTCCTGTTAGGGATTAAACATGGCGCCAGGAGGCTCATTTTTGTGGGTTGAACTACTTTCAAAATCGTATTAGAATATGAAGTTAAAACACAAGACGATGTTGATTGGCAATCATCTCAAAGCGAACATGTGGATATGTTGACTCATGAACACGCAGGACTCTTAAGTCTCTGTTTCACCCATATACACACGGAAAGACAAATATGGAGGAGGTTTTTTAAACATAGATTTTGGTCTGAGTTTATATAAATGTGATACTTTAGTGATATTAAACAGTTTTTGTGATTGAGAAAGGCCAAAATGAATGTTTCCTTGATATCCGGCAATGTGTGGACAGGGTCTAAAATTCAAACAAAACTAGAGAACAATGTTTTGTTTAGTCTTTTTTCTTGTGAAGGATATGTTTAGGAAATTTTTATAGAAAGAAATTTGCCACAAATTTGACCTCGGGGCACCATCTGGTGTGCTCCATGTTGATCACAAAGAGTTGAAAGGTTTTTCTGTCGTTGCTGCTGTAAATCTGGAAGAAGCCATGACATCTGTGCCCTAAGCGGTGCCGAGAACTTCATCCACCGTATCGCTTTTTACACATCTTCCTTTTCTCCTTATGCCGCAAACATCAAAATCTGCACTAACTGTTCATTCTCTCCCTACTGTAGCAATAAATGACGTTGCCGCTGTGTGAGCGAAGGCTGCTCTGATGCAGGGCGCCTCTTTGAACTTTGAACTCTTCCTGAGTTCAGTGCTTGTTCTTCGCTGGCAGGCGCTGGTTTATTTTGGACACAAACAGGAAGCGCGCGCGGTGCGGTATGCGAGTGCGCCGAGAGGTCAGATGAGATCTGTACATGATGTGTATTTGTGCATTGATGGTGTGTGGTATACTTTCTTACGTTTTTGTTTTTCAGGTTTACAAACAATGACTTTTTTTTACTGCCTCAACGTGTTGATATGGTCTCCGTGACGAGTGGGAGTGACTCGGTGGTACGGTGCTGGTGGTAGATGTGTGTTCAGCTCGGTGTCATGTTCGTGGGTCGCTCGGCTGTCGCGCAGTTTGCAGAGTTGACTGCTGCAGGAATTATGGGGGAGGGAGATAAACAATTGAGAAATTATAGCTCTGTGTTTATGTCAAGCTTTCTCAGCTGGGACTCTCTGCTCTAGTCACAATTGGCCATTTGCAAGTTTGTTTATTTGTTTTTTAGTTGGTTGTACAAGGCACGGGTCTAAATCAGATCCTCATGGTATAACATTGCCAGAACCAAAGTCTTTTAAGATAAAAACAAGTGCATTGCAAGCTAGGGTTGCTTTTACTTAACACCATAAATGTTCCTACTGCTGATAAAATAGTGGAGGATATTACAAGTTTAATGATTACGAAACAAAGACCTGAGCAAAAAAACGACTCCTGAAATTAATGCTGATCTTGGTTGGATGGATCTTTTTGGGTAGGATTGTCAGTCTTACAGGAGGCTTATCGTGCAAAATTTGTATTCTGCACATTTTTTGTACTTCCGTTCGAGTTTCTATTGCTTCTAAAAACAGCACAAGTACTTTGGAGGAAAAAAAAAATCCACCCAGATGTTTTTTTGGTGACTGGAAAAATACCAAAGTCCTCCACAAAGTAACGATGCAAATCAGCAGGAACTGAGCCTCACCTAGTAACCCAAGCGGAACTCCAGCACGTTGGTCAGCTGGTTTTTACCAGTGTGTGTACAATGCCTGCTGGAAAAGACGAGAGTTTTGTTGTTGACTCAGCATTCAGACACCAGTTGCTACGTTCTTGCTGGTTGCACTAGAAGCGCTACTAATTATTTTCAAAGACGTACGGTTGTATAATTACAGATTTGTTTTGTTATTTTCACATGAGTATAAACATTGAGCTGGAGGGCGTGGCCAGCAGCAGCTCATTTGGATTTAAAGTGACAAAAGGCCCGAAAACGCCTCATTCTGAAATATAAATGTTTTTTTTAATAGACCTATCTTAATCTGCTCCCATAAAAGTGTTAATCAGTGCTTCTTTATTTGTTACACCGTCACTGGATAAAAGCATTTCTACACAGTAGAAACAAGAAAACAAATGACGGTGTGCAACAACGGGTGTGAGAGGGGCAGCAGGTCCATCGCAGCCAAACCCAACTGTTGCACTTTCTCGACCATCTCATCGAAAAGAAAAACGTCAAACTGTTACCAACAATATTCAAGAAACTTTATCGTTTTTTGGGGCAGGGGGGTTTCTGTTTTTTTTTTTTTTTTTTTTTTAGAAACCTTGACCCCGGTATCCATGCCATGCCGAGGTCGTAACCATGTCTGCAGAACATGGGTGCACAGCACATAGCAACCCTGTGGGGTACTCTTATGTTCCTTCTTTGTTCTGTTGCACTTTAACCCCACTTTCGAGACTCCCGGTTTGGTACGTGCGCTCAGAAAGCTTCTGTTCTGTACTTGTTGATCTCCTTATGATCCCATGAATCCTCCACAAAGTGACGGAAAGTAAACTCTGTGAAATGTTTATTGTTTTTTTTCCCAGATCAGATTATGTGCTCTATAAACCCATTTAAAATGGAAAAATGTAACCGAAGAACTGAATGTCTCTCTCTTTCTGATTGTAACCGATTTAAACACAACCCGGCTCCTATTGCCACCAGAATTTATTCCCAGCCTGTGTTCAAGTAAAAAAAACAATCCACATCTTATTTTGAAAGCTTCTTTTTTTTTTAGTTTTTTGATTTTTTTTTTTTTTAGATGTAGACACTGGTGGTTGTGGCCTCAGGGGATTTATTTTGTATATTTTATGAATGACTTATGAGGCATAAATATGTGTGGCAGCTCTTAAAGGTAACTGTTACCCCCCAGTTTCTAGTTTGGTCTCGCATGCTGTTCATTTTTTATTAATCATTCAATGTTCATTGAGGCCGTTTACAGAAAAGTCTGAATGAAAATGTTCTCTTCCAGCACACGCCTTGATTACAAGCTGAAGGATTAGGAAGAAGAAATCCCAACTATTTCAATATCTAATTGCTAATATTTTTTTCCCCTTCCGGTTGGAACAACTTTCTAAAAGTGCGAGAAACTAAAAGGTTGTTGTGTGAAATACTCCGTCCCATTTATTTACAAAGTGTCCTAGTAGAAGTAGGCCGATCTCTTTCTAATGTGTTGTGTGGTTGTACAGGTCATTTTCTAATAATTTATTGTAACTTGCAGGATCAGTGAGCCTGCTCTATGACGCTGTCTAAATAAAGACATATTGAGAAGTCACAGTTTCCAATTTGTGCAAACGTTTCCGTTTCTTTCCTGGGGGCGGGTCTTACCCTTTGCCGTTAACCAACAGGTCGACAGAGTTGGATCATCTCCAATTGGTTTAGCTGTCGGATTATTTGTCATGGTCGTTCTTGGAGCTGCTTTCCAAGTGTGTAATTATAGAAATCACAACATGGATCATTCCTGCAAATATGTGAGGAACAAAAATGCGTCTAATTAGTCAGTCAACTTTGTTGAGGAATAAACTTTAAATATAATTTTTTATTGGAACACTGAAAATTAGACAGGAATCAAAAGGGCAGTAGACTGCACAGGTCTGATGGTTTTAGCTTTGGGTCTCTGCTTACGTACCCAATATCAGAACCAGAAGTAAAGTTCGGCTGTCTTCCTCACATCTGCTTATTTATAAGTTCCATAATGGGTAAAAAGAAGCCTGTCGAGGTGATTGATGGTAAGTTTGAAAGCGGTGTGCTGGTTTCTGCCAAGCGCTGGATCTGTTCTGTAAAACAGAAGCCATTTACTATTCTCTGAAAAGTTCTTTTTTTTTTTTTAGAGAAAAATTTAAGTTTGGGAATGTTTAAGCCAGAGAGAAGAAACAAGTTCCTCAAACAAAATCCGAGGTTACTTATACCAGTGGTCTAAAGATGTACTCACAATCAAATAATCTGGAGAACTTTTGCCTGGTAGAGAAGTAAAATTCTGCCACACCAAGATGCACGATGCCAAAAAAATTCTCCATAACATTGAACGTGACTTAAACGTGAAATGTGAATGACATGACTGTACTAAAGTAAAGCGTCTGAGTGTCCTAATGAAGCGGTATACAAGTCTGTCATTTCTTTTCATTTAAGCTTTTTGCCCCGGCTGCATTAACTGGCAAATTTTAACTGGCGAGCCACGAAGTTTGTTTCGGAAAAAAAAAACAAAGGAACATTTTAATGCTGTAAATTCAATTTTCTTCATGTCTGAGCAGCAAAAAGCAGGCCCCTGTCATTTATGTCCTCACAGCTGCTGAGTGGCCTACCCCAAGCCCTAATCATTTGCATCCTGGTTGCACTGGATAAGCATCTCAAGATGCATCACCCTGCGTGCAACGATAAATGTCTTAACCAGCCGGCCACCAGAGCAAGGAAGTTTTTTAGATGTTTTAAGTAAGAAAAGGAAATAATAAATGTTGAAGAGAAAAAAAAGTATGAATGATAAAGTCAAAAATGGCACCGACACAAGACTCATCCGTTTGAAATGTTATGCTTGAGAACAATAAAGTATTTTTCTTTCTATGAACATCCTGGCATGCATGTGATGGTTGTGACATCTATCAAGCCTGTGTAGGAAGAAAACATGGCAGTTTCTTCAATGTATTTTTCCTATTTCTTCTGTAAACATTCAACAGAATTTCAAATTCTTCATCCCTAGTTTTGTTTATTTATATGTATTTCAGCGTTAATTATGTTATGGAAGAGAGAGAGAAATCACAAAAAGCATCCACCATTTTATTTTCTTCCAAGTGACCCTAACAGCTTTCTCCTTTGTACAAGCTCAAAAAGAAAGAAAAAAAAAGAAACCTATTGTGGTCTAGTAGTCTATTTCTTAAGGAATTCAAAAGACTATTTCTGATGGTATAAAACCCAAACGGCATCACAGGAAGCCGTTATAGTCCTCCTGGGCGACAGGGGGCGCTACAGAACTACATTTTTTAAACGTGTTTTTTATAAGCCAGTATGAAAAGACAAAAGATTAATTAAATTACTTAGACGGGGAACTCATTTGCTGTTCAAAGGGACTAGTTTCCTTTTCCGTTCTCCCTTCCTGTTCGCTGGCTGTGTCTTCTTCCGTCCCCGGGTTGGTTCTGTCATGTCGGGGATGCGGCAGCTCAGGCTGCTGGTCAGCGAGCGGCTAACGGCGGCTGCGGAGGAAATCTTCGGGCTCGTGGAGAGGACAATAGCGGAGTACCAGGAGGAGGTGGTCCGCTCCAAGAGGGAAATCATCCAGCTGAGGCAGCAGATCGAGCAGCTGGCCGTCTTACAGCCCCGAGTGTCTTTGTTCAAAGGAGGTTGGTAGCGACAGCAGCCTTCGAGCTGTTGCTAAGTAACCGATGGAGAGGGAGAGAAAAAAAAAGAAGGCGAAGAAGAAACAAGCACTTTACGGCCATGTGAGCAACAACCGCAGTAATTTGGTTTAAGAACATGTGCTGTAAAACATAGCTAAACACAGTTCAACTGTAGCAAGAAGCGAATAGACCTTTTACAGTCGTAGGTCAGTTATTCTGTCTGTCTTGACAATAACAAGCTTTAGAGGAGGCCTATTCTGTAAAATTCACATTCTGCTGGTTTCGTTTTTAGACCTCCTTCTGCTTCTACAAATAGCCCAAAATAAAACACAAACAAATCCTCCTGATTATTGAGTTTCACTGCAAGCAACCTGGCTGTTACCCAACAACCCAAGCGGAACTGGAGCACACTTGGTCAGCTGTGTTTTTATGTTCTTTACAATGGCTGCTGGAAGTGAAGTGTTTTGCTGTTGACTTATCATCCGGAAACCACTTGGTGCGTTCTTTGTTGGACATGCAAGATGCTCCACTTCTACTTTTCAAAAATGTACTGTTGTGTTATTGCTCACCTGTTTGCAGCCTAAATACATTTTAACATGAACTGAAACTTCATTGAAACAAGATTTGCATCATGATACAATTTTTTAATTTTTTTTTATTACGACAACTGATTCAAACGATGCAGTAAAAGCCGATTCCTAACTAAAAGAGAAAAATTGTCACAGTTAACACAAAGTTTAAGGCTTACATGCAGTTAAAATATATAATGTGTTTTACTTTGTGAATTGGTATATAAAGTCCCTCTTTTGCATGTTTTCTGTCTCCTAGATGTCGAGTCAGTGTCAGAGATCCAAAGCCAGCCCCCAGCAGAGGAACAAAAGGACGATGGAGACCATCAGCAGGTTAAAGAGGAGCAGCTGGATGTCTGCATCATCCCAGACGTGAACACCGATTCTTCTGACGACGTAAAAGTTTCTCCTTTCGAATCAGAGGCAACCCCTCACGTCCACCCCCAGCCGTTACCAAGCGTCAGCTCCATAACTGTGACTCTGAACAGCTGCGATGAGGGAAAATGGATTGAGAATTTTGGCGGGAGCCCGTCGCATTCTGGTCCAAGTCGCGGCTGCGTTTCCCTCGTGCAGCCGGAGCACGTCCTGGACAGCAAGTCCTGCCGTCTCTGCGGCGTGTCCTTCGCCAGGGACTGCGACCTGATCAGGCACGTGGACGAGTCTCACGCGGGGCAGAAGGCCTTCAAATGCTTCGAGTGTCACAAGGAGTTCGCCCGGAAAGACAGCTTGACTTTGCATCTGAGGGTCCACACGGGCGAGAAGCCGCACAGGTGTCCCTTCTGCGGGAAGTTCTTCACCCAGACCTCCAACCTCAGGGTTCACATGAGGAAGCACACGGGCGAGAAGCCGTACTTCTGCAGCTCGTGTGGCAAAATGGTGGCGCACTCGTATCACCTGAAAACATGCTCCAGGCGGTCCTCAGTCACGATGGACGTTAGTGGACATTAGCGGTCTTCTAACTGAATCCTGGGTGGCAAAAACAAACTTACACTACAAACCTGAGTTTGCACAGAAAAGCCTGGGAATCATGTCGTATTATGGAAGCTTTCTTCTGATCAGATACAGATGCTACAGATGCAGACTATTTATTATTTTTATATATTATTATTTGCGTTATTATTATTGAGGTCTTTTGGAATCGCATGAAACTTTTTCAACCCATAAAACATCCGTTTAACTCTTCAAGTTTGATTTGAGTCGTTCTTCGCCAGCTTATTGCGATGTATCTCTAAATAAAGAACTATTTGAGATTTAGCACGTATCGGGTCTTTTTTGGGATAGTTTATCGTTTGGCCTCTGAACTGTGTTTATTTTATGTCCGATTGTAGTGAGCTCTCAAATGCAATCACTTGTTTTCAGGTGTAGGTACCTTTAGCACTTTGGAAAATGATGAGTTCAGAGAACAAAAACATGCAGGACTGGCTTTAGACACCACTGAGCCTCCTTTTGATAATGGTTTGGAAATTCAGGCTAAGAGCGACAGCTAACTTTAGCAGTAACTTTTCACTAACACTTGGGGTTGCTGGCTATATGCCACAACTTTTCCAGGACTTTTTTTTTTTTTGTAAAGTTTCACGAATTTAAGCTGAAAGTAATATATTCCAACCATAATTCCTGCTAATTCTGATTGCCTCCAGCTGCTGTAAGCATTACAAGAAAGGGGATTTCATTCGTCAGAAGGACGTGGCATGTGGTCAGATTGACAGAAGTGCCGATTCTGCGTCAACAGTGGCATCACTTATATGACCAGTTTCATTTAAATTAACCTAAGACAATAAAATCGGGGTTTGTATAAGATGTGAGCAAGACAGAAATTCACACAACCAATCTTGAGATGTCCAATTGTTGAAAGCTCTTGGGATCACACACACAAAAAAACTTTCGGTGCATTTTTAAAAATTATTTCATCTGACCAACAATAAACTAAACCATTTAAATGTTTTTTTTTAAGAACCAGACAGCACGATTTTTGTTGAAAACTGATCTGTAAATCATAGTTTCAAAAATGTCTGGGTTGACTGTTTTCTTATTGGAGAAGAAAGATTTACTTTTGAGAAACAAATAGGTCAATGTTTGCAGTTCTGGTTACTCCCAAAATAACATGAACGTAAAAACCGTGTTAATGAATGGAAATATATCTTTGTACCTACTATCTTATTTTTATTTTTTTTAAACACGCCATATATTTGTAATAAATAAATAATGTTCCCCTAAAAACAGACCTAGTACAAGTTTTACATAAGCTCGTTTCAAACTCTTTAAGTACTCCTAAGCTGCAGGGGGCGCTGTGGATGCATTTTACTTTTACAGGAGAGCGAGGGGGATTTGGGGGGGGAGCGAGTCACGGCGCTGTCATTTAATTAGATTACGGCTATGCTTTTTGGACTGCAGTGATCGTTTCTTTGTTGGACAGTCCGGGGCGGCATCCTTCCTGTTGTCTTCTTCCGTCCCCGGGTTGGTTCTGTCATGTCGGGGATGCGGCAGCTCAGGCTGCTGGTCAGCGAGCGGCTAACGGCGGCTGCGGAGGAAATCTTCGGGCTCGTGGAGAGGACAATAGCGGAGTACCAGGAGGAGGTGGTCCGCTCCAAGAGGGAAATCATCCAGCTGAGGCAGCAGATCGAGCAGCTGGCCGTCTTACAGCCCCGAGTGTCTTTGTTCAAAGGAGGTTGGTAGCGACGCCTTCGTCACTTAGCTGTTGCTAAGTAACTGTGATGTATGGAATGCAGCTGGGGGTAAATGTATCTGTCGATTTCTGTTCTTGCTTCACAAGAACTTTGTGAACATTTACTAACATTAATTGACAATAAATACACAAAGCAACGTTTTTTCTCTGGAGTTTGACATTTATCGTGTGTATTTTGTCTCCTATTAGTGCCAGAGAGTCAAATTCAGCTCCCAGTCGAGCAGCAGAAGGAAAGTCAGGGCGTTAAAGAGGAGCAGCTGGATGTCTGCATCAGCTCCGACCCGGATACTGATTCCTCAGAGGACGTAAAAGTTTTTCCCTGCGAGTCACAGACGGCCCCTCGCTGCGACCCCGAGCTGCTGCCAACCGTCAGCTCCATCACCGTGACTCTGAACGGCGACGACGTGCACAACGAGTGGACTGAGAATCCCGGCTCCGATTTGGCGTACTTCGGCCAAAGTCACAGGGACGCTGCCTTTCTGCAACAGGAACACATCCTGGATAAGAAGTCCTGCCGTATGTGCGGCGTTTCCTTCATCAGAGACTGCGACCTGATCAGGCACATGGAGGAGGCCCACGCCGGACACAAGGCCTTCAAATGCTTCGAGTGCCACAAGGAGTTCGCCCGCAGGGACAGCCTGGCTTTGCACATGAGGGTCCACACGGGGGAGAAGCCGCACAGGTGTCCCTTCTGCGAGAAGACCTTCACCCAGACCTCCAACCTCAGGGTTCACATGAGGAAGCACACGGGCGAGAAGCCGTACTTCTGCGACACCTGCGGCAAAATGGTGGCGCACTCGTATCACCTGAAGATATGCTCCAGGCAGACCTCGTACACGACAGACGTCACCGGGGAGAGAGCGTTTCGCTGCTTCCGGTGTGGCAAAAAGTTTCACACGATTTCAGACCTGAACGTGCACATGAAGATCCACGAAGCGAGAAAATCGCACGCGCTCGTGCAGGTTTTCTCTTAATCTGCTGTTTTGCTCTTCATAATGTCTAGATGTTTAGAATTGTCGAATGCAAATTGTTTTTTCCCCACACGTTAAAAAAAAAAAAAAATGGTGTGCAGGATTATATACAGAAGTTTGGTGTGTTTCATGTCCGTTTACTTCCTGTTATATCTCTGTAATTAAACTGAGAATAATGAACAAAAAATATCTGCTGTGTTGTTGGTTTTATTAACAGTTGTTTTTAGTTAACCTTTGGATTTAAGTTGAGATTCTGGAAATGAGCGTTTTTATTTCCAGCTTGTGATGTCGGAAACCTGTTATATAAAAAAATTAAAAATATATATATATATTTTTGAAATTACGGGTACAAAATGTCTTGCACGAGTAATGCAGTGTCTTTTTCTACATGGCACAGCTAAAAAAAGTTTAACTTATTTATTTCACTTTGATTATGACACGTTATAATAAAAAAAGCACTTTTTTTCTTTATAAATATTCCTAAAATTATGATATTTTAATTACAGTGATTAGACATAAGGTTATTCAGTTTTTATGGAATTTTGTTCCAGATGGGGTGGAAACTGCAAAAAAAAAAGACAAAACCCTTTATTTCAATGTTAAAAAGTTGTATTTGTTTAATGAATAACAAATGGAGCATCATAAATTGTAGTCTGTCTTTCAACATGTCATCATTATTTCTTACTTTGCCACTCTAATGTTTTTTTTTTTTTTTTTTGCTTTATTATTGTTTTATCTTCATTCTAAACATGTAATGCACTTTACATCGCCTTGAATTACTGAAGATGTGCTATTCAATAAAATTGTCTTACCAAATTTGGCCAGCAGGAGGTAGTATTTCACCCAGGAAACCTGGACTTCACCATAGATTGTCTATTTTAAAGAGGCAACACGCTGCTAAGCTTGTAAAAATGCTTCACACTACAAAATTACCTGTATTTCTTTTGGAAAGTTTGAGTTACCCTTTGCCCCATGTACTGCGCATTTTTTAAAATTAGGAATTTATTACCGACAGTCCCAATCCTAGATGTTTCTACTGCTCATTTTCTGTGTCAGCAAGGATGTACTGACATATGGCGAGGAGTGAGACCTCTTCCTCTGTTCTGCATTCCAGTTTCCACCTCATTCCCATACAGAATAATGCTGAGAGATGATGGAGGAATAGGGCTGCGGTTCTGACAGGCAAGCAAAATTAATTGTTGCTGGGAAACTAAAACAAGCGGTACTGACAAAAATGTACTAACTTTTACTCGGCTGTAGAGAGATAGGGCTTTATAACATGGCGGCTGATAAGTTACAACAGAAACCGGGCACTGGCGATAAAGCTAGCTAATCTGCAGCGATGGGAACCAAAAATAACGAGCTAATGGGGTCAGGTTTCCGTTTAAAACACAATTAATTTGTCGGTGTCGGATTACGGCGACGAGCCGCTTCTCTCTCTGTTTTTACTTTATGGTGTCAGTTCTCACTTCATGTTTCTATGGCTTGACATTTGTCTGTTTTTGTCACCTGTCCGCTGTGTTCAGCATGAAGACCGGGGGAAACGGACCAGGTCGGAACCGCAGTGGCTGTTTTCTCCGTCCTGCCAACAAACCCGGAGAGCCGCGCTGACCCACGGCATGGAAACAACGACGAGGGACGCAGAAAGCCATTAGATGGTGAAACAGACAGTGAGTTTAAATTAAGGGACGGTATAATAAAGCCGTTAATCCATTACAGCGGAGCCGCTGCTGAACTCCGAGGCGGATTATCTTTCCTGTGTATCAGTTTACTGGCCTCCGTTTCTCTCTCTCTTTTTTTCTTTTTTCCATAAACCACAAACGCCTCACTAAAGACACGAGCTTCACGCGAACACGTAAAACTGACTTTTAGGGAAACTCGGAAAGACAACTTCCGCAAAATATTAACCGTCAGCAGAGTCTCAACAACAACAACAGTCAGTGTTGACTTCATATGAATCAACACTGACTCGTTAAAAAAACCAATTAGAATATCAGACATTTTAAATGGATTCATTATACCCGGAGGGATGCTTGAAAGCCTTAGTTTCTGTTGATTATGAGGATTTTTCACTTCCAGATGACATTTAAAATAAGTCATCTGTAAGTGACTTTTTTTTAAAAAAAAAAAATTGGTTTGGTGTTTTATGTTACTAATTTAAAACAAAAAAAAAAATCCTAGTGTTGAAAACAGAAACGTGGGCTTCATGAACTGTATGTTTAATACTTTGTCAAAGGTTGTTTTTTTTCAAAAAGTACTTTTATTTCTCGTAAAGAAACTGCTTTACAGAAGATAGTTATATTTTCTAATGTATTATCAAACTTGATAACAGGATCATATTATGAGAGTCTTTGCATATAGTCTTGAGGACGTTGCAACGTGAAAATGTATTCAATTAAATTCAGTTGATTTTATTTACACAGGGCTAGTTCACAACAAATGTCATCTCAAGGCATTTGCAGAAAAAGCATTCATTTAAATATTACATACATTCCAGTTTATCCAAGTTATCAAACAATGTTCTCAAATGAGTAGTCAAAGTAGTTTGAAAAGTTTCTAACTAAGGAAACCCAGCAGGTGGTATTGAGACATTGAATTGCAGCATTGACTCCTCCTGGATGTGCAATCCCAATGAAGAATTCCAGTGAACAGAATGCAAGTATACATCCAGCAGAACATTGAAATAATCAAAGCAAATTCTTGTGTAACCCTAAACAGACTCATAATCAGTAGCAAGACTTAAAATTTAATATTTTCATAGTCTTCCCCCTCGATCTGACTTCTTTGCAAAGTATATATAAACCATCAACAATAAGCAAGATGATTAGTTTATGTCCGGTAGGCCCTGTTTTCTGTCCTGAGGTTACTGTTGAAATCACAAACACCCTGATGTGTCTGGTAGGAGCTGTTTTCTATCCTATGTTGCACTAATTATGTCCTAATGCCAACCTAACTGGTTAAACACAACACAGACAATCCATAGATGCATTCTGTACCAGTTTGTTGTCCCAAGAAGTACCACTGGGTTGTCTTTCTGAATGCTGGTGTAGATGCTGCTGCTGATGGCACATGGTGATGCAGAACACAAAATGACACATAGTCCAAAGGTCTGTTTGCTTTACATTGGTTAGGATGATAAACGGCATCAGAAAGGGTTGAATAATTCTGACTTTAACATAGTTGTCTTGTATTTAGTGCAAAGTGTGACTGTCTTGTCATGTGTTGTGTTTTGGGCAACAGGAGCCTTTATGACCTTTGTAATGTATCACAACATTTCAGAAAATAAGACTTCAGGATGCTTTGTTGAGCATCCTGAACAAAGCTTCAAGACACTTTGTTGTTAAGCAAGAGTTATTTCATCACCAGCACTCAATAGGTTTATAACTAAAGCTTTAACCCAAGCTGAATATAATAAAAAAAAAGGCTCTTAAAGGATTGTGACTCTACTCTTCTTGTTTTCCTCACCTGTCCTGCCAGACGCATGAGGCCTTTGGGTCCTGCTAGACAAACATATGGAGCCTGATGTAATTCCCCCGCCTTCTTACTCCCCTCCTCCGCTGGATGATGATGGTGATGATGGGGTGAGGTCAGAGGAGGATGAATTTGGGGATTTCTCTATAGGAGGCCTTTGCTCCCCGCTTGGTCATGCCGACTTCACAGAGTCAGCAACCCGTCAGTCGGATGGTCACCTGGTTGAACAAAAGCAAAGCACACCGTCTGAGGAAACTGGGAGCCGCGATCCTGAATCGTCTTTGCACTACTCGAATGGACGGGCTGGAGAAGACCTACAGCCTGGAGCCCAGGACTCTTCTGTGGAGGACACGGGGTTTGCTGATTTTGCTATTTTCACAGAGCAGGCAGGACATCCCTGGTGTTGTGGCTTCACGGAGCAGTGGGATGGGAAAGTGGACGAACGCGAATGTGTTTCCGGACAGGAGGTTGTCATGGAGTCTGAGCCTCGATCCCAGCATGCATGCAAGGCAAATGGAGGTATCCGCGTTGAGGACGAGCACTGTGAGAAAAGAGATGCAGCACTTGTGCAACCACCTCAGGACCACAGTCAGCCTCAGGGAGACGAAGGAGATGTTTGTTTAAGATCAGCTGAGGAAGGGCAAAATGTTGGGAAAACGCTGGATCTCTTTGTGGCAGAGCCTGCTTCTGACAGGGTGTCTTGTCATGATGATTGGTCGTCAGAGGAACCAAATGTTTCATCCCTTACATCTCAGTATGCCCAGTCTGATTGGGACCAGACTGATGATGAGGTGGAAGACTGTGGATATTCTGACGCTGTCGTCAGCGGCGCTGTGAACCTCGGCTCGTCTGAGTTGAATGTGCCTCACTGTGATGCCACTCAGGAAACCTCGGCTACCTCCTGCCCAGAGAAATGTACATACTTCACTGACGCTAATACCTTGCGTCACAGGGAACCTGCTGAGACAGCTGACATGGGAGCAGAGAGTCTGGGAACCCTTCCGTCCAGTGACAGCTTTGCGGATTTCTGCTCGGCGCCCACGCAAGACGATGAAGAGAGACCAACGTGGGCGGACTTCACAGACCAAAGCGGACCGACGGAGGGAAGATCGCCGACACAGCGCAGTGAGCCGGGCGATGAACAGGATGGAGTCACAAGAATGAATAGCTGTCAGGTAGAAAACAGATCTCTGAAATAGAATCCCGGCTTTGTTACCATTCATCAGCACTTTTTTTTTCTGAAATCTTATTTTTTTTTTCCTAACTGTTCAGGAGTCCCTGTCCTGCCATGTCCAGCGGCTCCTCCAGTCCAGCTTCCCAGAGGTCTGTGTCCCAGCTGTGGAAGGCGAGGAGGACCTGCCCAACCTCGGTGCTTTACTTCACATCCAGCAGCTTCCAGAGACGGACGAGGAGATCCCAGAACTCAGCCGTTCTCTGAGGTGACGACAAATAACTCAGCTGCTGTGTGCAGACTATACAGCTAGAAAAGACATTCATTATTATCATGAAATTTCTGAATGGGTCACAAATCTACAAAATCTGACAGTGTCTACATTGCTTCTGTCACCTGAAATATAAAATGTTGAGTTTCTCATGAGTGCTAGTAGCTAAGCCTGCTTGATTATCCAGCAATTTTTTTTTTCAATTATGACATCTGAAAAACACTTTATTTATTCAGGGTGTCCACATACTAGCATTCCTTAAAAGTCTTACATTTGTGTGTCTAAATTTAAGGCCTTAAAATGTCTTGAATTCATAAAAAGTTACCTTTTAGTATTTACAACGTTAATCAGGTTTTTATGGCAGGACTGTTCAAAGAGGTTTTTTGGTAAAAGCTGCTAATCTTCTGTTGCAAGCAAGCTAGCTTTTTGCCTCTATAATGGACACAAACCCAGGTTCACAGTTAATGCTATGCTTGATTGTTATGCCATTCCCCAAAGTAATAGTTGTTTTTGGTCTTAAATTTTATTAGCAGAATGTGGAAAAATTATTTTATCCATCATTTTTGGGGGCAACTATGATGTCTGAAACATCATAGTTGATGTTCTAGAACCGTCAAAAAAACATTATACCTTACAGGGCTGTTTGAATCAGATTTGCTTCTCAAATCCTGTCTGCATAATAGACATTTGCATGTCATTTGCAAAGTTTTGATTCTCCAAACCTGTTTTGAAACGCTTACCTAAGTAACCTGATAGCCTTTGATGATGACACACCTTTAAAAAAATCGAATTATTTTACTTAAAAGTGGCATGAAGCCTCATTTATACCTTTGTTTTGTTTAGATTTGCAGTCTCTGTGGTTTCACACTGCCGTTTTTGGCTAAGCACACATTGGATGTGGGCTTGCCAGTCGTGAGCTGGAGATGCATCCAGTCAGATTGTCTAAGATACAAAAGTAACCATTTTTGCTGTTTTTTTGTGTTTCACTCCCAACTCCTCTCAGGATTCAGCAGCTGATGTTCAGCCTATCTGAGGACATGCACTGCTCACTTGGGCTGCAGTTTAAGTGGGGAGGTTCTCACAGTAACACCACACTGCTCAGGTGCCTTGGTGTGGACACTAGGAACATTGTGAGTTCATTTCCAGAAGGATATCTTATTTAACTGTGTCCTCACAAACCTGAGCCAGCATATGTAAGGGATTGTTTTGTGTTTTTGTCCCCTGAAAGGTTTTTATTGGCACAAAGAAGCAGGCGGTGACTGTGCCAGCGTATGCCTCTTCTTTGGTGAGTCCTCAAACTTTTCATGTCATGACGGTAAACTTAGTTCGCACTAATTATTGTGTCATTGCTAAATTTAACACGCTAATATAACCTAGTGCCAATTAATTGGAATTACCCATTTATACCTAAAAGCCTCTCTCCTGCTGAGGGTTCACAGCAGCGTGTTACACGGCCTTATACTGCGGTCAACAATGCAAACTCGCAAATGCAAGCGAAAAGGTGAGCGAGGAGAGTCAAAGTGGTGTGCTTACAAATTTGGATAAAACCAGGGTAGTATGAACTGTCCTTCCACCGAAGCATGATTCAGTTTAAAAGACGATTTTACACAAAATGACTTCCTTTAAGCCTCCCTGAATATGAAAACCTATAAAACTGAGAATATTCAAACATGTTTCATTTTAGACAATAAAACTTATTTTTATTTATTTATTTTTTTAAAACGTGCATACAGTGGTGGTTTTTCACATGAGCAGCTGCTTTCTAAGCTTACAAAGTTAAGCATTGTGATTAATCACAACGCTACCGTTTAATCTGATTCATTTAATCTGTTCACCACACTATTAAAAATGTAACTAAGTCTCTCAATATTTCATCAGGGAATGCTAGACCCCACCAAAGACCCTTCGCCGGCTGTTTGCTCTCCAGGACGCACGGCCGTCTCGGCATCCTCAGGGCCCCCGGAAACACAGAAAGCCTCGACTCGTTCGGCGCAGGTGGCGTTCGCTAAATCAACACGACAATAAACACGTTCAAAGCCGAAACACTGATATGAGTTTGTCTGAGCAGGAGCTTCCTTCGAACCAGCCGGACTGGAGCTGTAGAGGCCTTAGCGGCTCCCAGGAGGGTACGTCCCCTTGCCGAGCCCCTCACCCCTAGTAGTCCACCAGCCACGCCTAATGGCTGCTGCTAAAAAGCCAAAAAGTGTCTCACTTCCTCTGCTTCTGTCTTTTTTTTTTTTTTAGTTCTTTTTTTTCCCCTTTCTTCACTCAGCTGATTAGCGCTGAAATCATGTTGATAGCAAAGCAAGAAGAAAATCTACTTCTTCTGTTGTCTGCTTTACCTCCTGTGACCTTTTGGAGTGTTTATCTCAGTATTTATCAGTCCCATTGTGATGAGGAAAAGATGAACATATTCATATTCAGAGCATATACACTGCAAAGACACAAAATCTTATCAGGCAATTTTTGTGTAGTTTCTAGTGCAAATATTTTAGCACACTTCAAGTAGTACAAAACAAACTTCCAAGTAACTTTTCAGCAAGACATAGGGGCTTGTTTTAAGTCAATAATTCCTTAATATTTATGAAAACGTACGAGTTCATTGGCAGATCATTTAATTTATGACAACATTTTCCTCATGTTGTAAGTGAAATAATCTGCCACTAGAACTAGCACTTTTTCTGACAATATAAAGGAATTACCGACTCAACACAAGCTCCCATTTCTTGCTGAAAAGTTATTTGGAGGTTAGCTTTGCCTTATCTATTTCAAGTGTTCGCAAATATTTTCATTAGAAACTACATAAAAATTACTTGGTAAGATTTTGTTTTATGCCTGCTGCAAAACTCAGTTGTTGTTGTAGTTTTGTCAGTGTCATCTGGTTGTCACCTTCATTTGACGTATGAAGGTTTCTACTTCAAAAAAACATACAAAAAGATTTCCATATTATTTTTTTATGTTTGCCTCACAAGGCCTTGATGGTTCCCCTGAGCTTTGGAAAAGCTTTATAGATAAAATATAAACAATGCACACTTCAGCTCAGGTCATCAGCTCATCTTTGCTCAGGAATATTTTATTAAATCTGCAAAAATTTGATTTGTGAAACTGCTTAGGGGTAAAAAAAAAAATCTAAAATTGTCATAAAACTGGACATAATTGTAGCATTATTTTAAAGTAAAGTTCATAAAAAGAACATTAAAATCTTCATTGCAAAATACCTCAAGCCCCAGCAAATTTTCACACATTTGTTTTTTTCTCAAAGACAATTTTGAGTATCTCGTCTCCTTTTTCTTCTGCACTTCCTTGTGTTGACTTTTCATAAGACATCCATCACAAACACTAGTTTGTGGTTTCGGCATTACGAAATGTAAAAATCTTCAGATCGTATGCACTGTAAATGAAATGTGCCTGTGCTGCAGTACTTAAAATATTAACTCCCAGCATAACTAAACTGAATGTTTACTAACATGCACAGTGAACACACCTGTTACCTTCAGAAACTCACCTGATCAGCATGTTTTTCCTCCTCAAATGAAAACGACATAAACACTGATTCAAATGAGCTCATCTAGCTCATTAACATCCACATTTTCTGAAATGCTAACATTCTTTATTAAAATGAAGAATTTCAAATGTTCCCTATAACAAAAAAACCAAAACACAATTTCCTCTGACCTATAGAGGGCAGTATGTTCTAAAAAAAAAACAACTTTAATCAAAAAATGAATCACACCTCATTGCAACAAATGTAAATAAAGATTTAAAACCTGCATCTTCAATCCACCTGTAACTTTCCACTGATTTTGATCGTTTTCTTTATTATTTAAGCACCTTAACTTGTCTCACAAGCCGAACTCCTCGTTTTGAGGCTTGTAATACAATCATTTTAATAATTTTTGTTTTTCACTACCGATAAAAATGGTTTCTGCTTCAAAAATACGGCAGAAATTTTTATTGATGAGTTGTAACTTGTGCCTGCAGGTTTTTTTTCTACCTTAGACTGTTATTTTCATTATCATTATTTTTTTTCACTTACCCAATTTTATTGCTCAAATTGAGACATGCACTGCATAAAAGACTGTTGGGAAAATCCTTGTAAATACTGAAATAAATCAGTTGATCCTCCCTGTTTGGTCTTCTCCTCATACCTTTCACAACTGTTAAGATTTTACAACTTTGCTCTCTGGTTTGAACACAAAGTTGAGATTTGTTTTTGTATGTTTTTTTTTTTAATAATTATTTTTTTAATGGTTGTTTTATGAAGATAACACAGTTCTTTACAGACACGGACAGGAAAAAACAGCATCTCCTCTAAGTTGCTCTTTTTTTGGATTAAAAACTAAAAGTGCATTTAGAAGAAGCTTTAAAATAGATAGTGAGGTTAAATAGAGACTGAAACCCAAAATCAGTTCTCATTTCCATTCAATTTTTCCTGTTGATATCAGTCTGCTCCTCACTGAACCTTGATTATTTTGGGTCTGAGGATGAGAGCAGATCCAGCAGCAGCAGCCGAGCCAGCAGTCCTCCTCCAGGTCAGCACACAAGACGTTTTTCTGCAAACATTGTTGATTTCTGCTCCTATAAATCTCTTCAAGCTTTTGTTCCCTTTTATGTGTTTGCTGCGCACATCTGCATCTGAAGGCGTCGACTGTGAGCTGTATAAAATAATCATAAGCAAACTGGAAACTGACAATAAAACCAGTCAGACACAAGACACTCTGAACCGCCTGATGTCCACAGCAGAAAGCACGAGCATTTCCCCCAGGTCTGTCAGCAGAAATGTTCAGATGCTGTGCTTTTTTTTGTGTGTTTTGTTAAGCCTAATATAAAACCACTTACAGAGACCAGCTACTAGTGTTTAAATCTGTTTATTTGTGTTTGATCAGGAAGCCTTCAGCCCAAGAAGAGCTGAGTGGAGAAGCTGGCAGAATGATCTCTGAACTTCCTGACTTGTCCTTCATGCAGGCCAAAGTTCTGATGTTCCCCGTCTTTCTCGCACCCGAAGCTCACAATTCCCCAAAACTACTCTAGCTGCTCAGCAGCCACTGATAACTCACTTGTTTGGAAAGACAAATAAAGAACAAAATATAAGTGTGTACAGTACATGAGCTGATGTAGATTTTAAGAAGTACAATATGAGATGCCTCATACTGGCCTAACTTGTTTGGACAAGGATCGTCATGTTTTGTTTGGACAAGGATCGTCATGTTTTGATCAAACTACGCCACCTGCTGGCTACTTAATGTATCTTATTCAAAATGGAAGGCAATCAAAACTTAACTATTAAAACTTAAGCAGATATGCAGCTGCATTACAGTGTATCCAAGTATTACTGTCTTCAGGTTCAGTCTTTGGATTTTGTTGCGGAATTAACCTACATGTATTTACTTTAGGTATTGTATAATGTTGTATTCTTTGAATATTTTGAGTATGCATATTTTTATTTTAAATAAAAATGTGTCAGACTAAATGTAAACTCATAAGTAACAAATTATAGGTTGATTTTTGCTCACATGTTATTGAGGATGGACTTTATGGATCAACTGAGAAGACCTGAAGATGGGAAGTTGCATTTATGTACATTTTGGTGTTATACTCAAATGTTTTAAATTATCATAAAAAATATATCCGATATCTATTTATTAAATATTAATTTCTGATATTAATTCAAAAAGGTCTCCAAGCCCTATGTGAAAGCAAAATTTCTAGAATTTAAATTAACTTCCCACATCCAGGCCTAAGTACTGACAAAAGCTGTAGAATCAAAAAAATCATTGAAACAGTCTCACAATGAGAAGTGGGTTAAAATATCTCTTAAGGTTACAATCTAAAAATATTCAAGAACAGATGAGAAACAAAGTCACAGACTGAGGGACTTCAGTGAATCACAGTTGAAGGAATTATCCACAAATTGAACAATTGTGGGATTTTTACTGCTCTGCCACAAAACATGTTTCTAATCGAGAGTATGTTTTTTTAGGGGGGGGGAGGTTGTGGGTGAGGTAAACAAACAAACAAACTTCTTCACCTGTTTTGATCCATAGTGCTAAGCTGCGTCTCCTGCACAGACGACCTTTGTAGCCGTCTGTACTCCTCAACAAATTATCTTTCTGTGATGACAATATGCAGTACACCTCCAGTCAACAAATTCCTGTTTAAAAATCAAGAAACACAATATGTTTTGTTTATGGCAGTAACAGCATAAGCAGTGACAGGCAGCAAGATGGTGCAGTTACAAATCCTATGTGATCATCCATCGACGGAAGTTCAAATCATGGCAGAAGGATGAGTCACAGGTAATGAAGCAATTTAATATTGTAGGCTCTCTGAACCAACATAATTTTGCTTAGTAACTAGTCTCTTCCGTGGCAACATATGACAGTTTGACCTCAGAGAAGGAGAAAGGGACAAGTAGAAGTACTTAAAAAAACACACAAACTTCATTCATTTTATTGGTAAACATGAACACCAGTGGTTTAAAGTAATACTAATGCAACTCATGTAAAACAGCTAAATAGAAGATGGAACAAATGTACGGTTTTATTAATTATTTCTTGGCATTTGCTGGCCTCCATAGACAAGCATCAAATATGTATTGAACTCAAATGACAAAAAATAAAAACTGACTTTAATATAAAAACTTAAAATACTTCTATTATAACCTCATAACAAGTTTATGAAACTAGACATATGCACAAATACATAAATATCTGTATATAAAAGCATTTTATGTCGAAGACCTAACAATTTCAGAGGGAGTCGCCATTGATTTTAGCGCCTCCGTCACATACCGGATGAGCACCCTTCCCTTCCTCTTCTTGGCCGGGCTGCTGTGTCTTCCTTCCGGCTTGCCGAAGAAAGTTGAGGAGGGTTCAGCGGCAACTGGGCTTTTACACAATGGACAGCCAGGGAAGGAAAGTAGTGGTCTGTGACAATGGAACCGGGGTAGGTTTGCGTCTTCGGCCCGCTGCTTCACCGAGCAGCGCCTCGCTCCAGACGGAGCCGTAATGTCGAACAATTTGCTGAAACAGGAAGTGGGGCTGTCCGCGTCTGCAGCTAGCTAGCCCGAACTGGGCGTGTAGCCTCGGTTCCAGCAAATTTCCATTCATTCGCAATCGCCTCGGAAACACCTCTCTGAGTTTCTACAGTTGTCAGGTTTAGAGCTGAGTTCGTGGCTGTGGCTGAAGCTCGCGTGTTGTTTAAAATCGCGACTAACGGTAACTGTTCATCGTAACCAACGGTGGCTGAGCTAAAGCTGCTAGCTAAGGAGCCTGTCAGGTTAAACAGCTGGTTGTCTGCTAGCAGCGTCAGGAATTTATGGAGATTTACCCGACAAAAGCTCGTAATTTGCAGTTTCATAATTGTTGCTATTCATTTGGTTTGCTTATAAATTTAAACGAATGTTTTTTTTTGTATAAATTGCCATCAACAGCTAGCTTTAAGGCTATCTAGGCCGTGTCAGGTGAATAGAGGAACCTCCTGTATGGTCTTCGCAGCGACTTCGCCCAAAATTATACCCTGGCGGCGCCTAGACTGGGTGAAAAACACACAAACTCGAGTCATGTTTTAACTGCGTTTCACACATTTCAAAAACATTGTTGGGCCCATGTGCTGTTGACAAGCATTTTAGGAAGTCTTAGGATACAGGAAATGCTAGCATAGGAGCCTTCAGTTTTGTGGAAAAATGCCTCCGAACATCAAAGCCATAAATTTGTCACATTTGTCACAGCGGTCGACCAATGTTGAGTTTTCATTAGCTAATAAATATGTTCATCTTAAGGCGCGTTTTTGCCATTTCATCCTAATTGCTTCATATTCACAGGCATTCAAATGTTCGTTGTTTTAAAGGCAGGGATTTGTGACAGTCGATTTAGGACCCTTAGACTTTGATCAGTTTTGTTTTCGATGCATGTAAATTTATTGCTGTACACCGACACAATCATATCTACCGTTTATCAACAAAGTATTGTGATTATCCCAACTAATTGACAAAGACATTCTCTTTATTACATTTCAGCTGTAATTAAGCGTTGGTTGCTTAATTACATGATAGTTATGATTGTGCATTTGTGAACCCTTGATGAATTAAGGATGCACCAGTCAGAAGGCCAGAGGTCGAAATCAGCCAATATTTCAACAGTACTCTGGTCGGTAATTCACAAGTCGAATAAAATCTTTAAAAATCAAGTGGCCTGGCTATATAGTTCCTTCATTTTCTGTTGGATTCAAAGCAAATATCTTTCATCATAGAACCTGCAACACATTTTCCATCTTTGCTTTTAATTTAAAGGGGAAAAAAAGATTCTAAGGTAGATCAGAAAGTGGCATTTGCTCAAAAACTAAATCTACATTCTCCATCCCAGCTTGGAAAATGACACAAAATGTTTGAATAAAAGTGTCTTATGACAAAATCTTTCAAACATATTGTATTGTATCAAGTTTATATAAAAGTTAACTTTTTGTGTCACCACAGCTGAGCTGATTTTGGTGTATCTTCTACCTCTCGACATGCTCAACACACTAGGCTTGCTAATCTTTGCCAAAACTCAGGAATGTGCTCACTGCACACACAGGTACCACTGCCTCGTCTGGAGTTGCAGGGACTTCCTTATCTAAACACCGTCAGCAGTCGAGGAGGATGTTGGCTCAGCGCGTTACTGACTAATAAGGCTTTTTTCGGATGTGAATTTTTCAATAGCTCTGTGTGAAGCCAGCAAAGAGAGAGAGAGCAGAAAAAAAACCCAGCCATATGTCAGAGTTGAATAGAGAAGTTAAGAGGAAGTGAGAAGAGACTAAACCACAGTCGCTTATGTCACAGGCACATATTCAGAGATCTGACACATTCTGTGCCAGATCTGAGTTCAGTGTGAGATTACGTTTTTTTTTTTAAGCTGTCGATGCAGAGAGTTGTAAATCAGCAGAAGAAATGACCTTATTTTAAATTCTTAGCTTTTCCCTGAAGCGGGTAAGGGAGGGTTGAACTAATTTCTGCACTTAAATATTGTGTTCTTATTGGAGAAGATTAAAGCGTGAACAGTTTTTTTTTTTTTCTTTGTCCTTAATTTGACTCTGTTGCACAACTGAAACGAGTGCTTTGTGCACAGAAGCTAAATGTTGCAACAAGAGACCATGAAGATAGTTGTTACTAAATTGTTTGGAATATTTGGTCATTGTACTGAGAGGGCAAAGTTGCAAATGTAATTTTAAAGGGCAAGATTATGATTTCAACAGTTGTACTTTTTCTCACTGTGTCTTGTTTGATACGAGTTTCATCGTATGAAGAGTTTATGTAAAAATGCCACGTTTCACAAAAAAATGTCCCCAAGCCGACAAATTTGTCTTCCTTTGAAAAGGTAGGCAGCTTTTAGTTCTTTGAAACTCCAGTCCCTTCACATTAAATTAACTTTAATTTGTATGAAAATCACAATTTTGAAACCTTACAGCCTTGGAGGTGGAGCCCACAAATTTCTCTTGGATATTTAATGCAAGAAATCAAAACATTTCAAAGGTTTTGGCTTCAGGCGCAAGATTTCTAGAGCCAACTTGTGGGTTGTATATGTCTGAAGAGTTTTAATGCATCTGCTTATCACTTCCTCTTTCCTCTGGTCTCTTCCTGCCTTTTGCAGTTTGTCAAGTGCGGCTATGCAGGCTCCAACTTCCCAGAGCACATCTTCCCTGCGCTTGTTGGGAGGCCCATCATCCGCTCCACAGCCAAAGTGGGAAACATTGAGATCAAGGTACGAAGAGGTTTATTTGACCAAAATGTTCTTTCTTCTTTCTTAATATCTATCTACAAATTCTAAGTAAAAGAACACAGTTTGTGTGAAAACCCCCACCTGTAAATCAGTTTTAGACATCAGGTGTTGTAAGTTCAGAGGTAATCAATTTGGAGACAGCAGAGGGTTCTTATTGGCACCTGTCTCGACTTTTCTTCCTGTTTGTTTTCCTTCATTCGTCTTTTGTTTTTTTCTACCTGTTTTGCCCTTTCTCCACGTTCGTTCTCCCTCGGTGAAGTAGAATTCCCAGAAGATGGTAAGTTCAGGTTGTTGTGGGAGTTCTGTTCTTGCCTGCTGCTGATGGTTTTTAAATGTCATGCTCAAACTGAAAATGAGGAACCTGGGTTCTTTTCTTTTTTTGATTTAACACCTAATTTGTTTGCTGATTTTTTTCTTATGTGTGCGTGTGTGTTTGGTTCAAGTGAGTGGCAGGGAATAAGGAAGACATCCATCACTTAGTTAATGTACTCCCTTCTGCAGGCTGAGCGCGTTGGCAGAAATGCCTGCAATGAATCAGAGGCCAGCTGTTATCGATGGAGCGCTAAAAGAGATTTTGGACCGTTTCCATTTTTAGAGCCTCTGATCTCGTCGCACGCCCTGACAGCCAAAACGCCCACCTCAACCATGCCGCCGTGTTAAGCGGGAGAGAAATTGAAATGTCATCTTAAGCTCTCGGTTCTCCCCGGTTACGTGTTTGTCGGAACTGTAGGCATTTTAACTCATCAGCCAGTCAGGAGCAGAAGAAGTGTCCTCACTTGAGGACGCATGGCAGACAGCTGGTAGTCTGAGATCAGAGGACATCTGGTTTTCTTTTAAGACCACATCGAGGCGATTCTTGCGACTGGTACTTTGTTGATGCCAAAGCACACAGGATGAATCCATAAAATGGCTGCTTTCAGTCGGCTTTTGATGTCTCCAAGCGGAATGTGAGATGCTTGACTGTGTGGCTAACGGCGCGTTCTAACCCGGCAGCTGTGTACATTGCCACGGCGGCCTTGCATGTGGATGGTTGAATGTGGGGGTCGAGGGTTGGTTTGCTATTGCCGAGGGGAAGTGGTTCCAGGTGTAAATGCATGGAAACATGATGCTTTGTAGTGCATGCTGGGTAACAGAGTCCCAAGCTGAAAGGCTACAGGAATACATCTGTTTGCCAGTAGACAGATGGCGCAAGATGTATAAGCTTTAGTCAACAAGGAGGAGAAGAACGTAATAAAGTTACTGTATAGGGCTGCAACTAAAATTTATTTTAGTAATCAATTATTCTATTGATTAATCAAATTGTAAAAATTTACAGAATTTTTATTTAGTCACTTAAGCTGTTTTAAAACCCTATTAGAAATGCATTAAAAAGATACAAATCAACATTTCAATTCCTTTTTTTAAAAAAAAAAAAAAAAAGAAAATGCACATTTTATTTCCTAAAATGTAATAACAAAGCATTCCTTTAGTGAACACTTGATCATTTCTAGCAAAGGATGCATCTGCAGTTAAGAAAAAATAAAAGTACCGTCAACTAATCTGTTTGTGCTTTTGGAGAAACGTGTTTCATATATTTTCTCTCTGGAATTTGAACCAGGTGAAGCTCAAAATGCCACTTGAGGAGTTCTGGGTAAAACATATTTACAATGAATACGTCATCTTAAATGCAAAATGTTAACTTTTTTGTACAGTCTCTCTGACTGTGGTGTTCTTTCAGCAAATGGCCATTTTTAGAGTCTGTATCCTCCGCTGAGCGATTAATTGATTACTAAATTAGTTGGCGATTATTTCAATAATCTATTAATTGCGATTAATACACTTAATCGCGATTAGTTTGATTAATCGTTTCAGCCCTATTACTGTATTGGTTTTCAACTTGTCTGAGTGACACCAGGCGATCCAAATAAGGAGCTTCATGAGCTGAATTCTAACAGTATTCGTCTCTGCTGACCCCTTCCTCCAGGACTTGATGGTGGGAGACGAGGCCAGCGAACTGCGCTCCATGCTGGAGGTGAACTACCCCATGGAGAACGGCATCGTCCGGAACTGGGATGACATGAAGCACCTGTGGGACTACACCTTCGGCCCGGAGAAGCTCAACATCGAGTCTCGCAACTGCAAGATCCTGCTGACCGAACCCCCCATGAACCCCACCAAAAACCGGGAGAAAATCATCGAGGTACAGCGACGCATGTCTTGTTTTGGAGCGGCTTACTTTGCCCAATTGATTGCGTTAAACCGGTTGTCACGGAGGACGCAATGTATTAAAAGCTTTGCAGAAGCGACGCCGATATAAATGCTGTAAATCACGTTTTAAAAGCTAATGTTTCCATGTGCTGCTAGCTTTCTCTTATCAAACCGATACATTTGCTCATTCTCCACACAGGTGATGTTTGAGACCTACCAGTTTGCAGGAGTCTACATTGCTATCCAGGCTGTCCTGACACTGTATGCCCAGGGTAAGAGTTTTGATGCCACAGTTGAAAGTTTATAACATTAATCTGTAACTTTTACAACCCAAACAGGCATTTTTTACTCTGTTCAGCTAAACAAAACTGGCTTAGAGCCACAGTTGTTGCATAATCTTTTTTTAAAAAGACAACTCTCATAACTTTTGGTCTTTCTCTACTCTAGTTAGTTTGTTGTTTTCATTAAAGAATCACTATTTCAATTCTGTCTTTAGGTTTTGAAATAATAAAAACACATCTACATTTGTGTTAACAGATGATGGATACATTTCTTTATATGAAATCAGTATTTGTGGAAATGTGATTTTGTTACTATTAATTTTTTTTTTAAACCCTAATGATAAGAAATGCATCTTTAAAAGTAACAATAGTATTTTTTGAGTCACTTTGGTCTAAAAATTTATTGCAATACTCAATAAGAAACACCCTGCTACTTGTTTTGTCCAAAGTTAGTGAGAGCTGTTGTAGAAGGCTCTGGAGCCGCAGGTTGCAGTCCTCTGGTTTAATCAAACGATTACTGTCAGACATGATACCTTTTCTTCCTTGTTCAACAATATTTCATTCCCATATTTCTGCTGAACTACATAAATAATGTTTTTTTGAGATACACCAAGAAGTTGACAGGTAGCTGAAATTTGAGGGTTTTTTTTTTGTTTTGTTTTTTAGAGGGAAACTGTTTTACAACACGTTGGACACGTTCGTAGTTTATTCAGGCTGACAGAATGACACATTCAGCAAATGACTAGAAAACTGACTAAAGTAGCGAAGCAAGACTGTTTGTCTTTCTAATCTTAGTCTGTAATTGCTGAGTGTTCCTAAAGGCTGACTTTTAGAAACAGAGTTACGACAAGAATTCAAATTTTATCGGAGACTTTAGTTTTAGTAAATCCACTTGTGCTAATTACTGTTATAAGACAACTTTAAGAAGATTTTGTTTGTGTAACAAAAATCTTAAAAATTGGATCTTAAAGAGTCTATTAAATGACAAACTGTTAGAAAAGCATGTAGTTGATTTGATTTCTTCCTGCTTTAGACTTTCCCCATGTCCTCTCCCCTCATTTAAGGCATACAGGACCAGTGTTGGCTATAAAAGCATCACCTATTATCATTACACTAACAAGTGTGATGAACAGTTTTAGGGTTTGATAAGGTCTCCTGCACTCTAACGGGTGGAGTTTCATACAGTGAAAGAGATATTTTCCCACACTCGTTCCAAAATCCTCCTTCAACTCTTTAATTGTTAAGTCAACCGGCAACTATTGAGCTGTTTATAGTTTTGAACTGTCACAAAATAGAGGTGATTTAAGGTTGTGTTCACACTTGTAAAGCAGAACTGATGTCCGATTGCAGATACGCTTTTAAAACAAAGCACAAACACCTTGAGATATGACTTAAAATATATATTTTGAACCGCAAAAAATTTGCCGCCCTGGGTTACTGCCCACATAAGCCCCTTTTGCCCTATTTTTGCATCTCTAACCAGTTGATTGGAGCAGCGCTTGGCTTGTAACACCCCACACGTATGCACAATTCATATATGAGAATGTAATAGAGCAATTTAACTTGTATGTAATGGTGTTGCTGTAAGATTTCAACCTTTCACTTAAAATACTTTTGGAGATTGAATTAATTTGCATAAATCCCGATAATTAAGATGTTGCTTTTATTTAGTGTTTTTGTTCCTCCACTCAGCAAGTCTGTGCCCCTTCGTCATAATGCTCTCATCTGATCAACATTTACCCAGGGAATAAATAATAACCTGCCCTGCTTGCTTGTGTCAGGCCTTCTGACTGGTGTGGTGGTGGACTCGGGCGACGGTGTGACACACATCTGTCCAGTGTACGAGGGTTTCAGTCTGCCCCACCTGACGCGACGTCTGGACATCGCAGGCAGGGACATCACCCGCTACCTCATTAAGGTATACGGTCTCTAAGGAAGACAAAAAAAAAAACCCAGCTCAACTGCCCTGATTTGATCTAATCTAGCTTCCTTTTCCCTATTTTTTTTTCCTGTTTCTTTCTGTGGATTTAGCTGCTGCTGTTGAGAGGCTACGCCTTCAACCATTCTGCAGACTTTGAGACAGTTCGCATGATGAAGGAGAAGCTGTGCTACGTGGGCTACAACATCGAGCAGGAGCAGAAGCTGGCTCTGGAGACCACTGTTTTGGTGGAGTCTTATACGGTACATCTGCACTTATTTATGATTTTTGTACAATCGGTGTAACTTCCTTTGTGATGTCACTTGATAAACTCCTGAAATGGAGCTGAAGGTGTGTTTCACAGACCTTATTGCGTAACCAATGGCCTGCATTGGTTATAAAGGGGTAACTTCTGGTTCAGCCGGTTCACTTCTATATATGGAGAAAAGGAAGTGCTGTGTTGAGAAATCGAGCCACTTATTTTCTTTATTGAATACAAAAGTTGCATCCCTCATATTCAACCGCTACAAACGTTCTTAAGCAAATCGCTTTAAAATATTTTTGCTTGCACTGTCTTCTCACAATTCTACGTTATTTAATTCTGCTGGAATTTCATTTCCACTGAATAGATTTTGTTGTTGTTGTTTTTGCTTGTGTGAAAGTTTTTGCCCAACTCAGTTTTCTATATTCAGCGTCTCTCTATGAATGCAATTTTCTTGGTAGGGAACTTTTCTTATACTCAGATTAATTCAGAGAAGTTAAAACAGTGCAAATAAAGTCTAACTACAAATACGTTTCCATGAAAGCCTGGCTAAAAAGTGCAGTGTTAGGGTCTACATGTAAAAAATTAAAAGCCATTCAGAATAATGAATATTGTTAGTCAATCAAATAAATTACACCAAATGACAAAGTTAGTCATCATGGACCTTAGTTTGCATCAGTCTCTCACTAGACCTCAGACTTTGAATCTGGAGCAGGTTCAACTTATCCTGTCTTTTTATTTTTGTCCTTCTGGCTCAGCTAAACCCCTCAGTAGTCCTGTAGAGCAGGTTTTCAGCTCAGTCAGTCGGGGCAATCGACTGGATCCGCCATTACGAAACCACTGCAGGTGTCACCACTTGTTGGAGACGAGACAAGGCTGCAGCTTTAATATTTAGCAACTTTACAGACAAATCGGATTCGTCAAGTCAAGCTTCTTAGAGGTCGGTGATCGAAGAGAAAACCAATTCTTTGACATCCAACAATGAGACCAACTAAGAGAATAACTTATAAAATATATCCACTATAAGAAAGAGTAAACTGTAGAAATCCTTTTCACTCGTAGACAACACCTAACTGTCTGTGTGGATCTGCATTTTTGAGACAGACGGGTCGTCCTCCTCCAGGTGTCTGGAATAGAACTTGCATCAGATTTTCAGTCACTTGTGAAACAAAATGACAAACTGGAACATCTGCATTCTCCAGGCCTGAGGTATCCCTGCCAGCGAACACACACCCCATGGGGAGGGTAACATCAACGTAGAGTTTACTTTTTTAATCTAAAATTATTTCTTTCCATACGCCACACACGAGCTGAAGCTTCACATTGCCACATAGCACATTATAATCAAAGAACTCTTCTCAAAGGTTCCTTATGAAGTACTGAAACTAGTGGGTTATTAAAACATCAGCAGTGAGCTGGAGGGACTTCCACATGGCCATAGTTGGCTGCCTAATGGCGGGGTAGTGCTATTTTCTCTGGGTCTCAAACATCTGGGCGTGCAGCTCTCCGCCATCAGCCTTGCTTTTCTTTCCGAGGTTCTTTTTCCCCCTCTGGAAGGGGAACCGCAGAATCTAAACGTCTGTGTTCCTGCACGCCTTTTTGAGCACATGTTGTGTCTCGGCGCTCACTGTGACCGCGCGCGCGTGTGCGCTTTACGGTTGGTGTAGGCGAGTCGGCGTGCAAGACGCACCGAAACAAGGAGGGCAATGTGACTGTGGCCGAAGGGCTGCTGAACTGTGCGTGACATCATTTCCTGTGCAGCCACTTTTGTGGCAGCAGCAGGGCTCCACTTCCTCCCACTGCTCTCTACTCAATGAAGCCTTTTTTTAGCATTTTTTTGCTAGCGCTTGAACACATTGGCTGAACCTGGCTTAGAATCCACAGTTTCTGTGGCTGCTCATTATCTGCACTCATTAGAGTGCTCATTATGTTGTTTTCCATATTGGGGAAAGCAGTATTTACAAGTTGTGTGGGGAAGGTTCTACTTTGTTCAGAACCATTTTGGTAGCATTGTACCTTTCTTAACCTGCAATCACACCCCGAGGTGCTCCACCAAACTCTCCTCTTTTCATCTCATTCCCTCCCACACGTTTCCAGCTGCCAGATGGCCGAGTGATCAAGGTGGGAGGAGAGCGCTTTGAGGCCCCTGAGGCTCTGTTCCAGCCCCACCTCATCAACGTGGAGGGCGTCGGAGTGGCCGAGCTCCTCTTCAACACCATCCAAGCCGCTGACATAGACACCAGGTGAGACCCAAGAGTCCAATATGCCATAGTCAGCTAGATTTCTTGATCTTTGTTTGAAATATTAAAACAAACAAAAAAAAGAACAGCTGTCATTTAAAGTCAGTATCTTCCTTTTTTTTAAACCAACGATGTGGTCACTGAGAGGGTATCAATTTGTGTTTGAAGTGAATCTTGAATGAAAGACTTTTAAGGCTATACACACCCGGAGGTGATGGGTTCTCAAGTCTCAATCACTGTCCTCCATCTTCCCTCTGGTCAGGCCCGAGTTCTACAAACACATCGTGTTGTCGGGAGGATCCACCATGTACCCAGGGCTGCCGTCTCGACTGGAGAGGGAACTGAAGCAGCTGTACTTGGAGCGCGTGCTCAAGGGAGACGTGGACAAACTTTCGGTGAGAGACCAACCCTCACATCTTTCTCCTAAACTGACTGTCTGACCTAAAACTGTTTGGATGTGGCTAACAATGTGGCAGGAAGAGGAGAAACCACTGCAATGATTTTATATCACAATCAGTTGAGTTGCAAACACTTCATTTTTATTTATTTTTTTAAAGGAAATGTAACTTTTAGGTTCAGCTGTTATTCTCTGAAATTAAACATCAGAGATCAGATTAGTGTTACTCTAACTTCCAACAAGTGGAAAAAAGTGTAGGCGTTTATTTTAATCTCTTTCAAAGACACTCAGACGATTTTATCTCCCTGAAGTTTGCAAAACAGATTAAGATTTTATATTTTGGATGCAGTATACATAATCAACCACCAGGTGGTGCAAAAAGTGTACAAGACTTTCATCTTTGTACTCGTAGGAATCATCTTTGTGATGATTACTGCCCTAATCCAGTCCTGTATTTTACATTGAACTTCAGCTGCAAATGGCAGCTGTTTGATTTATATCCTTTGATATGAGCAATGAAACGAAGAAAACTATACTGTCTATACAGTAAAAAAAATATCTGCCTTGAGTTTTGACAATTCAGAGAACAGAAAGTTTAGTTGGGTTTTTAAATGATCTTGAAATGAGGTCAAAGTAACCTTTCATAATCAGTATCCTGTATTCTTATTCATTTGTTCATTTAGTGGTAAGATTTGTATTTCAGGATTTCCTTTTGTATGCCAAACACTATTACAATATATAATTTTTGTTTAATCTGAGATTTTCTGGAGAAAGTAAGAAATTCTGTTTAAAAAAATAGTGTTCCTTATTTAACTATCAGAAAAATGAAAGTAAATGACAGCTTTTATCTTTAATTTTTACTTTTATTTACACAGCTTTTTATTGAGAAACAAATAAACAAACACAACAACAAAAAAGGCAATTATATAATATTTAAATAAGAATAAAATATGAGCTCAAACAATAGCGAGTTTCATAATATTTCTTTTTTTTGTCTTCAAATAAATATTAAAGTAATTTACCTTCTGAGCTAGTGTCAAAAATAAAGTTAAAGAAAAATAATTTTCCCAAAAATGTGTTTTTAGATAGACAAATTTCACCGTTGCACATATGAAACGGCAATTAGAAAACTGGAACAAAAACTTAACCAAGTCAAGACAAAAATGTCACATGAACAATTTACGAAGAATAAAGATTGATATAACCTCACTGATCTTTGCACTGAAATTTCCATCATATTATAGGAGATACAGGAAGAATCTGGATGTTTGTCGGAAAATATAGGAAAATTCTGTTTCTCTCACCCCCCCCAAAAAAAAAAAAAAAAAAAACTTATTTTGAGTTGTAAACTATAGATTCTGTTAAGTTGTTTTGCTCTGATCAATAAACTGCAGCTTTGCTTTTCACCCTATCGAGAGGAAACTGGGGTGTTTTAATCGTTCATAACCTGATTGGCATGATCTCAATCTGACCTTCAGTGTCAGGAAGCTCCTGACACGTTTTACACACTAACGCGATGTGACGTGGAATAACTCTACAAAGCATCTGTGTTTCAGATCGTTTTGGTTCGCTCGCGTTGCACGAGGCTTTGAAACATTTCCCAGGAAATGAACCAACGAGGAGGAAGGAAAACATTATGAACACTTTTTATTGTATAAAAACCGACTCCAGAAAGCGTCATTAGCACTGCAGTCTGCAGGATTTAATATTGAAACTGACGTGCCATGCACCAAATAAAATTTACAAGGTAATAACTTATATAAATATTATGCTCGGAGTTTATGCGTCCCCCCCCCCGTAGCCAAAAAAAATACTTTTGTGGTTCGCTGCTTTGACTTCTTTATTTATTTATTTATTTGAATATGAAGCGTCACTACTCGGGACACAGTTCTGAAGTTGCCACATTTTTGTCAGATATATTTAACTTTAGTGTTTTTCATTTAAGGCTATTTTGTGCCTTAAAAGCTGCTTTAGTCGAGGTAATTTGTGAAATTTTAAATATAAAAATGGAGGAATTGGAAGATACGAAGGTTGCTCCAACCAAGCCCGTTTTTTTTTTTTTTTATGTACATGAAAAAATATCAGTTTTCTGTCTCTTCATCTATCCATCTTTCGATTTATCCACCTCTCTCAATCAGTCCGTTTATTTAGCTGTTTTTTTTTTTTTCTGCTGTATAATCACAGAAACTTAAAGATAATTCAGCAAATTTAAGTGTGAAAATATATGGATTTTAGGAAGGGGGGAGGGTGGAGTAAAAACTCTAGACTACTGTTTTTACTGCTGGGTTTGTCTTTTGGCATCTCAGTTTGGGAACGGGATTGCGAGAAGATAAACTGAGAGGAACTTCAAGGTCACACTGTAAAAGCGTTGAGTCTGGAAACACAAACTGGCTTGATTTTAATCATGGTAACTACTCATTTTGTGGCACAAATCCTGATCCTGGGAACAAAAGCTTATCTTCACCCACGGCAGAGGCCGGTTGGGTTTTCGATCCCGATCTCCCTCGCCCCGCGGATCACAGAAACCACGAAGGCCTTCGCTGGGGAACACGCTGTTGTGTTGTAAACTTATTATAACTCCCTCTGCGTTCCCCTTGTCGTGCAGAAATTTAAGATCCGGATTGAGGATCCTCCCAGGCGAAAGCACATGGTGTTCCTGGGTGGAGCGGTGCTGGCCGACATCATGAAGGACAAGGACAACTTCTGGCTGACCCGGGAGGAGTACCAGGAGAAAGGAGTCCGCGTGCTGGAAAAACTCGGAGTCACCGTCAGATAAAGCAGCGGGACGGACAGAACAGCCGCACACCTGAAAACACAGATTCACAAACACATTTCCTCCATTCGCCCATATTGCAGAGTTTATATCTATTTATCCCTCTCTCTCTCTCTTTTTTTTTCTTCTTTTTCCTGAAAGTATCAGCTGCTCTTGAATTTTCCTCAAACATCTGAAAGTATCAAGAGTTTACCTCTCTCTCTTCCTGCTCCTCTTCTCTCCTCTCCTCTTTTCTTCTCTCCTGTTCCAGGATTGGCTCAAAACTTGTCTGGGAAGCCTCCCACAACCCCGCGAAGCAGCTTCCCGCTTCGCGATTTGAAATGTTTTATTTTTACAAGTTCTTTTGTTTTGTTTTTGTTGTTGTTTTTTTTCACGGTGGAGATGATAGATGGGTCATTCCACCAGCTTCAGGCCTTTTAGGAGGATTAAAACGATGCAAAGTCTCAAACTCATAACGCCGCATTCACAGTCCATCACAAACAGCCACGGCCGCTTTCAGCATCTGTTATAGGCGAGCGCGAACTGATCACATTTTTTTGGTGTTTTATTTTTTTTTTATATATATATAAATGATATGACATGGTTTCTGGGTGAGGGTTTATGGCTCTGCTCTTCTTCTGTGGCTGGATTCTTAAGTTCTACATTACTGTTTTGTTTTTTTCATGATTTACTCCTGGTGTTGTGCATTGAGCCGTTGGAAATGGAATGCACAGAGTGACACACATCCTTGTGCTTTTTTCTTTGATTTTTAAAAAAATTTTTTTTTTTATAAATATAAAAGAAAATTGATGGTTGATTCATAAAGGGACAGAAAAAGTAAAAGCCTGACGGAGAGTTTGTGACGGTACGTTTGGGGTTAGTTAGTTAGTTGTGGGAGGGGAAACACGGTTAATAAGAAGCGGGACGGAGTGAGTATTTGTTCATTTCTACCTTCTCTTTAGATGTAAATCTCATGGATACGAGTGGCCACCGCCGCGTCGTACCGCTTTGTCTCTCGGATCCAAACGGTTGGAGGCAGGTTGAGCGGCCATTAAAGTTGGAAAATATCCCAATATTCTAGAAAAAAAAACATATTTAAGTTCTCCAGGCTCCGGCGGTTTGACGTGTTACTGGAGCCACTATTATTTCGGGTATGAAAAATGTGTACCTTTATAATTATTATTTTTTTCTTCCCCTTTCCATGAACGTCTTATCCAGTGCCAAGTGCAGTTATTGTTAACTGGATCTCATGTTTTAATGTCTTTCTTTTTTGTCAGTTTTTTTTTTCTTTTGTTTTTATTTTCCTGTGTCGTTCATAGCATAACTGCCTAACGCTGATTTAAATAAAAGTGATTTATAATGACGGCTGTGTGGGTCTCTTCACAATTTCTATGCCTGCTTAAAGGTGTAGAAGTTTCATTTTAATTTCTTAAACTATGGGATGCCAGACGGGTTACCTGGAGGGATTCTTTGCACTCGACATCACAGACGGGAGAGAGAGAGACGGAGGCTCATCCGCGGCGACCAGAAGGAGGAAGAGGAAATGGAACAGTGGCGGAGGCAGTGGCGCCATCAGAGGAAGAGACTCTTTCCGTGCCTGAAATAAAGATCTCACCCCAGACTCTTCCGGCCCGGTTCTGTTTTAATCCCCTGACAACGCAGCACTTCCCCCGTAACCTTGAACTGGTACCTACAAGTCTGGGAGCCAGCCGAGACGTCGCCCTACTGCACTCAGAACGGGGTTAGGGTTTCTTTTTATAGTGAGTCTGGACCCTCGGCTACTGTGAAACGACTCCTTACTGGAGTTAACTCTTTAAGGTTTTTTTTCTTTAAATATCTCTTACCCAATTGCTAACGTCCAGCCTCCACTGCTGGCGGTGGAGTGTTTCACACTAGGAACGTGAGCAATCAGTGTTCTGGATCAGGTGTTGCTGTTTGATTCATTTTTTTCCTTTAAGCAGACTTGTGAAGACACTTGCAGTAATCAATACGACCAAAGATGAACGCCTGGATGAGTTTCACTAGATCTTCCTGCGACGTTAGTCCTCTACTCTTGGAGATGGTCTTCAGGTGGTGGAAGGCCGACTTTGTAACCGTCTTTATGTGACTCTGAAGGTTCAGGTCTGAGTCCCAACTCTACACCCAGATTTCTGGCCCGATCTCTAGTTTCCAGCTGTAATGAAGCGGCGCGTCGATTCCAGATCGCTCCTCTTTAGGTCCAAACATCATAACCTCAGTTTTGTTTCTGTCCAGTTGGAGAAAGTTGGGGCACATCCACACATTTATCTGCTACTAACCTGCAAGACCTCCGATTATCTCGCTTGCGTGCATCTTTCGTTCAGGCAGCTGACTTGCAGTGGAGAGCAGCAGGTGCACTGCAGGTGAACTAGACTCCAAGGAAAAAAACAAGAAACTTTCCCTGGAATCCAATTGGAAGGATTTTAAACAGAATACAAAAAACTGGAATATTAGTGGCTTTGAAGTGAAAAGTTTGAAATATATCATAAGAAGGACTTGATCGCACTCTCAAGCTGACCGAGGAAAAAAATGGGAAAAATAACCCTTTTTTTTTTAACCCATGACAAGGAATTACACTATTTTTATACTTTGTATAGTAAAAATACTTGCACAATACCAGTATTGCAGACTGGAATACTTGCATGTCTGCAAGTCTGGGTCTGACCTGTGAATTGCCGACGTTACTGAAAAGGCTTCGTTTCGAGACTCGTAAAAACTGTCCACGCCAAAGTATGTCTTCACCAGCCAAACATCCGCTTTTGTGTTGTTGTTTTTTTTCTTCTTCATGTTTTCAAGGACAAATTGGAGCGGAGTGCATTTACTCTCCTGCTTTAAAGTTGCATTTGCTCCAACTCCAATGAGCCAGACGTGACAGAGCAACAACAGGCCAGAATGTTGCAGCTCTCCTCGAGCCATGCCGAACCCAAACCCAAGGCTTAAGAAAGGAAGAAAGAAAAAGGGAAAGAAAAAAAAATCCAAATCCTTCCCTATCTTTGGAGTCAGCTCCACGGTCGCCTTGTTTCTGTAAACTGTGGTGGGAAGTGAACGCCGGTGCTGGGTGCACCGGGAGAGGGGCCATGTTGACCCCATTACACAGGCAGATATCTTAAATGTTTGCACATGTGGACTGTGATGCTGTTTGCAGCCGTTGAGCTGCTTAGCAGGCCCCAAAAGCCCTGAGGGACCCTCTCTTTCTCCCCTCTTTACTCGCCCCCTCTCCCTTCCTTCTCTCCCTCTCTCTCTCTCTCTCTCTCCTGGGCTCCATCATTATCGCCCACATGCTTTTCCAGAGACATCCTGAGTGAAACAGCTCGACGGCTTCGATGGCTATCACATGTTCCTGCCGAGGAGGGAGGCAGCTGTGAAAAATACAAGTTTTTCTTGTTCTTTCCCCCCTCCAATCCGACCGAACTTGAACCACTTTTAATTTTGAATCTCTGATCAGTGCCGTCTCCAGGGATAACGTGGAGTTTGGTTCCATGTCGGGTTCTCAAATCAGCTGCCTGGACGTGGAGGCCCGGCGTCCTCGTCCCGCTGCTCGTGAGGAAATGAGGCCCGCTGCAGCAGCTATCTCAGTACGAAAACAGAAGGTTTTCTGTGAAACACTTTGGTGGCAGTAATATGACGGGTGGTTGATGATCCCAAAAGTAGAAAGCAAAGCCGGTGCACCGGACATTAGAAGAAGTTTGAAGAAGTTCATTCTACTAAATGAAATAGTAAAATGAAGTTCTGGTCTCGGTCACATGACATGAATGGATGGCAAATGCTCATCCAATAAGTTTAGAAATGCCACTGTACAGGCTGAGGTATATTTGAAAGATCATCCAGTCTCATTTTCAAGAGTGACCTGGCAAGGTAGCAGCAGGGTTTACGCTTTCTAAACGCCAACAGACTTCAGCTGCTTTCTTGGCTTCACACACCTTTTGCACATCGTTTTCTTCGTCAAACCTACACATATTTCACAAGAACAGAGAAATGTGAGCTTTAGAGTTGGCCAGAACAATAACAAAGTTCTTTCTTGCCGCGGAGCTTCGTACGTCACAAGAACCCAGTGGTAGAAATCTTGGGAAATTGTCACCGGTTCCTGCCACTGCAGGATTAATAGTTGCTGGATACCAGGCAACAAAGACGTTCTGCCCAGATGTTCTCGCAGCCGCAGGACAGAGAACATATTCTTTTGTTCTTACAGAGCATGTGTAGAGTTTTGTTGGGGTTTTTTTTCCCCTCCCCATCTCGTCATTTGTGCACCTGTTTGCTTTGATTCCTTTGTACATGTGGACCAGTTGGGTCATTGCCAACATCCTGGGTGAATATTATGTCAACTGCCCAACTAGAAATTTTCGACGTCGATAGGCTCATCTGACCCGCTGCACATCACCGTGCGCTGAATCTTGGGTTGAAAGCACACATTTACACGCAGGTCGGACACGTTGGAGCCGAGATACGTGGAATAAACCAGAAACGTCTCGCGGCGGGTTCGTGCGGGTTTTCTCTGTGTTCTCTCGTTTTATTAAAGGCAGAAGGTAAGACACACATTTCACTGTGATTTTTCTCACAGGCCCTGGCCACTCTTTCGTATCTACAAAGTACTTCCTTGTCCTTCTCAAAAGCAAGAGCTACATCCATCATACATGTTATAAACAGTTACTTAAAAAAGCAAATACAGAAATAGAAATGTACAACATACACGTGATATATATAATATAATTTTTGCTCTTATTTTGTTTTGTTGTTTTTTACAGAGGTAAAAATGCTAAGTGTAAAAAAAAAACAAAAGAAAAAAAAAAGATCCAATTTAGTACAGTGTTTTTTTTTTTTTTTTTACCAATTCTTTTTTGTTGTTTCCGATTTAAATACACAAGATAAGGTGGATGTGTTCAGGCACTTTGTTAATGGCTCTGACATGTGAGATCAATGTAAAAAAAAAAACAGAAGAAAAACAACACACAGACACTTTCTGAACGGATTGGCCCAGTCCCTGATGCATCGTCATTAATGGATCCAAAATTAGTAGAACAAAGCCAGGCTGCAAGCTGATCCCAGTATCTTCGGATGGAGAGGCTGGAGAGGATGCCACGTAAACACACACACACGCACGCACACACACACACGCAGTGACACACAAGTGGGTACAGGGGACAGGATGTGTCGAACAGATACAACCAGGGGGGGAAATAGGACATCCTTAAACCCTTTTCAGCTACAGTAAAGGGACGCTTCCTTGGCAAAACAATGAGGGCCGAACGCTTGTTTTTAGAATCGCAGACGTCAATTTTACACGTTGTGCTCTCCGAGGGATTCCTACCGACATCCTGCCTCGTATCTTTAAACGGCTTATTGTGTTCGCCGACACGTTCCAGACGTTGCCATCGCAGAGGCCAAGGGCCAAAGAGACAGTAAAACCGCAGGTGGGACAACGTTTCCACTTTTCTTTTTTTTTCTTTTTCCCTTTCTTTCTGCATTTGCTGCAAAATTCAAAGCGCTCGCAGACCCCACCTGCCCCCCTTTATGTAAACTTCAACCATTTCTTTCCCAATCAGTCGCAGACGAACCCACAGTTCTGTCGCTGAGCCAGATCTGGCATGAGGTTTGAGGGTTGAGGGGACGATTTTAGGGCAGAGATTAATAGCGCACACTGGTCACACGCGGTTTCAGCAAGTTTGTTTCTCATGTTCACAACAACAACTTTTAAAGCCGAGACTTTTGGCAACACACAGAGTCGCTTTATAATTGAGATAATTGATAATTATCTCAATAGAGTAAAATTCTATTGAGAATTTTTTTTGTAAGATAGAGTAAAATTCGTCGGGCCCTGTGCTGTCCCATATGTGACCAGTGAGGGAGTTTGGGGATTTTGAAGGTTTTAAAAACATAAATAAATAAATCGTGTGTTGATTGTGTATCGCAGGCAAACCAGAGCCCATAGCTTACATGTGTAGTGAGAACTTTTTCTTTTTTTCCCTCCAAATTTCCTTGAAATTTCTAGTTAGAAAAAAATAGCTTAAATCACGTCCGGCTGAATAAGTTTGATTGTTGCAGACATCTTTACAGAGAGAAAGTGAAGCGTAGACTGAGACTCCACATTTTAAGGCATATGGGCAAAAATAGGTAAATGGTGGGTGATCGCTATTTTTATTATTTCAGTGTTTGACCAAAAAATAAAATAAAATAATAATAATAGTCCTGATTTCTGGATGGAGGCTCTTGCTTTGCTGAACTAAATGAGCTGACTGGGACTGTCGGACCTGGTCAAGGGAATTTCTAGGCACTGCTTAAAGGTCACGAGAGAGAAGATGAAGGGATGCTAGATTATCGTAGCATTACTTGAGGCAACGGTGAATCACACTTCAAGAAGTAGGTGATGAGTAAATAAATAGGATTTTTAAAAAAAAACATAAATCTTTGGAATATCTTAAGAGTATTAAAAGGATTGATTACATTCGCTGAAGAGAGATTCTGTTAAGGTGTCATCGCTAATGATTCCCTTGCCTGCACTGGAAAGATGTCACATTGCAGTGAGTTCAATGACTATAGGTGAGACACAGTGTTGGTTGGAAGCAGAAGTGTGATTTAAGTGTTCAATTATGAATGAAAAACCTTACCAAATAATAAACCAGAAGAAAAAGTTTCTACTTTGAAGCTCGTTATTTGACATGTAGTAAAATGCATCGACACTCTTTCACATTTAGGACCCTAAAAAGCTGTCCTGAAGATTCAGTCAAGATTTTCCTTTTTAGCTTAGTCTACCGTCAGGAACGTGCGCGCTCATCTGTGCATATTCAAAAAGTCTTATCCATAACACTATGCATCGTGTCAGTCTAATCTCTGGTCCACCAAAAGGGGAGGGAACTGTTGAATTTTGTGACAGGCTGTCTTTTTTTTCTTTTTCGCATTCCTGTGCTTTTCCAGGTCTCGTAAGTTGTTTAGGAATCATTCCGACAGCGCAACTCCTCGTCAGTGGCGTTGACATCGCTCGGCGGAGAAAAAGTGACAAACCTCCCGGCGGCCTCTTGCAGAAGTGTAGACGATGGACATCCGCAACCGCGGCGTCGTGGTCCCGCAAACGTTGTTTTTTTAGTCAAACTGCCTGAGTCAGATGCAACGGAGAGGTTCACGTGAGGATTCATTGACGTTTCTACAAACTCACTGTGATAAGACATCTGCCTGCTCACAAGAAAGGGACCTGTTGCTGATAAGACCTTCACAGAACCTTGCTTCAGAAATCAAAACTGTGCCTTTAAGATTCGTACCGCATTCGGTTGAGCGAGGAAAGATGTCCGCAGAGAACTTATGAAGAGAATATACATTAGCTTTACTACAAGCTTCAGTACAGACAACAAAAGGCCTCAACTTACACTCATATAAACACGCAAATACGCACGCACACACACACACACACACATTCCCAAAGAGGTGTAGTGTCTGATTTCTGTTGAACTGAGCGGGCCTGATGTTTGAATAGAAAATAAACAATATGGCCACAGAGACATTAAAGGAAGGAAAAAGAAATACAACAAAGAATTCAAGTTCTTTGAGGCCGAGTCAATGTACAAATATAACAATATAAAGTACCTGCATATGTGATACATGACGTATAGGTTGGCTATAAAAAAGGCCCCCTGAAAAAGACTGCTCTCTCTTTAGAAACAGAGCATGAAATGGCCACATGGAGAGCTGAAAGAACTGTCTGCCATAAGGGGGAGCTTATCTTCCCAGGCTGTTCACAAAATGCACCAACTGTTTTTTTTTTTTTTTTCTTATTTGGCTTATTTCAGTGTCTGGAATTTGTAGAGAAACCCAGAAAAACCAAGGCAAGAGAGCGAACAGCCGCGACCACTTGTTCCTCTGCTGAGCTTTTTCCCCATCCCTCCTTTTCTCTGTGTTTGCGTTGGGTTAAGTTTTTTTTTTTTTCCAATGTTTCCTCTGAGAGGATTCCAAGTACGACATCTCAGCTCTGGGCCTTGTGTCGGCCTCCGCAGCAGCCGCATGCGAGCCCCACCCGGTGGCAGGCGTGGAGGGGCGGGTAGAGGCAGAGGCACGGCGCCACCGCGGACAAGCCTAGCAAAGCCAGCCAGCGGGTGCCGAGTCGGCCCCCGCCGCTACCCTCGCCTCCGTCGCAGGAGCAGGGGTCCGAGTACTCCCCCTCTGGGTCAGACATGCAGTGGTAGAGCATGGTGTCTGCCAGCCACATGCAGCTGACCCGTCGGATGCACAACCGCAGGGGATCTGGGGCGTCCTGGCACCGTCCTCTCCGGTTTTCGGAGAGGTAGAACGCCTCGCCGCAGTGCTCGCACTGAGCACGCTCCAACCCTTTGCCCTTCCTTCCATTGGAGGACAGGGAAGAGCTCGTGAAAAACGACCGAGGCTGGCTGGAAACGACCGAAGAAGAGGGCTGGTGGTAGGACCCGCTGTGACCCTTAGAGGTCAAAGATCCCAGGGCGGGGTCAGAGTCTGATGGCGATAAGGAAGGTGCCAGCGGGTAGGTATAGTCGTGCTTCTGTGCCTCTGTTTTGTCGAAGTGTACATAGGACTCAGTCTCATCCGGGTGGATGTATCTATCACGCACAATGGCGTGTCGGTAGTCCTCATAGCCCGTGTTCCAGGAGCGATCTGCCTGCCGTCCAAGGTAGCGTTCTGTGCTCCGCTCCCAACTGCGCTCCCGGGGGTTGATTCGGACAATTTCCTCATCCTCGAAGGTGACGTGTCGAGGAATCCGAGACAATGGCTGAAGGGGAGAGGCAGAAAGAACCTTTACCTTTACATTAGACAAAAAAACAATACAGGCCACATTTACAGGTACACCTGGTGAAGAGCATTGGATAAACTTGTCTGTAAACCAAGAAAAATCTCACTGAGGTCGACCAAGTCACTGTCAATGTCAGTTGAGTGCCCATGTAGGTCACACTACATCTCCCATAATACACTACCACAACTCACCTTTGCACAAGTTGTAATTGTGGGAAAGTCAAATGTGGTAAGAAAACTGACTGCATTTTTGTGGTTGCTGTGCAATAACAAGCCAGTGCATTCATATCAACCCTGATTAGTCTACTTTAATTGAACTCCAGTTTGTTTTCCTAGAAAGTCCGGTTCATTTGCAATCGAACTCTAATGCGGACCAAAAAAAGCAATCTCTTGTCCACCTAAAAAACCTAGGTCTAGGTTTGGATGCAGTGATTGGAACTGCAGCCATCGTGATTGGATGCAATTTCAATGCATATGTGAATGCAAAGGAGAGTAAGAGATCCCTCAGGAAGCAGGAGCCGAGCAACAGTGCATGGCATTCTGAATATTTACAACCACAAGAGATGACTCATGGTCTTTAATCAAAGACAAAAGAGAAATCCTACAACTACAAAACTATGACGTCATTCCACAAGAAGAAGAAGTCAGCAGGAAGAAGGAAGATGTGCTCAGTGTCTTTTTCAGAGGTTTTTATGTCACTTCCTTCAGTGGTTCTTGGTGCAGTGCCACCACAGGCGCGATGATCAACAAGTGTTTCAATAGTGACAGAGACGCAACTGCACTGATCAGTGAATGGCTAATACTTGAGAAGATGCACACCTCGATTCAACCGTGAATAAAGGAAACCCGTTTACCTGGTCCAAGTAGTAGTGGTCTGTGAGGCGGTAGGAGTCATGCAGGTCATGTCGATGTCCTGGCGTGCACTTATGTCTCTGAGGAAGGGGCGAGGACTCGAGCGGCGGCAGGGAGCTGTCCAATTTCTGAGAGGAGTTGGATGAGCTGTCTGTGGTGTTCTGAGTGTACAAACAAACACAGGATGTGTGCTCAGTCGCTGCTTTTTCATTGGACGCGGCAGACAAATAGCCAGCGTTAGAGTACACCGTGATTGGACAAACAAAAACAGGAAGCCTTGTAGCAGCACTGATTGGGAAAAAAACACAGGAAAACACGTGCAATGTTTTGTTAGAGCCACTTCGTCAAAGCTTGGGTAACTGCATGTGGAGTCAACGTTCAACATACGAAGAAGCAGCAACATAACCAAGGCCATCTTAGAGACCACAAAACCTTTTTAAAACTCAACAACAAAGATCAGAAAATGTCTATTACAGCAAAAAGATTGCTTAAACATTTGGGAAGAAGAAACACAACTTCAAAAATGCTCCAGAAAAAGCATGTGGTGCAACTCAATATCATAACTCAAGACATTTGCACACGGTCCCCAGAGTCACCTTTTGTGGCCTCTCCAACACACACCCCGGAAACCCCCCACCCCTGATCTTAACTCTTCTAGCCTCACAACAACCTGTCCCCCTCTCTCCCCCCATCGCACTTTTCCCCACATTCCGCCTGCCTCTCTCCTCTCTTGCCGGCGCTCGGCACTGCTCTGCATATGCCTATATGTGCGCGCGCACAAATAGTATCCTGTTCCTTTTCCGCTAAAGGCTGTCGGGGCTCAAATCCAACCCAAACCTTGGCCAGACACAAGGCAGTCGGGCTGCTGCCGTGTCGTTCTCAGACAGACACATTTTCAGACGGAGCAAACCAGGGGTCATCCTCTGAGGGCACCGTCTGACAGTCAGGTCGGTGCTGCTCCTGTCTCATCATGTCATCGTGGTTATTTGAGTGCGAGTGTAGGCGCTATTCAAGCTGTGGTTCAGTCCGGTGAAAGGGGTGAAAGAGTGTAACTGGACTATGACAGGCTAAATAAGTCACTGGTGATTAAGAAAGGGAGTGTTAGAGGAATAGTGACTTACACAGAGCTACATGTTTACAGTCTGAGGACCCTCTGCTATCGACTTAGCCACCAGTGGTAATAACCTTTGGTCCAGCTGGATAGAGGATATTGATCGGATATCCAGTATTGAATATCGCTGACACGTCTTTCCATTTTGGCCTGTGAACATTGTTTGCATATCAGTGACTCTTTATGAATGTTAAAACTGCAAGCACCTGTTCGACATAAAAACACTTGTAATCATAAATATCGGGCAAATTGGAATGGTTTTCATTGTGCATCAATAGTAGGTTACATACAGTCCTTGGATATGTTATCTGCAGGCATTTTGAAACCTTGCATTACATATCATTTCAGATCAAATCTGGGATGTTATTTGAGCTATTTGACCCAGATCTGTTGTGTGTGTCGGTCTGCTCTGTCTGCCGAAGCCATCCCCATTATATCCTGCTCCCCACATGGATACTGCCATGCCGAGAATTTCCCCCAGCTTTCTTACAAAGCCCTGAGAGCAGCTAGCCAAAAATAACATAACATATTGCCTCTGCTCCTGGTCCCGCCCCCCTGCAGAAGCCATTACTGGGGGGAAGGAGAAGTGGAGACGGTACAAAACCAGTCCAACTCCGGCCTCCGTGGCTGCAACTAATTCAAAACACAGACCAGACTTTCTGCTGCTGAGCCCAAACGTCACAAGAGGACAGAGAAAGGGGGGAGAGTTTATATTACTGGACATCCTCTTGCTGTGTATCCCAGTCCAAGGCTGGACGGAGGGCATTTCAGGTTATTTTCTGATTCGAAACATGCCCCGACTAAAAGCCCAGGAGGAGTCATCCTTCAGCAGGTCAATCTTGCACGAACCTTGAATTGCTTCAATAGTTTGCACTCCCCCTGTTGTGAACGAGCCAAAATAGACACAGAGGCAGGAGACGCGCAGAACGAGGGTGGACCGAGTTAAGTTTAGGTTTGATGAACGAGAAATAATTTAGGGAAGTCCATCATTGCTCGTGCTCGCCCCACTAAATGGCAGACGCCATTCCCTTTAAGGGGTTGTTCAAACCATAAGTGACCAAACTGGTATGGAGTTACAATTCTGCACCCGTTGTCAAAAATGTATAGTAAGAGAATGTAGTACACGTAAAATATGGTAGACCATATCTTGAAAAGGTATCACTATCTTTGACTTTTGGTCATGTTACAGACATGAATGCTGTTGTTGGGATTTCACTTGATAAATCAATACAAAGTAGTGCAAAAAATCTTGAGGTGGTTGGAAAATTATGCATAGCTGGCAAAAAGCGTGTATGTATTCAGGTTCTGCAAAGTTAATACGTCGCAACGACGATTACTTTCTCTACTGGCTTCTGCAAAATCTTTGCAAAACAGCATAAGCTGAGGCAAATACAGTAAAGAGTGAATGCGGACCATTTTCAGGTCTTGCCCAAGATTCTAAATTAGATTTAGGCTCATGTATTTCCTGTTGCACGAAGCCACTCTTCAGTTAAACCGTAACATTTCTGTTGTGATCCAGCCGCCCGTTTGCACACCTCCAGTGACCGGAGCTGCTCACACCAGCACTTTTTTTTTTGACACTTTTCTGTAACTCCCCCGCAGAGGTGTGAAGTCGTCTGCTTGTATAAAAGTGCGCATGTGCAGAACACATAGCTTCAGCGTTTCTTCTGCGCATGTGTGGGTGGACAACAAAAGCAATGGCGGACAGCATCGTGCTGCGCTGAGCTACTTGACGTGTTCAGTTTCGCACAATGTGAGTCACATGAGCACTTTGTTCGTGGGAGACGGACACGGGCCATTTTTCACAATGAGGTGGTAGCTAGTGAGATGGAACTAGGGGTCAAAAGTGCAGATGCATTCAACCATGCTGAAACCACAGCGCCATCTAACGGCCTGGCATGACAACTGCGGTTGACACGATTGAAACATGGACCTTTTTCCCAATCAACATCCAAAATCAGTATGTATGTATAGTCTGGACTAAAAACACAGATAGGACAACTCATGGCAAACTCTTTAAAAGAAGGCAGACAAACAGGGATCGCTTTGTATTTGTAACATGCGAAACAAATCCTACTAAAATGGAGATATTAAGCATATTTTTATATCTGATAAGGTTTTATTCACTGCTGCAGCATTACGTTTGGTCTGAAATATACAAGTCTTTATTTAAAAAAATAACAATGCAGTTTCGCTGCCAACAAAAGCCGAGGACTGCTTCGAATTCGTTCCACTGAAAGTTTCTACAGTTTTCCTCGCACCCCCATCTCTCCCCCGAAGCCTCACCTCTCCACTCCTGCTCATGTGTTTGTGTGTGTCTCTGTGGTGGCTGTACACTCCCAGCAGAGCACCTATTAGTCTTGGCCCTAACAGACAGCTCGAGTCAAAGATGAACCACGAGGCACTTCCTCTCGTAAATCAGCAGCCCCGCACTAAGCTGGGAAACAGCTGCTCCGCGCAAGCTCGGCGGCTGCTCTCCCTTCCAAATGGGAGGGCGCAAAGATAGTGTATGTGTGTGTGTGCGCGCGGAGGGAGTTGGTGGGATACAGGAAGTGACCTTGCGACCCTGCCTGCTGGCTCTGGTGTCAGATTTCAGTACTAAAGGAGGAGGTAAATGGTGGGTTAGCATAAAATGCCTTTAAGCTAACCTGAGGTGGAGATTTGTCGGCCGTGGTAGGTATGCATAACCAAAGACTAATATCAAATCCTGAGCTGATGAGATGTAGTTTGCAAATGGTTTATGTGGCAGAGCTGCAGCACAGGTCAATATTTTACGTTTCACTTCTGATTCTTGGAGTAAGCTTTTAAATTTCATAAGATTTGTAGACAGTAGAAGATAAGACGCTGTCATGTCTAGTTTGGTGTATTGTGATATTTTAAGCACAGCCCTATATTAGGATGCCATAGCAAAGTTTCTAAAGGTGAATTCACTCCAGCCCTGTTTAGTCCTCTTTAATCAAACTCCAGTTAGTTTGCCTACAAAGTCCAGTCTGTTAAGGGAGGTGTGAATGCGTAATCAAACCCTGATGCGGGCCCAAAAGAGCAAACTCTGGTCCGCCTAAAAACCAAGGTCTCGGTTCAGTTGAAATGAACAGTAGCACAATTCAAATGAATATGGAAACCGCGCCGAATGCAGGAAGCAAACTACATGCTAGGTAAATACAACCAAAACCAACCGAAAAGTCTGGTGCTATCGCCAGTGGGAACATGTTGCTCAATTAGTTTGGTTCATTTGGCACAATAAAAGCAAACAGCACTACATGAAACAATAAGAAATGCTGCAATTGTGGTCACAAATCCAACCAAGTCTACTGGACTAGCAAGTGTGAAAACACCATAAAAGTACCACAGTATTCTTGGTATATTTTGACTTTATAGTCTCATAATTTTGAGACAAAATTGTAGCCTGGCCTTAACTTTGAAAACCATGATGGTGACTCTGGTAACCAGTTTTTGAACCCAGGTTCTATATGTGCCAAAACTCTCTACGACAGTCCGGGCCATTCTCAGACTCTATGAAAGTGGCATGATGTTGTGTTGCACCAACTGCTTTATCCTGTGTTGCAGCATAAACAAAAGAAAAGCATCAACACGATTACCTGGCCAAATAGCACCACCACTAAGGGCCTACTTCTTCTGTTTAGCCTCTGATGATTGTAATAAAAGATGCACTGCTAGAGGAACAAAATCTACTTCACTGCGTCATAAACTTCTGTAAAGTCAAAATTCTTCCAACCCATGAGACCCGAAGGTCTCAAGTAAGTGTCAAGTGAAATCTGTCCTGATCAGCTCAGGATTATTACAGCTTAGTGATATGAATCTAATTACTTTAGGATGCATTCACACCAGCTCTGTATGGACCGCATCAATCAAATTCCAGTTTTTAAGTTTTTGTTAGCATGTGAATGGAAAATTAAAAGAAACAAAGCACACAAGGTTGTTTTTTTTTTTTGTCTTTGTCAAGCAAAACCACTTCATGTCTTGAGCTTCCTCTTCACATCACACACGCTCCTCTCCGTCCCCCGACCCAGCAGAGGGGCCTGCAGCCAGCTCATACCTCAAACTACGATTCCCAATAGAAGATCACAATCAGTGTCGCATAGTTCCTTAAAGAGCTACTTAGTTGCTTCTTTTGGAGGAAGAAGAGGGAGTTGAAACATTGCCCTGCATGCTGAACGCTCTGAAACATGTTGCACAATAGAAGTTGGCTCTGCGGCTTCCTCCGCCGCCCGCTCAGCTCAGAGATGCATCAACTTTGACCCCGTCTAATAGACCAGCATGGTGCAAGGCAACCACAAATGTCCGGCCTAAAACCAGCAGCGTGAAAAGCATCACCTAGCATGAGTGAGATTCCTTTTTCGTGCATTTGTCAGGGGGAAGAAGAAAACAACAACAAAAAAAAAACGAAGTTTTAACGTTTTGGACTCATTTTCTTAGGGACTCTGTTTATTAAAAAATGCTTACAGTGAAAACGTCGTCGTCCCCCAGTTCTCCCTCGTTCTGGAGTGCCGTAGAGGAAGTCGTGGATCCTGCGGAAAGGGAGACGTCGCAGTGAGCAGCTCGGAAAGCGCAGCTCTATCTTTCATCTCTAACCGATGGTCAGGTTTTACAACTTCTGAATGTAAACTTCCTCCTCCTGTCGCATTATCAAAACTTTAGAATAACTATTTTCGGAACATGATTCTCCGCATACTTTGAGCTCATTCATGTCCTCGCCAGGGCCGACTGGTTTTACCTGCCATGTTTTGGACACCGCCCACTAAACGCCTCTGGTCATGAACCAGAGAGGTGTTTTCTCTGACTTTCAAGAACTCTTAATTTCAGCATGGAAGAAATGGATGCTTATTTAGTTCGAGATACACAAATTACAGTTTTGTTGCCGATCTCCAGTTTTCGTTTTCTTTTTAATCTTTGATCTCCTGACATTGATTTAAGCAGAACAATATTTCTCCTTAAGAACTATAAATTGCATTGATGAGACCGATTTCAAGTTATTATTGGTTATTCAATAATTATTAAATGATTAAGGAAGCAGAATGTTTACATCTTTATTGGCATTAGCAATTGTGTGTTTACTCTCGACAAAATGAAGACCCTTAAGCCTTCACATAAATTTCCACCCAAAAGAACGGATTTCCCCACTTCAACCTTCCTGTTATCTGCTAAACCGGTACTCTCTTTTTAAGTGCTAGTTTGAATAAATGTCTGACAAGAGTTAAGAAAATCTAATTTCCTCTTTAAATCACTTGTTATACCTCGTGTTCTTCCACTGAATATGGAATAAACTGATCACCAAGGTAAAACTTTACCCCAGAAAAACGCCTTGTTCGTGAGGTAACATGTTTTTTTTATTTACCCAGAAGGTTTGCACAAGGTTTTGTGAAGAAGCAGCTGCTGAACATTTCAAATTTGTGGTATTTGTATCGAGCGTTACATTTTATTAATATCAGATTTTAAAAAACAGCAAAATAAACTTAACTAGAGCCATTGCGTTGTTCAAATAATAACATCCATTTACAGTCATCTGTAGATTAATAATAAGTAAAGAACAAATCCTTCATTCAACATAAAATCTATAAAATTACCTAAAATAATAGTTTTTTTTTAATCATAATATTTATTGTTAGACTTATTGCCGAATAAGTGCTGACATAGCAAATGTTTACCTGCTTATTACAGTTGTGCATAAAGTCAACATCTGACATAGTGAAATCAGTATCAAACACGCTGAATTTGCATTTTCTTGTTTTGCAAAATTTTAAAAGTTCGTTCAAAATTTGCATGAGAATTAAATGGAAACGCAGCGAGAGATGACCAACCAAACCCACATTCCAGCACAGCGTACCTTCAGTCAGGTCTTCAATTGCTTTGTGCACCCCTCTGTCGAAGGCTCTGGCATCAGCTGGACACTGGAACGACAGTCCGCACCGCCTGTCCTCCACCTTCCAGTGGTGAAATGTCGGCATTGCGATAGTGTACACTATGTCCTTCCTCAGCGGACAGTCCAGGATCACCTATGCATTCAGCCAGAAGCAACTCAGCATCACTTCCCGTAGCAAAAACCAAATCAGGATATTGAGATTATTATTATTTTTTTTTACCTGTTTGTCACGCAGCCGTTCCCCCCGGATGACGAACTGCGAACTGGAGCCGGAGAGATGCATCACCTCCGTAGGAAGGAGGCGACAGACGCCCACCCGGGTGAGGGCCCCCCCATCCTGAGCCAGCCAGCCGCCGCTTGAGTCGTCCCGCGTCATCACCACCGCTTTCACACGCACGATGTAGCTGTCACTGGACGGAATGATGAAAGAAAGGTGGAAGATCATTAGAACAGGGCTCTCAATGTGACATTTGTGTTAGTCTCAATCTTAATGCTAATTATAGGAAACCGACAATGCTTTAGGAAAAGCATGAACTGATTCATCATTTGAATCATCATTTGGAAAAATGTCTTTAGGGTTAAGATGATTGCTTTGTTAAAGTATAGTCTAGTTTGCTAGTATGTGTTAAGCTGCTTCATGTGCAAACCACTTCCTTCCGTAATAAAAACAGAACGATGGGCAAATCAATACAAAAATGCTTTACTTTATGTTAAAGAACATAAGAAACCCTCCCAATTATTTTAAATATTAAACAAAAAACATCCTCATTAAATTATTAAATTGTTAATATTCAAATTCTGTTTGCTGAAGCTGAAAATGCTGCAAAGTAAAGTGGACTTAATGCTACAGAAGTTTTGTGCAGCATTGGATTCACACCCTGACAGACTGTTTGAGGGCGTCGCAAGTCACGACTTCGTTCAGTCCGCACCATGCTGAAGTGGGAGGTGTTGCACCAGGATAAGTCAGCATTAAACACACACACACACATTTGCGTGGGACTTTCAATTGACTTCCATTCATTTCTACAGCATAACCCAAAACCTTTCCATTACATACCTAACCCTAACCAAAACTCAATTCACACCTTAGTCCTAAATCTAATCTCTGACCCATAAACAGCGTTTCCCTTGTGGGACCAGGCTTCAGTTTCTACAAGGAGCAGTGGGTCCCCACGACGTAGTATGTGTCAGGAAAATGGTCCCCAACAAGTATTACAAACAAACGCACGTACACACAAACACACACACACAGTAAAACTAATGGTAACAGAGCTCAGTGTTCAAAATCTCATGGTCAGCAGTCATAATCTTAACTGGAATATTTCAGACTGACACAAACACAACTTCAAATGGTGGTAGTGACTCTCCTTTGGTACTTGATTTGATCGCATTCCATGTAGTTAACAGACAGTTTGTCGCTTTTTGTTTTCTGCATCATGAATTTAAAAATTTCAGTGTTGGGATTTTAAATTATTAAGTGTAATGTACACTTGCAAAAACTGAGGTCATGCAAGAAATTGAATTGACCAAATAGAACAAAGCAGTGAGGATGTTTTTTTTAGACTGTCATACTGCAAAACATTTTTATTCCAGACTGCATAAAAAACAACAACAACAACAAAAAAACTGTTGCTGTTTGGGTCTTAAATGAGTGATAGCAGCTTCCTGGTTTCAATAGTTTTATTCAAAAAAGCCTCAACGTTTTTGAATAACGTAACCTGTAACTTCACCAGCACATAAATACTCAGAGCCGCTATCCATAGTCACACCGTAATGTTGTTCATCTGAGAGAATAACACTGAAATTTACACAACTAGAGGTTATTCTATATCATTAAACAACTTTTGTCATTTTTAGAAATACTTCCTGCAGTAAGACTGGTTTATTTCACAAATTCTGCAGAGTAAAGTTTATTTTGTAATTTTTAATGTACTTTTAATTAGATCATAACTGCAGTGTAAATTAAAATGATCTACTCTGATACATGTTAAAGGTTTCCCCCAGAGAACTTGCTAAGCCCAGTGATTGGGCGCTAGGAAAGTCATTCATCCAGCGGCCCGTCGTGTTTTAGAGTTAAAAAAAATGTTACAAGTTGACAAGAAATTTTTAAATGTCACTTGATAATTATGTGTTATTGAAAAATTGGAAGATCAATACCATAACACCAACAATAAAGTCTTAAAAAATGGAAAACATTTTAAAAAGACTGGAAAAAAAGAAAAGAAAGTAATGCTTAGTCTTAGCCTGGTTTGGACACAAGTAAAGCCTGGTGGCCCGCCAGGCTTATAATACCCTGAGGAAAATCCTGCATGTTGCTGATCCCCAACATATTATTATGAAATTGTGGGCATTTCCTTTTGTGTTTTAGAAGGCAGCTGCAGTAAAACAAGAAATTAGTTCTGTTACTCCAACTAAGGAAGCAGAGCAGTTAGATATCTAAATGTTAATCTCTGTTTTATGTCAGTTACTTCATAAGAAGCAAATATAAATGTAAAAGTAAGCTGAAGTGAACATAAACAGAGATTAAAGAAATAGGATGCTTCTTTGTTTCCACGTTTAAATATGTCACAATTTTTTTATTATTATTCTTTATCTGCAGTTGTATCTATCTCATATGTAAGACCTGATTGCTTTCAAGTTACGTTTCAGTTAAAACTTTACATCTGAAAAACACTGAGGCAGTTTGTCACAGTTGTAAAGAGCTAAGACTGTGATACAATTAAATTATTAAGTCCAAGAACCAAGTCAAGGTCCTCATTGTATTCGGCAAAGGCCACTACCAAATAGCTAGATGCAACAATGTTCTAAAAAATTGCTTTCAAATCGCTAAAATCTTCCTGCATATGTGCAGCTTGTGAAGTGACAGAAATTTTTTCTGACTGCATGGTGGACAGAGTACCAGAGTGCTATACGTCTCCCACCTGCTGCTGCTGCACAGCACCGACCAGACAACTCAAACGAAGCCACTAAACTGCTCCCACACTATCAAGAAAAAAAAAATTTGACTGAAAATATTTCTGGCTGCATTAAATCTAGACAGAACCCTGCAGGTTTTCTGTAAAGCAGCAGAATGCAGGCTAGCAATTCCACTAGCTAGCCCAATTACTTAGCTAAACAAAAGCAGCAGAATAGCAAAAAGGATATCATCAAGTAAAATACTCATTTCAAAACTTGTACTAAATTACCATATGTTTAGTCTATATTATGGAATGAAAATAAATATCGCTGTTATACAGCAGCTGTAACTTTGAAATACAGCTACTTTTTTGTTTAAAAGGGGATTACATTATGTTTAAAATTTTTGTTTACATTTTTTCTGTTAATACTGTAAAAATTGGCCTTTTTACTCAAGATTATCATACTGTGACAAACTCATATAATTCCAAATATGCCTTTAAATTTAACATTTGCAGCCTTGGTGCAGTTTTTGAAAACGAAAGTAAATATCTGGCAAGTTATTTATCAAATTAGCCTAAGTTATGTTTTCAAATCTAAATGAGTGTTTCTGTGCTAAAACACTGAAAAGTCTCTAGCCAATAAAACTAATAACACCAGTAATCAGGGAAATAGTTGCTTTCTTATCCCCGCTACAGTTTCAGTAAGACAACAACCAACTGGAGCCTGAATCGGACTCACAACAAACCAACAAACAAGATACTGCAGCCACAGTTTAGTCTTGAGGAGCACAAAACAATACATGACAAAAAAACAAAACAAGCAGGAGAGCAGCAAACAACACGAGCCATTCCCCAGCCTTAGCATGACAGCCACCACCCTCACGGGGACACAATGCACACGGTCCCAATCCTCATAAACGACCCGACAATAACAGGATGTGCCTCTGTATATTGAATCGATGCTCTTTGTGTGTGTGTGTGTGTGTGTGTGAAGGGGTTAAGGAAGGACACTAAAAGAGATATGGAGGAAGAGATGCAGAGTGGGAGTGAATGGGAGAGGTGTTATATAATTAGCTTGCAGATAGTCCAAAGGATCTAATGCACATACACACTCTCTCTCTCTGTCACACACACACACGCAAACACAGGTGGCAAAACTGGTTCACCAGCTCCCACCCACACACATTCATAAAAGTGACTGAATGACAGACTGGCTGACTGGGTGATAGCAGACAAACAGCCCATACAGAAAAGCAGCCACACAAACACCCACATTTGTGCTTTTTGTGTAAGACACGCATGCATAAAGTGAGATGTTTTTTTCCATCTAGCAACTACAAGTTGTTGTTTTTATTCTTTTGGACAATATGGGTGCAATAACTGAAAGGATCACTTAAAAAAAAATGTTATGAAACAAACCAAACTGGGAGGTTCGGCGGTGTTTACTGGCAAGAGGACAGAGTTGGCCATAATGTTGGTGTGCAGGTGGAGTAATACTGTCATGTGAAAGCACGATGGGCGTAGGCAAAGAGTCATTCAGGTTCCTCTGTGTAGCTGGAAAACTTGAAAAGCAACAAAGGAAATAACAGAAATTTAAAATAGACACCCCAGTTACCTACTTGTGTTTCCATTAATCTAAACTAACTGCAGCCTAGCTTACACTGTAAGCTAGTAAGCTAGCCAGCTAGCCATCTCACAGTTCATTGGCTAAAGGGCTAAAACTGCTTATAGAAATAGGCCTCATGTGTTATACTTTTAAAATATCATATCTTGACTTCTTTATTCCAATGAGAGTGGTGTTAGCTTTGGCTAAAATATCTTCCCATGTATTTTAAGGTGGCAGTAGATTGAGGCTACTGTGGTGGCAAATAAAGCATTTATGCAACCTTTGTAGCACACCAAAATAATAATAATTAAAAAAAAACAACACAGAGAAAAGTCATCCTATTTCTATCAAAGGAATAAATAGCTTTGTTCCACGCAACTACGATGGATTATCACTATACGCCTCAAATAAAACCACCAAAATAAACACCCCAATCCGGCTATAGAATGAATAACAACCCAAACATAGAGCTCATTTTCCACATGTGGAGGCCAAATCTGAACAAGGCCCATATGCTGCCAGAATTAGTTGGCCCACATGCAGCGAAATGAGTCCAAACACCCAAAAACCAGTCTTCCCTAGTAATTATCACTGAACCAGAGCTCACCAACCAACATTAGAGCACTCCCACACAGACGACGTCATTATATGCCGACTGCATGGGACTGATGAGATCACTTCTAGTATTGCAGAAAGAGAACGGTGATGTGTTCCTCCGCTTGAGCAACAATTTCTCCATTAACTGCTAGAAAAGCATTTTATAAATAATTGTGCTAGCGAGCACGATGACTGAAAAACGACGCAGCAGAAATGCAATTTTTTTTGCATAAGCAGTGACAGGAAAGAATCCAAGTGAAATTTTGCTTTTGCCTAAGAACTTAAAAAAAAGAGAGGAAAAAAAAAAAAGGACCTTTACTTCTGCTTTTATGTTCACTTGAAAATGAACAAGGGTTCTGACTGAAGTTCAACACATTTATTGAAACGCTTCGTCTAAAATGAGACCAAACCAAGAATGCGGCACTTTTAAGTCCTTTCTTCACAGATTGTCACATCTGTGCAACCCTTCAACTCTTCATGGAGCAAACAGGACAGCAATCTGATACTAGTTTGTTAAGCTACCTGAGTCAGCTGTTTACCAGCTGCAGCGTTAAGTGTTACTTTTAAAAACGTGACGTGTGGCGCTCCTTGACCTTCCACTCAGTGACTGTCACTGTGTTTTAATGACCGGATATTTCTAAACTGTAGCTTCCATTACAAACGTGTGCAAACTTTTTCAATGTGCCGCTAATGTCAGGAAGCCCCCCGGTCCCCGTGTGATCTGCTTTTGCACACGGCAGTGTGCAGTGACAGTCAGAGGAGAGGCATCTTAACATTGTTCTTCACATCTTAAGAAAACTCCAGAAAACTCTGGCACTTTTTCAAAATGAATGTTCAAAATGGCGGGCTGGCAATTTGACTGCAGTAACATTTTATTAAACCAGCTTTTCCGGCGCATTAAAGTATACTCAAGACGCGATCACTTTGAACTTTTGAGTCATTCATTCGTTATTTTTGGCTCTGCAACACAGCTATAGAAAATGTTTACATTTGGAAATCCATACTGTTGCCTTTACATGACTCAAACACACATGATGAATCCAGACACAGCGCGACAACGTCCAAGCCGTCCGTGTACAGAAATAAACACCAAATTCTGCAATAAATAGACACATGTGCTTTCAGATACACGATCCAGGCTATCAGCTCTCTGAGATGAACTCGTCACATTTTGGTCCGTCTTGTGACCCATGTCTTGGGCCCCGTCTGCCGACAGGCCCTGTAATCTGTGGTTGGAACACACAGACAGCCACAACCAGCAGCAGAGCGCTGCTTTAATACCCTTGGAGGAGACTAAACATCTTGGCACAGATGCACTCACACTAACATTTAGGAACTGTGAATCTAATTCTGTCCATGTCAATGTTGCATAAAGCGCTGATGCTGGGAAAAAAAAAAAAAAAAAAAAGGGGGCCGACAGCCGCTTTGAAAGAAGACGCTTGCAGTCGTCCATTCATACAGATTACAGCATAAAAAAACCCCATCTTAGTTGATCACTTTTAACCCTGCAGTAAAGTGGCTGTGAATTTTACTCGGCGTCACGACCAAGTGTGAGTGATGACTCAGTTCGGACGGGCGATAAGAGGGGAGCTCACCGCCTCGCAGATAACAGCGGCGAATCCGTGAATCCACGGCCTTTCAGAATTTATTGTAAGCCAGCAGGACAAAAGTGCAGGGTGTGTCAGGCAACCGTGTCCTAAAAAGGCTCACGTACGCCCAATCGCCAGCCGTTATGTATTTGTTGCAATGCCTCTTATACTGCATATCAAACAATAAGTCATGAGCGCAACGGCCTGGAATACAAACCTGAAGTGTCACTAACTGGAGCCCCAAACGTTCTTAGCTATGAAAGCACTGAAATAGTCGAATGGGTTTGTTGCTAAACAGCACAATAGTCCAAGTTCATCTGAAAATAGCGGGTTTTTGTTTTGACCTGACCTATACCCATTTCTAGTATACTTTGAGATTCGTGTTTGATTTTTTCTGTTTGTTACAGAAAGCTGAAACAAAAGTGTTTCAGCTGGTGACTACACTCAGAGTCAAACCAGAGAAAACTTTATTTATTCTGAGGTTCATCAATGAAAATAGAATAAAAACAAACAAAACATGAGAATTTCAAGAAATAATCGGAAGGTTAAACGTCTTGTTTGGTTTCATCTTTATGACCTTTAAGCTCTCGCCTGCTGCGAGACATGAGGAATTTGGATGTGTTGGAAGGCTTTTGGAAATAACAGTGTCGAGGTAATGATTTACATTCTCGAGATTACAAAGTGTCACTTAGCATCGCCTTTGTTATTGCAATGCTAAACCAGCTAACCACTAAAAATGCTAACGGCATTTTAAAATGTCAACTGTTTTGTTTTTTTATTACTTTAAAATCTTGTCTAACAATAACTTTTCTCTCTAACACAATTTCATATTAGTTCCCAATGAGAAATCTGACTCCTAACAATCGGTATGGTCGAACCAGAGTTTGGTATTTGTTAGCTTTCATTGTTAGCTGTTTGCTGGCAGTCTTCAGTAGGAATTGCTTTGCTTCAATTTCTCTAACTTGACCTACAAAAACACTAAAGCTAACATAACTTTGACCAAAACAAAAGGAAAAAGCCTTTTAGCACCAACAACAGCTTCGCCCTCCCCCTCTTTTTGCTTAAAGACAAATGCGATCAAGTTTGGAGCTCGACTCTTCCTTTGTCCTCCTCATACGAGACGGAAAGTATTGGATGTAAAATTAGTTTGAAAAAAAAACAACAACAAAAAAACAGCAGGCAGAGCCTAAAGAAAAGCTAATCGAGACCACTTTTAAAATTTTACAGAGCACGACCGCACTTGAAGCATGGCACAAAAACAATTAGAGCTGCTTTATAACTCTTTCACCATGCCCACTTTATATTTATACTCAACAAACAGGCTATTGAATGTGCTGCAGAGTTAAACGGACCCTGAGAATCCCCCCTTTGTGCAAGAGGGGCGTAATAAAACAGTAAACGGGGCTTGGCAGCCGGCTTGGGGAGGTGTGGAATCCAACTCATGTGTGCCAGATAAATGGGCCGGTGAGGGCAGTCCAGCCATGTGTGATAAGGGTGGCTATACTTCCTGTGATAAAGAATGACTCGCCACGCCTCTGCATGATCAACAGCACCACACACACACACACACACACCCCTCTCTGCACACAGTATGCGCTCTGTTTGCTGCAATCAGGAAGTGACTGAAGGGCACTTCACAATCAGGATCATTTCATTATAGGTTTGTTTTTCTGATGTCCTGAATGCTCACAGTCTCACGGCATTGCGTGATACTCCTGTGGCGAAGGTACTGTAATGTATGGCAAACAAAATAATATAAAAGTAGAAATAAGCCGTCGCAATGCTTCCAGATGTTTGAATTTGCTCGTTTTCCGACTTATACGAGCCTGAACTTTGATGTCTATGGGCTTTTGTTCCTACTAATTAGACCAAGTAAGGATGAAATGTTTTTAATCTGATTTGTTTCTACTGAAGGACAATTTGCTGCTTCTTGGTACAAAAACACACGCTGGTTAGAAGACAGGATCCGTCTGCTCTATCTGATCTTTTTAATTTTATTGCATCTCATTCAGAGAGACAGGAAGTGCGGGGCTGAGAGCCGGGGGAGAGGTGAAGAGAATTCATTCACAACTATTGACGCGGGCGCCTCCTGAGGGGAAGTCTGATCGGCATTCTGTCAATCAGCTGCAGTTATGTGGAACGTTCACATGTCCGGCCAGCACAAGGCTTGAGCCGCTGCTTATGCCCAGTGCGTCAGTTGATATGGGAGCAGCGTTAACGGATAACACGCCATGCCCGACTGGCCAATCACGGCGCGAAAGCACTGAGGGCGCTCTGATCAATTAGTCACCGATCGTTATGGGTCTATATTCCCTCCGAAACAGCGAGGGTGGTTAAAGATCTGCAGAGGAAGGCGACTAAGCCATTCCTGAAAACATTTTTCGTTGAAGTTGCAGGAAATGGCATTCGGTCGTCTTCTTTAAGTAACCAAACAGAACCTCTCCTTCGCATATTTTCACATACTACGCCTGCAGTGGTTTATTTTCTGCTACGACAGAGTAACATTTTCATCATCTCCTGCAAGAAGATGCTGCCCTCCTCAGATGAATGGAAATAATTAGAGATGCACCAAGAAATCGGCCCGTCGGTCGCCCGACAGCCTGTCGGAGGATCTGCTCTTCAGTGTGGAAGTTGTGAAAAGAAGACTAAGCCACTTTCAATATGCATTAGTTTTGGAAGCAGGAAGCAGAAAAATATAAGAAGCAAATTCAAGGAAGTAGATTTTTTCCCCTCCACTTCTTTAGTCTGTAGATCATTAGGGCCGCAAGAGAGAAAATATTCAGTAAAAGGAAATGTTTTAACTTTAAGCTTTCAACCACATAGTGTCTATGTTCTGAAGGGAAAACACAATGAGCCATTTCACAGTTAACACTAACTGTGTTAATTGCAAAACAAAAAGATGCTGAAAAAAATAAAGTCGGCTGTAGTCATTTTGTTGTTTTAAATGAATAAAATCATTCTTTACAATGGCCTTTATACTCAGAAGTATAAGGGGAACCAATCTTTAGGTTGGTATAGCTCTTGAAGCTATACCAACCTAAAGATTATAACTCCTGTGGATGCAAAATATATATTTAACAGTTTGCTTCTTTTTGTGCTTAAACACATAAAACAGGAAAATTATTACAGGATTTTATTGCTAATGGCAGTTAGCAAGGCCACAATTCAAAATTTGGATTGTTTTCCCAACTTGTTCCTTGAACAATGCAAGTCATTCTCAATGCTTACACAAATGGATTGTGATTTTGTGTCTGCTCCCAATATGAACAGATGAACAGATATTCACAAATAATGCGTGTTCAAATCAGAAAGGTGTTTTTATATGCTTTTTATAGCTTTCAATAAGAAATCCGGCAGGTCAAAGCTTTGCCAAACTGAGAAAACAAAAATCAAATCTAAACTTCTACCAGTGCAGCTTTAGTTTTATCACTGGTATTTATTCCTTATTAAGAAAGCTTTATGTATTTTATACATATTTTAAAAAAATCTGGATGGTGTCGGGTATCTTCCTACAATCATGCTCAAAGACACGTCACGAATTCATCATGACTACAAACGTTGCTCGGAGCATAAACACGCTTCACAATTCGTAAAGTAGGAAGTCCAAAAATTGAAAACCGCCGATAAATAAACTCCTGTCTTCTACACCTCTGCCCAATTGTTGGCGCTCAGCATTGCTCTTATAACTGTACTTCAAAAGTGGCAGCCCCTCCCATTAACATGAACTCTACTGAAACTAAGCTGATTGGTCCTAAACCTCTTACAGACCCTCGATAAAGCCTCCCATCCGCTTATTCTTGGTTCGACTTAACGCTTTGGGCTGAGTGAAAGTGACGAGCGGAGGGAGGTGGAGGGGGGGTTTCTAATCCTCTTTGCATCTTTGACGGACGTCCAACACAATGTCAGCCTGAGATGTGTTTGATCAGGTGGACTTCGTTTACATAAACTGTCAGATGTCAATGGTTTATCTTGTAATTGGACAAACTGTGGAGCATCAAACCAACTGAAAACTATTTGCATGATGAACACTAGGAAGCCTGTTCACTCAGGGCTTCCCCAAACGAGGCACATCAGGATTTTTACAGCTGTGCATGAAAGGCATCGGCAATATGAGATGTTACTTCGCCCGAATTTGTTGCAGGTTGGAATTGTATTTCACAACATGTGATATTTCTACACATAATTCACATTCTTAGAATTAATGTAACTCTTCCTAAAACAAATACTTTCGACTGGAGCTTAGCAGCAGCATTGCAAAGACTGGGCCTCGAGATAAATATGCCGTCACACTAGCCAAATAGTTGTGTATACTGTACCTACTGTACTTTTTGCATGACTCCTTCTAAAAACACATGTACTGCCACCAAATGTTGGTTAAGGAGGTAAACTGTAGTCCATCCAAATGATTAAAGCCGTTTTGAACATTTGGTCATTCGGGTACAAAATGGAAACGTCAAGAACAAAATCTGTGCTACCTACGTTGACAGAAAACTAAAGTTATTTTCTGCCTACTGTAAGAAACTTTTCCCACTCAGCACTTACCAGCAGTAGATCACTCCTGGTTATTTAATCACTTTCGTTATTTCACACTATTCATACTTCTAAGCCTAAAAGGGGTTCTTTAAACGTTAATATTATTCAATTTATTGTGCCAATGATACACAAAATACCAATCATGGTAATACATTTGCTATGATAAAGACCCCACCCTATGCTCAACTACAAAAAGAAATAAACAGACACACAATGGCTAAGAACATGAGAACGAAACTTTGATGACAAGCATAAAAGGAAAGTAGAAAGTTACAACGTAGCAACACGTGGGTCTGAAGCGGAGTCATTACCAGAGTGACAAGCTGACTTGAAGTCGTATCCAAAGCAGCAGTAAAAACAAATGGTTAGCGTTGATGTTATGATTCATTGCCCTTTAAAAAAGTAATAACTCCCACAACATTAACACAAGGACCATTTGGGTGAGATGAAAAGTTAAAAACACTAATGATGAAACCGAACTCTAAAGCCGAAAAACAAACCACTTCTTTTTGTTACTGTTAGGGATAATAATAATAATAATAATAATAAAATTGTGTAATGAATGTTTCCTCGGCTTTGAACACCTTATAAATAAAAGTCACCAACACGCCGTCAAGCGAACTATGATGTCACACTAGCTAAAGAACTGAAAGTTTACAAAGTTCATTCACTGGGGATAAGAATGGGAGTTGTCTGCAAACAGCCTCTCGAGTCGTCGTACATACGGGCTCACCGGGGGAAAAGACACACGATGGAGTGAATGAATGTTTGAGCTATTATAATCTTGGTCATCCAGTCAGCTGATGAGCAGAGATTTAAAAAAAAAGGGAGGGGGGATGAGAGGGGAGGAAAACAATCCTGGTCCATTGTTTGGTGTCCTGATATAAACAGCTCGGACCATTATATGGCCTAAAGGCTCCGGAGAGCAAGCGGCGTTGAGCCTCTTTGTGAAACACAGGAAACACTGTGGAAAGCATCTGTTCCATATGATGCATGCGTGCTGCCAGCAGAGGGGGGGTGTATTTAAAAAAAAAATACCGAGGGGTCTGCAAAGGAAGCGGACACGCTGTATGTGTTCACCCAGCTGATTTTGACACGTACCGTTCAATGCATCTCATCGCTTCACCATCTGCAGATAGTGTAAAACGAAGCCACGCGTCTTTAAATACACGGTGAAAATGTGACGCTGTAACAGCGGCGTTGACTTCAGGCTCATCTAGATTTTTATACCTCACCAAGGTTGACAAACTTGGTTACCACGAGACATTAACAGAGACAAAGCAGTGATTGTGCCTCTGCAATGATCCATAGAATACCGGTTCGCAGAAACTTACAGGTGTGTTTTGAGAACTTTTCGACATTTTTTTGGCCTTTTGTAGGTTGTGAAGACTGGGATCGCAGTTTTATCTGTAATGGCAAATTGAAGGGGGGAAAAAGTAAAATACGCTGCAATACATTCATTTGCCAAAATAGCTTAAATCTTTCTGACAGCAATGTGAAAGACGGTTTCTTCCTCCCTGGTCTGCTTTGTATTTAACGCCATCCAACTTCTCATTGGCTGTCTGCCTGTACCTGCTGAACAAAAGCATCCCCCACAGCATGATGCCGACACCACCTCCGCCCAGAGAACGGTATGTTTGGAGTAAAATACACTAGTAGTTGTTCCAACACACATCTCTGTTTGCATGTAACCGGGTTGTATAAGCAGTTTCGTATGACGCAGAATGCACTCTGTAGCAAAAATAGTTCAGATATCTGTCGGTGAACGTCCTGAAAGCCGCCGTGTGCAGCGAGGTGACTTCAAAATGAAGACCCCTCCTCTTGATTTCTCCTTCCCTGCTGTTCTTTTATCTCTTCCTGGTTGTACTTGTAAATAATGTTTGGTTATATTTTTATATTTATAGCCTCTCAGACTGGCCTTCTTGCAGGCGGTGTTTCATTGTGCAGGTAAAAGGTGTTTCTACTTCCCACATGACAACAAAATGTTGCGGTGGGTGGTGCTGCCTTCAAAATTTGATTCATAGTACATTGTTGTTCTGTTCAGTAACATTTTTTATGTACCTACCCCATAACTTGAACATTTAGACACATTTCTATTTGTGAAGTTATACTTATGAACCAAGTTAAAAGAAATACCAAAAGAAATACCAAATGTATGCAACATGGCCGCTCGGCCGTTGGGTAATATCCTCCTGAGAAGCAGGACTCGGAGAGGACGACATTGTGTCCAAACTACTTTAGTGCAACGCGAATTAACTCCGGTCACTAAGGAAAATAAGCTTATTTTAGCTAACTTGACAAATTTATATTGATAATGTTGATTAAATCTGCGGTATGTAACTCTTACAAAAAATTTTTTTTATTTGTTAAAACTGTCACAATGTCATGACGGTGTGAGACAAACAATCTGTGAAAAAATTGCCGCTCTTCCACCTGCCACTACTATTATCGTCTGAGGAAATGCATCGCTCTCGGTCAAAAACAACCAATCAGAGCCTGGAGGAGGATTCTAGAGCTGCCAATCAAGCTTGTGTAAACGCTGCTGTGGGAAAAGGAAAAGCATTTATCCTTCGTCATCACTAGCTTTGCTAATTAGCCTTCGACCTCTTGGCAGTCTATGTTGTGGTGAATCAGCTGCAGAATAGCGCAGAGAAAGGAGGAGGATGTGAGCGGCACATACACAAGAATGATTGGTATCTCTAAACCCTCCTCCCGGCTCTGATGGGTTGTTTCTGTCTGAGAGTTGTATTTCTACAGTTTTCACAGGGAGAAAGCAAAGCAGCTCAATTTCTTTTCATAGTTTATATGATTTATACTGTCATGACATAATGATAATTTAAATAAATATACATATATTTTAAAATAAACATTACATTACTGCAGCATTAAGAAGCATTGAAAGATAAAATCTGGATCAAAAACTTGGACTTTGGGCTCATCTGACCAGAGCATTGTTGTCTGCTATAAACCCTGCAAGTCTTCTTGCAAACTACAAATAGGATTTTTGTTATGGCTTTCTTTCAACAATGGCTCGCAGCATCATATCAGTTTCCAAAAGGGATGAATCATTTAATCATCCATCTATGTCCGGTTTTGGTGAGGCGCTTTCTCGCTGCTCTCAGGTTTGTTGAAACGTTAATATCAGATTCAGCTAAGTCGGAAAAACGGGGAACAGGACAGTCCTGCAGAGGGAACATCCAGGTCGTCTGACTCCTCGCTGCTGCGTTCACCACTTTGTGACTGCTTTTTATTTCAGGGACGGATTCGGTTTCAACTCTTTGTCGACCTTAGCTGAATGTCACCGAGCATCTCCTGTCCAATACTGACTGTGCACATGCTGACTTGGCAGTAGCTCACATCAGATCAATACATCCTCTGCTCATTGTGTTACTCTCTGTGTAGTGGGGGTAAGAGAGAGAGAGAGGGGGGGGGGGGGGGGTGGCAATGCACCCTTATCATGAGTAATAACTGAGGAGAGAAGAGGAACTTCCAAACCTGGGATACGACGAAGATAACACGTTAAATCTGTCGACATTACAGCCCAGGCAGGCGATAAACAAACGCGTCAACAACTACACGGCAACACAACAAAAGGCAGATAATGATCCGCTGATGTCGCAAAAGAGAGACTGAGAACTGTTACCGAATACTGACATCATAAATGAAACATGTGACACCGCGAGAATAAACGGGTGTGTCTTTATGTCCTGACCTGGCATCAATCCCATAACTGGCTTTACTTCAGATAAAGAGACCGCATAACACAAAGCAGATCATTTTTACGACGACCGCTTCCGACCAGCCAAAAAGGTAAAGATAGCAAGGCTACAACCAACAGTAAAAAGCACATTAATAATCTTAATAGATACTGAAATTACGTTGTAATCTCTTTTTTTTCCTATTAAATTGCTGCCTTCCAATAAAATTAGCTCAGACTCTCTTTTACAATTCAGGAATAAGCCCGACAGATGACACGCAACTGGGAGACGCAAAAACTTTCACAAGACGAGAGTACACTAATGTTAAGAGTACACTAATGTTACTGTATATATTTTCAAGTTAAAAAACAAACACAACAACAAAACTATATATGCATGTTTGTATTTGTCATCAGAGTTGTGGTTTCACATTCATGTTAAATAGTCAGTATGACCTTCAAATAAAAAGCATCAGCTGGTCCTCACCAGTTCTTCAAATTATAGGTGAACCCAAACCCGGGCATGGGATGCCTTGACGACATTTACCCAAACACTTGGTCAAAAGTTACCCCGTAGTGCGGCTTTTAAAGCTTCTGCATTAATCAGAACCGGGTCACGCCAATCAAACTAGCTTGTTAAGTCAATTATATATATTCTAATCTGATTCTGGTTTTAAAACAAGTTTAGTTTATCATGCCAGTTGGTAAAAACCTTTTCAGTCAAAGGAAGCAAAGATGACTACCTCGAGTCACAAACTTTGCAGCAATCCCTCCTCCTTGATGACCTTGCGGCGACACCGGACAGTTTATTGCATTGAGTCACCAACTCTGCTGTAAATCCTCACACTGATCATCCATTTGGCAAAAGAAAACTCCCCTCAACTCTCAAATCTGGTACAAAAAGCCCCCGTGACTGTAGGAGTGGGTGATATGGACTTAAATATTGTTTTATTAGAATATTTTCTGGGAATATTGTAATAATGAAAGTGACAAGTGTCAGGCTGTGATAATATGAAACGGCAAACAAGGCCCCACAAAAACCAATAAAGTTCTTGATAAACATATTAGTTTGTAATGCGCTCCTTTAGAACACGGCTCACATAAAGAAATGTGATTTCTGTCACTAAACTCCACACAGTAACTGCATTTAACTAAATTTTCAAATTAAACAATATTTATTGGTACTTTCATTGAACAAACAGTGGAGAAAATAGTAAAACTACCAATCCCGATAATTCGGACAGCGTTTAAACATCATTAATTGAAATTTATCACAGCAACCATAAATTGGAATTCTTTTTATAAGAAACGTATCACAAGAAATGATAAACGATACGATAAAACTCTTGGTTCCAATGCTGGTGACCAAAAACATTTAAATCCAGAAGAATTGTGTCAACTATTCAAACCTTTTTCTGTACGGATCTGTTATGGGTGGCCATTTCCAGAAGCTTAAATGCAGTGAACAACATTTGTTAACTGTAGCTAAATGATTCCGACAGAAATGTCTTAAAATGCTTTTCAACAATTACGAGAGACATGAGGATACAAGTGCAAAAGCAGCACATAGAAAGTCACCCAGCAGGGTTCTTGGAAAGTTTCCAGGGTGTGGTTTGGTTTTGCACATCAGTGACAAAAGCAAACTTTATCAGAAACACGACTTACAACAGGGCCGTAAATGTATCATCTGCAACAGGAAATGGTCCAACAGCTTCAGGGAGAGAATTTTTTGTAGTTGTTTTATATTGCAACAAATGTATGGCCTCTGTCTCACTGAATGTATGGGGACAGAATCAGACGTGGGACTGTGCAACCCAATGAGACGGGTAGAACCGAATCACTAAAACTGATGCAACAATTTGCGAACATCAGCTGATGAAACGTATATAATCAGCCCCTCTGAATAAAAATGGTTAAATTTATTGAATTCCAACCAACTTTTCAGTTTTGTTTTAACAAAAATGGTTTTAAGCTATAAATTTAGACTTATTTTTCGCTGATGTGGATTGTCCTCAGTGTGAAAAAGAAGCACAAACAAGAACTGATTTTTGATTAAGGCATTAAATGTTAATATATGAATACAGTTTCAAATAATTTTGATGGTGGTCGGATGTAAACATTTTCCTTGACAGCCACAGCTAAGACGAATACTTCAGAATTAAGAAGTTTGGTTTCTAACTTACTCGCAATTTAGCATTCTCACTGTTATTAAACTAGCTGTAGCATAAAATTCGACTGAAACCATTAAAAAAAAGCCTTCAAAATGTCTCCTATTGTGGTGGCACTAAGTTTTTTCTCATCATCCATGAATAAAAATAATTAAGAACACCTACAATAAGGTTAAAGAAGCTTAGCACACTAGCATCTTTTTCTTTAGCATTAGCGTTCAGGAAAATGAACGTTATCAAAACCATAACAGATTTTCTACATATGTACTAAGGTAGCATTAAAACCTATTTTTCCTGACAACCATGGTTAAGGTTCCCTATGAACCCTTACCCTAAGAAGCTTAGCTTGCTAGCATGTTTGTCCTCACCATTTAATGTTGCCAAGCTAGATTCAACTGGATAAAAACTCATAACTTTTACTAAATAAATAGAAGTAAATACATTGAGGAGGCAAGGTGATTTATCTGACTTACTCCTATTGTGTAAGAACTTCATCCTTTCCAGTATATATGCCTACTGACTAGTATCAAGGTGCACCAAGTTCCAAAACTATATACATCTTCTATCATATTTTCGATTCGAAGGTTAAAGTCCTTTTTAATGAGACTCCAGGTACAGTGCCAGAACAAAAAAAATTTACTTTTTTTTTTCTTGCTGCAGAGCACAAAGTTTCACAGTGTTCACCTACCACCTGTTGCAGCACACTGCTGGTCAGCAGACTGAGAAAAGGCTACTACACTATTCTTTCACGAGCAAAGAAATATGAATTTGGCTCTTTGGAAATACATCCATTCATAAAAAACACAGACAGCGTGTGTAAGCTAACTCGCAATTCAAGGTTTAGTTGTATATCAACTGGAAGGATCTTGGCCGTCCCAGGCTGTCTCCTGTTGGATTTTTAATAAAAAATAAACGCAACATAACACAACTCCCCAAAAACACACACAATATGCAAATGTCACGATACAGATATCGCTTGCAGTGGATAAATAATTTTTTAAAAAGCACGTCCACTTTGTAAGTAGACCTCAAAAATAACTAGTCTATCCATCTCGACAACATGGCTTTACTGAATGAATTGATTCTGGCTAACACCTGCTGTTTTCCACAGAGATCTACCTAGCTCTTAGCATTCTAAAACATTTTGGGTTGTATTAAACTACAAGGGCCACGGGGAGCCTGGATGTATGGTGCTTAAATTATTAGCTACCATTGACTTTCTTCAACATATGCACATTGTATACACTGTGTGATAGTGAAACCCTGATCAATTTGTGACATTAGCAATAGCAAGTACAATTCTATTTTCACCAGAGGTCATCTTGTTGCTGCAATAATTCAACCTGATCATTATTCCATAAAACACGTTCCTGTGTGACAGCAACTACTACATGTCGGTCATTTTCTCCTTCCAAGTTCAGTCAATTTTGAGTACTAGTATACACTTGACATATATGTTGTATTTTAACTGTACTTTCAACAATCCAATACGCCCTCAGGTTCGGCCGCTGCCAGGCTCCGTCCCCGGGTCTCCCTGTGGGTTCGGAGGCCGAGGGACCAGACACCCAGACGCGGGGCCCGTGCTGACTACGGCACGGCCAGCAGGCATGAATGGGGACTCGCTGAAGGTTAGAGGGCTTTTATGAATGAGCCGCCGTCACGCTACCGCAGCGCAAACATCCCCCCCATCCCGTGCCCTTCGCCCTCCCAACCCCCGCCAACAAATCAGCGCAAGCAGGCAGGCAGGCATTACCACCGAGCACAGAAAAATAAATGTAAAAACTCGCCTAGTGTAGTTCATGTGTCGCCTAACATGAAAGCAGCTCGTTCGGGGGGAAAGCATTCGGCTCGTGCCGTCGTAAACAGGTCTGTGGGCCTCCACGCGGGAGCTACATTTCGCAGGAGGCGAACGAGCCCGCGTGGCGGACAGAACCGAGCCGCGACGACTCGAATCCACCCGAATCTCTCTCTTTCGACTCTCAAAGCCAGCCGTCGTTTACAATCCCACATAGCCTACTACTTTTTTTTCTCTTTTTCTTTTTTTATGAATGGAGCGCGGTAGGCTATGCAAATGAGGGCGATTGAGAAAGAGATGGCGGATGGGGCATGTCGGATATCTCTTATCCGGTGAGACTTCCCCCTTCGGTTGAAAGCAAACACACAGATGTGACTGAACGGCGGAGAGAGAGAGAGAAAGAGAGACAGAGGGGGCATAAAGAGAAACGCGGCCGTCACACCTTAACAAACCGTGCGCGCCCCTCAGCGCGCGCGCGCGTGCGCCGCCGTGTCTGTATTTCTATATATATTTAAAGGCGCCGCTCGTTATAGGCGTGTTTGAGTTCCTAAGTTACGTTGCAACAGGGCCTCACTCGCTGCTCTCTCGCTTGAGATCCTTTCAGAAAATGTTTCCGATCCACCCACGCTTATTCCCCTCCTCCGCCTCCCACTCTTCTCTCTCTCTCTCTCTCTCTCTCTCTCTCTCTCTCTCTCGCCTTCTTTAGGCTGTTTTCTATAACGTAATAACACGGGGGAGCGCCGTAAAAAAAATACAATAAAATAAAAAATACAACAGCAACAACAAAAATGAACGCGCACACAGCCGATGCATTACGGGCACCGTAAAGACACAGACGGTTGCGGTTAAAAGGGAAGTGCGGCTTTTGCAAGGAGAGTTTTTGCACATTCCACCAAGTTGCTCCAAGCAACTTATAAGCACGGGCAAAAGGGAAATCTTCGAGCTGCACTACTTACTCGTTTGGGTGTGTTTCCTCTATCATTTTTTCGTTTCACCTCAGGTAATGGACCACGGCGGTTGCATACTTTTCACTCGTCATTCTTTCGCCTCCGATCCTGCGTCCGATTCCGCATAAATCCCCCCTGCGCCTTTGTGCGAGTGTCGGCTCTCGGGCTTTGCCCTCGACAGTCCCCCTTTCCCCCCCTGAAATTCTCCCTCTCCTTCTTTCCTTTCCACCGAAGCCACGCTGTTTTCTTCTGGATCGCGAAAAGAAGAAGAAAATGAAGGACCTCCTCTTCTCCGTCTGGAACTTTAATACCCAATCAGTGGATAAACGCAGGCTGCACTGGCAATTTCGGTTGCCGAATCCAGCTCTTGATTCTCTCTAACCCCCCCACCTTCCCCAAACACACACACACACACGCACGCACGCACGCACGCAGGCAAACTCGCTCGCTCACTCCCTCTCCCACACGCTCCGTTTTTTAAGTCCTAAGGCGCATGTTTTCACCGACGACTCCGCTTCCAGTTGTGCGTAAAAAAAAAAGAAGAAGCGCGTCTTCGCTGCTGTTGCCGAGGGGTGGCCCCGCTAGAGCCCCATCTCTCACTACTCCATGTTGGATTGCAGGCGGCTGAGCTGCTCCAACGACGCCGGGGGGGGGGGGGGGGGAGGAGAGAGAGAGAGAGGGAGAGGGAAGGCTGGGGGTGGAGAGGGGAGCAGGGCGGAAGCGGTGACGTCGTGCTACATTTTGGTGGAGGGCCCAAGACGGCTGCAAGCTGTGGCCTATAGTGGCCCTTGATAAATGCAACAGCCCCCCTCCCTATTACACACACACACACACACACACACACACACACACACACACACACACACACACACACACACACACACACACACACACACACACGCACTCCTTGATCCTTGATTTCAAATCCGGGCATGTCTCATATCAAAACTCTTAATTCAAGTTCAAGCTTGGTCTAAAAAGATAGACTATTGAGTGGTAAATTGTGGAAAGGTGATTTTGTATGGAAAGCATAAAGTACCAAAAATTTCTAAATGAAATAATTATATGCGAATGTTAAATAAATATAGAATAAAATATATATTTTTTTGTATTTAATCGAAAAGTTTGAAATAAGTAAATATGTTCGTAATTGTTTTTGTGCCAATAGTTAACTTTGTTTGGTTAAAAATAATTACATGTGAACTCTATCAAGGAGTTCAAGCGCTTCCTGAAGACATGAATTCAATTAAATTATTTTACCATTTATTAGAGCTGCATCGCATTAAAACAATTTTAACGTCAAAGAACTTAAACATCAAAATTTTATATGGCTGCTCTTCTTTTAAAAATTAGATATGGTTCCAGATGAAAGCTAGTTTATTAGTACTTTGGATGATTTGTTAGCTAATGAAGTCAGCAGATCCCACTAGTTTTCCAACCTGCACCAGTATTTGGATGTCATTACCAGAAACAAATATCTGACCTCAGAAGTTACTGATGTTCCTGGTCACCTGCCAACCATTTCATCACAGTTATTTTGTTCATATTTACCTTGCAAATAATTACTACAGCCACTTCTCAGTACATCTAAAAGCAGCCGTTGTACCATAGTTTGAGATCAGCAACCCTGCCCACTCACTGACACATAAGACTCACGAATAGATTCATTTGTGATGTGTTGTCGTACGAATAAAGCAGTATTAAATAAAATTTCAAATGTTATTTAATACTTTTCTTTCATAAATTATGACTATTCATCATGTATATCTTGAATACTTTGCCTATGCTGTTAATATGTTTTTAATTCAGGGAATTTTGAATAAACATTGACGGATTTATTATTATTGATAGTTTTTTTTTTCTCAAATAAAATTCTGGCCCTTTCAGACCTCCGTAGTTTTTTGCAAATTTCTCATTTTTTTAAGGAATAAAAGTAACAGAGCCACAAACTATTATTCATTTATGCTTAAACAATCAATGTAAGTGCATGTCTGATCAAACACAACGTGATTTAAGGACTTTCCGGGCTAATCCTGTCAACGTTTTACTAGCATATCAGTAAACACTTCTGTTAATCCTGTATTACCCTTGTGCAAACCACTCTCTGGACTGAGCTCTTTAAAATCTATTGATCTGCCAAAGAGTGAGCAAGTTAAATGATTAGTCACGTTTGTTGGCTAAAAATCCAGTCAGATTTTCATTCCAACCCCCCTAGCAGTTGCCAACATTGTTGTTTTCCTCTCAGGTTCATGTCTGTGTGACGAAAAAAAAAAAAAAGCGAAGAGCTTATCAGGGTAAAATAGTGATGACGCACCGCCCTCTGCTGGTGACTGATCCATTGTACACCAAAATAACGTACCTTGTTTTTTTCCCCCTTACATATTCTAACATAATAGTTGTACACTTTTCTTTTTTTTTTTTTAACCAGGTAAGACTTTAATAAATGCCGAGCTTATTGATCACAATTTTAAACTATATCAAAGCATGACCTGCACTTTTTTTTTTTTTTTTAGTTTGCTGTGTCATTTTACTTTGTTTTAGTTGAACGTTCCTTTCATTTGTCTCCTGTGCTTTGTACTTTTCTTCTTCTTTTGTGCAGTTCCCGATTCAGGAGTCCAATGTGTTGGGGACTAACTGCCCAACACACGTGGGCAGCCGGGTCGCTTTCGAGCAGCAGGTCGTACAGTGTGAGAGGATGATTCATGAATTGTTGAACCTGGCATTGTAGTTGTACATTTTGAGATGGTATATACTCAGCTTTAGCACCGACGGCTTGTCTAACCTGCAAATTAAATTTGGATGTGTCATTCATGGCTGCAGCAGTAAACTGATCAGTGGAGAACTAGCCACCAGCATGTGTTCTTGATTTCTCTATTTTGCATCCTCTGTGCATGTAGAAATGAGTTCTATTTTTTGCTTGATTACAGCCGGCCTTGACTTTTCATACTGTCAAATGTGTGCTTACAGTCAAACAGGAAGTCAAAACGTCTCAATGATTCATTTATAAACCTTCATTTCTAATACCATATATATATATATATATATATATATATATATATATATATATATATATATATATATACTCCAAAGAGTCCCAAAATGGCCTCGCCTGCTCCACTCTGAGACATCAGTGACTTTGTTCTCCATCTTTTCTTGAATTAATTGAGATCTTGACTATTGAGATCTCGTAAGGACAAGTTTATCCAAGTGCTTCTGCAGGACTCGCGTTGATCTAGCCTGGGTGTGGCTGGTGAGGCTGAGCCAAAGAAATGTGATTAATCAGACTTAAATCCTGATTTAAAAAGACACTGGATTCACACTGGACCAGTCTCGAGTTATCTTTGTCTGATATTAACATTTGTTTGGTGATTTTAAAAATTCAAGAGTGACAAAAGTCCACAAATTCTTTTTCCTGTTCCTCAAAAGGCCCAATCTCTGGACATGGAGTCTTTCATTTGGACATTCGTCTCATTGCATCAGATCTGTTTAACACAATGAAAATAAAATCCTTTAATCAGCACTTTTATTCACATAAACACAAATAACCGGATCACTGATGCCCTCTAGTTTTCTTGATCCATTTGTATGTATTTTTAAATGGTACAAAAATATAATTTAGAATACAATACAAAGGAAAGAATTTGCTGTATTTAAAATAATAATAATAAAAAAACACACTTTTGAGCAAACTACTCTTTGGAAAAATGAAAAAAAAAGTTTCCTTTTGACATTTTTCCTGAAATGTATCATAATAAATGTAATAGAAAGACAGTTTGATAAAACAATAAATTTAGTGAAGTCATGTTGGCACAGCACTGCCCCCATGTGGTCAAGATATAAAAATTCAATTTTCCTTCATTCAGCCAATAAACCCACTAAATCCAAAATATTAATGTAATTCAAGATTTGTTTCAGTCATTCAAATAAAAAGTGAAACATTAGCATAATATGGATTCAGAGTGACATTTTAATTTTTAATTTTTATTGTAAATTACAGCAAAACCCCACAATTCAGCTTGTCAGAAAATCGTACTTTTACATAAACGGTACTAAAATATGTCTCAGTCCGACATATGAAAAAGTATTTCCTTGTACTTACGCATACAGTGTGTGTGTTTTAGTACTTGGTTGGGACTCCTCTTGCATTGTGGGACAGAATTATGCGTGTTAGCAAAGATAGCTGGGAAATTAAAGCAGATTTTTATAAAGCTTCTCAACAGATGAGAGCATTAAATACCCTAAAAAGTCCATGAACAGACAGCAGATGACATGCAGGTTTTTCTCCTACGTTTTTCCTTCTGCTAAGTTTTCCATTACTATATATACAGAAAGCTTTGTGGGCAATGATCTTTGACAACTTATATGCTTTCATTAGTTATAAGCCACAGTCTTCAGTTATTGGAAACAACCAGTGAACCAGTTCTTGGAGTACCAGTTGTACTGCTGGTTTTGAATTAAATGTTATAATTAACCCGTAATAAGAACAACCTTAGACTTTTTAACCTGTTAAAACAACATACCGTGTTACCCTAAATGACATCACACTTCATTATGCTTTCCTGAGTGGCGACAGCTACACGTGTGTGTTATTTTTTTACGGTGTGTGTTTTGTATTTGTGGGAGCTGTTTTTGTGTCCTCATCTTGCCCCAATGTCGACGTTACATTCTGCTTGTGCTTCATGCAGCACAGAGTTCTCCACAGAGATTTGAGGACTCATTCGTTTAAATCTCCCCGACGCACACAAGCAGAAACTGAGTCCCGTAGCACGCAGTCAGCCTGCCATTCGTCATCGCTGATTGGGCAAATGGAAATTAATCTTACTTTTCTGTTTTTCTGCTTCAGGAGACTCACTTTTAACAGTTTCTAATTTCATTTGAGGTCATATTTGTTGTGAAGAGACACGTATTAACGCCAATTCCTTTGTTTGGTCCCAGTCTTGCTAAACAGCAGACTTTAAGTGGTGAAAGATCATTTAGTATTTAATGAACAGCTTGATTAGTGCGACATTTTGATTTGCATTTCACTTGATAGCCATTTTAATCTTTGAAAAGTGTCTTTCCATGTGTGTTTTGAACAGTTTCCCGGACCAGAAACGAGGCAACAATCTGACCACAGAGGAAGAACAACCGAAGGAGCATTAAAGAAGAGCAACAGAACGGAGCCAAATGTTTTTTCTATCTATTACAGATTGTTACTGATTTAAATTTGCCCACATACCAACAAACTATGCGAAAGCCTTTTACCACACACACACTGCCAAATCAGAATTCCACCTCTTCACTACATTGCATTCTAATTTTGTAGAAAATGATGGCATAAAACCCACATTGTTACTCAAATTCCTAGGTATAAAAAAAACAAAACAAAAAAAAGAAATCAAGGAAACCGATTTTGGTATTTATATCTACCCTGTTTAATAGCAGGAAAGAACTGAAGAGAATTGCTTTATTTTTCAAAATTGCTTGCAGCATCTTTGCATTTACCAACAGTTCTAAGGATTCAGGTGAAGAGACCAAAGGTGAAGCTGTTTATCTACCATCAGGTGAAGCGTACATCAAGAAAAGTCTCTCTCGTTGTTTATGTAATTACCTCACCGAACTCCCAGAATCCACATTTGCTTTTCAGTCAATAGAAGAGAGGCAGATGTAGACGTTTTTTGGGGGGATTGTTGCTCATGTTGGGGTGGAGGATAATGAGATGATCAATATTGCAGCTAAGAAAGCATTAGGACATGAGACTGTCAATGTTCAGATTCCATCAACTGGAGCAAAAAGGGTTGCGTCTGGATCTGTGCACAACAGGCTACAATCTAATGCAACACAGGGATGTGATTCAAAGTTGGTTCAAAACATAAACACTTTTCAGCCTTCTTGGTCTGACACATAAAAACTCATTAAAAGGGCAGCATTATGTATTTTCCAGGCATACAGAGTCATTTCATAGTACAATCAAATGATGGTTGCCACAGGAGATTTCTCAAATATGCATGAAGGAAATAATGCAACACTCCAGGTATGTTTTTGATGAGTATTATATAACATGATATAAAGCAATTTTACACAATACTGCCCTTTTAATGTATAAAGTCTCACATCACTGCACCTCTTTTCATTGTTGTGTGCACTTCAACGCAACATGTTGATGCTCGTTGAATAGTACAATGATAGGGGGGAACACGAGTCAGCTCACGTTTGGTGAACTGTGGGAACAGCCAACACCTCACCAAATGTCACCAACAGAGGGCAGTGTAGTGAGGGGAAAATAGCTGAGAGGTGAACAGAGTGGCATGATGGCATTCTGAGGTCAAGATGAGCAGGAAACCTTGATATGGCAGTTTTGATTGAGAATACAGGGAGAGGGATGGCAGGAGGCGAAGAGTTGGGCGTTAATGCTGTTGTCACACTCCCCCGGTGTTGGGAGCATGTCGCTGCTGCCTGTTTTGAGACATTCAATTGTAATTGGTCATTTATGGTTGGACCAGAAAGATTCATACCCAATATTTAGACTTCAAATGATCTTTATTCAATCGAGATATTTACATTTTTCAAAACTACCGAGTATCAATTTTAAGAAAAAAAAAAAAGGTTATTTGAAAGATTTATTTTTGCTAATTAGTGCCTGTGGAGGTTGGGAGACCCCCCTCCCCATTGCTAGGGTTATTAAGCATTACTTCAACCTAAGTTGACCAGGGTTATGAATAACTTTGACCTTAGCGATCAGTTTGTGGTGCAGCTTAAAGCACAGGACGACCAGAACTCGGCTTTCTCCAGGTCGTTTCATCCTCTCATCTGTTTTTGTTAGGGTAGATATACAGTATATGATATATATATATATATATATATATATATATATATATATATATATATATATATATATATATATATATATATATATATATATATATATATATATATATATCACGTTTTCCTAGCAAAAAATATTTATACAAGAGTTACAGGTAGCTTATTTGGCATTTAAATGCTAAAAAAAAAGAAAAAAGTCAGCGTTCTAATTATGTAATGTGTTGATGTCGTAAAACATGAAATGAAAATAAAACTAAAGAGTTAGCCCACATAACCCAACCACAACGATAAATTGGAAATTGCTTCATCATTCTTGTAAATAAAGAAAAACAAAACTTGGTTTTGTCTTTGAAAACGTCACCCAAACCCAAACGTTGCGTGATTTGACCTGTTGCTCTCACTAAAAGTTATCTGGTGAAGCTATTTCTCCCATTTCCAAGTTTGCAAACCTCCGAGCAACCTGATACTTTTTCAGTATTCATTCTTTTACATCCTCTAGGTTTGTTGGTGTCAGATTTATGCGGACTTCCCGAAAAATGAAAGAAAAAGAACAAAAAAATCCAAGTTGGAGTGTGCAGCAGCTATGATATAAAAAAAAGTTATCAACCAGAGATCAGTGTCATCGCAAATCCTCCCCAGAGCCAAACGTTTAACCCTTTGGCAGCATCAAGGACGCAGAGAAGAAGAAACCTAAGATGGCTGCTACCCGTGATTCACAAAAATAAACTTTTTGATTAAAAGATTTGTTTGTCTTCCAGTGTTTAAAGCCATGTCTACGACAGTAAAAACAACTTGTAAGGGGGTTAATTTGTCACTAATTCGAACCATACCGCGCTGCACTCACCCCTCTTGAGTATCACAAAACATTCATCAGCTCTGACTCCCTGACCTCTTGGCATCAACGGGCTCCGGCCTCCAGCCAATCAGAGCCGACTGAGACAGCGTCTCACAGTCTGTTAGGTTCATACCCGAGCATTAAAGTCACCCAAAGGCCTCACTTCACCTTTAAAACCAACACCGGTGCTGCCCTGCGCTCTAATGACCCCCCAAACATGCAAAAACCTCTTCGGTCGCTTTCCGCTCCATCACAACAGCAATCAATAAGCGATAAATGGAGTCACTTCCGTGTACATATTTAGGGTAACGTCTGACCTACATCGGAGGACCTGATGGTAGACTGCAGTCATGCAGATGTGGCTCAACAGGCCAATCTACAGCTGAAGACCTTCCTCTGGATGTACATGCATTGCTTTTCCAGCAGAGGGAGATAAACACTCAGTATCCCATTCACTTCCACATCTGTCACCTTGAACATGAGTGATGCACTTTGACTCATTTTATTTCATTAAAAAAACACCATAAAATGTACCTCTAATGGTCAAAAGTACACTTCTTTTATTTTTCAGTGGGAGGATTTTCTTAGGGATAAAGCGTTTTTTTGCCTTTTTTTTAGCCATCAATCGAGTTTATTTGTGTAGCACATTTCATAAGCAAGGCAGTTCGAAAGGCTTCACATCATGAAGACATAAAAAACATAACATAAAAACAAAACATCATACAGTCAACTGCGAAACCAGAAACAAGACAATGCATTTTGTCAAGAGCCATAATTAAAATTGCCAATGCTCCATTCATTATGGTGAAACAGCTGAAACAGTTTTGCAGTTTTTTTTCAAAGTTTGTTTCAGATTTGTGGGGCACAGAAGCCGAAAGCTGCTTCTCCGTGTTTGGTTCCGTTTCTGGGGATGCAGAGCAGAACCAGAATCAAAGAACTCGGAGGTGATACAACAATGAGATTCTCTGAAGTTAATAGCAGTAATATTGTGGTAGACGGATGGGAGGATTATAACTGATTCTGACAGTATGAAGACGTGGCCTTCCTGTGCAATTCTGCTCAATTCAAATTTTGATGTTTTTTTTTTTTTAACAGTGCAAACAATCTCCAGTAAGCTTCATTGTGTCAAACTGGCTTATTGTTTTCTGGCATGAATTGTTGGCTTCACTGCAGATGTAACGTAATGGCTTAAAATCTCTACTTTCAATGCACAGAAGAGTTTCCCAAAATTCTCAAGAATCATCAAGGTTTTTTTTTTTTTTTTGGCAAATGTCAGAGGGTCCTGTGTGCGTCTTGTCATTGAATCATGAGGACTGGCTTTAACTGAGGCAAGTGAGGTATGACGTCGTTTCTCATTTGGTTTGTATTTTTTTTTTTCTTTTGGAAAAAAAAAAGAGATATTTTGACCAACTTCATGTCACAAGGCAATTTCTCTTGAACTGATTCCTTGATTTTACTGGTGGTAATTCAGCCCGAGCCTGGCTTATGAAGACGATCTTAGCTTTTCTAAAGATGTGGTTAATCAAAGTTGTTTTTTTTCTTTTTAAATATAGCTTAACGTCGTGCCGGATTGATTTCAGTCTAATAAACTGCATTTTGTGGCGTATTTAAGTCTCTTTGAAGATCCCGAACATTTAAATGCGACAAGAGCGAAAAAAAAAGTAAAACCAGAGCAGATCGGAAATGGGTCACTTTTATAGCAGTAGAGCTGATTTTGAGTCGTCTTCACTCTGGGACAAACTGAAAACAGCCATTTCCTTTTGACCACCATCCTTTACTAGAGAGTGTGGTCATTTTCAAACCAACCGGCTCTGGTCTAGTTTCTTGTTTTTGAAGCCTCTTTAAATTTCAACGTATTATTCAAGGATTCCTTAAAAGCAAAGGATGCAATCACTAAATTACGAAAAGCGACAGAAGTAAATTTTGGCCAAATGCTGTCGAGTAAAAAAATGTCTGCAAACTATCCGAAGTTAAAAAAGTACCGAAACATTCTGATTTTTTTTTGTTTTTTTTTGCTGTACTAATATCAATCTAATTGTTATTTAATCCGAACTATTACAACAGAGTTTGAAATGTGTGCGTGTGTGCATGCACGTAAGGTCAGACTTGGGGGTCATCACTGTTTAGTCTGCGGGTTTCTCCAGAGTGGCGACTGCAGCTTTTGCTGATTTATAGCTTTCAACTCTGGACCTTTGTAGTGGGCTCAAGACGTCCAGGCACACAAATACATACAGTCCTGTTTTCATCAATCAAAAACTAAACTTCAGCAGGACACAAGCAAACACGTACCACGTCTCGAATCCAAATATTATCAAAAGAATGATTGTAAAAGGACAGAAATAATTCAAAGACAAACTAAAATTCAAACCAACATCTTTCAGTCGTCCAAGTTCTGGTTGTCCGCCGTCCAGATGCATAGCGCACTAAAAAACACATCCAGTCTCTCGCGCCGTTTGGCCCCTGTGACCCCTGCAGTCGCAGGAATGATCTCGGGGGCCAGACTCTGTCGCCAGGCTGCGGCTCCAGTCCTTCTGTGTGTGTGTGTGTGTGTGTGTGTGTGTGCGGCGGCAATTTCCTTGAGAATCCACTGCGACTGTGGCACTACTTTCCCTTTCCACGGAAACACCAGTGACCCCCTCACTCTCCACTGCACATGGGCACACAATGCAGCCACTGCTGATAAACACAGAGCAGTCACTTCCAATTAGAACCGACTGAACAGTATGATGTACAGTCCTTTCAGATAGCCTGCAGGCCCGCAGGGAGAAGAGAAAAGTCCTTCTTTTGTCAAATGCACACAATCTATTTCTGCTTCGACACACTCATACGTGACAGTACATCGCTAATAGACGTCGCTTAACATCTGCACTTGAAACGTTTTTGCATTAAAAGACTCCATGACGTTGCTCGTTTCGCTTTAGGAAGCCGTACTGCGTCGAGTTATTTTTGAATGTGTTTTGCATTTGCTGATTGCTTATCTGCAGAGACCTATCACATGGAAGATATCACCTTACACACACCAGAAGGGCCCAAACATGTGCAATTATTCCTGACAGATTTGACATAAACAGCTTATCATCCCCGTCTAAAGGCAGCTGTAAACAAACCCCACTGCTGATCAGCCAACCTGATTTAATCTCCCTCTTGGATTTCCAAACAAACGCGGCGATCTGCGTCTGCAGACAACGAAGGCGCGCGCAAAAATGCTTCACAGATCTCGACTTCGAGAAGGAGCGGGCAAACGTTTACGAGATTAGACATCAGCCAGCAAAGCGAGCAACAACAGAAACTCGGCTGCTTTGACGGCGACCCGTGTCTTTCCCTCCGTGTGTGTGTTACACGTGTTAAGCGCTTGTGGTGTGTGCCGAGGCCGTCCAAACAAGCCCCTTTGTCGGTCAGGGAAGAGAGCGTGTTGATGGAATCCTATTGATGTGCGGATTAGGGCACGCCTCTGTGATCAAGTGCTCAAACACTAGATAAGAGGGTCAGAAACACCCTTTAATCCTGCCTAACCCTTTCTCTAAACAGGACGCCATCGTGTCATCTCAGTGGAGAGGAAAAGAGGCTGGAGGAACAGCTGGAAATGTACCTTTAATCTGATTTATAGGCAGAATGCTTGATAGGCGGATTTTAATTAGTGGCTGGTTGTTTGAAGGGCTCAAGAGCGTTTTCAAGGGTGACTCATTGGAAGTAAAAACTGATGCTTATAAATTTCAGGGTAGTTAAATTTTCCTGGAAAGACATAGGTGAAAAAGTCAGGTTCAGACCGACCTCTGCTTTGCTGAGATGGAAACATTATCACAGACATTCAAAGAGTACAAAAACAGCCTGAACAAACTGTCTGGTTTGGATGTTTGTTATTTTTCGACCCATGGAGAGCAGTGGTGGGTATGTCAACGGGTTGGTTCGCAAGAAGATAGCATGTCCAGAACAGGCACCGCAGGCCTGTAATTTGTCAAGTTACAAGTTGAGCAAGATGTTACTGGTAGCTGTAGCACATCGGGACTGTTATTGAAGGTTTGTGAGTTTGCACATGTTTTAAGTGCTCCAGTTTGGGGGGAAAAACGGTAAATGAGAAAACCAATGTACGTTGGAAAGGTTTGGTTGCCCAACACAGACCAAGTCAAGGGAGGATCATGATGATGTGTATCAAACATTACAGAATACAATGACATCTCAATCTTCTATTTGGAGACATGAGCTACATTCTCTGTCATGATCTTGATGTGCAGACAATTTTCTGAATATAGTTGTTAGCATTATGGTCTTGAGGCAACAAGATCCTGGTTTGAGCCCATGCGTGCGTCGGTTCTCTTTGAATATTCTGGCTTTCTTCCATTGTCCAAAGCCATTACTGTTTTGTTAATTGATCTCTCTAAATTGCCTCTTGCCCAATAACCACTAGAGATAGGGACCATCCTCCTTGCGACCCTTGAAGGACAAGCGGGCATGGGTGATGGATGGACAGGAACTGCTGGAAGGGTTCCTGCAGTTTGCACAACTGACCATGATACTCCATCATCAGGCTGGGGATTTAAGGAGCAGTTGGATGATCAGATGATGATGATCAGCCTTAGTCCTCTGTGTATATTCTTGAGATATTTCAAGATAACTCACCTTGCTTCCATTGGGAAAGTTAAATCTTTGTATGTGTTCTTGTTTACCTAAGTTCCTCTCATTCCTAGTGTCATCTGCAACTGTTAGGTTGAAACTCATGTTGGCTTCCCCCTCAATCCCAGAATCGTTGAGTCCTAACCGGAGTGACAGATTCTTTGCTGAAACCTCGCCTGTTCCAAGATGGTTCTCTGCAGCTTCTTGCTCCTCGATTATCGCCTGCCTGAGTCTTTCCCTACAACACTTTAGGTTGGCGTCTTTCTTGGCAACAAACACATTCCTGGTATCCTTGCTCCTTCTCTGTGACAGAAGTTCACAGTCCATCTCCATCATTATGACCTCCAACACCACCTACCAACTCCTTAACAGTGAGAACAGTCTCCTCTCAACATTCCAGCGATGGACTCTGAACTGTCAGATTCACATAAGGGCAGTTGCAAAGTCAGCCTTTTATTACCTAAAGAACATTTTGTGGATTGAAGGACTTACAATCCTAAAGCGTAGACAAACATTAACAATAAAGCCATTAATGTTGTAGTTTGATGATTGGTTAGCTGGAAGCCATGGGCTGATGACCAATGGGTTCAAAAACATGCTCAGCTACGTCTTTATGATTGACCAGCATGTCTACAATATACATAGCTGCAAGCTGAGAAGACTACTGATACTGTCAGAGAACCTCTGGTAGCAATTAGGGACTTCCTGTCAGCACAGTGCAGATACATCCCATACTTTGCTGACACAAGACCCTCAGACTGACCACACTGCCAAGCCCTCCCACAGTCAGATGACTCTTCAACATATGTTGTTTTATACGTTACACCTCTTCTGTTTTGTTTTTTTTGACTTCTGAATGCTAGACTTATAATTTTTTTTTTTTTTTTTTTTTACAAATTGTTATATCTTCTTTAAATACACAAGTTGACATATGCTGGCATTACTGTACCTTGAATTAATGTTCAAAAAGCCCAATTGATCACACTTGCAAGCTTCTGGTAGGTTAGTTACCAATGCTTAAGTAAATTAGCACACCACTTGCTTGTGGTGACAGCATGAAAAATAAATCTAAAAAAACCAGGAAGACAACTGTGGACCTCCACAAATCTGGTTTATCCTTGTGTATCATCTGCGTGTTCCTCAAAGTGCGCATTCATCAACAAACAGAAGTAGCTGCGGATGAGCCTGATGGGAATGTCCAGCTGAATTTTGCGTCCTAAACACGAACGCATCTTTGTGCGCGGTGTACAAAACCAACCCCAGGAAAACAGTAAAAGATTTCAAGATGCTATTTTTAGCTACAGATATTTAGCTGTAGCTTTACAAATATTTGTTATTTCAGCTGTTTTTAGCTGCATGGAGGACAAGAATGGAAGTAAGATTAACCCAAGGATTATCTGTGTTTGTATCCCTCCATTTTCGTTCTCACCCCCAACATTTGCTCGATTGCGCCACTGAGCTGCTGTAGCAATTGGATGGTAAAAAACCCGTGACTCCGCCAACCTGTCGGCTTCCTGCTGAGGTGCGAAAAGGTAATACATGCAACGCCTTTCCTCAGAAATACCACAGTACTTCACACTGTCCTACTGCACAGCATTTGAAAACCAAGGAAGACCACTGGCCAAGTGATTTTAGCACCCCATTAGAGAGGAAGAAAACGATTGGCGACTCTCCCTGACGACGCCACCGTAAGGTGACTCGTCTGTGTAGTTCCCAGGCTGACAGATATCCAGAGAGCTGGGAGTAAAAGGAAGTAAATGTGATCCATTTATTTCCCACTAGATTCAGATCTGCCAGAGGAAATCATCAGAGGTTTTGACAAATGAGCGCTTTACTGTATAATACACTGAATGCTTTTAGTGAAAAGAGTTTTTGCAAATACAGCTGAAGCCAGATACTGACATTCACAATATGAAAAGATACATTTGTCCCCTCACTCTCTCATCTTAGCTCTCATGAAAACGTTCATGTTTTAGACCAGTTAGTATTATCAAAATGACTTGTATTCGCCACATCTCTGAATAATGAGAGTGGGGATATTTTAGACTTACAGGAGATGAAATACTAAATATTTGGTAGAATTTCCTATAAAACTTTATGACTTTAGCGTCATACACTGGGTACATTTGTTGTTGTTCATGATTTCACAGCAGGAAGCAAAGCGATTTAATGTACTGAAGATACTGTGGGCAAATGTCCAGATTATAATAATATTAATGTGAGTAGACTTCTAGATTCAAGTCGAAAAATGAAATGTATTCAAAGAAATCACTCTTTTGATATCCTGGAATTTCAGTAAATAGAAATCATTTTGGAAATAGGCCGTCTTTTCCAAACCCAAACACAAAAGAGCACATTTTTGACCTTTTGCTGACCCTTTGTGAGACAAAAACCCCCCAAAAAAGAATAATCCCTGTAATGATTGGTGTGTAATCGGAGAACTTTGAAACGACAGTGGAAACATCTTGTTCAACTTGTACTTTCGCAGTCCGTTCGGTTTCTCAAGCTGCCGCTGTGACAAACGGCGAGCCGTCACCTCCCGAACGCGGCAAACCCCTGAACGCCTCTCCAGACAAGGATTGTTAATCCCTGTGTCTAGATTAAAAACACCTGTTGGTAAACAAGACAATTATTCTGTTGAGTCCAACAGGGAGCCGTGCATTAATCATACATGCATCCTGCCGTGTTAAAAGGCAACTTGATATTCCCCCACAGAATTCCCACTGATTAACTTGATACTCCTGACTGTTTAAAATTCATCTCACCGGTGAACAAGAAACTGATCTCCTGTGTGCGCGCGCATGTGTGTGTGTGCATAAACTCAACCGAGTTATTTTCCTTGAGATCTCTCAAAAAGTGTATGCATAAAATATCCCGGTCCCTCGGTGTCGGCACAATTAGCCGTTAAATAAAATGCCTGCTCCCCAATGCTTTTGCAACATTTTAATTAGACAAACCAGCCAAAGCGAGAGGCTTTTACTAAAATAAACAGCCCTGTTTGCCAAGAAAAAGCTCCCTGGGGGGAAACAGGCGCAGAGGAAGGTTGGCTTTCGGGGGCAGGAAGCGGAGCGATGGCAACAGTTTAACCAAGAAACGAAAAAGATGTTGGAGGCTTTTCAGTATATTTTTATATTTCCTCGACGTACTGGAGATTTTAGTGAGTTTCAGACATTCTCCACTTGTTTTTTTTTTTAATTTGTATTTTTTTTTTGCTGCTTCTTTTCGGTACTGTGAGGTCTGAGGTATCTCACTTAAAAGGGAGGTCAGCTATCAAAAGAATCTCTATTTTTCATCAAATAATTCATAGTTAATGTTTAGATTTAGCTGTTTTCTCAGACATAAAAGCCAAACATGCCTGACTTTAATCTTCCAAACAATTACCTGGAATGACATTATTTTACCACCCATTAAGACCTCCCCACCAACTTCACAAAAACCTGATATCACAATCAACAAAATAAATGCAAACACTTTCTTTATATTGTTACTGAAAGCTAAAGATATTGTTTTAGCTTAATGACCATCACTGGGGTCTCTGAGTCATCTGTCCTTTGCACAAAACAACAGTGGAGTGATTTTAATTGGTCATTTCAACAAGCAAACGTCTGGCTCCGTCTTTCCTCCCAGGTTTTGCACGTCTCCCGTCGTGCTTCCAATCAAAGCTTGTCACATCACCGTTTCAATTTCTTTGTCGGCTGTTCCCACTCCCCAGCTCCGCAGAGGGCCGGCTCCAATGTTAGGGACGTCCGTGGATCGCTCCCATTTGTCCTCATGTTTGAAGTGACAACTGTCTGGTCGTCTTACAGTACATGTAATCACATTGTCAGGCCATTTTCAAACATTGTCAGTCCTTTTATCCCCGCCGAGGCTTCAATGTTAGAAGGGCAGCAAGAATGATTATTGGTCACATTAACCCGGGAAACTGTAAGTCAAGTCGCAACATCCTTGCAGAGAATTTCAAACCAAATTAGAATCGGTGTGAGAGCAAGTCAGACAACACAGAATCCCAACATTGTCGCCTGAATCAGAAACAGATTCTCAGCCCTTTTCTCCACATTTGCCTTTTGTTTGAATAATGATAGAAGAAAAATTCTTCCCTTCAAGGAGCATTTAAACACCAGCAAAGCTGAGAGAGTGGTTGGTTTTCGCAGGACAATGTAAAGCTGGTGATTCGTTACACATCCCAGACCGTTCTTATTTCTTCCAGACCTCATCGGTTTCTCAAGACTCCGTTGTTGTACATGTTATTAGCAAATTCAATTTCAGAGCAAAGGATACCCCAGACTGACCGGTGACTGTAGGACCGATGGCAACACGCAGCAGAGACAGATACTTCTCTCAAAGGTGGTGTTGGACGTCATTGTCTGTCTGAACCGTCCCAAATGTTGATGAAGCTTGAAAACATCAAACATGGAGAAGCATGTCTGCGGTCCGATAATCTGGAACAAACTTCCAGAAAACTGCTGAAACACTGAGCTTCTTTAAAACTGCTGAAACACTGCTGAAACACTGAGCTGAAACTGCTGGTGTTCAGAGTTGCTTTTGATTCATCGATCAACATATTTGATCAGTTTGACTTCCTTGATGATTTTTACTGTGGCATTCGACCAAATCTAATGTTTGTTGCTCGTTTCATAATTGGTCATTGTTGTGTTATGTTTTTGTAAGCTACGCCATGACAATTTCAGCCTTGTTGCTGAAATGTGCTTTACAAGTAAACTTCACTGGTAAGCATAGAATAGTGAATTATCTCCCTAACATTTTTCTTTAATATTTTGTTCATTTTATGTCACACAACTGGTGCATCTAATCACGGCCTTCCAGGTAACAAGCTGGGATATGAAACCCTCCTTACTCTCTTAGGAGAAAATGATTTCTGCTGTCGCCTGAATAACAATGTCAGGCTGTTGATGAGAGAAACATAGAGGCAGGATTATTTATCTGAAAACAAAGGGTGGGACATCACAGACAATTTCACCACAACTACAAAGTTATAAAATGATCAAATCTCAGAGATAATTACTCCTGTCCTGGTCCGACGCTGGTTTGTGTTACATGTGATCTGATGTGAAACCCCTGATCAAGGAAAGAGTATTTCTAAGGGACATTCTGGAAGATAATGTTTTTTGAGGGTCATAATCCAATGTGGGCTCATGCTTCACTAAATAGTAGAACAGAGAAAACTAATTTAAATCTCAGGTTGTCAAAGTGGGGACCAGACTGATGCACGGTCCGTACCTATGATCCGCTAATGGGTGACATAGAAACACACTTTTAGCCCTTTGTAAAGGACAAGCAGGTTAAAGAATTGTGTCTTTGACAAACCAACTCTGATTTGAAAAATTCTGTTTTTTTTTTTATTATTAAAGTTGGACATTTGAAGTTATAAAGCATGTGTTCCTTCATTTTTTACAAATACTCTGAACTGATTTGATATATATATATATTTGCAAGTGTACCTGTAAATGTAATCTTACAGCTTCACAGAAATTGTAAACCTGGGTGGTTTGTTGGCTCAAATCAGCACCTTTTGCACCTCTTGTCCATTGGGGGGCAGTACAACCTCAGTTTTCAGCCAATGTTGACCCAACAAACATTCCCCCTGGATGTCCTCAAGGTTCATGATGCCCCCTGAAGGACGAAGAAGAAGAAGGGAAGAATCACTTTTATATAACCTTGTAATCTGTGAAATGAGCGCTTCTCGTCTCTTTTGAAGAAGAAGAAGAAAAAGAAGAATAGGTTCATTGGAAGAACTAATATGCACATTAGTTGTGCATATCGAAGCGAGGAGTTTGCGACTTTGGGAAGTGGCTCAGAAAAAACTGAATTCTAACAATATCCTTTGTCTTTGCTGCAGCTATTCACAGTGGCGTAATGCCATCGAGATAAACTCTTTTGATGTGCAGCAATCTCAGATCTTTCCTCTCTGTTCTTGATGGCGATGGATTTAGGCACGGCAATCAGGGTGGATTCACATAAAGGGCATTGATTGATTCTTAGATTATCTTTCATGGTGGAAAGTTTGGGTTTCACTCCCTAAAAGGGTTTGCTCGAAACACGGCCGCAAAAATCAACAAAAAATGTTGTATTTTTTTCTTTTTTCTTTTCCCCCGCGGTGGGAATTAGCAGCACAGATGGAGTGCGAAGTAAAGTCAGTCAACTTGGTGGCTGCCCAAAGGTTTCGCGGCCTCGGCAGAAGTTTTTGAGTCTTTAAATAAATTTGCTTCTGCTTAGTATTTTTTTTAAGAAAAAAAAACAAACAAACAAACTGAATCATCTAGTCAAGAACGGTATTTGTGCAAAAATATTTGCTTCACCTGCTACCTCCAACATAATTAGAAGGAAGAAGAAGAAGAAGAAGAAGCAAAGACAACACAGAAGACATTTCAAGTTGCGGCCAAAGTGACAGATATTGTTTGTTGATACACTGCGGAAGAGAGAGCGAGAGAGAGAGGAAGAGAGAGAGAGAAAGATTGGTGTGTGATAGTTTGTCGGCCCAAACAGAGTCATAAAGTGCTGCATGGTTAAGCCTGATGAATTAATAACGGGGAGGCAGATGGGTCCCAGGGGCCCTGTGGGAGCAGAGCAGCATGGAGAGCAGAGCAAAGCACACCATGATATCACAGACGTACACACCCTCACACACTCTTCCTCTCTGTCTGCGTAAACAGCCAGACACTCATTTGCATCCGTACAAAGACGCACGCACACGCAGAAGCCGTCCTCAAGGTGAAACCAAATCACGCCTTTAATCCAAGAATCCAGGACGTTCTGTTGGGGTTTGACCCGGATTGTTTGATTCGTCGTGCGTCAATGCGTAAAGAAGCGTCGAAAGTTTGTAAAGTCCAGTCTTATCGCCGAAGTGTTGGGTGTTATCTTTCTTCTTAATTGTTTTGTGCTTCGCAGCGAACCTCAGAGTGCGGGTTTGGGCTACTAGAACTTTTCTTTCTGGCGCGATGCTATAAGCAATCAGCGTCTGAATCGGTTTAATTGCCGAGTTCGATTGAAGTCGCTCGGGGTCAGAATTTATTGTTGGGATTAAAACAGATTAAGTGGGACTGTTATTAGGCCATTCATTTCTCATGATCTTTTTTTCTTTTTATGACTTTGGGAACTGTTTGTCTGATTTCTTTCACAGTGAAATAGGAACTAATAGCTGCAATAAAGCGTCTTCAATATTCCTGCTCAAACACCCCCCCCCACACACACACATACACACACCCACACACACACACACACACACACACACACACACACCAATATCCCAAACTTGCTTTGATCGTCTGCTGCAGGGTGTTTTGTCGTGTCCTGAAGGGTTTTTAATCATTTCACCTGCTTTGGTACGAACGGGTCACGCAGTATGTGGCATAAACAGATATTTGTAGCTAAGCCAAAAGCTATCGTTGAACAAAACCAACACATCCCTGTTCACTTTATCAGGTCTCTGCATTGATCACATGAGCTGAGAGGTTCAGTCAATTAGCAGTGAAGCTTCTTGGGTTCAGAATCTGAAGCTAAACATGTGCTAATCATCAGAATCAATCCAGCTCAAACAAAGGAACATTCAGTCATGCACTTCAGCTGTGTTCGGTTATAAAACAATGAAAGTCGCTCTCTATGATAGAAAAAAATGAGTGTCGATCAGGCATAACATTATGACCACTTCCAGGTGAAGAGAATGCTGCAGGTTTTTCCTTCTTTGTTGCACCTGCTTGTAGGTGGGATCTGTTAGGTAGCAAGAAAACACTCCATCCTCAAAATTGATTTGTCAGAAACAAGAACATTATTGAAGCATAAGTAATGAGTGACCCTCCTCCTGACTCTGATTGGTTGTTTTTGACCAGGAGAGACAGATTTCTTCAGATGGCAATAGTAGCTCTGGGAGGAGTTTGATTTTTTTCACAGATTATGCCCACATGACGTGGTGACAGTTTTACCAAATATGGAAAAAAATAAAACAAAATAAAACAAAGTCCATGCTTTAAGCCCATGTCGTATACTTATGTGTCTTGCAAACCATAATTGATGTCTTGGGCCTACTTCAACATCATAATGCACCCTGCCACCAATCAAGAATGACCCAGGAATTGTTTGAAGAACGTTATGTTTGCGGTGCATCCAAGTTTGAACCGTCCAAATCTGGTCAAGTGTCTTTGTGACGTACACAAACCTGATCCAGGAAGGTCTCACCTCACAGCTTACATCACCTGTTGATCAAACTTTTGGCTTGTCAGGAGCAAACTACACCCAGAAATATATGTCCACTTCAGACAAACGTGGGGACCGATTCTCAGGTCAGTGTGTGTGACCTACAAAACCGAGACCAATTATTTCTTTGACTATTTTATGCTGCTGCTGGTTTCAGGTGGCGTCCACCGATCCCTTCTGGTTCACTGCTTTCCTTCTGACTCCTCTGTCGCTTTGAGCTGATTTAGCATTACATCAGTCATGCCGCTCCAAAACAAAACCAGGGAAATAAATTTCCATTTAACGATGTGGTGTTACGGTTTAAGACAAGGGGAAACTGGGCCTTCCAGTGAGGACAGATGAGTGCAACAGAAACTAAGTCAGGGTTTGTTGAGGCTGCAGATCCCGGTATCCCGATTCTGCAAATAGAACAATCTGTAAACACTGCGCTGCGTGAAAGTTTGCGAATTAACGTAGCTGCAAATAATAGGTTCCACAGCAGACTTTGGCCATTACAGTTGAGTATTTCTAGTATTATATCCGAGTCCCAGACAAAGTGAGGTCTATATTTTAGCAAACGCCAGACAAATTCACACAAAATCTCTAAAATCAAAGCAAAACAAAGTAATTTGTGGTAATGGCTTGTGTCAGTGCAGGTAGTGTGTTTACAGAGCAGCGTCTTCATCCTGCCAAACGGTTGTGGGGAGTTTAATCGAAACACTGCAACTCTCCCTTGATAATTAGAGGGACGAAAAAGGTTAATATTCAATGAAAATAGAAGCGTTTCCATGTTCATGTGACTGGATCCATGAATCTGAAATGTGGCTGATGTTTCCTGACATGCTGAGTCGATGTGATAGTCCTGCAGTGATGGCGGTTTGAAGGAACAAGCTGAAGGAACAAGCAAACTTCACCACCTGTTTTAACATAGCGACGCTCTGAAACTGCACATAAAGCTTTGATTTCTGTTGCAGATATCGATCTCATTTAGAACTATGACATTTCTCAGTTTGTATTTGACAAACATTTACTCAGGTACAATTCGTTCATACTCAAAAACATTTCTTTAATAATACATTTTTATATTTCCATGTACTTGAAGATTCATTTCATAATTGCTTTTTACACGTATAAACTTTTATTTTAGAATCTCTCTGTTTAAAAGTATTTATAAAGATCTCAGTTTTTTTCTATTTATTTCATTTTAGAAAAAAGGATCAGAAATGAAAATAAACATTTTGTTAAGAGAGTATTTAAAAACCATTTTGCTCATGGAGCAAAGTCTTAACATTCTTGAACTATTAATGATGTTACCTTGCAAGCAATCACTTTCTTTACAACTAATTTAATAAGCAGATTATATTAGTCAGCTTTTAATGTTGTCTACTGCGGTGGTTTTTAGTTAGAGAATGTGGCTCTCTACCAAGGGCAGCAGGGACAGAGGGGCGGCAGCAGCACTCTACCCCTCTAAAAAAAAGGGGCGACAGTTTCACTAAATCTGGAAAACTGTCAAAAACCTGTGACAAAAGCAACATTTGTTCCACCAAAAGTTTTATGTGAGTTTTTTGCATGACACTCTAGATCTTAACATTAAAGTTGGTATCCAGTTTGAGGCACTCGGTCTATTTAGAGCAAAATAAAATGCAAATCAGGATATAATTGCTTTCACAACAAGCAAACAAACAAAACAAAAAGCTGCTGCTCCGCCCTTATTATTTATTAATGATGTGTTTGACATTTATTCGGGCTTCTAAGTGTTTAAAGCTGGTAGGATACACACCCAAAAGACACAACCCGCACAAAATTTCAACAAAATGCAGTTAAGTTTGTGGTTCTAATGTGCAACAATAAGAAAAATCAAATGTTTGTGGTGTGAATATATCTGTAAGAAACACCATGTATCTTTTACATCTCCAGTTTTAAGGTGGAAACTTTCATCACCTTTTGGCCATTTAACACCTTCTCTCAATCTCCTAGTTTTTGGTTTTCTTCGAAGCAACAATGTGATGCTGAAAAGTTCATCTTTTTTTGAAAACAAAACCGAAATGCCAACACTTCAGCATGTTGGTGTTGGCGCTTCGGCGTTGTCACAACAAGAACGGCGTTAAAAGACTTCTCGGCTGCGGCTTCTCGGGGCTGAAAAGTTGAATAATTGAACATATTTTTCTTGGACCGTCAGAGCGGGCAGCGTGGAGGTGAGGCATCGCATTCGTGCAATTTTCAGAGATTTGTCTCGTGTTCCCTCCAGCTCTCGCATTGTCAAATTTAGCTGCTCAGATTTAGTCACAGACTAAATCCCGGGAATAGGGTGGTTCTGGCAAAAAAAAAAAACAAATAAATAAAAATTTCCATAAAGTCAGTGGGTAAATACATGCAGGTACATGAAACTTACACTTTCTGAAGTCGAACAGGATCGGTAACGTCCTTCTGAATCCAGACCTGCGGAACAAACTTCTGCACAAAACCAGTTTGTTAGTGAGAAGGTATATAGGCAGTAAGGCAATCCTGCATTTGTGTGGATTGTTTATGAACATGTGCCAGTTTCTGAGCGTATGCATATGCATATGTGTGTGTGAGGGCTGCCAAATGAGGAAAGCAGGAAGAGGAAGAGGCGAGATGGTTTGAGGGGTTGTTTATTTATTCATTACCCGGTGGCCTTGGTGGTTTCAGTGGGGTGGAGGGGGGGACACGGCAACACTTGTCCCGGGCCCTTCAGCTCCAGTCTTTTTGTGGCCTTCGTTGGCTCCGTCAACGCCTTCGGTTTACCCTCGGCACGGCCCGCCTCGGTCCCGTTGCTCTTCGTGCTTCGGACGAGTCAGAGTTTATGTCTTGGATAATACAGAAAAACCCTGCCATTTTGTCAGCAAACAGTTCATTTTCTGTGCAGTTTTAATAAGGTGTAACATGTTTACGTGTAAAAAATGTCCACTCTTTTCCATTAAATCAACAAAGTGCTGCACGCCAGCGGACGTAAATGATACATGACGGGCAGGGGGGGGATCCAAACCAATAAAATACAAACGTTCGCTTTCTGTTGCTTCATTTATTTCTCCCAAATGTTAGCAGAGTTTCTAACTTCAGGGTTTAAGGTCAGTCTGCGTAAACAGGTTTTACAAATGCCACCCTGTGAGCAGATGGCATGCGCCCCCTATCGTCACTGAATGAAATGACGGCTTTGAAGCAGATGCATTTCTTCCTCTTGTCAAACTAGAGAAGCTGTTTCACTTCCTGTCATTTTTATATCAACGCCCCAGCCATCATGCAGGGACAAGTGCGCCCAGACAATGGTGATTTTTTTTTTTTTTTTTTTGTGATATTTTGCTAAATTCCAAAACTACAACTTCCTTTCCAGACAACCTTTGTCTGGAGACAGAAGGGGGTGGTATTTGTCCTTTGATACACCTCTTCAGTATTACATGGTATGTGCCCCAGCTATTGAGAGTTCACTGCGTTAGCATGACACAACATTCAAGGCTGCATATTTTCCTTCTCTGTGCGACGGACTCTTTCAGTTGTCCCAATAACAAAATGGAAGCTGTTTAATTCTGATACCAAGTTGTTATCAATATCAGATTGGTGCCAATCTAATATTGATTGTTACCACATTGGTGTCCGATACCAATCTGGATACAAATGACACCTCAGTTTTAGATTCCTTCTCAAAATGTTGTTTTAGTTTTGCAGTGGAGTTTCTCAACTCAAGCAAATACAATTTTGCTTTGATTTGATTTTAAATTCTATATAAATTTTACTATGTTCATTGGGAAAAAATTGCACAAAAATAACGTTAATTTATCATAAAAGTATTTTGCCGGCTGTAAACTTTGTCCAAATTTTGTCCTGAGTTTGAATAAAAATAATCATGATATATCAAACTTAAATAAAAAGTATCGGTGTCAGTATTGCCGATATGCTCCCTGTATTTGCTTGGTATCAGATCAATACCAAAATAAGCAGCATCGCACACCTCGAGTGCAGAGCGCACCGGCCCACCGGTGGCAACGTGACCCCATAGCTCACATCCTGAGGAGAGACTCGGTGCCGGTTCTAGGACGAATTGGTTGCCTTGAGGTCCCAGATAATACCTAATAAGTAATCAATAATCTAAAAGCAATTCACAGTACAAAAATCTGAAACCACAAAATGCATCTTGAACAGCCATGTGTCTTCTGCTTGAGATCTGAGGACGATGGATCCTTCATGTTATGATCTGGCCACAGCTAGAAAACTCATAACAAACATCCCTCACCAAAACATTCCATTGGAAACGTGTTTAATAAAAGTTAAGATTAAGCAGGATTTAATAGCCTCATCGCATTAGAGTTAATAATGTGATGTAGTTTTCAAACCCATAACATATGGAAGCTCACGCTGTGCTCCTCTTGTGTCCCGGCTAAATATTCACTCACAGTGGCAGGCCATCGATTCTCTTGACAAAAGAACTGAGCCAGGTGCACGTCTCACTTCCACCCCGTTCCCTCCTCTACCGACCTGGGCGCGTGTTCAAACCTGAAGCAATCAATGGCTGTTCTGCAGGATCAATTTCTCAAGATTTGGAGTGTCAGACGCGATACGGCATGACTTTTTGGCTGGCGGTCTAACGTCTTCAAACGTCGTTCTGTTCTTGTAAACAGCTGCGAAAAGATTTTTAGATCTTGAAATGAAAAGAAGCGAGGAGATGTTATTTCTGGCATGGATGCCTTTGATTCTCCAATGAGTTTTTGATGCTTTTGTTGTGTTTTATTGTTGTAATTAAGTCGGGACGTCTGCTACAATCTGCAGCATAAGCGCCACACTCTTCTTTCGTATCTCTTACGCCGTTTAATTCTGCTGTGACCATAAAAAAATAATAACACCGTCCCTTTAAAAAGATTCAATAATGGAACAGGTAAGACCTGCAGGTACATTGTTGTTGCTTTTGCTAAATGACACTTAGCATGTTTGCAATGCAGAGGCGACTTGATTGTTGAGCGATTGAAAAACGGACAGAGCTGATTAACCAGAAAGCAGCCGATGATACATTTTCCTCTGAAAGGTGCATTCAGTTGTCATGCTATGATCAAATCTGCAATCTTTAGAAATTGTTTCCCTTTTTGAGCCTCTTCCAGAGCTTTAACAAGGACTCGGCCAACGAGTCAGTTCCTTTAAAACAAGGACGAAGGCGAAACCATAAAAATACACCACGGTCACCAGCCGATGAAAAATAGCAACCCTTAAAAACAGAAACGGAAAAAGAAGAAGACGAGGAGAAAAGAAACAAAAAAACAAAACACAAAGGTATAAAATTTTAATTGAAAAATAAAAATGATGTTTCCGCGTAAAAACATTCCAAATGGGCTCAGTAGGGCTGTGTATGGCGGGGAAGCCGCACAATGTACCTGAGGCACTGCAAAGTGTTAACATGAAAAACACATCAGGGGAGACGGAGGAGGGAGGGCAGGCGGCCTGTGGGGGCACGCGCGCATGGAAACGCAGACATGTGGCCAATATGTCCCACTTTGCAATTAGCGTGCATCATATCACTGCGCGCGCTAAATAATGTGGGTCACAGTTCTTTTTCATACAAAGGGAAGGTAGGCTGCTCCTCGAGACGGAGGGGCCAAGAAGTTGGTGACGAATCATAGTTTGCTGCACTGACGATGTCGTTTCCAAATCCTGTTTGTTCCTGTTGTTTTATAGTTTGGTTGGAAGGCAACAGTTTCAGAAGCTGTTCTAATTTTTCTGAATGTTGCAGTGAACAAAGCCGTGACTTGCCCGACTCGGGGGACGGCCTAATTGGAGACACCGAGAGCTTTGAGCAAAGTTTTGAGCGCGCTTTTTGTTTATTAGAAAGAAGGCTCCCGCGGATTTGCCTCCGCTCGCCTTCGGGACACACGCTTACAAATCTTTCACTTAGCTTTTGATGATGAAGGAGAAGAAGGTGTTTGTTTTGTTCCCCCCCGCAAAATCCTGGATTCCCTGGTTCTTCCGGCGTGGCGGAGAGGAAGAACGCGCAGGAATTAGCCAGTTAAACATCTCAGGGTCTTTTCCATCTTTGTCTCCTCGGAGAAGATGCATCAAGCGAGCTCATCATTAAAGAGCCGAGGAAGTCACAAAGGACCAGCCGCACTGACAGGAATGCCCTCAAACTATTGGCTCTTCTCTCCAACACTCGCACAAACCCTCACTCTGTTCTCTGATCCGTGTCTCTCTCACAAAATGCATTTGAACAACATAATAGAGGGTGAGGTAACCGCTGAGCTAAACTCTGGCATGTGTGGAGGAGGCAGACTCTAATATCCATTGGTGTTTTGGTAATTGTTGACAGAATTTCTGTAATTCGTGGAACAAAGCAGTCAAGATACGAACGACGCTGAAGACGATCAGCTTTAATTCAAGGCTTTTGACACATGACAGTGAAGCCAGGCATTAAAGCAAACCGTCCGGTGAACTGATAAGGCGTTTCGTGGCCAGATGGATTGCATTTTGCTATTGCTGCATGGTGAGCTAATTAGCTGAAAGTTGCAGAGATAAAGCCAAATTCAACTGTTCGGTTTGATTTTTATGAGACAAAGCTGCAAAATGAGAGCAGAGACTGAAAACCCTTTGAGTGAAAGCAAAATTGGTGATTTTGCACAATTACATTAGAGGAGGTTGGAAAATACACAGTTTGTATACTTTTATTTTTATTTATTTTTTTACAAATCAAACAAAGTATAACAACGATTTCATGTATGAAAGTCCATGGAGGAATCGTAAATAACATCTGAATTTCAATAATGGGATAAAGAATGAATTTGATTGAAAACACATAAAAAAAAGCATAAAAAAGGATAACAGAAACAGGGGAACTCTAAATAATGAACCACTGGGCTTTTGCAATGGTGGAGCTTATTTTGATTTATTAATGATTTAGAATAAAACACAGCAAACACGTCAGATTTGGAAAACGTCTATTTGAGATTGATTGCATTACCTAAAGCTTTCATTATGTCTGTAATGCTGCAAGTCGTTTTAATTTGACGGTCAAACACACCCAGAAATGAAAAGTTTTCATCGACCTGTCCTCATTTGTTACAGGAACTGCATCCGATCACGTTGCTGAACTTCACCAAACAAACTCAAACTGCTGTGACCTCTCGTTAACCACAGGCGTTTGGTCCCTGCTGAGGTCGTATGACCCGCTGGCCGTGAATCTGAGCTCACATTACAGCCAATCTCATTCAACTCGGAGGTATTAGAGACCAGAGTATCCATGGGTCTGGTCCACAACCTGCAGTTAATAGCCACCTCGGCCCCCTCGGCTCACAGCCTCATAATGGGATGAATGGAGCTGTGGACCCGCTGCCTTTTGGGCCCTTAGGCTGTAATCAGCTTCCCCCCAGTGAGGGGCCACGTAGTTCACGTTTCTCCGGGTTAGATAAGAGGAAGCTGAGGGGAGACCTTTAGTTTGGCCTAATGTTAGGTTCACCATCAGATAAACAGGCTGATTTGATCTTACTGCTGCAGGGAGGAGATGACTGCTGCTACTCTCGGTGGAATTCTGACTTTGTGGCTCTGCGTGTGTCTACGTGTGTGTGTGCGTGTGCGTGTGTGTTACAAATTGTTGTGAGGATGAAGAAATAAGTCTGAGGAAAAAAAAAGTGTTTCGATTTGGGATGAAAACAATTAATACTGAATACTTAGGATTAATTGTCGATTAATGATTTATTAGATTAAAATGAGTTCCGATCAGTTAATTTACAATGTCTGCTGAGACCTTCTTTTATTGTTGTAGTTTGGCCCGCATCCAGCAGAGGGCGCTGCTGGTCGTCCTTAAGCGCAGCCAGGAAGTAAGATGGCGGCACCAAACCGGAAAAGGAAAGAGAAACGGTCCAAACAAAGCCCGGTATGAGACATGAGAAGCACTGTATGTGCTTCTGTTTTGAAATGTAAACTCTTGACAGAAGTAATGGGTAAATGAGGCATCGTGAAGCGTTTCGACCCAGAACAAAACTGAGTCGGTACTGTGTCACTCAATACTGACACCTGCCGGACATTAAAAATCCCTACAGGCAACGTAGTTGACAGACTGATTTGATGACCTAGTCTATACAATAAGATTGAAGCCATTGTATCTTAGTGTGTATTATATATTGTATTATGTCATATCTTCAGTTAAAATCAAAATATATTTTATATTCTTCGATGCAGAAAATAAATAATGTGAAAATAAACTTTAAGTGAAAATTTAAGTGAATATTTTTGGAATGAAGATGCTTGTGGACTTTTTTGTTTTTTTTTTTTTACAAATTTTTATAAAAAAAAATTCCAACATTTTGAAATTTAGTCTGTTGCATTTTTTTGACACAACTTCTTCTGCTGTAAAAAAAAAAAAAAAAAAAAAAAAAAAAAATGAAGCAGAATGGCCAAACCTGAAACTGCTGCTGTGCAAGTTACTCAACATGTCGTTAGGTAACAAGCGAGTGAGTTGGTAGATGCCACCAGCCTTGCTTAGCTAGCTGCAAGAGGTTTGTGTTACATCTCCCAGAATGCTGTGCGGTTCTGGACTGGAGTTCAGTGAGTATTCTATGTATTGGATATTGTATCAGAGGTATTATCTATTGATATTGATCAAATGTGTCTATTGCAATATATATTGTTATTGATTATCTAGCCCCACTCAGGACCAAGGCGGTGGCAGCAAAACAGAGGTTTACCAATTTCCTCCTTAACTGTCATGACTTAGATTTGAGTGTTTTAAAGGTGACATTTGTTGAAGAGTTGACATTTTCAAACGGTCTTTAGCATCCTTTGCTGACGCTCGCACTGCGTGATGGAGCGCAAATAATGCCTAAACTATGACTGCAGGGCAGCATAGTTGATCCTTTTCCACTTTTGATTGCCCAAGATCCTTCAGCTACTGACACATGAACCTGTTCACATTAGATGAGCTCTGTTTGTGCTCAGCTAACTCCTCTCGAGCGACTTCTCAACAGGAAAGCTGATGAGAGGGTATATTAAGGCTGTTAAATAGTTGAGTGGGGCTGGGGGCTTCAGGGAGCCCAACCAGACAGAAACCTTTATTGGAAATGTAATTTTTGTTTGTCTCCAATTACCTCCCCGCTCATTTGTTTTACAGATGCCGTTATGGCGAGGAGAGAGTGAGCTGGATTCTCCCAAGGATTGCTCTTCGGAGAGGCCGCGGTTTATTACAAATGGGGAAGCTTTCATTGCAGATTGCTCCGGCGCAGCGCAGAGGTACGTGACCCATCCAGGCCGCGCCGGGGTTTGGCTTTATGGCTCCGAATTCGCTCAAAAAGGGAGCCGAGCTGAATTTAACGCTGTGCGTTTGTGCTTGTTTGTGGACGTCCGCATTTAAATTGTGCGTGGATAGTCATAAGCAAAAGAGTGAATCCTTGTTAGCTGGAATAAAAGTCCGTGCGCCATTACGAGTGTGTCTGTGGGACCTCAATGCAACCATTCACTGACTTTATTTTGGCTCCACTCTTTAAATGCTTGACTTCCCGCATGTACGGAGAAGAAAGGTATGCACATTTATTTCTGCAAAACTAATGTTTCTTTTTTCCCAAGAAAATTAAAGGTTGGTGATAACCGCGAAAATGTTGCCATGTCCTATAATCTTCAAAGATGCCGACAAATAGCGATGACAATCAATCACAGTGATCAGTTTTAATAGCAAAACAGAACAATGAAACGGATGAATAGTCAGATTGTGTGTCATGCCGGGTAGATCAGAGTTTTCTGACTTTACCTTGCTGCATGTTTTCGATGTTTCCCTGCTTATCAAGCAAACCCGACTCAGATTGACAACTAATGAACAAGATTTTGGCATAATTGATTTCATATTTTTGGGTTGAGAGTCTTATTCCTCGAAAGCAGTGGCATCCAGGCTTGTTAGACGTCGAGCCTAAAAGCGTTGACGAAGCACAAAAATATGTAAACCCCTCATGAGTGCATTTATTTATTTTTACCAGCTCAGAAACTAAGTGAACATGCAAAATATTTGCAAAAAAAAAAAAACAATAATAATTTGTGAAAACGAAGGGATCCTTAAATAATTTCCATGTAGGACTTAGACTAGGACGTGATTTTGGGAAATATGAATAAAACTAGTTTGCTTTGGCCAAAAGCACCAGTTAAAGTAGATTATCTAACCTCAAGAGATTTATGGAGATAAATACATATAGTTCAATTTAGTTCAAGCTTATTGTGTAGTTCAAAGTCTTTTACATTCAATCACCAATTGTGAAATAAGCAATAGACATTAGATCAAATATAGATACTTTTTCTTTTTTGCTACACTTACGTTTCGGATCATAAACACATTTCAGGATCAAGTGAAAGGCGATCCGACACAAAAGTAGTTTTTTCAAATGATGATTTTATTGATTAAGGAAAGAAGCTACCCAAATGTTTTGCTGTTTGCTATCTGAAAACGTAAAATCCTCACAACGTCGTAAAATGTTCCACTCTTGTCTCGTCAGTCCAGAGAATGATTTTGGTGGAATCATCAAGAACGTTTCTTTCTTTTTTTTTTTTCGTGGGTCTTAGTTTTATTTCTTCTCTGCTCTGTTTTGTGTATTGGGGCTCATCTGTGGACTCATCTACCGGCTTGTCTCTCTCTTTTTTTTTATGATGGAGAACTCATGAACTCTGACCTCTAGTGAAGCAAGTGAGACCTCGATGTTCTTGGCGTTCTGTGCGTTCGCCTGTGTGAGTCACTGATGCACTCTTTGGATCATTTTGATGAGCTAGCCACTCCTGGGAAGGTTTCCCACCGATCATTCATGGCTTCAGCTGCGACTCACCAAAGTCACAAAGCTTTAGAAACTGTTCTTGAATCTCCTCTTTTGAATCATGCTGCTCTTATCTTCACTGCGCCGTATCTAATGCTGTGGAATTGTTTTGTCCTCTTCTCCTGACTGATATGTTTTCTACAGTACAATCCTATACAAACCATCTATCTGCAACTAAAGGGAATCAAAGACTTTTGAGAAAAATATTACAGTGAGCCAGAGAGAGAGAGTACATTTATTAATCCAGGCTAGTGCACCTTTTTTATTTTATTAAATTAAAATATTGATTAATGGGACAGTCAAGTTTTGCGGGATATAGAATACCATATTTCTATTAATCAATCTGCTGTAAAACTTGTAAGAAAGAAAAATGGTAGTATATTAATTACATCGTCCATCTTTTCTATTAAATTACAGACCATTGAAAAATAATTAGCACGGGCCACTTTGGTCTGATGTAAAATATGACAAATGTTTATAATACAGAATCATTTCTTTCTGCAAAATCTGGTGAGTTCAAAGCCAGTAGAGCGTTATTGACAACATTTTCACATATTTTTTCGTCAATATCAGTTTTACAGTCGTTATGCTGCCCCCATGTGGCCAAAAAAAGGGAGATGCTAAAATTACAATCATAAATCACAACATACACGGGCTTTTATATTGCGATTGAATAATTAATAAGCATGGTACACAACATCCCTTCACCCCCGAGATCATACACTTCTGTGCATTTATATAGCATCCCTCCCTCTCCTGTCCCGTTTACGAGATTTTCCAGAAGTAAAAACTAAGCGAGAGATGATGCGCTGCTTCTCCCTCGTTTTCTCGAACTATAAACATGTTGTTCAAGCAGTAATTTGTTTATTATGAGTAAACATTCTGTAATAAGGTCACTGTCTGTCTGACCCCTGGCCTTATTAAACAGCAGACCTGCCCAGCCACAATGGAGGGAACCATTGTGCATCTAGAAGGGGGGTTTGGGAGCTGCGAGGGGCCATGGGAATACGTAATTTGATTGGTGCAAAAAATTAGGGACTCTTCTGCAAAGGCATTATGGGAGAGTTCCTGGCGGGTCATTTTAGCTTCACTTCCTCCATATTTCTTAGCTTGATTAAAAATTGATCGGCAACGGCAATGTGAATATATTATTGGGGCCATTATTCACCCCTGACAGATAATTGGATGGTACACACAACTCTATTTTCTTTCAGGGCAATTCCATTGCTTGTGTGACTGGTTTATGTGTGTGTGTGTGTGTGTGTGTGTGTGTGTGTGTGTGTGTGTGTGCGTGTGTGTGTGTGTGTGCAAGAGAGAGAGAGAGAAAGAGAAAAAAGAAAGGTAGAAGTAAAGAGTGAACAGTGGGTTGATAGATGAATTAACTGAAACCTTTTTCTTCTTCTTCTTCTACGGTGTAAGCCAATAAATCACCCTCTCTTCTCTCCTCTTTCCATCCATCCCTCCGTCTCCTTCCAACCCCGCTGTCACCAACTACGGCCGTGTGTGATGGATGTGTTATTGAAACATCACGCGAAAAGCATATCATCTTTTTTTTTTTTTCTGGTAATCATTCATAATGTATTCTCATATAAATTTGGAACAGGGCCATAAAATACAATGTTAGATAAAAGCAACATGGATTGGGATTTGCTTTATTTATTTATTCATTTTCTCGGTTTGAGCTTAGGCACCCTTGCCCTCCCCCGCTGCCCCCGACCCCCAACTCAGATTCACTTCTTACTAAAGATTGAATTTTCGCTCTTAAGAAAAAAAAAAGAAAGAAAAAAAGCTGGAACTGTGGAGAATGTGTGTGAATAAGCCCGTCTGATAGCAGTTAGCTAGCATAGCCGCTGGCACCGGCGGATATTGGAATGAGCAAAATGCAATGTCTGCTTGGCGGCTAATGCTATTTGCTATTTGCCCACGGCTTAGCTTGCTGCCATTTTCACGCCTTCTTAATGTCTTAAACTGCGTGAAGAAAGAGACGGGTTGCACGACATGGTGCGGACCGCTCCTCTGAGAAACAGTGCGGTGACGTCTTAAGACTCTTTTGACTTTTTGCATTTCTTCCATTCCGGCTAAAAATAAGAATAAGAATCTGTCAGAAGTTCTCACACCACTTAATCTTTCTTTACATTCATCACTTCATAGCGGGAAACTTCAGCGTTTTTATTGGGATTTCAAGCAACAGAACACAAGCATCCTAAAACTGTGTGTTCCTCTTTTACTCTGATACCCCTAAATCTGAAGTGCGTACTTGGGAGTAGTTGTGTAAGCGACACTCCGGAGACTTTTTATGTTTTTGATTTTTTTTTGTGTGTATTTTCAAGAACAAATGTATATATTAAAGAGCAGCAAAGAAAAGTCTATGGAAACTGTAAAGGAGTAGCAGATCTGAACACAGGAAACATTTGAAGTGAACCTTTTCTTAAACTTGAACAACAAATTTAAAAAAAGCACAAGCACAATGTCTCTAAGCCTGTAACGAAACAGTTTAACTGACTAAAACTCAATTTTCTTTTTAGTTCAACGTTCGAAAGACCCGCTAATTGTTCATCAAGCCAACTCAACAAGATCACATGACTCTCTGGTTCTATGTAAGGCAAATATAAAGAATTCAGAGTTTGTTTCAAACTTGATCGGAACTGTCAACACGCCGCGCTTATAAATCCCAAAGACAGCCATTCATGACAGTCCAAGCAAAGCCAAAGGTTTGCCAAACCCAACGTCTGGTGCCAAGGCATTCGCAACAGAGGCACCCTTTCTTTTCATTGTTAAACACACTTCACTCTAAGTCGTGGCAGATCTCTCTACCCGGAGTAAATCTTTATCTATAAAGGAAGTTGCACAAGCCCTTCTCATGTCCAAATCAAATTAGTAGCTATAATCTTACAGATCGAAAGGCCTCTCAGGAAATGATATGCGTCTGTAACAATATTTGCAGCCTCAGTCGCTCCGGCTTGATGCTTCCGGTGCTCTTTGCCCGCTCCATCCCTTCATCCCTATATTTTTCATCTCTTCTTCTATGCATAGTAAATATATATTTCTTCTTTTAAATTTCTTCCAGACTCTCTGTATCTATACCTCTGTTTCTCTGTCTTTCCTTGTGGTGGGCAGCCCACCCCCCCCCCCCTCTCCCCAACCCTCTGTCCTTCCCTCCCAAAGACGGTTCTCTTGAGTGGAAATTACTGGAGGAGATTAATAACGACATTAGGCAGTAATGATGCTGCGCCGAATGAAATATTTATTAAAGATCCCTCTGCTAGCAATTAGCATGGCATGTAATCGTTCAACACAAGAAATCAAGATGATTGTGCTGCAGTGCCCCAACCCCCTCACCGTCCTCCACTCTGCCTCCAGTCTTTGCTAACCCAGCCCATCCCCTGCCACCATCACCACAAACATTTGCAGCCTCTTTCCACCCCACCCCGACGCGTTCTCTCCATGACAACAGGAGTTTGGGGAGGTTGTTGCGTCTGTATGGTTGTGTGTTGAGGGGTGCCAGTGGTCCTGGGCGTTCAGATCTTAATTAAAGACGCGCCAAAAGCCCGGGACGACATTCCGCCAGGCAATCAGGCTGTCAGGGACGCGGACATCGGGAGCCTCTGCTGATTGGCGCCCGAGGACGCTGAAGACTGACTGCAGGCGCGTCGAGGAGCGCTGCCGTTTTGTCTTTTGTTCCAAATTCCTGCCAACTTGTCCAACAAGAGGGGAGAGCTTGTTATTAGACGGTTGTCTCACACCTCAGAGCCCGCGTCTCATGCCTAAAGGGACAGATTATTGCACCTTCTGTAGAAGTTTTCTCTCCCAGAGCTTAAACTCCACTAACTTTCTGAGCGATAAACCAGTTGAAAGTTAGCAAGGCTTTGTTTTTTTTTCTTTTTATGCAATTTGGAAGACACAATCAGTGGCATTACAGCAAAAGAGATCACTCTCGCTACCTTTTTCTCCCAGAGGTGATGAAATTGTACGGCGAATCATTTTCAAGGATGATCTGCCCTTGAGGACGCGCTTGTTTGTCTTCAAACAACCGCGACCCCATTCTCGAGTGCTCACCTGAGAGGGACGACGGCTGAATGGAGGTGTGAAGAGGCTGACAGGGAAAATAGGGAGAGAGCGAGAGGGAGGAAGAAAGAAGAGAGGGACGGGTGTCTGAAGGCGGGAGGGAGTTCAGAGGTCAGACAATCAAAAGCGTCCGTTTATTGGCTACATCTTGGGGAGCTCATCAGGGCGCTCATTCAGGCGTGCAGCTCGGCTAATCAGTTCTCAAACCGGTGTTTAGCCATGCTGATGCCGTCCGCAGAGGGACAGCACACGGCCGGAGTCAAAGGAAGCGATAACAGGAAGGGTGGTTGGGAAGAGCATGAATCAAAAGGTTGGTTAATGCCACGCCAGTTCACTTCACAGAACGTCCAACAAAGGGTGACGGACTACGATGGATCAATTTGCAATATTGCGGGCCGCGGCCCCTTCCCAACAAAGGCAGGACAAGAAGCTAGCACATTAAGTGATGCTCTTGTGTAAACTTTGGTGATCAATAAACATCAGAGGCGGGGTGTGATGGGTTCCGAGGGAAGGAAAGGAGAACAGGAGAAACAAATAAAAAGGAGAGAAGAGTGGAATGAGGGAGAGCAATCAATGACGGGGGGATGGGAAACAGGAATGATGATTAAAGATAACACCGATATCTAAGAGTTCTTTGTTTAGGAAAGTTTGTGGCCTTCTCTCACTCGCATTCTTAATTAGATAGTTATCTTTAGCCCTTTGATAGATTAGATAAGCTGTTAATTAATCTTTGAATCTAATTAACTGGCGTGCTATTAATAGGTTGCACTACATTTGTTGTACAGTTGACTGAGATGATGCTCAGTGAAGAGCAAGGCGGCCATTGCTCCTGTTTGGCTGCTGACAGTTTTCAAAAGAACAGAACTACAGGAAAAACAAAAGTAAAAAGAAAACTTATTGGGTTTTAACAAAAACAAATTGACAAATAATATATATATATATATATATATATATATATATATATATATATATATTTTTTTTTTTTTTCCGTACACCGTCACTAAAAACACTTGCAGATTTTCTCTTATAAATCTGCACAAATAGTTATGAAATCTTACACCAGTTTTGCAAGACCAAAACTTATTTAAAGGATCAAATTGTTCATACCATTTCTACACTTTTAGAGACCTTTAAATATATTTTTTAATAATTAGAACTCCAAAATTATACCAAGTTCAACAAGCGCTCATTTCACAATTTTGCTTCCATTTATACAGAGGCAACAAAATGCGAATAAGAACGTTATCGATTATTAATTCCTTGCTAAAGACAATTTTCTGCCATTTTCAGATTAAAATAACATACAACCCTGTCTTAAATATGCATTGTATTTACAGCATGCTGTGAGCCAACAGTCTTGGACTTTCCCTTGGTGACACCAACAGGAGCGTGCATTGCTTTGCTGTCTCATGCAGTAACTGCAATATTATGTATTTGAACGTCTCTATAAAAACACGTTTATTTGACAAATCCCAGAATATTTCTGAACAAATGTATATGCACATAATTTTGGACCAGTAGGGAGACGGTTACAGATGATAAAAGCAGAGTTGATGTGCAGAAGTAAAATGATTTCCTAACTAAATTCTTTGAATCACTTCACTTTGTTGTGGGAGATTTTTTTTTCATTCTGCCTTCTTTAGTCAGGTTCTTGGTTGGAGTTCGGACTCCAACGCAAATGTCTGCGTGGCGTCGTTTCACTTAGGCTTCTCTGAAACACTTCAGCTCTCATTAATTCAGAGGCTTTAGCTGCGACGTTCAGGTAAACAGATCTCATAAAGGACCATTTCTCCATTTTCAGCAGCGCGGTTTCATGTTGTAGTCTTCCCCAATTGGACTTTTGTGTGCTTGTGTAACTGGACCTGGTCGTGAGCCATTGTGTTGCCCATGACAGAAGTCTATCCAGCATCCCGACTGCTCCACAACACACACACACACACACACACACACACACACACACACACACACACACACACACACACACACACACACACACACACACACACACACACACACACACACACACACATGCAGACGGAGGGTCTCCCGCTGGGATCAGGGAGCTTCATTTGCATTATGATGGCAGGCAGATTAAGTACATTCCACTGCACACTAAAGGGACTCGGAGCGACTCGCCCGGTACACACTCTCTCCAACACATTTTGTCTTTGGGCCAGTAAGGCAGACCTCGAACAAAACTGGTGCCCAGTGCAGAGTAACAATCCCATTACTCTCCCCGTCCTTTGCTGCCCCCTCCTTCTTTAGGCCACAAAGCACGGGGGACACGGACTGGGTCTGAACCACGGCACAGAGAGAGGAGGAGAACAGGGTAAGGAGGGGGTGAGCGAGAAGGAGAAATAACTCTGACAGGCAGCTAGAGGGACTAAGCTCATTTAGATAAATTGACATTCCCAGCTGAGATAAAACTAGCAATGATTTGTACAGTATCTTTAGGGGATAAAAGCCATTCTGTTGGATTTCATAAGGCCGGGGCGTCCTGGGATTTCATGGGCCTCAACAAAATGGTTTCAGCGTAGGGAGGCTGGAAGTCGGAGGCGGGATGATGGGGTGGGGGGACTCCCACCGGGGTGAGACGAAGAAAGTCCCACATACTGGGGAAACAACACGCGAGGAGGGCGAGAGGTGATGCCAGACTCTCAGTGTTTTAATCCACGGCATGGTGTTGTGGTTTACGCAGACAGAATTCCCACTGTGTAATCTGCAGAAGGACGTGGTGGTAAACACTTACCGTTTAACCTCAAAAACGTTGGTTGCTTAATTGTGAAAATTTGGTGTTTTTAGTGGGTGGCCTTAAAAAGTATTAAATTTACATATCAAAGTTCAGGCCTTAAAATTGTCATATTGATATAGAAACATGTAGGTAGACCTTAAATGCACTAATCTCCGGTCTTAAAGTTAGTCACGGCAGGATTTAACCTTGTATGTAGAAAAGTTAGAGTCACTGCATCCTGTGACTCAAGGCGGCTATTGAGTGGCTGCTAATATACCCAGTTAGCTAGCTAACAGCAGGTAACTAGCTAGCAATTACCCAGCTAGGACAATCTTAAGCCCAAACTACATAATCAAGACTTTTACCCACGTTACAAAAAAATTAGTATGCGCACACTAAGAAAAAGCAAACTGTAGCAGAGCTGACTGGCTTTTCTAAAGAGCTTGAGGTTACTAGGCAAATTTAAAACACTCTTTTGTACTGTCTAGCAGTTCATGCATTTCTATAGATCTGATCTCAGGAGCCACACAAAGTTTGCTGGGCCAGTGTGCATGAAAGTCTGTTTCCAACATCAATTATACTCTATGCAGATAGATTCTGTAACAGGCCTCTCCTTTTTCCTCAAGACATTTTTGCATTGGTTTATTCCACTTGTTTTTGAGAAAAAAAAAAAACAAAACAAAAAACCCCATTGTATGTTGCATCTTTAATATTAGAACTGAATATTAAAAAGATATGTGAAGCTCTTACAAGGCTAAAAATAGAAAATGAATAAATCAACATACTAAGTAAATTCTGGCCAATGGCAATGCTGCATATGAGTTTTAGCATAAGATGGATATCACCCATTTCTCACAGAATATTTATTTCTCTGCCCGCTTGTCCTAATTGCTCTCATATTGTGTTTTAGGTCACAATTATGTGGAATTATAGTCGATATAAAAGCTACATTACAAAATGTCAAGCACAACTCCCAAAGTGTCATGCCTCAAAATAACAAATGCAATAAATAATTGTACAAATTTTTCTCTTCATTCACATCCCTCTGAAATGCTCCTCGGGGTCTATTTGGCTTTGATGGCGGCGGAGTTTTACTCATAAATAATGAAGCCTGCGTGATGCTCCTCTACATTAGAAACTTCTACATTTAGATTAGATCTTCTGGGCCTCGCTGCTCATAGCCGCAGGTAAAGAGCCCTGGGCCTGAAAAATTGAAGAGTCTGTAAAACCTTTACAAATTAAAAAGTCATTAATGTCTCTACCTTGGATGTACAGTACCATCAATCTGCCCTCCCTGAAAAACATGGGTGCTCAGTGAAGTGGTCTCTTCACAATCTTGGATTAAGTAGAAACCAGCAGGCTCTACCTTGCTTAAAAAAAAAATCTACTCCATTGCATTAGTGCAATTAGACCATCCTGGCCTAAATAATAAACTTAAAACCCCACAGTCTATGTTCAATATTTCATCTTTTATTCAGGTAATGGGAGTGCTTCTATAGTGAATACACTTACTCCACAGCATTGCTCTGTAATGCAGGTATTTTTCTTAGGAGGCTTTTAGGGAGTAGTTAGATAAAAGCCATTGGAGAGGCCTTTCCCTGCCCACTGCTCGGGCTGAATAATGAATCTTTTACCTGCATCCTGTGCAAATGGTCTTAAGCGTACCTGGCCGGATAACTTAAAGTTAATATTAGAAGTCAGGTTTTGCAAGTGCACAAAATCTGAGCATTACACTGAACAAATTTGGTATCTTTACTAGGAAAGATTGACAGAAAACTCAACACAGAGACTCTTGAATGAGAAAATATTTACTAATTTGTACAAATGTCAAACCTTTTGGCCACTGACCTACAAACCTGTAGTGTTTCCTTTGCCTAGCAACCATGCCGACTTAAAGGGGCAGTATTATTTGTTTTCCAGCCCCATGATGTCATTTTGTAGCACAATCAAGTAATAGTGCTATAAAAATATTGTTTATATATCAAATGTGACTTAAAAAAATTGCATTTTGCAATTTAGTGCTCTGGAATTGGTGCTAAATCGCTTTCTGCAGCACGCTATGACAAATTTCTCTATCAAGCATTTATGTTTAATTATGCTTATGAATATGTCAGCACAATTGTTTTGTTATTGTTTTTATCTTAACATGCCATTATCTAAACTGTAAATATTTAGCATATCGCAATCTATACTACAAAATGAAAAGTGTGTAAAATTTTGCTTTTTTTATTTAAAAAAAAACGAATCAGTGCTAAACAGTGCTAACATTAACATTAAGATGATACCCAACAACACTGATCAGATTGTAACCCTCTGACTTTTACTGACCGAACCAACGTGAGACTCTTCGAGGGGGCTAGCTGTAATTAGCGCCGGTGGGTGCCCCGTTAAATTGAATTTAACGACAGCACAGCAGTCTTAGTGAGCGTGAACTAATCCTGGACTCGGGAGCATCACGGTTAATGGGCCTGAAAGAAAATGATGGGCTTTCAAAAGCAAAACCAATTAACACAAAGTGAAGATGTCTATTGCTGAGCCCTCCAAATCTCATAAGAACTTCTGCGCTCCCATTATATAACTGGATTTCTCTTCATTTTGAATAATGAAGGAGGTGGAGAAGCATGACTTTAATGTTGCTAACATAACTTGAGTCCTGAGAGAAGAACAGGGCAGCGCGTTTCGCCGCATGCTTTGCGGGGGGTTTCTCAGCCATCCACGTCGCGTTAATGTCACATAAAATTGCGACACCGAAAGGCAGATGGTGACGCTTCGACATATTACTGCTTCCCGCAAGTATTTACCCAGAACAAATCAAACATCACAGTTACTTCCTAACACGATCAAACCTGAAACAATTTATTGGGTTTAATTGTGATTAATCAATTATTGAAATAATCGGCAACTAATTCAGTAATCGATTCATCTTCGACTTTTGCATATAGGCTCTAAAATCTGCCTTTTGCTAAAAGAACGATTCAGTCAGAGCGGGAATGGAGCCAAAACTGTTCAACATATGTAAATGTACAGATAAAAAAAAGAACCTTCTTCATAAATATAATCTACCCAGAACTTCTCAGGTGGTGGAGAGACCCAACAATATTTTTTATCTGATTAATCGTCAGAGCAATTGATCGAATAATTGTGTGTTGCAGCCCTAGCCTGGCCACATGCTTAAACGGAGCCAGGCCTTAATGCTAAGAACATTTCATTTCCTCAGAAAGTCTCATGCAAAATGTAAAACGTCTTGACACTGCAAAATGGTACTTCATTTCACTGCTTCTAACTGAGTTCAGAGATTGTTTGCAGCAAACTGAAAAAACAAAAACAAAGCGCCGAAAAGGTACGCAGACTGCAGTTTTTATGTGGCGTTTGGGTCTTGATGATGGCTGCTTCAGAAGTGTTTTCACGCTAATAGGAGAAAAAGGCTGAGACGATCCTGAAACGCTAACGATTTGGGGGAATTCATGTTACAAAATGAACAATAACTTTGATGGAAATTTCCTCCTCAGAGCGGCTCAACAGTTTACGGCCGTACACACACGGCTCTTTCCTTTCCAGTGTTGCCGTGTGATTGAACCAAGTTGGGGGAATGTGCTTCTGTGGTGTGATAGAAGTGCAGGAAGGCTGAAATACGGTAAGGCTTGGTGGATTTCCGCCGCATCGAAGCCCGTCCCGGCCATATATCAACGTAATTAAAGGCTGGTTTAATGACGCAGGGCCTCGGCAGCATGATTTCTGTCTGATGGCCACGCTGCTTCATTAAGACCACTCAAGCTAACGAGCTGTGGCTGTAATAAAGTCCTCCCCCCGGTCTGCTGCGGTGATGAAGGAAGTACCCAAGGTGAGCTGAGCCAAGGCCCAAGATAGAATTAGCACTGGACAGGCTTCAGAGAAAGGGATGGTGGTCTGGTAGAGGAATTAAGTTGCTTTTATTCATTTATTTTTTTTCATATCTTGGCTTTGCTTATATAGGAAAGGCATTTATACATTTGTTTGTGACGTTTTTTAAAGGGCAGTGACAAAATGAGCAACTGGAATCACTGTCTGAAGTAATTAAGCCCTGCATAAACGCTGGGCTCAAGTCAAACTTTCCAAATTTCTTAGAGTAATTGACATGGAATTAAACTCTTCATCTTGTTTGACTGCATTTGTGGTCCTGGCTAATGACTGCAACGTTAGACTATAAAAACACCAAGGGTTTTGCAATAAATGTTCTGGTCTTTAGGTTCAATAAATACGTCTTGATATGTTATTTCCTTTCTATTGCGATACACCACCACCACACCGGGTCAGTCCCCTGCTCCTAGGGCATCCGGAGGTATTCCCTCACCGGCCAGAACATGTCGGCCCCTTCGGCATATTCGTATTCAGGCTCTGCCCCAGGGCGTCCTTCTGGTTCAATGTGTGCTCTCTGCCTTAAAAATCTTTTAAACATCTGCTGGATTGGTTTTATTTTTAAGTGTGTGCTACGACATAAAAAACAAAAACAAATTTAAATAAGAAGGATAAAAAATGACGTTGTAGTTCCATCACTTTTTGCTGGCTGGGACAAGATCTTTTTATTTTATTTTATTTTTTTAGGACTCTTCGGGTCTAGTGACCTTTACTTTCCAGCAGATTGACAAGAAAGTAGGTTATGAGAAATGTGGCAAAGGTCAACGGGCCAGGACTCGAACCCTTGACAGCCGTGTTAACGACCAGGACCTCTGTACATGGGTCACTGAGCCACTGCCGTGCCCGTGAAGAGATCTTTGGATGCTAAGACGTGGCAACATTTTCAGACAAAGTAAAGTCTGCCTTGTGAAGAGCCGACGAGATGTCGCCATGCGATGGTCTGACTGACGTCACTTTGGGAGACAACACGTGTTTGTTAGCACTTACCTCTGGCTAAGACTTAGCGGCTAACTGTTAGCCGCTAAAGGGTCTAAAGTTGGCGTCTGCTTTGGAAGTTCCTGTCGGTTTTTGTGTGAGTCTGTTGTGGATTTGAACAGAAAAGCAAAAGCAAAGTAGTCACCTATAGTTACATTATAGGTAGCAGGAGGTCAGAGCCAAAAATATTGACAATTTCTGATCAACGAATCGGTGTTTTCTAATCAAGATCATAAATTTGTTTGTGGACATGAAAAGATAGAAGAAGCCACTGAGAAAAAAGATTTATGATTAGAGAACAAGACGCCTGGGTCGTAAACTTTAAACAATTTCACCATTTTGATTAAGTATTTTATTGGAACTAAGCCTTTCTTTTCTCTAATCTGTGAACGTTTTAAAACTGTAAAGACACGTCAACATCAAATGTACATTTTTTGTGATCCGTTCTGAAAGAATAAGCAGTCATTGTATTAAACGTTGAAATCCTTTTCAAGTTAAGGATGGTGTTTTAATCTTGTGTTGTGTGCTTTAGAGATATCTTCTCTGTGCTTTAACAGAGATCTTTGCACTCCCAGCTTCCATCACTAGATGTTGAATTAATAGTTAAGGCTCCCTGTGAACATCCATATGCATTAAAGCCGACTCAAAACTGTGTATTTCTATCACACTGCATCTTCAATTGGTTGCAGCGGTCCATAATTTCCCCGGCCGTCTCCTGTGCATCACAACGATTGGCCGTGATTAGTCACACAATATGACATTAACCTGTAAATTAAAACTCCTCCATGCAATTTGATGGGTGATTTAATTCCAGGATCGTGCCATCCCTCCATCTCTGCATCTTGCCTCCTTCCCTCTCCCCACGTTCACCCCCTCCAGACACCAGCCACCCCCCCTTTCTCTCTCCCGTCTCTCTGTCTTTCTCCCCTCGCCGTGGGCTAATCCCATTATGAATTCTTTATATAGCCTTTTCCCTTAATGATCAGCGGGGCCTGCTCCAATCCTGATTACTATTGTACACTTAGCACTACATAAAGCAGGGGATTAATATGCCCCGCTAGGACGGTTGCTATGGATCCACTCGTTGCTTTCCGAGAGATGCTGCCGCTGCCTCAATTGGTCATAAATCCCTCTCCCCGTTGGCTTCCCGTGTACCAGACAAGGCATGGAAAGATAGGGGGTGAATCTCTCTCTTTCTCTGTCATGTGGTCTCGCTCACTCTCCCTGGAACCAGACAAAAGTGATCTGCTCTATAATTCATGACCCAGCGTTTTTTTTTTTTTTTTTTTCCCACTTTCTTCTCTTCCCAAATTTTTCCTCCGTTTCCCAAGGATGCCGTAGTAACGGTCCTTCTCCTTTGCTCCGTGGAAAGGTGCAGTAAAGCGTGGGTGGGCGTCATAAATTGACAAGAGCACCTTTTGTACACGCATAAAGTCGTATTAAAGTGACTTCAATATGGATGTTAAGTATGAAAAAGACTCAAAAGCTTTTTTATAGTATGGCAGAAATGTAGATGCTCCTCTCTTTCTTTCTTTCTTTCTTTTTTTTTTGAAAGTGGTCTTTATATGTTGGCTTGTTCTCTTGGAGACTCGCTTTCGTGCTTGGGCCGTTTGTAAAGCTATTTTTACCCCTCTGATTCATTCTTTGTAGCGTGGGGGGAGAGGGGGAAACGGGGAAAGTAGGGAAAGTAAGAAGGAGGGGGGGGGAATCCGTGAAGTCTCCTCAAGCAGTTCAGCGATGGCCTGTTGGGTTCTGTACAGGTGGAGGAGGACTCACTTTCATTTTGCTGCTGCTGTTTGAAGGGAAAAGGAAACATGTCAGACATTGTAGTTTGAGGCAAAGCCAGGCGAGCACCGGGGACACCTGGCGAGAAACACCTGGTTTATGACCCGCGTTGTGTTTTGTGGATTCGGGGCTTCTCTGTGAGCGTCTTCATCACATCAGCAACATCCATTGAGCTTTTGTTCTGTATCGATCTCTCTGTTTTAAACCGTTGTGTAGATCATCCATCTGCACTTGTGCTCCTGATAAACTTGTAACTCGTTCTTCCACCTTAAAAGGGATCAAAAGTGATAGAAACAGATTCTGTAGAGGTTTTTTTTTTTCTGTTTGGAAACGCAGCGAACGCGCTCACAACTTGACCTCAGAGCAGGGGAGGCCGCTGGTTGCCGTGGTTACCTGCATTCATTTTGCTGCTTCAGCAGCAGCTAGCATGCTGTCAGTTAGCATGATATAATAAGCTATTCTACCAATTTAACATTGCTGAGTGAGATGCGTCTTAATCACCTGAAATGCAGGTGAGTCGATAAATGACGAGAGAAAAATGTCAGACATTACTAACTCGCAATATGGTCACAATAAGATCATCACTTCTTAGGGAAACATGAGGAGTCCCTCTAAATAAGACAAACATGGAGATGGCGAGCAATAAAACACCACAATGGAGTATTCATAAAATATTCATTTGTATTTATTTATTTTTTTTTTGAAAAAAAAAAAGGTAATTCAGATTTAGCACGTAAAGGACAAATTTAAAAAGAAGTAATTTCTTCCAAGTTTGGTCACAATTAGAGAGAGAGTCAAGACAAAGCTGCATCCATCCACCAAGGCAGGTGATAAACTGAGCCTTGAGAAATTAAAAAGGTTGAATGGGAAGTACAGACACGTTGTGCTAAAACTAAAACCTCTCACAACTGCAGATGCTGCAAAGCCACATGCTGACGTTGCATCGGGCGAAGAGAAGTGACCAGCAACCAGGTGACCAGGATATTTTATTAACCTATTTTTAAAATAGGACAATGAAGGCGACATGCGCGGCAGAGTGGCTGCTGGCGCAACGTGACGTCGAATGATTCTCCCTCTGTAGCGAGGCCTTGAAACTCTGGGAAGCTCCGCCCACAGTCCAGATCTGCAAAGTATGTTCATTCTCTTCCAATGGTTTTTAAAATAATTGCAAAATAGCAAAGAGCAGATGCACCTGTGGCCATTTTGCTTAACATAACTTCATCTTTTTTTTTTTGCGGAACCTTAGTCTGAAATTGAAAAAGTAACTGTGGACCAGATCAGCAGGTCGAGAAGACTTTAGATAAAAACAAACAAACAAAAAAAAACACTTTCTGATTTGTGAAGTCTAATCTCTCTTTGCTGATTCTTACTTGTCATTAAAAAAAGAAAGAAAAAAGTCTTATATCTTGTCCGGCCGTGTATCTTTTAGCGCGTAAAGCAACAATGTCAAACTACGTTCACGCATGGCGGACCTTCTAGTTGTGGCGGTGCAGCACAGGGTCTGTCAGGGAACCGCTCACAGCTCCATCCAGGCCAGGCTCACCACCTGTCCTGGCCTTCCCCCGTATTCCCCCAGCCAAAGAGTCTCATGCCTGGGCTCTCCGGGCAGCAGCCCAGCATTTCACATCCAGGTCCGCGGCCAAGAGACAGGGGCCAACAGCTGGCGGTGTGCAGAAGGAGCCTGGAGGCTTCCACAGCAGATGAATCACCACAGATTAATATTTAACTCCAGACTTCTGCTTCCCTCCAGCATCTCTGCTTCCTTTCTCTTTTTCTGTACCACCTTCTCACTCCATCTCTCCATCAGTCCAACCCAAACTCCTGGAGGTATGTTAGCGTATTGGCACTTTCACAACAGACTCGTGTTATTAATATGAGATGGATATGGACATTATATTATGAAGTAAAAACTCTTGTAGATTGACTTTTCTTACCCAAAAGAGTGCTTGCAGTTGCACTGGCAATAGTTGCACAGTAACTTGCCTGATTCTGTCCTCTATCATTTGATGCTCTGAGATTTCAATGTACACTTATGCGTACACATCAAAATCATGACGTGATTTTCAGGTTTGACAAGGTGCAAAAGTTAGCACTTGGATGATTTTGCTTCCAAGGAAGCAGATTTTCCTGGAACCTTTCAAAGCTATAGAGCGCTATCAATCTGTACTGCCAGATCAAGAAGCTTCAACTTGAAAGCTGCGCCACATGAACTTCTTCGTATGGTTTCCATGATGAGGGAGAATGAGTTTGGAAACATTTCTCAGTCGCGCCTGCTGCTAGCATGCGCTTGTTCTCAATTCTTTGATTTCCAATAATTTACGTCCTGCTAAAGAGCCCCCTGGTGGTTGGAGAAAAATCCACAGTGAAGCCGCACCGAGCTACAAGCCGCACGGTTCACAACGTGGAAAAAAAGCAGCGGCTGATAGTCCGAAAAATACGGGAATCTGTTTCCCCTCATGTTTAAAGATGAAACAGTTACTTTGACTTGAAACACTTTACAGCTTTAGTTCTCCTTAAATGTTTGACATTGGAAATGTCTTGGTGCTTCCTACCCTCTGTTTCTTTGTAAATAATGATTTACAAAGATCCACCCAAGACTGATGTTTTATGAAGATACCTAAACTGCTGTGGTCATTGATATATTGTGTTGTTTTTCTAATTATGTTTCTTTTAGTCACGTCAATTCAAACTGACTTATGGATCAATGGAGAACACAACGCTTGTTCAAAGGGCAGCTAATGTTGCACCTACCAAACTGCAACACATTTTTAGTTGCATCTATAAACCTGTACGCTTTTAGGAAGTGCGTTACATTGATCTGACTCTTGTGTTTTATGTCCTGTTCACTCTGAATGTTTCTGAGCAGGATCGATTGTGACGTTTACTAAAATTCTTTATGAGATCAGAAATTGTATTCATGCAGTTTGAAACAAGAATTTAAATTATTCTAAAGCGAAATGGATAGTTATTGTAACGCGATAATGTCAGTGAAAATAATAGAGAAATGTTTGCTCTTTAACTAGGTCAGGGTAGTTTTTGTTTCCTTTTCTTGCATCCTGTGAAATAATTGTTTGGTTTAAATCGCAGCACTAAGATAAAAGTGACAATTCAAGATGAATGAACTTACAAAACAATGTTGAAAGAACTTCATGTACTTTTAATTTCGGCGTTAAAACCAGCTCAACTCTCTTGTTGACTTAAATTGCATTTTCAAGGCAGCAGGTGGACTTTCATGTTCAAGTTAAACCACCTCCAGATGTTTGACAAAGCAGAAAATGTCACACGGAACCAGTTTCTACAATGTAGGTTACAAAAGCCCAATCTTTGAATTTATAATCGACCATTGCTACTTTTTACCACAAAAAAGGATTTTTTACAATGAAAAATCCACAGCAGCAGCAATAGCTTTGCGTAATCCACTGATATATTTTTCTGTTAATAAAATGAACACATTTAGAAATCCACATCACTTAGTTGAGTTTACATTGAACCCTTTTCAAAAACCAATTCTTTGAACTTCAAGCACATTTAGCACGAAGATGTAGGAGAAGATGTAGGAGCGCCGTTTTAATTGACTCTCCAACAACAGATTTGAAACTTTGTTCCATCGCTTGTCCTAAAAGATGTTGAGATAAATAGAACATATAAAATACCTATTTGAGTGAGTATGTCACTGCTACCTCATTTGAGGGAAAACATCAGTGAAACTGTTTTGTAAATGCTTTGCTTTGTTGATAATAAAATTCAGTTTTATTTCTCTTTATTTCTAGATTGTGAGGAGGATCTTCAAAGCCGTCGGTACAGGTCAGGATCCAAGGTTTGATTTTTTTTTTTTTTTTTTTGCAGGTGGTACCAATGGGCCTTGAAGAAGATTCCTTCATTGCTGGGCCTGTGATCCCAGCAGAGAGCCAGAACCGGGCCCTCAATAGCAATCTCATATGGGAGCCATTAAACAGGCTGCTTGTCTACCTCTCTCTCCTCCAGCTTTGGTTTTGTGATTAGAGCCCCAGACTGCTTTTCTTCCATTATTTTCCTCCGGACCGTCTCTTCCTTCTTCAATCATATCCCCCTTCAGCCGCTCTTTTCCACTCCTTCGTCTTGCTTACCGTCTTATCCTCTTTTATATCTGTTTTTATACGTTTTCCTCTCCTTTCTTATGCCCCATTCCTCGGTCTATATATGTGCAGATCTGTTTGTAAAGATATATTGGTCCCATGTGGTTCTTCCTCATTCATATGCATGTTCTGTGAGCCTCAGCCATTCGAGTGTACATAAAACCCACTCTTTATGGCAAGACATAAAAGTGGAAGGGATGTGGGGGGGTGGGGTGGAGAAAAGAGATAGATTTTCTTCTGCTCCTTAAAGAAGGGATGCTCTGATCTCCCTTGTAAAGGATTAACCTTTGAAGCACCCTCTTTTCATTTGGATCTTTGTTTCTTCTTTCCGTCTTGTAACTTAAGACACAAAGGCAATTTTATCACGACTAAAAAGGGCAATCTACTGTTATCTGGGTCATGTTGTGACGGTGAATGGAATATCATTTTTTCCGTCTCTTGGCCTCCCCTCTTGCTGCCTTTACGACAGGGTTCAAGGGGAGCGCGGCGGCGCTCCGCTGAATACGTAACCAACCAACGAGGCAGCGGAATTGTGGGAATTCATGGGAATCGCCATGGGGACGGGGGTATCCGCAGGACGACTTCCTGTCTGTCTGATTCAGGGACGCTCAGGGGTGCTTGAGCTTCCCTCCATGCCATCACCGACTAGGCCTCAGCGGAAAATTTGTGTCTTTGTACCAGATCGGGTTGAATACATCCAATGGGGCCAGCAAACTATGGAGTCCCCATTGTCTTTCAGGCCGACTGGGACCGCATATGAATATGCATATTCATAAGCAAGAGTTCAGTTTTATGCCCTCCACACATAATAAAAAAAAACTCCACACTCTTATGCATTCATCTTTTTATAATGGCCTTCTTATTTTACTTTCCAGCTGTGGTGTTCGGCACATGAAAGGTTACTGTGTCACACCCCTAAAGGCTTTACAATGGTGGAAAAAGAAAGAAAAAAAGTTATATAATTACCGCCCTTTGCCTACATGATTATGTGATTAGTATTTGATGATCATTTCCACAGACTGAACATGTGTGGATCTATTCCGTGAGGTTGAGTCTCAGTGGGCTTTGGAGAGATAAAGTACTTAACGGCTCCAATTTTCATAAGGTCAAAATGCCGTTAAACTCATTTGTGTAGTTAAATTGTTAGAAATCAAATTCTGCCCCTTCTGGCACAGAGAACTTTCTTGTCTACAATCATATTCAACACATGGACTGGAGCTGATTTTTCTCACTTAGAGGCTAATGCCTGGTTGACACAGAAAGAGTTTTACGCTGATTTTTGAGCCAATCGTTTTCCAACATTGAGGCCAGATTTGTTCCTTGCGTCAAAAACTTGCGCACTTTGATGTTGAACATTTGATGTTGAGCATCGAAAATGATCTGAATGCATGTTGGGAAGAGCCTCTTGCCTTTTTTTTCTCCTCTCCTAGTGTCTTTGTACAATGGCAGATGAAATATTGAGAGAGTGTCATGGCTTTATTTACTGAACTCAAGAAAGTGTCATTATTTGAGAGATGCTCAAACAATGAGCATCTCTCAAATAGATGAGAGATGCTCATCGCGGAACCGATTGGTTGACACTCTGTATCCAGCGGTGGATGTTCAGATTTTCCAGCTCCAGCGCCGTCTCCCCCTGATGTGGGCCCAGTTCTCGAAGCGCTTGAACCGCGCAGCGCTGGACGCTCTGCAAGACTTCTGCGTGTTCACATTGCATGCAGACCAGACTTCCCTGATGCTGAAATCACGTTCAGTCTGGACACAGCATTGAGGATGCTCTGGTTATAGTGATATGCCCGCGACTCTTATTCTTAGTCACGGAGAATAAAAATATGAGAAGATTTAAAACTTTTGCACAGTCCTTTAAGTCAGCAAACCAATCAGTAAAACTATTTTACATTATGTTTACAATCCTAACAAACGTTAAAGCTGCAGTGAAGATATGACACCGTGTTATATCCATGCTCTAACTTGAGTTAAGCAGAGTGAGACTTTGTCAGGTATGGAGACTTGATCTTCAAACATCATTCCTTTGTACTGGAAAAGAACCGTGCAGAAACCTTTCTGTGTCAGCAGCACAGATGAGGATAAAGTCCAGGTCGGTTTATGAGGTGCCACCCTTTTTCTTAGGGTCCCATTCAAACGACATGACAACAGCCCTCCATTGTCGGCGGCTTCTGATATTAGTGTACGACACTGGAAAGCTAGACATGATCATTACTAAGCCCTGGAGTCGAGGCCATTAGCGCCACTCCCTCGCTGCTGAAATATGGATCGCCTGTCAGGAGGGCCCCGTGTCCGAGACCTGTCATTGTGAGAGATGAAGGGGTCCTTGCACCCTCCAATGAGCCGTCCATGGAGAAGCCCGCGACCAACGACCCATGAGCAGAGGCACACCTTTCATCAGCGAGAGCGATGAGAGCAATGGGACGACCGTGTGTGTTTGGTTGGAGGCGGTGTGCATTTGACCTGACCCTTTAAACACCCATCCCCCCGACTCCAGAAAAGCATATTTTGAGTTTCTTTTTGTGACGACAAAGAGCTCTGGGTTTGCTCGTTAAACTTCTTTACTCCTCTGCAAACAAACAAACCTAATTAGACACTCTAGTTTCAGACTTTGCTTCATTTTGCTTAAAGTAGAGAGAAAATTAGAGAGCTGGGAAAACTTTTTGTCCACTTGTCATTTTTTCTGTTTTGTATTTCAGTCATAATTTGCTTCATAAATTCTAGTAAACAGATTAAATGCAGAAAACTTGTAAGACTCTTACTATAAAGACTTTGTGCGGCTTCTGGTCTGGGCAATGTGATAAAAATGTAATGTCTCTATATGTTTTTGCCACATCGCGATACACAATATATATGGTGATATTTTTAAATGATCTCCAATTCCATTTTAAACATCAGAGCCCTTTCAGCGTGACATTACGTGGGCAGGTTCCCGTCCCCATCTCCCTGCTGGAATGCAAAAAGCTGCTTTTGTTGTTTTATCCTATTTGTGCCTCTCCCCCGAAACTTAAAACAAAAATAGCCATTTAACTGCAGTCCCTCAACATCCATTACAATCATTTTCTCTTCCATCATCCCTCTGAAGCTCCTCCTCGTCCTCTGTGGTAGTAGTGGTCGTCTCTGTGAGTGTGGTCAGTGCTTCAGGATGCTCTGGGCAGAAAAGTAGGCCAGGATTACTCCTGCCGGCTTGTTCCCAGTGAAGCGTGTGTGCAGCGTGTGTGTGAACATGTCTGTGTATTTGCGAGTGTGTGTTTAAGCCTGAGAGAGAGAGAGAAAGAGAGAGAAAGAGAGAGAGAGAGAGAGAGTGGGCATACCGGCCGGTCAGCCAGAAGTCAGAGCTGAGCTGGGCATATGGAGCCTCAGTATTGGGCCAGCAGGTATTTTTCAACGTCTGCTCTCGTCTTCTTTGTTTAATATTTCCCTGTTTCTAAGCATGCTGGCTGAAAAATCTTGTTTGCGCTGCCAGCGTATAGTATAGCCTCAGCTGGGATGTTTCCGCCAGATAGGCTCAATGCATAATGTCGCTCATAATGTCGATTTTTACCAGAAAACATCATATGTTAATATTTCAATTAGCGCAGTAAGACCCCAAAGTTGTCTTAGAAAAGTTGCCAAAAAATATCTGTCATACTGAACATGTTTGAACTATAACAGGCAAGGTATTTCTATTTGTATGGCAGCATACAGGCTCGGTGAATGAATTGAAATTTTCATGACAAGTCGAGGTATTTACATGCAATAGCTTGCAGCCGAGGGGAAATCAAAAATGACACTGAAAGAATCGGTGCTGAATTTCAGGACCGTAAAATCAAGAAAGTGTCGCTCTGATGTTTTTAAGTTGGTTAATACCACATAAGTAATTATTAGGGTCTGGATGAGCATCAGTTGTCACAGTAATTATTTCTATATGCTAGATCACAGATATGTATAATTTTCTATGAAAACTGAAGATACCGCAGTTAATTGATTGTGACTAAGGAGCACAACACTGTTCCTTTAAAAGAAATTTCACTTTGTCATTTAGTGCCTTGAAATTGAGCCTCTGTCTCTTTAGAGTGGATTTAGCAAAACTAAGTTAGTCAGACAAGAAAATAACAGAAAAATCAACTTCAAGTTTGCAGCAAAATAAGTTTTTAGAGTAAAACTGCATCGTTATTTGACAAAAACAGAAATGTATATTTTTTGCAAACACATCATCAGTGATGTTGACTGTTGCTCACACACTGACCCTCATTTTTCAATCCCATCACCTCAAACATCATTGCTGTTAATTAGGTTGCAGAGGACTCGCTTATGGCTGCAGGGAACAGATGTCGGTGCAGTAAGTGTAGGATTGTAAACATGCATTTCCATCACCTCTGTGTGTTGAGTCACATGCCTGGAGCAAGTGAGGTGTGCCTGATCTATGAGCAGTGGGAGCTCCAGAATAGATTCATGCCAAAACTCCAATCCTCCCCTTATTGGCCGATATTCACTGCCTCACCCCAATCCAGAATCTTACCTGTGCTTCACATTACATTATCCTGCATTGCAGTTTGTGTTTAAAAAGATAACTTTTGTGTTCTCCAAATCCGAGGCCATGGTCTTGAGCCGGAAAAGGGTAGAGTGGCTTCTCCGGGTCGAGAGGGGTGTCCTGCCCCAAGTGGAGGAGTTCAAATATCTCGGGATCTTGTTCACGGATGAGGGAAGAAGGGAGAGATCGACAGGCGGATTGGGTGCAGCGTCTGCAGTAGAAAGAGGGAAGACTGGACCCCCCTTCTGAAGCTGCTGCCCCCATGACCCAACCCCGATAAAGCGGAAGAAAATGGATGGATGGATAGATGGATGGATGGATGGATGGATGTGGCTGTAATGACACATTAACAAACAGGAAGACACGAGACGACTATCATGAAAGCGTATGCAAGGCAGGCGGCCAAGAAATCTCACTCTGTTACACCAGTTACGTCAGGAGAAATGGGCCTGATATCAAATTCTGAATGCTCTACCCAAATTGTGTGCTGTCCTGTCAAATACTGAGTGAATATATGCAACTTCTGATTTTAAGAGAAAGAGAAACAGGAAAGGCTTTCTGGCGATTCACAAATAGAAATAACTTTGTAATCCCGACTGACCTAAACCAGAAAAAATCTGGAATTTCCAGAGAAACAAAAGTTTGCAGATTTCATTCAGTGCGTGTTTCCAGTAGCACCTCAGCATTGCGAACAGCAACAGCTGCTAACCCCGCCAACATTTTCACCCGTAGCAAGAAAACTGTCAACCTTAAAAAAAAACAAACAAAAAAAAACTTTAATTACTGACTCGGAAACAGCAACGCTACCCATCATTAAAGCTCACTTCATGGTTCACCTGAAGTCACGTTAAGGCGAGTTTTCCTTCGGCTCACGGTGAAACATGATTGAACTACAGAAACCTGGCTCCGGCCAGGTGAAAGTGTTTAACGTTGGGTAGCAGAGCTGCCCAGGTGAAAATGTTTAGTGCTGAGTAATGCAGCCTCCGTTAGTCTCTCTCGCCAGCCGTGCGTGATTACACCTTGTCCCTTTTTCCCATGATTGCTTCCCCATGTCTGAGCGCCTCAGCCATGAAAAGCACACATTACACGGTTTACAGTATCATCATGCTCTCCCTCTCTCCAGCGGCGGCTGTGGTTATTGTTCTCCGTTTGCGTTTCTACTGCGGCATCGTGCATCAATTTCTGCCATTTTAACTGTTTATGGCGGTTTTCTTAATTACACATCAGGTTTGTTTTACTCCAATAAAAGAAAAATCTAATGCAATGAATCCGACGTTAAGTGTAACTAAGAAATCTGTAACTCCAGTAAACTATCTTCTGTCTTTCTGGCATTTCTGGACTTTAAGCACAGACCTGCTTCTGCAACAGCAGCATATTAAACAGGCCCTGATTCCACGGACATCCAGCCTGTAGCTTTCTGCTGCCTAATTAGCCGTCATTTTACCGAGTGCCTCCTCTGCTCTGATGGGAGGATAAGCTTCCCTTTGACACAGTAAGGCGAGCGTGGAGGCTCCTAATCACGAGTCCTGCAAAGGAGGTTGGGAAACACCTGTCAGGACTACAGGTGTTTCCCCGCAACACATGGTTGCACTTTTTTTTTTTTTTTTCCCGGCTCTACTCCTAAAGTTTCTTGGTCTTCTTCTCCATTTACATGATTGTTGACTTTCATGCCTGGACTCTGTTTTACTTTCCATTACACAATTTTCTGCTTCAAGCACATGAAAGTGAAGCCGCATAAGTATTCATACTCATTGAATGTTTTTTTCTTCTTCACATCAGTACCATAAACCTTGCTGGCTTTTGTTATGTTTTCACTGGTTCTTGCTAATCCCAGCGGAAGCTTATCCAGACGGACTTGCAGCTGTATTTAAATGATGAAGGCGTTCTACAAAAGTGTTGTAATTAAAAATAAAGTAGCAGCTTATAGTTGATTATGAGATGGATTTTTCGCGGAAACACGAGTCACGTGATGAACCGCCGGATGTTGCCGCTGTCCGAAAAGACGAACGCGACGAGAAGTGGTGAGGGGATGACAGCGCGGCATGTTTTTCAATCACTTGTCACGTGAACAAACTCGAATTCAAGATGTGTTATTTAATGGAATTGCTGGAATTGTGAAATTGTGTTTTTGTTGTTTTTTTCCCCCCCAACATTAGCGGAATATCTCGTCCACATTTGTAATAGAAACGGAGGTAACGAAGACTCAAACTGCGTAAAAATGAAGCTGGAGGGACGTTTTCTCTGGAATATTAGCCCTACACCTGAATTACTGCGTTTTGGCCAACATGGCAGCTTTCATGGTCGTGATGACAGGCGTTCTCGGGCAAGGTGCGCACATAAAAATCCTGACCATGTCCTGGATGCTGAATTTCCTGCCTCTGCTCTTCTGTCTTCATTGGAAACAGCCTGCGTCTTGCTTTCCACTGAAGGAAGCAGTACATGGATAACATGGTTACGCCGTTACTGATGCATAAAGCTGCGTGTCTGGTTCTTGTCAAGACCTTGCCACCAAAGTCAATTTGCCCCGTGCCCTGGCAGAATGTAATATTTCTTTAATCGGATCAACACGGAAATTGCATCGGTGGCCTGTATTGATACGAGAGGAAATAATTAAAGTCAGGGTGAGGGTAGGAGGGGGGGGGAGGGTTGCATTACTGTAAAGCCCTAGTAAAAAACAAATCTGCCCCCGTCCGCCTGCCTTTTGCAGGATGAGATAAAGAGGAAACCAGGAACGCAGATGGACGGATAAGCTTTCATTGACTCTGTTTTCTCTCCGTCCTTTCAGCAGTTTCTGCTGCTGCATCAATGCCATGCAAAGAAAACTGGTTTCAGGAGGTGCATTTTTAGACCGCTAAGCCATTGTTTTGTTGTTTTGTTCCTGTCATTATAGCATAACAGAGAAGTCGCATCTTTGAAATAAGCTTTGCAGCGTGTGCATTTGTCGCCTATTGTTTTCTGTGCCGCCCCGTGTAAGGTTGTTAACCGTGATGGTCAAATGAATCAAACCAGACCCCTGTAATGGTCTGCACCACGTCTCGCTGGGAGAGAACATTAAGCGTACGGCTAACTGCATCCCTTCGCCTTTATGTGCCCTTCTCTATCACCGCAACCAAAATCTAACCAAGTATTTATTTGGCCTACTTTCTAGAGCACTGGAACACCTGAAATAAGACAAAACTAACTTGCAGGTTGCTTTTCAGCAAGATATGGAGGCTTGTTTTCAGTTGGTAAGTCTTGAATGTTGATTTTAAAAAAGACGTACTGCTTCCACTGGTGGATTATTTCACTAATATGGCAACAAAAAAAAAAAGTGTCATAAGTGGAATAATCTACAAGTGGGACTAGTGATCCCGTCTCCACCTTTAACCCATCTTGCTCCACCCTCGTGTATATTCCAGATAAATTAACTTGTCCTTACATTTGTTTTTTTCCCCATCTAGTCACTCTTTCTATTCTAATATTATTTATAAAGAGTGGTTTGTGTTGTAAACTGGTGACTGGCAAAGCCGCATTTAACAGAACTTGTCAGCAAATGAAGATTAAGTGTTAGCGGGAACGAAACACAATACACCTTGATCAGCCTCTCAGAAAGACGATTAATTTGCCGTTCTCTTCAATGAGCAATTCTCCTGGTCTGTAATTATTTAAGTTCCATTTTTGGTTAATTACGGTTATTAGTGCGGCACGTTTTAAAGGGAGGGGTTAATTTTGACAGAAGTGGTTGGAGATTAAAAGGGGTAAAGAAAAAGAAAATGGGAAGAAATAAAAAGCTCATCCGAGTCCTTGAAACGAACACATCATTTTGGTTTGAGGGGAGGAAATTGATAGATAACAGCAGGGAAACAGCTGAGGAGGGAACAATTATTCTAATGACGCGAGAAACACAGATGTGGCAAATTAGATTTAGCTTAGCTTAGGTGCTGGCGGTGCAGATGTGGGCTTGTACCTGAGTGAAATGAAAATCATACAGTGCACCCTCGCAGAAAAACAAGCACCTCATCGGTACTCCTGCTAAGCATTTGTAAAAGGTCGGAAAATAATTTAGCTTTTCATTGCGGTAGCATAACCTGGAGCTGAAATTTTTCTGAAAACTCAGAACTTTTCATTTGGCCACATTAAAAAAAAATCCCAAATGAAGAAACAGGTGGGTTTTTTTCTAATTAAATTACTATTTCAGGACCATGTTTGTTTTGATTTGGCTTTTTTTTATTTTTATTTTGCACTGCGGAGCTCAGAGGGCCAATCGTAAGATGGTGTGAGTCATTGTAGTTGGATTTAAAGAAAGGAGCATATTTGAGCAAAGAGAAATATTCCAGAAAAACTTGAAAATTTCAGAGCTTAAAACGTCAAAAGTTTTTCCTACCAATTTTCTTTTTAGTTTTCAAACAAGCAATTGGCGGGTCAACAGTGGCTCATGGTTGCTTTAAAGATGCATGACATAAAGTTGTGTTAATCTGCTAATAACTGTCTAAGGTAGAAGAGTAAACCTGCTCAGAAAATAAAGTAAGTTGGGTGCAGAAGTTCATCAGACTGCAATAAGCGCAGCGCAGATCTTTCCTGTTCAGAAGACTCGCATTTGACTCACCCTGCAGCTACAACGAGCGACAAGATGGAGCTGGAAGACATTAACTCTCCTGTGGTGTTAGTGTGACGCTCGGGAGAAACGCAGCAGATCTCATGGTGAATTGTCCCGTCAGACCGTCAGCTCCCAAAACCTCCAAAAAAACCCCACTAGGCACAATTGGCCCCATCTCTTAGGACCGTTGGAGGGTTAAACAAAAACTAAAAATGTGAGACGTTCCACTGCCTACTTAACAAAGGCAGTGAAATCTGAATTAAAATGTCGGGTTTACTTAATTACTGGGTTCTGATTAGGCTTGGCTCAATGCAATGGACTCTGGTTGGACTTTTCGGACATGAGCCTAAATAATAATAAAACGTTATTTTTTTTAAATGCTGCGGTTCTATTGACTTATTTTGCAGTTTCACCGGTACCAATAATTCGGGACAGTGGCCATTTTTTATGTTTAAGTGTTCACATAATATTAAATAAAAAAATCTGCTTAATCTGAGATTATTGTACTGCAAAGAGAAATGTATTTATCTTGTCCCCAACGGGTGAGGAAGAAACTTTATAAGACTGAACTGTAATATAACTACATTTAGATATATTTGTTGAACATAACCATGACAATGAACTGATACAACAGATAAAACACAGCGGGCCGTATGGAGACGTATAAAGGTTGTAAAAGACGTGATGAAGAAGACTTGTTTGGCTCTCCCCGTTTCTCCTTGCTGGAGCAGCCCAGCGTGAGGAAAAGCTTGTTAAAACCCTAATAGTAGCTATCAAAGGCTATTGATTATCTTTCCCGCCCTGTTTGGGTGACAAAGTGAGCATTAGCTGGAGCCATGGCGAGCTTCTTAAGACACGTTTCCTCAGGGGCCGCCCTGTCCCTGGGGCTGTCCGCTCCTGAGATCACACACACACACACACACACACACACACACACACACACACACACACACACACACACACACACACACACACACACGCGCAGTCCTCCTGACTCTTTTCTCTTACTTCAGTGCAAACACACTGCTATCCTTTCACCCTCCTGCCACCAGATAATCCATTTTACAAGCAGGGATCAAACACTGAGCCCTCTGGCTTTGTGCTGCACTCACTACTGTAACACACACACGCATTACACCTACCTCACACACACTAGCGCAATGTCATAAACCTTCAGTGGAGTAGATTCGAGCAAATTTAGTGGGTTATCTTAGTTTTCTTTTTTTTTTTTGTAGGCAAATTAATCAGATATCATTCTGATGAGATAGTTTATACTCTCTAGGGATAGACAGACTATTTATATGTAGCAGCATTAATAAACTCAGGTTTATTTAAGCAGACAGCATTTTACCAGTCGATTGAATGGAGAAGAATATTAGGGTAGACTAAATTGATGAACTGAGTCTTTTTAGTGATTTTCAGCCGTGTAATAGCTTTGCTCTGCCGTTTTATTTAACTCCAATCTAAACAAAGGAAGGTTTGAAGTTTTCAGATGACCTGATTGACAGAAATAAAAGTGAGCCATCGGTTGAAATTCTGATGTCTGGAAGCTTTTGTTTTAAAATCTTTAGAAGGATAGTTTAACCTGTATTTTGGTAAAGACTTTTGATCAAAACCAGGATTTCCCTCAATCTTTTATGAATCGTAAATCGAAAAGTTGGGGATGGGCATTTACCGCATCATTGGCCAATTATTGCGATACGTTTTATCATTGTCATGATGAATTACTATTACTATTTTCTCCCCCCCAAAAAACGCAACTATTTGGAGCAACAGGAGCATGGTAACGTGAGTCCAAGAGTCAGTCCTTCTTTGTGTACTTATGAAGAAAAGTCCATCATAAGAGAAACAGTAAAAGTTTCCGATAACGGGTTTGACTTTCAAACAGCATTTTTAGGACTTTGTCTCGCAACAGAACTGATGAAGATGGACGACCTGGACCGTTTTGTTTTGTCCGGCAAATTATACATTTATTCTTCCCTCACCAGTACAACAGCAGCGTGAGCAAAAATCTCTACTTTTGTGAAACGTAAAAAAAAATTCAAGCAGGCATAAAAATGTTTTACCATTGAACTGTAGTTCAATGGTAAATGGTGCAATGGTTTAGAGAATATCACTCAGTGTAGCAACACACAGCATAATACCTAACTAAAGTATCTCAGGCATCTATGTTGCTACATTATTGGTCTTTGGACTGTAGAAAAATGTAACAAACATGTTTGAAAAGCTAAACGTTGCTGGATGAGGTTAAGTTACTTTGTTTGTACTCAAAGGCAGATTTTTCTCACATTGGCACAAACCCACACTGTAAAAAGTGAGAGTACGTCAACATAACCAGAATGCATATGATGGTGCTTTTACACATCAATTCTGGGCACAAAGAAAGTACAACGTAAAAAATAAACAAATATGAATGAGTTGAAATGAAAAATAGTGATTGTCTTTTTCCCCACAAGAATGTTGATTAATAATCAATACTTTAAGATGAAGCATAATTCCACAACGACAACAATAATCCAAACATTATTAGCTACTTTTCTCCCTTTCATGTGTGAATCTGTAAGCAAAACTCATTTTTTTGGTATCACCAACATTATTATATTACTTTTATATATATATATGTTCTGTATTTACTTAAACTTTTACAGAAAATATTTTCAGTCCTCTGAACCTTTTTTTTTTTTTTAATGTGAACTCATGAAACTAAAAATGTTTATTTTCTTCCTGTATAAATGAATTGGAAGGAAGCAATGATCTGTAGTATAGAACAGAAATCTGCTCTGGCGTGACACTGCAGATGTATTAAGTAGTTTGGTGAGAGGATATTCAATTTATTTATGATGAAAACCACAGGATTGATGTGTGTGTGTGTTTGTGTGTGTGTGTGTGTGTGTGTGTGTGTGCAGGCACATAGAGAATGTGGAGTGAACCATGAAATGAAAACACCCTACAACCATTTCACTGCATATCTTAATTAGGACATCATCTATGCAGAGGCAGCACTCATGAGTGGCTTGGTCTTTATTTACAACCTCGGCATGCGCGGTGCTGAGGGGCCCGTTCTGCAGAGGACCCAGGGAATAAGCAAGCAGGCGCTCACCACATGCATTGTTTGTGTCTCATCCCAGCCTCACCTGGCGCGGTTAATAGTTAATCACAACTGGACAGCCGTGGACGAACCCTCCGAGGACGGAGCGTCTGAAACCAGTGCAGTCCCCGTCACCTGGCGGTGGAGTCCATGTTTTATTCAGCCGCCTCTTTCTTTCTCAGGCTTGCCGTCCTTTCCACGAACCATCGCGACGAACTGACAATTTTGTTCGGCAGAATTTTCAAAACTAGTTTAAGGCAATGGAATAATGGAAAATATTCATTTGATTCCTCACGTGTCACTGAATCTCTTCCAATTCTGCAAAATATTACCTTGAACTAAACCTGACTGTAATGGTTCGAGTAAACACTCACATCAAACTAAAACAAAGCTTTAACTGAAGAATAAACGCTTCAGTTAAAATCTCCAGAACTAAATTTTAATCACTGCAACTTTAAGTCCAAATTATTAGTCCAAAGCATTGTTTATATTCATAAAAAATACCAAAATATGAATACAGTCATTGGATATGGACCCAGGAGTAATAATATCAGGCTCCAATGAAATGACTTTTTATTTGCGATGGTAAAGCAAATGAGAAACCAAAAAACAAGAACTGCAATCTTTTCACCCACTAGAGCTTTAAAGTCCTGAGTTACATACGTGAAATTACATTCAATGACATGATAAATGTCAGCAGCTACCACTGCCTGCTGGATTGTATGTTTAGGAAACTAAAGTTAATTTTACTGTGAAAAGTTGTGAAAGTTAGAGCCGAAGTCGTCATGTCAGCCAGGTTCAGATTTACAGGGATTTGGTGTCAGACAGATGGTCTGTGGAAAAATGTAGCTCCTCTGCTTTCTCCCAGTGCTCCCAGCTGCAACTAGAAACAACCAATCACAGTCAGGTGGAGGGCGTCAGTGCTGTCAATCATGCCCTCGTTCACGCTGCTTGTTTTCTTCTCAGGCAGCAGAGCGTTTCTTCAGATGGAAATAGCAACACAGAAAGGAAGTAGATGAGCTTGACTGTCATGACATTGTGACAGTTCAAGCAAATCTGTAAAAGAGCTTTTTTTTTTCAAATAAAAGTGACTGCAGATTAAAGTAGTTATGCTTGTGCTTTATGCTTATTTGAGTCTTTGTGCTGACTGGTTTTTGCGAGCAGCGCTTTGTGGCGCCGACCAGAAGTGGGCGACATCGACTTACTTTCGTCACAATATCCTGTGGCGCTACTGTGATTATAAGTGACTTTAAGAATTATTTATTGCATCTTTGGTAGCGAACTGTATTCTGAATTCACGGCAATTTTAGCGCCACCAACACAAAGACTGCTCTTAAAAAACAAACCCATTGACAAGAACCTTCTTTAAAAACTGCGATTTGTATTACTTATCAAACACAGCAACTGCATCTCATCATATCTCACATGAACTGACTGTTACCGACGCGATAAATGACAAACAATGCGATACTTACGCCAGAGCCAGTCCAGGGTCAAAGTCTTGTCGTGAACATCATGGGTTTCAGGTGTCGGCGCGCTCCATCGACCGCAGCCATTGCGACCATTCAAGCCTTTTTACAGACGCAGGGGCCACTCCGTTCCTCTGATATTTTATACATGAAGCGCACCATTTACAGTCTGATGAGCAAGTCTGGCTTATTAATGATATGGCCGTGCTCTTAGGGTGTTGGGCGCCAAGCAAATACTCATGTAAAATTAAACACTATTTGTTTACACAGACGTGCAAAATCAGACCACTCCAGGGCTTTGATGCAGAGGCATCTGAGCAGTGATTTCAATTAGTTCGGAGACACTTTCTGGAGCTAACCGTCGTCTCAGGAAATGTTTTTAGCTGCTACCGACAAAAATCGATACACGTGTGGGTATTCTTTCTTTTTTTCCCCCTGCCGTTTTGAAACGCACAGCTGCAGAAGGACGTTTAGCCTGAATGATGTCATGTGTGAGGAAAAGTCAAGACAGGACTAGGAGACTGAATTATTTAATGATGGCTCCACTTTTGTGGAATTACTCCGAGTATCATAATGGCAGCTGAGCTTGGCTTGCTTGGCCTGATGCGAGAGGACAGAAGGGCTGAGTATGGAACGATCGGCTGGTGTCGGGTTACGATGAGCACACCAAAATACTCCTCTGATTATTCCCAAACTGAAGGAAAAGGATTGACTTGAATGGAGACCAAACATTTAGCCAGACACCTTTGTCAGCGAGATCGTCACACACATGTTGATTGACTGAAATGTGGCAAAACGAAAAAAATATTAAGGACCGCAAGCAGTTATGAACGAGCGTCGAGCTCGACCCAAAATGTCCCGGCTTTGCCCCCCCCTCTCCCCCACACGTTTTCTGTAAGGTAGGAATTTACAGGTTAGCTTTAAATTAAACAGTTAGAATAATGTGGCACTTTGTTTTTCTCTGTTTGTGACCTATAATTAGTGATACGCCTTTCACAATAACAATTTTCACGACAATAAATCAATATTTGTTGACACTGTTATTGAAAAAAACTTTGGGAAAAATGAGTAAAACCGACAATCCCAATGGTGCGGATAGTTAACGTCATGAATTTGATGGATCAAAATTCTTATAAGGAATTTATTACAATAAAAGAGAAGCCCATACGGTACATGCCCAATCCTCAAACATATGTTTTCCTCCTGTCGTTAATGCTAGTTATACACTAGCATACTTTCTCTGCTTTAATAGGACTTGTTGATTATTCGGGTCTAAGGTATTTCGATGGATGGAGGATGTGGTTTTGAAAAAAATCGTGCAAATCGTGGCCAAACTTGCAAGTATTTGGAAGTTGACACCCTTGTCATGGAAATCACACAAAGAAGTTCGTATGATGCAGCTTTTAAGTTAAGCTGCTCGACGTGAACGAATCCATGGTTCGCGTCCTTGATGACAGATTTGTTAAGAATGCAGTCCTCTGCTGCCCCCTTGTGGACAACCAAGAGCAGCGAAGATATCGGTGGCTTATAGCCTAGCGGGGCTTATACATGTATGTCTCCAGTTGTTTTTTTCAAAAACTTGCAGTGAGGTGCGCTCTATAGCCCGGAAAATACTGTAGATTCTGTTTCTGCCTCTGAATAGTCCACGCCACATGTAATCATGTACCTTAGCAAAGGCTCGCTGCACCAAAACCTGCAAGTTAGCATAAAGTCCATGTCCATGTACATCTCCCCCTGCTCATCCAGCTGCTTCTGTCCCACCGGCTCCAGATGTAATCAAGACACCTGGTTGCGAGACGATTAAAAATAGATTCCTCTCGATTCAAATCCGTTTGAGCGAAGTTCTTATTCCTCGAACTTTTGTGACGAGTTTATCATCTCGCTGAAGAATAATTACGCAGTCTGGGGAAATTATGCCTACATTGTGCTCTTGAGGAGATAATTGCAGTGCTGAAGCCTGTGCATCACCGCAGGATCGGGACTCGTTCCACAAATGAAATGCATTAATGTTGCTCTCCGACTATGTATATCTTGTATACAACATGTATTACACTGTGTAGGTTCTTGCGTTACAGTATATTTCCCACGACGATAACAAATGAAAAACAGAATTATTGTGGTAATTGAGCTGTCGTCAGGAGATGAATAATCATAAGTGTCACGTTCCGGGCGGAAGAGAAAGGTGAAAATTAACCTAAAGAGAAAATGCCATTTCCATAATTTTGCTACTTTCTCTTTCTCGCCTCGACGCTCTGCACGTTTCGTTAAATTACAGACCTCAGAATTACCAGGGTGGACTTGTTAAGAAGATAAATAAACTGCTCAACATTAATGAATTTCTCAAGTATGAAATCACACTCCCCTCGCAGGTGCGAAAGCAGGTTGTGATTCGGTTTGATGGACGACTAATCAGGAAATCAATTAGGCCCTGACCCAGAAACCGAGACAAAGGAGGAGAATTATTGTCTTCTTTCCTCTGGCTCTTGGACTATATGATGTCTGTGATTGGACAAAAGACGTCCTTTGGGCTTACAGTTAAATCTTTTTTTTTTTTTTTTTTGTTTCCAACAAAGGATATAGAATAAACTTAATATAAAACTTAATTTATTTGTCAAATACGACCCAGCGGAGGGCTCAAATGAGAGTGTAAAAGATTATGTTAAAGGAAATACAGTAGTTTGAACATAAAATACAGTAGTTTTTTCATGCAATATTGGGAGGCATTTTATTGTTTATTGTCTTAGCGATGATCAAATTCAGTTGAATTTTTAGATAAGGGATGTAAACTAACCTGGTAAGAACCAGGTGAGGACTGGTGAAGTTTTTCACACTTGGATCTGGTTTTGTCTATGACGTATGTAACGATGGCCAGGCTTTATGCAAAACATAAATACTGAATAATACTTATTCTTGTTGAAATAAATGTGCTATTTCACAATCAAAAGTTTAGTTTTTAAGCGCTACTGGCCTGAATGAAAACACAAATCTAAATCAAAACTAAATCTTGCAAGATGGTTTTGCCTTTTTTCAGTTGTACTAAGATATTTGCAGTGGAAACTAGACAAAAAAATGCTTTCTGCAGTGATTCCTCAAGAATGAAGCTGCTGGAAATGGTAAAATATTCATACCAACAGATTTTTGATTCATCTGAAGGGCTGGACAAAAAGACAGACATGTCTCTGCATGAAACCTCAGACTGGGTGGGGTACACTTGGGGAAACATCCCACACAACCCTATACACCCCCCCACACACACACCCACAAACACACCCACACACACACCAACCAGCATCAGTTTGACCTCTTGGGGTCAGACATGAAGGCTCAACTTTTCACCAAGATCCACTTAGATTCAGAGATGGAGGACAGACGTATTATCCCCGAACGTTTGTCCATCACATTCACTTTGGATTCACTGAGTCAAACAGAACAACTCTGCCTTTGTCATCACAGTCAAAAATCCTGTTGAGATTTCTCTGAGGACTGATAAAAGAGAGAAGAGGGGAGGTACTTTGGGTTTTTATACACGACTCTGTTAGCAGTGTGGCATATAAAATGATGAACATTTTGATATGTTAGTGTCCATGCTTTTGCTTGTGCAGCTGTTTGAAAGGTAGTTTGGTTTCAAACCTTTCAGGAAGAAGAGATTTATTTTCAGAAATTCCAAACAAATATTATTTCAGTGATCAGACGACTTTTGTTGCACTCTGAGCTAAAATCAGTGACAACCCTTTCAGAGAAAATCCTATAAGTAACTTCTCGTTAAATATATAAATAAATGGTATTAAATGTAATCGAGTCAGAGTGAATAGTAGTTTTTTTGTTGTTGTTATTTTGCAGCAGCTAGACGCAGGACTCTTAAACAAAATTAGACCGAATCAGTCTAATTTTAAGAAAGATGAAATAAGTGAATACATCAAAAGTTCACGGAAGGAAATGCAATTGTGGATTTTGCACGTAGTAACAAAGAAATCATGGAAATTAGCACAAAAACCTACATAGTGAACATAAGCACAATTGAAAATGCCCAAGCATTTTTAATAACATTTCTAAATCAACACAAATAGTGAAAACAGGTAATAACTAGAATAAAAATCAAAAAGCATGAAATGAAAGAATTTTCATGAAAATAGGAAACGACGATGACAAAAGTAAAACAAAGTGATGAACGTCACATTTCTAACGGGAGAACAACGTATGAGTCAACTCGTAATTTTTCCGAAATAAAAAGACGGCACTCGTCTTTGTCTCTAATATTCGCTTTGTTTCCGTCACATTTGTCCGTTATTCGTCTATCTCTGGGTTTCCGAAGAACTCCGCTTCCAGTCACAGTCAATGCAACGCATCGTTTTTCTACCACTGTCCTCGGGTTAGGCTCATACGTGTGTCACCGTTGGACTGCAATCTTTATTGGGAATTCCCTCTTTTGGACAAAGAAATCTCGGTTTTCACGTTTTCAGATTTCTGATCCCAGTAATAAATTGTGAATCGTTGTGGAGGCCAGGTAGCCTGCAATCAGCAATGGTCAGTAATTATGCGTTTCTCTGGGGTTTGTGCAATCAAGTGGTGTGCTGTTCACCATTAGTCAACTAAAAAGAAACAAACAGGAGAGTGGCAAAACATCCAGTCAAGATGGTTAGTTGTCAACACAATATAAACAACTACACATCCAAATAAAAGATGGAAAACCCTTTGTTGGCTTTAAATCCTCCATATAAGTGCTGACCAGATATTTGAATCCTTCCACTGTTATTTCTGACCATTTTCTTTGGCAATGAGCTCCAAGTCTTTGGACCAGTTGCTAAGTTGCTAAAATCTTGGAAAGAAATGCCTTAAGAAAACATTAGATCTGACTGAAAAAAAAAGCTGTGAATTTGTCTCAGGTCTTAGGCAAACCAGATTCATCACAGTTCAGCTCACACCGGTCAAAGACACTTCAAATATATTATCGCTTTCAAAAGAGAATTCCCTCGGTCCCTGTAAGTAAACCTTCCAAATCCCCAGCTCTCATCCCTATTTTTCTACTAGAAATGAGCATTAGAAGGATTGCCCTGCTATTGTTGCTCCCCTCGGGAGCAAATCTATTTCTGCAGAGATAGAAATTGTCGGTCCCCACAAAGCTGCTGACACACTCTCAATGGAAGTGTCAATTCTCAAGGCCTCGCCATTGTGGACTGGATAATTTAATTGGAGAGGCACGACGGTGTGTCCCCGGTCGGGGCATTCAAATGTTGTATTGCCGACTGTCTCAGTGCTGGCTGCTCTCCACCCTCCTCCTCCTTCTCTTCCTCCCTCATAGTGCTCCTTCTCCTCCCATAGTTGTTATAGGGTTCGGGGGGAGTGAAATGCAGACTCCTGAGAGGGCTCTTTGTTAAGGAGACCTGCGGCCTTGTGGTCTCCGAGTCTGAGCGGCTGTTCTGGAGAGGTGCGTTGGAGGAGGGCGAACCTGCACCGCGATTACCTGGGAGTCTTCTCGAGGGCAGGCACAAAATTAGTCAGCAGATAATGAAGCTGTCTTTGATTGCGGGAGAGGAGAATGGAGGGGGTTGGACTCTTCTGTACAAGGGGGCCTCTGCGAGGCATGAGAAGCATGTCTTTGGAGGAGCGCCTGCTGTCAACGGATGCTCTGTTTCTCTGAAATCCTGGCATAGTTTGTGGTTGAAAGATGCATAAGGGCTGGAGAGGAGTGCAGGAATACGCATTCCTTTGTAGTGGAACTCCAGGTGATTATAGATTACAGCCATGCCGCCAGAAAACACAGAGAGGCCAAAGTACTGATCTCGGGTCTTGACAAAGTCAAGAGTATCAGAGTTTGGGCAAACAGTTCAGGACACCAAGCATCTCTGAAAACACCGAGCTCTTTTTGAATAAGCAAGTCTCTATTCGGTCACGTCGTACCGTTGTCACGCCAACATCCTGGCATCATTCTCGAGACTCTCAAAGCAGTTGTCTAGCGAATCAGGCGTGTGTCCACCAGACCTAAGGGGTGCCGCCACAGCTGACAAAACACACAAAAAGCCTCGTACTGGCATTGACCCTCACCCTGTCTACCGGCTATCCTGTCCCTCCCGCACACCACCACCGGCTACTTTGTGCTCGCTCCAAGTCCAGGAAGTTCCTCCCATCTCCTTTTCAAGGTAGCGCTGCTGACCTTGACCCTCTCTTACACACAGAGTGGAAAATAGGCCAAACTGTGCAAAGGGATAACAGAGTTTTCCCAAATAGACGTCGCCCTTTCTGCATGGGTATTTTAGTTTGAGACAATCAGAGCTTTTTCGTGCTTGCAGTGCAGTGACAAAGCATTTGCTTCCTTACATGCCTCTACCGGTTTTGGGCTTTTTCTCAAACTTAAATCCTTTTTAAGTTTGGTATTTGTGAAAGTATACATATTTACTTTAATAACCTTATTACTTTTTTCTAAGTTATTGTAGCTATTTTCCCGCTTTATTAAGAGCAATCTGTTTGCTGAAGAAACCGATGATGAAATGACTTCACATACACACAGACCTTAAAAAGTGTTGGGATCTATGACCAAAAAGCAGATTGCAAGATGTTAAAAAAAAAGAAGCAGGCAGGGTTTCCCCTTTAACAGTAAGTGCAGATCAGTTACTCACAGCAGTGAGGAAGCTGCTGCACATCCAAGGACACATCCAGTCTGTCAATTCAGCTGCATTTAAAATGTAAAGAGTGTGGACAGGTTCTGTCAAGTGGTTAGTCTATGGTCTTTGATATGTCACTCACAGCGCGCTATGAGATGTGACACTGAGCTCACGTATTTGTCACAACAGCGCCGTATCACTTCATAAGCATACCTGTTTTTAACTGGGAATGACAGATCATGCAGGGCTCTGTGTTGAACCAGCTGCTGTTTGCCACTCGCTCAAGCGAGACCAAATTTGAAAAAAAAGAAAAAAAAAGAAAAACCTGAATGGAGGTTTTATCTTTCACAGATACGCTGACCCGTTTCATAAGTCTTTCCAAAAGTAAATGATTCATTGTTTAGATTCATAATCGACTTCTGCAGATTCTGATGGAGTTTGCCTGTCGTGTTTTTTTTTTTTTTTTTTGGTCGTTGGCACGACAACCGCAAATAAATTGACCATGTATTGAGCTGCAACAAAAGCTGGATAATTGACAATGTTCTGCCCATGTACTGTAGTTTTAGGAAGTCAAATATTTTGTCATATTTGATTTGAACTGCATTTTTATAACAACAGGAGGTGACATAAGTACCTGATTGTGCTATAAAACAGCATTTTGTGCCTCAAAAATACAGACTGCTGTGACTTTACACATGATGTTTATTTGGCGTAAAGTCAGTTATCGGTTTTGTTGACTAACACAATTTTGGAAAAATAGCTTAAAACGCTCTTATAGCTGATGAAATGACCTTCATTTAGCCATAAAGTCAGTGGAAAGTTTCTACAACATCGGCAGCATGAAAATCGGCCTCCATGTGATTGTTATAGTTTGTGTGTTAAAGGTTATTCCAACAGCGATGTTACGAAGGTGGAAGTCAGGCGGTGAGATACAGAACAGGGTCTCCAACCTCTTAATGAATACGACCTCTGAGTTCTTCCCAGAATTCCCGAGGCTCTCATTTCCCTTTTTCCCAAAAAAAAGAAAAAGGAAAAGGAAAAAAAAAATCTTCAGTGTTTAATGAGCGTTATGACTCTGGGGTGAGCTCCAACTCTAATCAATGAACTCCACCTATGGGGAGCGAGTATCCCTGCTGACGCAGTTGGCAATGACGGTTATGCTTGGAAACCCAGGTTTGCCTCCGTGATTTCCCGACGGACTCTTGTTTTTTTTTCTCTTAATGTTGAGCGTCTGATTTCAGAATGCCTTTTGTTTTTCTGTAGATTTTTGATCGCGTCAACGGAAAACTAGTTGGAACTGAAAACAGAGAAATTTGGAACGTTGACCTGAAAGGAAATTGGTCCGTCATGTTTTTCGACAGTCAACATGAAAACATAAAAAGTGAGGATAACAGGTCAGACAGCAGATCTTTTCTTTTCAGTTCTGTCTGAGTTTTGCTTTTCAAATCGTTTAAAAAAAACTTTGTCGCAACGATTTGTTTGTCAATTTCCTCTTCAAAACCGTTTTCGCGTGCTTCCATGCTTGTGTGTTTCAGTGGAGTTCCCTTCTGCTTCAAAGATTTGGAAAGCCCCCCGAAAAAGGTCGGGGAGAAGAGAAAGAAGGGAAAAAAAAAAAAAAAAAAAAGATGAAGCGGGGAACGGTTTTCCTGCTCCTCTCATTGATGAAATGTTTCCTCTTCCTCTTCAATTATTCAGGCCGTTTTCATTGGAGAAGTCCCAGTGGCACCCGGTTAGATTTGCATCCTGATTTATTTGTCATATATCCTTTATATCTCTAAATTCTTTATACCTCTCCAGTGGCCCCATGCATCTTTCATAGGCTCCTCAGCAGTGTTTGCAGGTCAGATCCAGACACGTTTTACACGTCACGCTGCAGCTGCAGTTCGCATATTTCACCTCGAGTGTGTAGCGCGGATGAAAAATTCATCGCCTACTGTCGTTAATTTTTTGTCTCTTCTCCTCACACCACCGAGTTTTTGCCGATGTCAGAGTCAAGTTGCCACCACCCAGCGTCTCCCCCACCCCAAACCCCTTTGGTTCTTTTTTTTTTCTCTTCCTGGTTTGTGTCGAACTTTAAAAACTGCAGCAAAAGCATCTCTTTGACCTGGAAAGGCTGTTTTAGCAGACGATGAGTGACTGACACAATTAGGCGAATATGGAAGTGATATGGCAGCCGTTACCCACAGGGCAAGTCAAGTCACATTTATTTATAGGAGAGTTTTAGCTAAACAACTATATCACCGGGGAGACGTTCTCGAGAAACTGGAGACGATTGAACAGAAAACGAAAAAAAAGGTTTTTGATTTTTTTGTTTTTTTTAAAGACCCTTTAATAGGCAACATTAAGTAGAAACACAGAGGCGTCATGGAATGAAAGCAAAAAATAAAAACCGTAATGTAAGAAATCGCCTCATTTGTTCTTAAATAGTCCTCCACCACAGCGCCATGGACCCGCAGCAGGCATTCTGGGTAACATGGCCCCTGTTTAAGCTGGAGCAGCAAACATCCAGGTTGGTCTAACTGGTGATAAAAGAGAAGATAAAGTGGAAAAGCACATCATTCCCACTGTTAAACATGGGGAAGGATGTGTTCCTCTGGATGATTAGACTAAGTGCCGTTCTATTGCACGATTGTGTGAAACAGCATTAAACACTATTTCACTAAATAAAAACACATAAAGGATGGGTTAAGCAAAAAATAAATAAATAAATTTGTCAATATTTTGGGGCTTTTTACACATCTACATAGCAGGTGTGTGGCTGCTGTCACAGAGTGTCCAGAGGAGCTGCTGCTTTTTGGTCGGACCCAGTCATTGTTTATTTACGCCACTTGCAGACAATTGCAGGGAGAAAATAAAAAATAAATAAATAAAAGAACAAAAGTCCAGAGGGAGGATAAGTTTGTGACACATTTAAATGTGACAATGCTTTGAACTGGCGTCACACAAATTCCCCTGCAACACGCAAACACACAGAGCACAGGGATAAAGATAAACATATTTGTAATGGTGTAAATTTAATTCTGTACTCGGCCTGCGTCGCATTCACTCTCACCCACGCAGCGAAAAAAAAAAAGCATTCGCAACTGATTAACTCCCCAACAATTATTCCCCCCCTCCGACTCCCTCTGTCTGCCTCTGTTGACGTGCTTTCAGTCCAAGCTGTTCCACTGATTTTTATTTTTCTATAACACAAAGTGAAGCTCCACATATGTGAAGAGTCAAGCTGGAGACACTCCGGCTCCCTTCTTCTTCTTCTTCTTTTTTTTTTTACTCCACCGGATTGAAGTGCAGCACGCGGAGACAGATTGCACTGCCTGGATGGGCCACCTACCCTTACAACCTCCCATCTGCTCGGGCAAGACATGGATGAGCAGGAGGGGTTTGGGGGGTGATGGAGGGATGGAGAGAGAGAGAGAGAGGAGGCAGAATGATGGAGTGGCTATTAAATATACAGCAGGCAGTGAAGAGCACGGGGCTGTTGGGAAGCTCCTGCCTCACAGCGCTGCCACCGGAGCTCCGTTTCTTTGTTTTCTGTTGGTGCTCTACATCCTGGTCAATGTTGGTCCTACTTGGGTTTTTATTTTTAAACCTTGAAATTTTGTCTTGTTTGAGAAATGTAATTTTATCTACTTCACTGTAACTTTTTTTTTTCTTTTTAAAACATGAGTTTTATGATTTCCACCATCGGTTTAACAATGCCTTGCAAAAGTCGTCTTACCTTGTTAATGTTTCTCCGTTTTGCGTCGACAAAGTGTGGTGTATTTTATTGGGATTTTATATAAGATAAACTCAAATCAAAGTGGTTCATAATTGTAGCGGTTTGGAGTGATTTTTCTGAAAAAAATATTTGGGGGGATCGGGTATTTGTGTGGCAATCTTTACAATGACGTCCAGCAAAATGTAATGTTTATTGCTTGCTTCATGAAATGTTCATAAATTACGATGATTGTGATCATTTTAAGGAGATGCTCCCCTTTCCTTAGAGTTGAAAAGTTGGTATCCAAATGTTTTCCTGGCGTCTGAAGCCAGAACGGACACGTCGCTTTTATCGGACTTTTATGGTAATGGCGTGAAACGTGTCTTGATTCCGCTGCAGAGAAATCCAGACGCGGTAAACCGGGATGCAAACATCCCAAACCCACCACTCGTGGTTCCGACTATTCTCTGCGGAAATGGCAGCCAATTTTTCACGTCTTACGTTCTTGTGATGATACTGTCAACTGAATAAACGTGAACATTGATTGATAAATGACAACATACATTATCATGAACAGAACGCTGCTGGGTGATGCCAACATCTGTCTTCTGCTTTGGTGACGTGAACCGTTGACATCAAACTGTCTGACTGAGACACAATGACGATGCCAAAAATCTTAATGAATATCAACACCTGCTGGTAATAAGGCCTCCACAAAACGGCTACATTGAACCTGAAGTTACACAGAGATCCGCTTTATTTCAACTCAATGCGCTCATTGTTGTTCAGGGATTTTGGAGGCACACGGCTCAACCTTTGAAATTGTTTTTGTAAAAATTGTAAAATTGAAAACCGCATGCAGTCATCCATCCTCTTCCCAAATGTGCAGCACTTTGTATCACGGGAAACCATAAAGAAATAGATTGAAGATTGGGAAAATGCTGTTAGCAAGGCATTGTAGTTGTTACTGTATTATTACTGTAGATAGTTTTTCCCATCTGTCATTTTGTTTAGCTGAAATTTATTTCTGACCTGTGAACTCTTCATCGTTTTCTTACTCTGCTCCGTTATCTTTCATCTGTTTCCCTCTGTTTTCCTTAACTTGACATCCAGCGAAGCAAAGTTGCGTAAATCAGCTATGAATCCTGCTGTCCTGCCTGTTTAGAAAGATGTTTTATGAGAAGAAGTGCTCATTTCAACGGCAGATAGAAAAAAAAAGAATCGAAGCTGACCTGGAAGTTAATTCAGAGTGTTATGAAACCTCTCTCCTGTCGGTGGGTTCGGCCAGCGTCTCGGGGTTTTTGGTGACAGCTCGCTAACGCGCCTCAGCTGAGGTGTCTCTGCCACATTTTCTCCTGTTTGCCATCTAATTCACACTTCCCCGAGGCGCGCTCTTGAAAAAATAAAAATTGGATGGTAAAACATTGTGAAAACATCTTGGGATGACAGTCGTACCACGGGCGAGGACGACTTCGTGGGAGGGAGGTGGTTCTGATCGGTTGGCCTCTTTTCCCGGGTTCTTCGTCGGGCTGCGGCCTCCGCGCAGAGAACGCCGTACGTCCTGCGGATTGGTCGGCGACGGGAGTCGGCGAAGCGGCCCTAACTGGGAAACCGTGTCCGACTATTTTTAATTCATGCGACACCACCTGGCTAATGGGGTTTCCGGATCCACCGGGGCGACGCACGAGCCCGGGCCGGAGCCTGCTCCAACCGGCGAGGCCCCGGCTAAATGCGCCACAATTATTCATGGAGCCTGCATTATGAGTCGGTGATAATAATATTGGAATTTTATAGCAGCTCAGAAACGTCAGGTAGCACGAGGACACATAGATGGCAACCCAGATTGCGGAGGGTGCATTAAAAAATGTATTATTTTTCTTTCATTGAATAATGTGCACATAAATTACACCGAGTCAGAATGTAAAAAATATAATAATAATAATAAATAGCTAAATACAAGCTGTTTCTTGGAAGTTTATTAGCTGAAAAAGTTGACCTGATTCAGACTCAAAGAAACTTTTTGTTTGTCAAACATTAAGTCCCTCCTCAGTCTCATGGGTGCCTTAAGAAACATATTGCTGTATCTAAAATCCGTCCCCGGAGGGTCTTAAAAATCATGATGTCAACATTACAGGAAATGCTAACAGTCTTACTGAACTTACTGTAACACACAGGCCACTGATGTTATCCTGCCCATTGATTTCCTCTGCGGCCCTAAGTACTGACGGCCTCAGCTTAAGATAGCAAGAGACCATAAAAGGCAGATTGACCAAACACAACATCATATGATTATATGAAATATTGATAAGAGTGGTCTCCTCTCCCATCAGGCCTTATGGAGAAATAAATGGACAACTGACCAGCACTGGCTGGACGCAGGCAGCCAGTGTAATGAACAAAGAGAAAAAGGCAACAGAGTCAAAGTTTGGTGCAGATTTTCTTCTACATAATTTCATATTTTTGCAACTTTATTTAGCTTTAGCCTCCACTGGATAATACATAAACCTTTATGAAAGTTTTCCCACAGAAAACAAGCTAAGTCCGGCGGTCGGGACACTCGGCAGTCATTCATCCAGCGGCCCAACGTGGTTTTGAGTTGAAATTGTTTTAAAGGTAACAGAAAACTTGAAAATATCACTTGATGTGTCATTGAAAAATTGGACGAACACCAACAATAAAGTCTTAAAAAATGCAAACATTTTCATAAAGACAAATAAATAAGTAAAGCTCAGCCTGGTGGGGACACAAGTCATGCCAGGTGGCCCGCCAGGCTTGTAATGCACCGGGGGAAACCCTGCTTTATAAAACACCAATTAACAATTAATTGAAATGTTCTAACTTTAAAATGTGTGTATTATTTCTCCTTTTCTGCCAAACTTTTTAAATGCCTTGAATATAATTCATTCACCATTTCTGGAATATCTAAAATGAAACATCTGGGTTTGTTTTTGCAGCGTTTTCTCTCGTAGAGTCACAGACAGATAAACAATTTTAACCACACAGAGAGGAGATCAAATAACCAAACATAGCTCCTAAACATAATATTCCAAAGTGGGCCTTTGTGAGGTTTCCACTGTTTGACAATCTTAACTAAACACAGGAAACCTTCACAGAATTTCAATGAAAAACGTACATCACGATCAAATTTATTTAAAACAGAAAAGTCACAGCTGCAAAAGTAATGTAACATATTTTTTACAGGGTTTTTACACTAATTTGATAGTACAGAATAAAATCCAGCTCAATTTTTAAAATGTTCATTGCCCAGTGAACCAACAATATGAAAGCAGCATTATCATAACATGAGTGGATCATTTAAAATCAATGACTTTGTGTTTTTCATCTCTTTTTCATGAATTTGTTTTTCTTTTCAATAAGAGAGGAATATAGCAGCCTTCTTTTAGTAAACTGACCAGCAGCAACAAGTGGAGGAGGGGCTGTTTCATCCTTCAAACAGCGCATTGTCTTGCACCTTTTTGACCGTAGGACGGTGGAAAACTGCACCCGTCCCGAAACTTTAACTTTTACAGAACCACGGTGCGCTTTACCACGCGAACCCACCTCCTGCCTGATCCAGCATCTCTACTGCGGCGAACATCACACCAAACAGGAAGCGACTCGTCCAAGTCCGAAGGCCCGTCCCAATGTCCCAGTCCTCCGGATGAGACGGATGAGAACCACCTCCTCGTCTTGTTATCAGAAGGAAATCTGATAAATCCGAGCCGACGTGAAGCGAACTCAGCCGAAGTGACGGACCCCGCCGCTGTTTCGCCCTCAGCTCCTTTTAATGGTTTTGTTCAATTAAAAGACGTGGGCACGCTTCTCCAAAAGGAGGTGTCTCGTCCCGAGATGTTTATCTTGATTTATGCCGGGAAGAGTGTAACGCCGCGACGAAAGATAGAGTTATCAGTCTGAGCGGCGGCGTGTTTGTCAAAGAGATTATCGCCGCCGCTATCTACGTCTCATCTATCGCCACAGCGGAAATCGGCGTTTTAGTGAGCAGGAAGAGTTTCGCTGTTACTCCAGATTGATGCGCTGTGAAGGATGTTGATAACCTTTGGAAGCTTGAACTAGCCGGAGCGAAAAACGTAACTATGTTTTCCCACTTTGGCATCAAACAAAAACTGTTTGAGTTCCCAAAGACTGCGACTCGTTAGCTCGGCGGCACGTTTCAAACCACACGCAGGGAGAAAAGCAGTTTTTAACAAGCCTTTAGCTGCCGAGGGGGAGGAAGTGTAAGCAGTCTTCCATCAAGTGCACACATTCCTCTGATGACACGATAGCGGCTCAGACGTTTATGCAAAGTTGCAACCTCACGCTTTCAACTCTCCCAGCCACATGGACGGCAACTTTGATTCCATATTAGACGAGAGGCAACATACTTGATACGGGTATTTACCAACAAAGCCTTCTTTTGTTTTGTTTTTTTAAATTATTATTTTTTTACTTCTGGCTTCTGCAGAGTAAGAGGATTATTTTTTTTCTCCCTATTTGCTGTTTGGGTGTAAAGAATCTGCAACTTTGTAAATTAATAGTTGTTCCGTCGTCTTAAACATCAGACTCTGACTTCATGCTGTGTGGCCTGCAAGACCACCAGTAATAGGAATAAAGCCAGTAGAGCATCAGGACGTTTGTCATTTTATGAATTTGTAGCATCCATAAAATAAATGTTTGTTTGTACAAAAAAACAGTCATTTAAACCCCCTTTGCAAAACCGTAAGAGTTCAAGATCTAAACCACATAGGATAAAAAAAAGATTAATATTAGTGATGCATTCATTAGTTTATTTAGGCCGACATGTAACAGATATGACTTTAAAGAAGTTTGACTTTGTATTTTAATGGCTTGAGATTGGGCCTAAAACTCCTGAAACTGCTTTCAGGAAGTCAAAACAACATCGCTCCTTTGAAAACGTTTCTGCTTGCCTTTCACTGAGAAGCAGTTCATATAATGAGCTCTGCAGGTGTTCCGCCGGACGTCTGCTAATTGCTGCTGACTAGTCTGAAGGAGCTGAGTGTGGGAGGCGGAAGCTCGGAGGCTTAGAAACTGCAGCTCCTCCTTGCAGCTGCACCTCGCAGGCGGCGGCTGGTCCAACCATCTGTTTGCCATGGGAGATTTGAAGGATTTCTCACGCGTGCATGAATGGACCGTGGCAAAACTCCAGGTGTGTTTCTGGTGCGTAAATAACATTAGAAAATGATGCAAGGCTCAAAAAGCTGACTTTACATAGCACTAAGTGCAATATTGTTCATACACCTAGAAGATTTGGGTTTAAAGGTTTTGTTTTTTCTCCACTATATTTTTTGTATATGATAGTAAATGACACCGGCATCTCTTAAAAGATTTTTTTAAAATAATGTCCAGTTTAAAATGTATTTACACCAGTCTTCAGAAATCTTCGTTACCATGCAGTCAAATCACTCTCACGGTTTCCTGTCCGATTTTTTGCATGTTCCCACTGGTGATTTTATCATAATGACGTCCAGATTTTTGAGCATGGCCGTTCATCAACGTAATCTTTGGCTCCCTCCACAGATTCTCTATCTGAATCAGATCAGGACTTTTGCAGGGCAGCTGCAAATTGTTGATTTGCACCCAATCAAAACAAACATGCTGGTTGTGTATGGTAAAAAAGATTAGTTTGTATTTCATTTTTAGTTTATGTTTTTTTTTTTTGTTTACCTCAAACTGTATCAACAGAAAAAAATAAAACAACTCCAACATTAAAATATTTTTTTTCTTGTGTTAAATTAAAAATTAATGTTAGAATTTTTTTTTCTTTTCTAGTTTTTAACAATTTGTCATTTATATTTTAGATGGCTGCATCTCTGCAGTTTGCATTCCCTGAAAGCCGACCTGACATCCCCTAGTAGCTCAGAAATGTTTGAACACCTGCTGAAGGAGCGGGGGGAAAATTGAGACACCGATGCCGAAGGTCAGGAGCGTCAGGAGAGGAGAGGAGAGGAGAGGAGAGGAGAGGAGAGGAGAGGAGAGGAGAGGAGAGGGTTTGCGTGTGTGAGGAAGTACAACAGGAGGGCGGAGCTGTGGCAGATTTTTTACCTGGAGGCGAAAACGAAGACAGGAACCCAAAAGGTTCAACAGGGAGCAGCCGAGGCCCGCCCCACTTCCAGGAAGGCCCTTTCCATCGTGATCCATTATTCAGCAACAAGCACAATTAGCCTCTGTTGAGCTATTTTTACATGCTCCGATAAGATAGATTCAATGTACGAAAGAATGCGCAACACAGCCTCCCCCCCACCTTCTTCTCCCTCCCTCGCTCTCCCTCTTACACATCACCACTTATTTATTTATTTGGCACTTTAATGCGCCAGAATGGTATCGATGTAGCTTTTATCCCTTCACTTATTCATCAGGACTTTGAAAGAGTTTGTTTAGAGCTGTTTAGTGAGGAATCATCAGCGCAGCCAAAGCGATTGAGATGCTTCAAGCTGACTCCTCTTTCTCCATGTTATGATCTATGGGCGTCATTTCTCCGTTTGAATGCAGCTGGCCGGCGTTTAAAAAGTGTTTGACCCGAGGAACCCTAACGAGCACTCAGCATCGAGTGCGGGGCATTAATGCAGCCCGGCTAAGTGCAGGTGGTCATTTATATACAACAGGGGGGCTTAAAGTTGCTTCGGGATGAGCTCATGTCAGATGAGATGTGCATTTAGCGGTGCCTCGAATCCCATACCAAAGCAAAATTGCAAAATGTGTAGCCACAAACTAATAGCGTGTTTAAATGTGCAACCAGCTGGCCATAACTGCTCCTAAAGGAGCCATTGGGTGTTTGGAAAATATGCTCACCGGGTTGCATGGGAAGACCGCTGCCTGTCTTCTGTTTGCCCTTTTGAAAGGAAAGATGCATCGGCTTGTTATTGGGTGAACATTAAAAATCAAAAACAATTGACATGCTTGACCTCTTTGGCTTTCGGAGATGGTGTGAAGACTAAAGACTAAAGCTAGCAATTCATTTTTGAATAAAACAGAAAAAATGTCATTCTTCCTGCCCTCTAACATATATATATATATATATATATATATATATATATATATATATATATATATATATATATAAATATATATATATATATATATATATATATATATATATATATATATATATATATAAAATATTGTTTGTGATTTTACTTGTATATATATAGATATATATATATCTATATATATAAATTTCATTTGGGATCAATAAAGTATTTTTTTAGTTTTCAGTTTTAAAGTGTGTTCAGTAATCAAGTTTCAACTCAAATTTTAGACTTTTTAAAGACCATTATGAATAAAATTTCTGAACAACAGAATCACATATTTTCTTCAGCAGCGCCAAGCTTTTCACCCAGAATGCACGCAGCATCACAGTAACGGGCGATAATTTACACCTCACAATGACAGCCATAAAGAAGCTACCGAGGTAGTGAGGAAGGGTTTATTAGCTGCTAGCTGGCGGTAGCTTCAACCACCACAAGTCACAAAACTGGAAGGTGTTTATGTGTGACTCTGACTTCTGCCTGACAGAAAAAAGTCTGACGAGAAAAATAAACTACGTAGAAAATATAAGAATAAATAGTGCTGCCACAGAAAAATGTAAGACCTGTGATTAATATATTTAAGATCAAATTACGTTGTTTTTAATGGACTTAAGGATGCACAGCCACCCTAGTAATGCAGTGTTACACATTTCATTGAAGAGTGTTCATAGGCCTTAAACTTTTTCTGCTTTTTGTCACCTTAAAACCAGAAGGCTGAATGTGTTTTATTGCAGTTTTACCCGACTGAACCAACAAAACCTATTGAAATAGAATAATATTCTGCAGTTTTTAAAATATTTTTAGGAAATAAAAATCTAAAAAACAACAACTGTCCGCTGCATTTTCAAGGATACCATTAAAATAAAACATTTTGTTAGACTATTTATAACTTAATGTCAGCGTAAATATAAATGTTTTTGGAAAAAAAACAACAACCCAAAAAACCCAGAAAAACACATCCACAGTACGATGCTGCTTAAAGAGATTAAAGATTAAAGAGAGTTAAATACAAATGTACACCATGTTTGTGAGTTTTACTTGTAGAAAACCCACGTTAAAGTGTGTCCCGAAGTTTGTCGTTTTAGTAAGACAAAATGTGAAAAGAAATAAAAAAATCAGGATTGTGTTCTTAGACAAAAAAAAAAGTGCAGAGATAATTTCCCAAATAATCATAAACTCTCGGTCAAAGTAACTGATGTAATAAAGAGGAAATGCTCAGTGACGAAAGACCGATGAGCTCAAAGCGCCGAACTCTTCCCACATTTCACAGCTTAATGTGCGTATTCAGCTTTTATATGTACAACATAGCTCAGGCCAAATTGGCTCACCTGCCATTTTTATATGAGAAAAGGAGAAATATCCTCGCAGCGTGCTGCCGCCTTGTTTAAATCCCCCCACCCCAATATTTCCAAATTTACTTCACCACTTTGAAATCTGATCTGGCTACGGCTTTGGGCCTCCGGCGCTTTCTCCTTTCTTTCTTCTTTGGTGTGGGATGACGATTTTCTTTGCTGTTATCTTGGACGTTTTTAATCAGTCACTTTATCTTCAAAATGATTTGATTAGATGGGCATTTGAAGACTTTTTAATCAGCGTTGATATCTTAAATGTAGGACATTTTCTGGATATTTCCACTTCACTTTTAGGAATACGAAAAAGAAAAAAACGGCGTAAAAAAACATGGAAAAGTTGAAGCGTATTACTGTTTTAAGTCCATTTTTTTTTGTTTTTTTTTTACAGTGTTTCTTCAGGTTCTGTAAAAAAATAAAATATGTATTTTCCAGAGCAAATCAACGTGTGTTTTTGACAAATGATGACATCTGATACAGCACCGAACAAATGTTTCTGACATGTTTGTAAGTCAATGATTCCTTCATACTAATGAAAAAGTATTAGCTCCTTTGGCAGAATGTGTCACTTGTAACATGGGAAAAATGTTTTATTATAATGAAATAATCTGAAGTAGATGTAACACTTTTTCCATCAATATTAAGAAATTATTGACTTACAAGAAGCTCCTCTATTTGCTGTAAAGTTACTTGTAAGTTAGTTTTGTTTTACTTCAAGACATCAAGATGTTGACACCGAAAAATACTTGGTAAAATTTTCTTTTTTGTGGCTGTTTGTAGCCAGTAACTAGTGGCTACTACTAACCAAAGGTGACTCTAGACAGGCAAATTTTCAGCCTGAAACACAGTGTTTCTGCAGTTTTGCAGTTTTCTGGACATTTCATCCAGATTTGTAGTGAATAGAAGCTGAAAGTCCTAATATCTGAGCTACAGAAAGTGAGCAGATTTTTGTCGGTATTTTGCCGATGTTGGAAATCGGCAAATGAAGAGCAAATGAAATGAAAATCACCCGTGAATAAGGTCGTTCATTTGATAAGTCACTAAACACCATGGCAGCTAACAGAGGTAAACAGCTACATGAGGTCATATTCATGTTTCAGCCATGATGCTAGCGCTCATCGTCAAATTAGCCGCCAGAGGAAACGTCGATGTCTTATTCAGGTGTTGCAGTGACAGCTTGGCACTTTGGGGATGTGCTGTATCTATGTTTTTTCTGTTGGCCCGCCACATACAATTCCAGTAAAACATATTGAATTGTTCGGGTTTTAACGAGGCATAATGTGGTTAAACAAATTTAAAAGGTAATTCATTTTTTGTAAGACAGTGTAGCAGTTTAAAACTGGCCTGCAGGACCAGGATTACAGCTTCCAGTGCTTTTCTCCCTGTTAGGTGATTATTACCTGGCCTGTGCCTTACTGGGGATATCTTAAGATCAGCGTGAATGTAAATACGCAGCACAAACGGCTCTCGTTGCCACGAGACGTCCCCTAACAAGGTTTCTTGCCCATCCAGACTGCATGCTTTGACCCCTCTTTGCAGGTACCCTCATTGCTTCAGACCAGGCAGGTAATTAGTCTAATTAAAGACGTTTCGGTGTGTCTGTGTGTAGAAGTGTGTGCATGGAGGGGGTATTAGTCAGGTTCATTAGCGTCCCACCACTCCCCCCAGTTACTTATCCACCTCTTAACCCAACTCCAGTTGATCTTTACAAGACCTCCCTCCCCTTTTATTCTTTGCCTCTCCTCTCTTATCTATAGCAGGATTACCCCTGACCCACCCCCATCCCCTTTGGTCCACTTACTCCCCCTGGTGTTTGGGTGTGGGAGGGGTTAGGGGTCTGAGCGTGGATGGGTGCATACCGGCTGATCAAAGCCCAGAGGATCCCCCCTGGGAGGACATTTTCAGGGGCAGGAGGGAATTTAAACAGTGGTCTTATCCAGGAAATCAGAGCAGAGGTTCGAGAAGCAAAGGTTTGCTGGGGCAAGTGGGGGGTGTATTGTGGCTGTTTGTAACCCAGGAGAGGGCCAGCCCCTGTTTTTAATCCCCCTAATGAGGGAGGGGATCTCACCAAGGCTGCTTTCACCTGTAAAGGCTCCTAATGTGGTTTGCATGGCGATAGCCTTTGAAAGCTGCTGGTTTTCTTAAGAGAGGGCCACAGGAAGTGTGAGATGAGAGAAACCTCTGGATTTGTAAGAGCGGCGTGAAGTGGATTCAAGATGACAGGAGCGTCAGAAACAACAAAGTGGTCTCTGGAGGCTGACAATATCCCTGTCTGCGTGTGTGTGTGTGTGTGTGTGTGTGTGTGTGTGTGTGTGTGTGTGTGTGCGCGCGCGGCGGTGTGTGAAGATGCCCGTCCTTTGGGCTAAACTACTTTGGGGTGAGCGGTTGCGTCCGCTGCAGGCCCCCAGATTGGTGTACACACCCTTACAGTGGGATACGTGTAAATATATATGTACAATAAATCACAACTCTGACTGTGTGTGTGCGCGCGTGTGTGAATTGCGCCTTTTGTGCACACCTTTGTCATGTCAGGGAAATGACAGGCGCGAACGCTGATTCAGAGTGGCGGCGCTAGCTCCTGAGAGCGCCAGGGATCCTACAGGGAGCAAATGATATTCATTGGTCTTAAACGCTCGGGGTTGGCCGGCCCGTCCTCGATGCAACCACCGGTGTCATGTTACATTATGACCTGAGGATGACGGAGGGCGGCGCAGGGCCGAAGACGGGGGAGACATCGAGGAGGGAGGAGGAGTTGCTGGAAGTAAAGCTGAGATGCTCGTTTTTCACCTCTAAATGACCTTCAACCTAAATGATTTGCTTCCCAGTTATGTTTGTCCACCATGTTCTCTCCATTTGTTCGTAGAAAATGTATTCATTTTGAACGTAATTTATACAATAAATACTCAAACAGCACTATTGTGATTTAGCAGATTTTAAAATGTGCTTTATTGAATGAAACTGCAGGGGAATTAAAGATGTCCGCATGAGTAATCTGCCAACAGGGGGCGCTGCAAAGCAGTTTAGTGAATTGCTGCATCTATTTCGCCACCATCTTTGGCATTCGGGGGGATTTTACTCATTGTGTACGTTTGTATCTTTTTTAGTGTGTATTTTTGCTTTATTTGTCCTTAATTCTGTCATTTCTTTGCTTTTGCTGATAAAGGTAATCTTTTACCGTCACTCAATGGACCATCTCTGTGCACAAAGTCAGTAAAAGTGCTGACTGACGCATCAACCCACTGAGATCGGACCAGTAGTTGAAAAGCGTCGAAGTAATACTGAGCTACGGTTCACCAGGTCCGGCAGGTTTTATTTTCCAAATTCTGCCGATAAAAAAAAAGTGTCAAACCTTTAAAACATTTCCTCATTGAACTCCACGTGTTCTTGCATGCAAACCTGTCAGTGATTTTCACACCAGCTTGTTTTTACTGCTAACATGAGACAAAGAAACACGTTTTCGGCTGAGTACACGGCAACAAAATGGCGTCTTGTAAAAGTTTAGGGATTTGATATTTTGTCCTGTGGATCTATTCTGTGTATACACTTTCTACTTAATTTCTCTTAGCTAAAACTAGCTTGATACCAGTGTCATTAGTGCTCTGTGTGTGTAATGAGCTAATTTTCTATTTTGACTAGAACAAGAGCGAAGCTCTCGGACTCACTTGTTTGCAAATAAATAACATAAAATAAAATAAAATGATTTTACAGTATTTTGTATTAATACAAATGTATTAAGCTGATATTTGTTTATTAAACGTTCCAGAACGTCGTAAGGTTTGGATTTCAATCTCAAAAAGCCTTAACAGGATTTTCAATTTTATGTATATTAGAGAAATAAAATTCCAAAATACCTTAAAAAAAAGTATGTGTCCTACCTTTTTTTTTATCTATTCAACTTCCTGTGAAAAAAATTGATAAGAACATTGTCCACTGCATTGAGAAGGTCCAGATGAAATACAGCGGTTTGACATAGTACTCGCACAAATTAGAACATTTTCAGTTTTCACTTCACTGTGATGTGATGTTGACCGCATGCTACGTTGACTTTATGCTAACGAGAAGAAACCGTTGGGATTTCTAAACAGCAAAGCTAATAGGTTCGCAACAGCAGAGTTCGCTTCTATCAACGCGTAGCAATTCATCCTATCTGCTGTAAAAGTGTGAAAAAGGAAAGGCGGCTTGCGAACCTTCACATACTTGTGCAAGACGTATCCTGTAAATACCAGCTGGACTTATGAGTAAACAAGTCCTCAAGCTTCCTTGTTCGAAAATAGAAGAAAATGCTGCTTGTTTGGGAAGCGAACAGAAAAGCATCTGTGCCAAAGATGAAGGCAAAACAATGGTTTGGAGCTAAAACAAAAGCGCCGTTTATTAGTTTGTCTCTGAATGGCAGAGGTTTGATTGTGTACCGGGGGTGGGGGGGACGGTGAGGAGGGGAGGCAGCTGTGTGTCTCTACAGTGACGAGACACTGAGATCCTCCATTGTCAGTCCATACCTTGGGCATGGATCGGTTTTGACAAAGCGCCATTGTTCGCCGTCACCTTGCTCGCATGGTCAAATAATGAGGATGTTTTCACAAGCAGACGGAGAAACAGACTGGGGGAGTCATTGTAGAGCCGGTGTTGAGAGTTTTCGTTCGTAGGAAGGCAGAATGAATGGGTTCGTCTCAGCGACGCGCGCTCGTGTGTATGTGTGTGTGTGTGTGTGTGTGCAACACAGTTTTTCTGTGGTTTGTTTGTGTCTCTGCCAGTGTTGACAGGCTCGGTTTTATTCCCGGCCTTGGCTCGACTTTCTGCCAACGCTTCTCCTGGAAGTCTATTAAAACCTGCCTCTGACGGACGCATCGTCCATGATCACATTCTGGCGTTGAAATCAGCGAAAGGATTCAGAACAAAGTTTATTGGGTTAGATATAAAAATAAATTCAAAACCCTATATATGTATTCAGTGTTACACAGGATGGGCCAAACGTTTCCATACATAGAAAAAATCAACATTTTATGCTGGACAACCGTTTTTATTCTTGTGGGACTCTGTGTTGTCGCTGCACGTCTTGGACCACTTTGTGGCTGATCTGCAGCATTTCCAGTTTTCTGAAACTTGCAAATAAATTTTGCCACAGTATCGTGTGTGTGACGCTCGTTCCATCTTTCCTGCTAAAGTTTTGTGCAACCATGCGACTGCTTCCCGATCCTCCCATCGAAACAATTTCAATTAATTACTTTTTTGTCAAATGCATTTTCTTGGGTGTTTGAAATATAAAAGAAATATACATTTTACATTCTCCTATGTATGGAAACTTGTGGCCCGGCCTGTATTTTAAGCACAATGCAGCAGCTCAAAGTTTGAAAGCAGCTTAAACTGTATTACTTTGACTCCTTCAGTAGCTGCGTTTCTATTACAAATACGCACAAAGAATTGTTAATATTCTGTTAAAAGCCCAATTTCACAGTTGCAGTGTTCCTATTAAGTACGGAACAGAATTAAAACCATACAGAAACATGTTTGTTCACGCAGTAAGTCATTCAAAACGTCTGTCCTCCCACCGCTTCCTGTCATCTTCTTCATCTTTTTCGCCACTAGTGACATGCGGCTGTTGATGCAAAGAAACTGTTTCCATAACAGTTTTAACATCTGAAAATTTAACTTTGAACGAGTTGAAAATTCTAATTAGCGCAGCTTTAAAGTCAGTGGAAATGCAGTTTGTGTTACTGTTAGTTTCTGATCTCCCTTTCTGAACATCTTTTACTGCGTTTTAGAGAAACTTTCATTTTCTGAGATAGGTCATAGTTTGTTCCATACCGGTGTTCCCAGGTTGACTGAGTGCTGGACGCTCATCAGAAGATATTCCATCTACATTTGCTGCTTTCATGGCAGGACAGCGGAAACATTTGAGTAAATGTGGGTAGAATCATTAGCTGTGCGTCATGGGCCTTCCTCCAAATCATCAAAAATGGAGTGAATTGTCCTTAAGTGCATGCCTCCAATTTTGCTCAACTTTAATTTTGCTGCAAGTTCGGACTTCCAGCTCGTTCGAGTGTCTGATGCAGGGCTGCGCCGGGTTCCTCTAACTCAGTCTGCCCACGTCTTGCACCGCCCGTTAACCCGAACGTCTCCTCGGCTCTGCAGCTGCACCAACATCTGTGCTCTGTGTCTTCTTCATCCGCCCCATTCCCTCCAATAACCTGCCATCCCTCTGATGGGTATGAATAAAGGAGGGAACAATCTGGATGCTCTGTTGCGCAACATGCTGCTGGGGCTGAGCGCATCAATAATATATTTAGCAGCAGTTCACCTTCAACTTAGTTTGCATGAGTTTAATATTTGGTGAATGATGCCACAGGAACATCCACTAAAGAGGCCACCGGTTGTTTGCATGACCTTAATTTGGGGTTTGTTGTGATAAATTCGGTGGATACTGAAATTGTCCACAGCCTTTTGGTGACCAGTCCAAAACAGGAAACAAGTTCATCCTGCTTGACGTTTCTAAAGATGTACAAAAACCCATTTTGATCATTTTCGTTACTTTGTTTCTGCCTCATCCCTGTTAAATTTTTATAGTTTCTTTTGCTCTGTGTGGTCGCTGAGCCTCTTCATGTCTCCCTAAACCAGACGTTTTCTAAAGGTTTGTATTCGGCGATAAAAAGCAAAACTTTTTGAACGCATCTCAAATAATTCATTTTGATTCAATAATTTATTTGCCTTGTGCTTCATCCCCGGGCCTGTTTGCGAAAAGCCGCATTTCTGTTACAGATGTGTTCAAACCTTTGTCCGGAACAGCCTTCCTCCTACCACTTCCTGTCGTCTTCTTTGTCGGTTTCGCCAGAAGGAACATCTCGTGAGCAGTTTGAGCTAAATGCATCCATTTTGACATCGTCCAAATGAATTCTCTGACTTCTAATTTGCGTAGTTTTATGGTTTACGTGAACACAGCTGGTATTTTTCTTTTCCTGCCTAAAAGCAAATCACCAGCTTTCAGCAGCTGGCACTTTTTCCATCCCATACACATGATGCAAAAGCTCTAGTCATTTTGCTCATGCTGCAGTTTACATAAATATATATATTCTGGATTAATATTGGTGAACAATCTCCTGAATTTGTGCATAATTCCTTATTTATATGCTAGTAAACTACGTCAGAGCACAAGAGTTATTCGCTCAGTAGAGCTACTTCTAGAGCAGATCTCATTTTCAAAGCAGGTGGTTGTGCAAACTCTACCTTTCATATATTTAGGACTTGCAAATAGCTTTGTGAATTGGTCTGTCTGTGTTTTTTTAGTCTTGCCATTGGAGGTGTTTTCGTCTCAATTTGAACATGTCATCTCACTTTAATGTCCAAAGCTTTATGAAAGGGCTCCATGTCTCCAGGTTACTGAAAGCCCCAACTGTGCATCTCAAATTGTCCACTTTTTATTTTTTCAAACGGAAAACGGCGACAAGGAAATTCTTCCTTATCCCTACATGACATTTTGTTCACTACAATAAGCTACCTGCTGTGACGGATCATCAAATACTTTCTGTAATTATTCCCCCAATACCCGGATACTTTTGTGTATTTTATGGGGAGCCAAGTTTTTCTTAAAGTTCCAGTGAAATATAAATGAAGCTGTTTTAAATCTGCATTAATCAATTATTTGCTTTCTCTGGGTGTCTGGAGTAACTTCTGGTCAGTTTAGTCCTTTGCCTTCCTGCTAATCTCCGTATTCTTTACCAGCGCCGGTTTCAAGATTTGCTCCTTATTTGAAAGGACAAGCACATTTTCCTGCAGAGGAAACAATGTGCATGACTTGAAAAGAAAATCTGTTTTATTTGCTTTTTATCACAGAATTTTATGCCAATAAAAACGAAACAAAAAGCCAGTTTCTGATAAACAGCATTAAAGCCTTTTCGGGCAGAGCTGCAATTAAACGCTTCTTGTGTCGCCTGATCAGCTTTTATTGCTTCCACTGGTAGTTCTGTGATTCATGCGTCGCAGCGTCCAACTCTTTGAGGCTGCAGGACTTTGTTGCCGTTCTTTATTGGGTTCAAGTGAGAACTCTGACTCTAATTATCTGGTTGTCATGAGAAAACGAAAATCGCATTGGGATCGTTTTCTTGCTAATAGTCAGACGTTGCACTTACGGAACTTTAGCCATTAAAAAAAGCAAAAAAAACCCAAAAACAAAACAAAACAAGACTGCATTGGGATATAGTGCTACTTTGAGGCGTCTCGTGAGCCGATCTCACTGCAAAATCACAAAATCTAACAGTATTGAAGTTAGGACAATCTCTTATATGTTGCTGAAAAAGCTGCTTTTTTTACTGATTTCATGTGTACTAACATATAGACAAGAAGAGAAGTTGTGTTTTTCAAATACTCACAAGAGATCTATGCTTTTGTGTTCAGCGATAGACAAAATTCATACTCATAAAACCACATTTCCTTACAGCAGAGCACGAGTGTCCATTTTATGGGGAGGGGAACGCAAAATAACTAAATTAAAACACTGTGTGTTTTAATTGTATGCAGTTCATAAATTTGAAAGTCCTAAATTATTATTATTTTTTGGCTAAGAACAAATCATTCTGTGATTAAAAAAGTAACATCCTAACCCATATGAAAACTTCTCAGTTTAATCTCGCATTTTCAGCTGAAGTGGTCTGGATAACCGAGAATTTGCCAAAAAAAAAGTAATCAGTAGAAGACCTAAATACACATTTAAGAGAGATTTCACACCAAAAACTTATGAGTCAAATGCCGTATTTCTATTGTTAAATGAGGGAGGAAAAATGTGAAAGCAATTGCTGCTAAAAAACCTGTTTGCAAATCTAATGTTTGTTTGAGAGAGGCCAAGAAAAGCACAGTCTACGGTAACGAACTGAAAATCCCCTCCACTCGCGTCTTGGCACAGCACAAATTGGCATGTAGGCGGTACCATGTTAATATGGTGTGAGGCTGCTAATGGCTTTATGATTGGATAATTAGAGGAAGGTGGGTAATTAGGAGCGGAGTCTGGGCTTGGCTTCCCGGTCGGAGTGAGTGGGAACAGGAAGGCTCCCTGCTGGCTGTCGAGGGGTGTTTATGTGTGTGTGAGCGGGGGAAGTGTGTTTTTGGATGTCACTGCTACCGGCTAATGGCATAAATCCTCGCTGTGCCAGTTTGAGACTCCAGACGCTCAAACGGGGGGCCGCGTTGAACCGAAGGAGAAACACAAAAAACGCGACGGCAGCTAACCCCGGAAGCCTTTCGGGAGGAAGAGGAGCGACTCTGAAGCCCTTCACGTTCGCATCGTTTGATCGTCTCCATCGAGAGCTCGCTTTCCAGCTTGTCGAATCGTTCGCAGGAGAAAATGAGGAAATTTTCCCAAAATTTTGGCGGGATTTTAACGCAGCCCGCCAAAAGAACCCCTCGCCATTTCACTCGGTTCTTTCTCTCAGTTCTTTTGGCTCCGCACGTCCCTCCGTCCGTCCCACTGCTTTAAAAGTGTGTTTTTAATCCTTTCAAAAATGACTGCGGAGCTAACGACTTCTCCCTCCGCCCGTCCACCACTCCAGACATCATTAAAGCTCGGCTATCGCCCCGGGCTGCACATGAACCCCCTTCTTCAAACTGTACACTTTATCCATAATTCAGCCATCTACCCTAAATTATTCAAGCAAATAGTGCGGGGAAAATAATGGAGTTCTCTGAATCTTACTTACACATAAAGCTATTTTAATGTTGATTTGAGTTTTTGATGCTTTCTGATGCAGAGGGAGAGGAGGGCAGAGGAGGAGGGCAGGGGGCTGCAGTAGCACATGTGGCCTCGTTTTTTTTTTTTGCTTTTTTTTTTTTCTTTTCTTGCCAGACTCCTGATTAAGGGAAGGCAGGATGGGCTGGATCATAAACACATGAGCACAAACTGAGAGGTGGGAGTGAATAATCATAAAGCACAAGCGTGTTTATGGGAGACCCAGCTTTGTAAGAACGATTACGAGAGGTGCAGTCGTGCTCGCGTTTCTCGCGAAACCGTAACCGCGTTTTATTTGAAAAGAAAAGTGCCTCGTCGTTTCATTTACTGCAGTTGTAAAGCGGAAGTTTTCATTTGAAAACTTGTTTCAGGCAGATGATTTCATTGATTAGGATGGTGCATGTTCATTAATATTGCCACGATTCAGTTAGCTAATTTAGCTAACTGTGCTAAATTAGCACGGTAGCTAATTTAGCTAGGAACTTATTTTGCTCCTAGCTAAATTAGCTCTTAGCAGCTCATAAATTAGCTATTAGCTAAGTTAGCTAGTAGCTAAATTAAGTATTTTGCCAGTTTAGCTATTAGCACAATAGCTAACTTCATCCTTTGTCCTGTTTTTAAGCAGAACAAAGACAAAATCCTCACTGTTCACAAAACATTGTTCTGTCAGAATAAGTTACACAAATATATACAAACAAAAGAAAATATTTACACAAGTTTCAATTATACCCTTGCATGAAAACGTTTCTTCTTAACTTTATTGTTGTTGAATGACGTCACCGGCCAACCAACCCAACGCCTCTTCCGCTCACTTTGCGCTTCTTCCACATGCTTACAACAGCAGCTCCCCGCTCTCTTACCTGGAACCCTATTTAAAAAAGAAAAAGAAAAAGAGGCTGAATTAACATTAGCTGCTTCCTTACCACACCATGAGTCTCTGCGTTAAATCATTTACTCCCTTTGGAGTGGGTCGGGCCATGCAACTTTTATCACGGGAAAAGAATCAGAATTCCCCTGGATAGAAGGGTGGCTCATGCATAAGTAAAGCATACAGTACATGCAAGCACTATAACCTTGCTCAGAGGTTTGGCTGGAAGCACAGAGCGCATTACTGAGAGGTTTTATACCATATTGTCTAGAGGCTGTAAGACAATTCTCTGTACCTGGGTCTTTGGGCGGGATGGGGGGATAGTGGGGGAATGAGTTGGAGGAGAAAACATCTGAAGCCAACTCTGAAACCTGGGACAAAACACGGGAGAATGTCCTGTGGTCATGCACATCAGCATACTTCTTGCATATGTGCTTCTGCATATCAGAACCATCTCTTTTCTTGTGTGTAGGTGTGTGTGTGTGTCTTTGTTTAACTTTGACAACAAACTCACACAGAAACTTGCATGCAGAGAGCATCTGGTATCATTTCATTTCAGGTGTCCCTCGGCAAAACTGCCTGCTTCTGTTTACATGCAGTGAGCCTCAGTCATCAAACTGGAAACTGCTTGTGTCTGGACGTTTTGAACAGGGCGACCTTACACTTCTAATGAAACGAAATTCATCGGGAAGAGTTTTAAACTGTGCGTTAATTTCAACAGTGCAGCGCTTCTGTTTTGAATATTCGCAGCAAAGTTGGTATCAGCGTTTGTTTCTAATTCGTGAGGATGTCTCAAGAGTTCTTGCATTTCCACGATGCAAAGTGTGAAGTCATATTAAGGTCAATTAATTTTCTAAATTTAATCATTGAACTTTATGGTGAGGACTTTCATTGCAGGTACAGAATCCACATGGGTTTGTTCGGAAACCAGAGTCCAGTGATAGTGAGTGAGAATTGAAGACGGCCTCATCTTAAGCAGGGCCATGTTAATGATAAGCTAATGCAAGAAAATTAAGCACAGAAGCAACTAATTATCTGTCAAAGCCAACATGAGCTCTGCATTGTCCAGTATGTTTGGACTTGGTGTCACTTTGGATTACAGGAAACTGTCAAAAAAAAAAGAAAGTCAAATTATCTAATGTATGTAGATTTTAGGTGTTGAATGCCGACCAGTTTTATTGGTGAAGTTTCATTGAAAGAAGAAAGTCAGTTGAGAATGATTGCCTTCGGCATGCTAGTGGCCAGCATAACCAATGCTAACGCTAACCTATTCATGCTTAATGGCTGACAGAGGGATCCAGTGGACGGCCAGCCCGGGGCTGCTAGTCATTAGCCTCTCTGAAGCTAATGCAAGCGAATACGCTCCTTCTCATTTGCCAGCATCGGCCACATGCATTCGAAAGGGATATGGCCTCCTGTGACGTGGAAGTAGCCTCCGCTAGGTGCGCAATAGTCTTTATTTTGAATGAACTGCTTTTGTTTGCCTTCTGAGTCGGTTTCGTTTTTTGTCTACTCGCGGCCTTGTTATTATCAGTTTTTATACTTCTGATTTTTAGTGTGCAAGAAATGATACTTGTGATTTTGCCCCAGTCTTGAGATTTTGATCAGGACCATATGTTCACCGCAGGGAGTCTTTGACTCGTTGTCTTATCTCTGAACTCACGAGTCATGAAAAATAAGCAAAAACAAACAAGTACGAATCTCTAAATGTGACCGATGTAGTAAATAATACACGTCTTGACATCATTTCAGAAATCTGGTCATCATCTTTGATCAGATCACCACTTTTCTTTTTCTTTTTTTTTTTTTTTTTTTGTCGCTGCTCGATTTCTACGCTTTAATCCCCCTCCATTTTTACCGGTACAGATAAACGGGTGGAGAAAGACACAGACGACGGGGGTCACAGGAGGAGTTACGGGGCGTATGGGAGAGGAGCGAGGTGCAGAATGAGGTGGGCGTAAGGTGCAGCAGAGTGAGAGGAACGGAGCCGAGACGGGAGAACTAATTTGACACATTTGCCCAGAATTCCTGCGCCGTCTGCCACTATCAACACATTTATCCTCTTTGTCTTGTTATCGAGGGAGATGAGGCCTCTGAGGTCTGGCTCAGGTCTGCCAGATCAAAGAAGGTGCTTCACCAATAGAAGCACTCTTTCAAACCCACAATCCTTCCCCTCTATTCATTCACAGGAGAAGGAGTGGCACAGCTCGCACAATGTGACACCGACAGTCATTTTCCAGCAATAGGTGGAGGGGATACAAGATATTTTACCCTAATGGAAGTATATGTTATTATTTTTTGCCTGTTTTTCAGAGCAGATTGGAGGTGATTTTTAATTTTTCCAATGTCGACTTTTTTAGCAGATTGATCTGAAAATATCAGTGATATTGATGACAAGTCTGTATCAGTATCAGATTGACACTAATATAGCAAGATTGAAGTTTCAGTTTCTGATTGTCTCTTGAAGTCTTGTTTTATTTTTGCGTTGCTTTTTCTTAAGTCTGAAACGAGTTTGTTTTCGATTTGCGTTGGATTTACATTTTTTTGTGTGCTTTGCTTATTGAGGGAAAATTCACACAAATCATGTTTAAAATTTCAGGTTTGAAAAAAAAAATAATTTAAAAGAAAAACTACATCTAATCTATATCAAACTATTATTACTTATTTTATTTAGGTATTACGCATATTACTTACTTACTGCTTGGCGTTAAGCTCTATTAGATTAAATAACCTGTAACCATATTTTGTTGTATGAAGACAAAGTAAACAGTGCAATGCAGTTCGTAGTTTCATAATGTATTAAGGTTATTCTGTCTGACACAAGCCGGTTTAACTAGTTAAAGTACAACAAGAAAATAACCGACATACGAAACATGCAGGCGTTTTATGACATCATTTTCTGACTTTCAGTTCTGTCACATGCAGAAAGGAAAAAATATATTTTGATGAATAAAAAATTACATTTAAAATGTGATCCAAGGTTTTGGCAAAGATCATTTTCAGACTGTAGACAGCATTAAAGTCCCTTAATGCTGAAGTAAGACTGCCACTGTAATGTGTAATATTCTGCTATATAGCATGTTACACACAAAAATAAAAAAAATAAAATACAATTTTTTTCAGACATCTCAGCGCTGCCATGCATCCCCAGGAATCTGGAAGCACAATAAAACCAGACCGGTTTTTGTTGCTCCCTTTTCTCGGCTTCCTATTACCAACCTTTGTCTGTCCTAATGAGACATTCACTGTAAAACAGTAATTACTAAACACAGTGGTTAGTGGTTCCAGCGACTGACCTCATTCTGTACAGATTTAATAACAATTATGGCCGTCTGTAAAAAAAAAAGAAAAAAAATGGGTTAAGAGTTTCTTGCTACAGTTACAAGAAACTTCAGCACTGAAACAAAGGAAAAGTCGTCCAGGCTTCTGTTTTCTTTTTCAGTCGTGTTTTTCAACTTTGATGTCCAATCACACGAGATTTCTCGCACAAACGTCAATATCCTTCAGAGCGTTGTGTGTTTTCAGTAAGCGAACAACATGCACATTTTCTCTTGTGCGCGCACGAATCCAGCTCTGTGCGCTTCCTTGACGGCGAAGACCTTCTCTTGTTGGCTCAGCCATCAATGGCAGCGATTGTTCAACGCGCTCTGTGTCGATTCCCTTTGTGCCTCTGCCAGCTGGCATCTGGTGCCCGGCGACAATGACATTCGCCCGGCACCCCTGTCATCAGCTCGCCCTCCTTCCTCCGACACATCACGCCGGATGCCGGCGGTCACGTGACTCTCCAGCTGAGTACAACCTATTCTTCTGTGGCAGCCGGAGACCAGATGACCCGGGGCTTTGTCTCGCTTTGGTGCACCGTCAGATACATGCCAATGCATGCCTTCGCATCCCCACAAACAGATAAATGAAACGAATGCCCACACGTGTGCCTCTATTACAGGTGGCTCTTCTTTTCTTGCAATGGTCAAAAGGAACAACCGGCTCCGTGCAATTCACTCGGGCAGGCACTCACTTTCACATACAAAGCTCCACTCTGGGGCTCTCAACACCCCAGTCCAACATTTTCCAAATGATCTCATCAGATTAGCCCCCAGATTGCTACCTATTACGGCCCGGCTACTTATTTAGCAATTTAGCTCGGGGGAAAATTGCCCCCCGCTTGATGGCTAATTTTCAGAGGTGACATTTTGCTGCACTCTGCTGCAGCGCTGAGGGGCCTGTTGTCGGTTAGACAGGGGGTCCAGTTGTAGTCGAGCCATTAGGGCTAAATGATCCCCTCTGACTTGATTTACTGACACCAGCCTTCGCTTTGTAGCAAGTGCGGACGGAGTGGACTGGATAGTGGAGGGAATAAGTGGCGGCGGTGCTGCCTGTTGCAGGGAGTGAATCCACTTGGAGCGCTGCAGCTCCAACCTTTGTCTGGCTCATCCTGGTCAGGAGACGTGAGCGATGCTGAAAAGTCAGGTAGACGTTTCTGTTTCTGAGCAGTGGTAAAGTCTGCACCACACTGCTTCCAATCAGCATATTTAAAATCTATTTGCTGGGGAGAACTGTGATTTCTATGGAACCATTAGGTTGATAATTGACATTAATATGTCATGCACAAAAACTTCCAATGAAAACACTTATGTGGTCCTTGGGTATGTGTTTGTTGCATTATTAAAATACACAATTATCACAATATTTCTCCAGATGTTTAGTTTGACCATCCATCCATCTACTCTCAGCAGTTAATAAGATCAAACAAATAATTTCACATGTAACAAATTTGACTAAATCTTTCAAATTAGCCACACACACACATACCTATAAATATGCATTAAGGATGCATCAATGCGAAAATTTGGGCTAATATCAATATTCAATATTAATTAATATTCCAGATCACATGATCTTTCCCATACATGACACAGATCAGCATGTATACGGTGTATTTTATAATTGTCCAATATATCAGTTTCAACATTGATATTGGCAGACATTAGTCACAGTTCAACATATCGGTATCACTGCTGTTGCGGCCGATTTCCGATATTTAGAGATATCGTATATAGTGTATATATTTGCCAACTCTTTTCGGAGCCGTTTGAAAGCGACCACCATTTTGCTCTGCATCACTACAACTTGACCGAACAAGTGGCGCACGAGCCGCTCCATCCAAAACACGCACACCAATGGTTTTCAAACTCGCTTAGTTTTAAAAGTAACGAGCGCAAAACCATCCGGGAACCTCGAACTGACACTTTGTTGGACCTCCTTTCGCCGCTCAGCTTTTTGGAGCACGTCTCTCCCGACTCTGCACATCTACAGGCATAAATTTTCATGATGCTGTTTGTTAAACGGCTGCAGACTAAATGAGCCTGATACGTTTTCCTGTAGCGAATAAAAATGTTACAACTTTCCGATTTTTGCTTGTAAAAATCAAAATAAATAAAGCAATTTCATATAATCCTGTATAATTTCCCCCTTTGCTCCAGAAATACGACTGCTTTGTGTTGGTCTGTAAATACTTTTGCAGCTGAGAGGCAATCAGTTTTATTTGGGCTTTACTGCCCACGAGGTGTGACATTAGCTCAGACCACCATCTGTACTGACTGTCCAGGGAAGGCCTTAATACTGAAATTTTAGTACAGATAAAACTAAAAAATGTGCTTACATTATTGAATTTATGATCACAATTTTGACTGGGCCTCGCTGAAAAGATGAATAACTATAGCAAAGATAAAACCGCAGAGGCTCTCACTTTATACGGTGTGATATCCCATGCAGTGACGCACCGCGGGGATATATTCATCCCGGATGCTGCAAGGTACATTGACTAATACCACGCCGCACCAAACGGGAATGTGTTATGTGGATGTGAAAGTGCATCAATAATCTCCGCAGAGTTATGAACTGGCCGTGATTATCGCCCTGAGACCACAGGAAATCCGTTCGAGGCTGTAAAATAGAAAAGCATGACATTGTAAATATGCAGGGCATTGAAAAACAGCCAGCTGACAATGCCAAAAATAACCCTGACACACTGTCCAGGGCAGAAATATGGATTATCGCCTCATGCAGTGTAATTCACTTTATATCTTTCATGATCTGTAATACTCCCTCTGCTCTCATTTATGGTGAATAGAAAGGCCTCATGTACAGTGCGTTTTATGCTAAGCCGATGATGCCAATAACGCCGTGTGTTTGTGCTCTTATCCTTTCTGCCATTGAGATTATTTTGCAACTGAGCTCATAAGCAGAGACTAAACTACTAGGGATGCACCAATTGCAGTTTTCTGGCCGACTGCAGATTACTGATCTTTTAAAAAGCCTAACTTACCGATTCCAGTTTTGGCCGATACCAAATTTGTTTGTCTGAAATGTTGCTCAGTATATCAAGAAAGTTGCTGAATTGGCGACAATGGGGTGACTATTGTTAACTGTAAGTGCAGACGTGTTCTGGTCGGCCAGTCAAACTTCTCTCACAGCAGTAAGCAGTCGCACCTCTTGTCCTTTCAACATTGTGTTATGTCACAACCGCAGTGAAGTCCAACATTAATGGAACTGGGAGGAAAACAGTGAGGAGATTCACTTATTTTCCCCTTGCAAATAAAAACCTTAATAGCCTGGGATGCCTTTGTATCCACACACACTCACACACATCCCGTTTTCCATGGAGGCCAAAATGTTTAATCTTGGTTTTGCCCCCTTCGTCCACATCGTCAGCACGAGTACAAATGATTGTAGACAAATATTCCACACAAGTAACATCTAAAATGAAAAAAAAAAGCATTGCTTACATTTTTCTACAGTGTTGTTAAAAGTGCCATTGGATGAATTTTGAAATGCTGAGTGTATTTCCCATAAATATATTCACAAAGACCTCTGAAATATTTCATTAAATAGTTGTATGCGGTGAATCACCCAAAAGCCACAGAATGTGATCAGACTTCTTTTTCTTGTACAGTGTAAAAAAAGAAAAGAAAAAGAAAAGTAATTTCAGGTCTGAGGGTCTCTTTTTACTCACCGATCAGCTGCACTGAGGCATTAGCAGAAGCAAAACAGTGACGTTATGGCCCCTAATGATGACCAATTTGAAGACCCCGGAGGACCCCAGCTGTGTCCTGGACCAGACGTATTGGACCGTGATGAGCTAAACCAATCCTATTTACCCATTCACTTTCTGCCCATTCTGTAAGAGCCAGCCATACGCAAACGCATATGCATAATGGAGAAATAATGGAATCTTCTAATAATTTGTTTGGGCCGCGGCGGAAAGCGAAAGGACGGCACGTCGGAGGCTGGCTCTCTAAATGACATGCCCCTGTGGCCTAACACGATTAGAATTTAAACCATGAGGGCGCCGAGACCTTCTTCAAGGGCCGAGATGAAATATTGAGATTGCCATTGTGGCTTTTGCTCTCTTGCCGGCTTGCTGTGACATTCCCTCACTCTGACACTTGTCTGCCAATCAAAGTGACGGACAGCTAACATGGAGAGAACAAAAAACAAGGTCCGCTGAGCCGGTTTGTTTCCATTGGCTTGTTGGTGAAGGAGGCTGAGTGACAAACCGATACCTGCAGGGACTCTACTTTACTGAGTTGGTGTTGCACAGTTTACTTTAATGGTGACGTTGGAGTCACAATCTTGTCATTTTGACTTTCTGTCTGTAAAGGCTGCTAAAAAATGAAATATGCTCTAGCCAAATGTTGTCTGGCCTTTGAGAGACAGGAGAAACACACCACTTCCGGTTAAATACAACCAGTGTCTTAGTGCTGTCAATCAAGTTTGTGTATGTGTTTCTGGCTGGGAGTGGGACATTTCTGCAGAACCCAGTAGGACCAATGGAAGAAGGCATGCATTTTTTCCAGGAACACTTTTAACAAATACTTAATAAATAAATAAATAAATAAAACATTTTGTTGAAATGACATTTTTGTATTTTGTCAAGGTGAATTCCTACAAGTAATCCAGTGGGTATGAACACAAGCAACGTGGCTAAACAATATTACTCACAGAAGGAGCAAAATACAAATAAATAGCACTTTTTTTATTCTTATTTTTAGAAAACTGTACAATAAAAAAGAAAAGAACTAAATCCTATGAAAGAACTCAATAAAATGTCCTTGCAGTTTAGGATGGGATTGTTGTCTGTATTCTCAATTAAAGAACTCTTCAGAAGCTCGATCCATGTCCGGTCCAATCCAGGAGGAGGAGGAGAAACCTCTTCGCTCCGGCCGCCTCCGCTGGCTCTGTCGCACTGCAGACCCTCTGGCTTCAGAAACACCATCAACAAGTCGCCACATATTACATGTTGCGACTCGTGCCACAAAAATCAATGTTTGACAACTAATACGGCACGAAGCTTTACTCATAACATGCTAAGGATGCTGTAGCTTTTTTTTAAATTCAGTGTTGAGACAGAATTATGAGTTTATCTGTCATTTTACTGGTTATGTAAAATCCAGGGTCCTGTTTGGAGGTTAGTTTAGGAGTGTGTCCACACACTGCTGCTGCACTGTAGGGATTCTCATACACTGACGTACATGGAGCCGGCTTGGCTGCTGCAGTAAAAACGCAAGCAAGCAGAGAGTGTGGCTATCGCTCTGCTGCGTTAAAAAACTATCGGACATTGAGCCTTTGATGCTTCCCCACCTTGCTGGCGCCTGACTCAAAGTGATGCCCTCCGTCCATTAAGGCTCCATCTATCTGCTCCATCAGCTTCCAGTTACTCTTTTTTTCTTTTCTTGAGGAAAAAGAAAAAAAGTCTTGCACGTTTGCGCTGATTTTCATGCTTCAGCTCGTAAATAGTACAAGTTGAAGTGGCGAGAGTATTTCACATTTAAGCCACAGTGGAAAAACTAGTGTCAAAAGCGTCGATGTTTTTCCTTGCTATCAATATTTCTAATTTACTTCAGATCTTGGTTACAGCCTGAGTAATTGACAGATGGAAATAAGTAGCCAAAAAAAAGTTCATACATTAAGTTTGCATAATTAAATATTGAGTGAAATGAGGCACAAACAATGCATGAATGTTTAGTCTTGCCTTTGTCACTGCGAACGTATTGGCCTGGAGACGAATGTATTGGGTAAAAGCAAAGACTGTTCCCAAGAATTTTGCAACCTTGTTGTTGTCAAACGTGTTTAAAAATGGCAGCGCACACAAAAGGCTTCAAGGAGGAAACATCATGGTGCGACGTTGTCTCTCTGCATCTGGTTCAAGCAGATTCCATGTAGGTTTTTCTGACTTATTTGGACAAATTGATATTTAATCTTGACGACTAAGTGACACTTATTGCAGAATAAACGACACTAAACAATGTAACAAGCATAGACTTGAGAAAGCATAGACCTGCCCCAGACAAATTTTGGATTTATTTTTGAAATGTACAAAATTTGCTCTGAGTTGCACTTTAAGTTTTTTGTAAGATAGTATAAAAATGCTATTTCTGGTGCTGCATACCTTACACAAGTTCTAGTCAAATGTCAAACATTACTGAATCTCTTGCAGCACCACGCAGACGCTCTGTCTGCACTACAGACACACATAATGCTCTCTAGATCCACATCATATGCTTTGCATGTGATGTGGATGTGGATACACCAACATCTATGATGATGGGAAGATATTTCTACAATAAGTGTTCACCCTGTGTTAAACAGAAGTAACACTGTGTTTGAAAAAAAAAAAAAAACTTCATCTGGACAAAGTGTGGCGGTATTTCTGTAACTTTCTCACTTTTATGTTGGACTGTAGAGCAGAAGAGAAACTGTGTTTGGCACAGCCAGCAGAAGCTCATGATTATTTGAACGTTGTCTCCCTCATGAATAATACAAAATATCGCTTGCTAGGTGGGGATCTCTCTTTCTTTTTCTCTCTCTTTTAGGGCGCGAGTGTGTGTACGAAGCAGCGTGTGTGTTGCGTGTGCGAGCACCAGCACCTGCGCTTGACCTTTTATATAACAATAAATAAAGAAACCGGCCAACACAGTATTTTTGGTGTATTCATACTGATCTCTGAGTCCTTTTGCATTCGTTATCCACATTATTCTGTTGGCCTTTGAGAGTGTGAGGAGGTTAAAAGGTTGCGGGTCTCAGTCCAGCAGCAACATATGCTGCCAGTGAGCATATGTTGTCTCTGTGATCTCCAGGCCCAGCAGCCATGGATGCTCGTGGAGTGTCCCATCAGACTCTGCCATTGCCAGGAGAGCAAACACGCCGACGTGGAGCCTGAGCGAAGTCAAAGAGTCGCATCCAGATAGAGCTGCAGCTGCAGCAGCTGCAGGTGCTGCAGCAGCAGCACGTTTCTGGCTAGTGAAGATTATTTGAACCTTTAGTTTTCTGGTGATCATTCAACTGTTGATCTTCCATTAACAGGGTTGACTGTACCAGTTTAATATCAGCTGATATATTTTGAGCCGTTTCACATTTTCTGCATGGGCTAAAGCAGCCGTCAGTCTTGCTACCTGTTAGCTTCACACCAACCTGAGAATTGATTCACTTTTCTGCTAAATCTCTGTTGTCCAGTAGAGGCAAGGGAACGATTACTGGTGACAGCCAAACAAAACCTCCAGATCAAGAACTTTGAGTTTATCCTGTAGTTTATCTGGTTGCAGTGACTAAGAATGTTGTTCTTACGTTGCTGACGTTTGCATATGGGTCATAGAAAAAATAAAAGAAATAGTAAAAATAAACTACTTGGTAGTTTAAATAGAAATGTCTATTTACGAGTGTAGTGTTTACTTATTTCAACATGTTTCATAAAGATAAATAATATAAAATTTTAATCTTTTCACATTGGGTGTTTTGCCAGTTTGCCACTTCTGGGCAACGTGCCACACATCAACTTTGATAATGATGAGATTCATTTCACTCAGAGACCGTTTGTTTATTTATATATATATATATATAAACATGCAGTCAGTTTATTTGCAGTACACAGAAAACAAACAAGCAAACAGACAAACCCAAAAAAATTATGACTTTAATAGCTTGCCTCTATGCTAAACACAATTGCACACATTTTCTATGATTTTCCCATTATAGGTGGGTTGTCGGTTTTTGGCTTCCAGCAGCAGACAACTAAGTGACTGCAAGGGCCCCTACTAATCCCACTGTTTGAGATGGGGCCTACTGGGACCAAATGAAAGACGAAATGGGATCTTTCTGTATGCCGGCTTCTCCTGCAGGGCTAGAGATTAACACCAGTGTCGTATTCGGCCTCGTGGGTCAGATGAGGACCTTTTTAGTCACATCCCTAAGAAATAGCCACATATTCCGCAAGCAATTTTTTTTTTGTCTGTTTTTCTTGCGAGTCAAGTCACAGCTGAAAACCTCTCTCTTTGCAGTTTTCTATAACTCACCTTGAGTATCTTTTAGCCTCACGTGAACTTAACACGTCATCAAATGGAATGATTTCCTTATGTTGGAGCGCTTAGCATTCACAAAAACTAGACCTTTTCTTCCATCCAAGACATCCTGACCCGCCTGCCTTCCTCCACCCATCACAGGGATCATCAAGTTAAAGCAAAGAAACAAAAGAAACACTCCAGCTGCGTTTCTGCGCACCATATAACCATGCAATTTGGTCTTGTGAAAATGAAACACGGCAATTTCGAAAATCCTCGTCGATGAAATGAGGCGGTTTCCTCTTCTGGTCGTATCAAAATTGATTTATCTCACAAAACTGAGACGGAAACATTTTTCCTGCATCAAAGAAGTCACATGATCAAAACCGCATACTTGTTACGACTAATTCCTGTCTCATTTTGATAGTGTTTCTTATTTAACAGAAACGCAACAACTGTGATTTTATTTATTTACTTTTTTTTTTTTACATTAGTGGAATATTGACAAAGTTCTGCGCTCATTTATAACAAAAACTACTTACAACTTCCTTTTTCAGCTGTTTCAGAGTTTCTCTGCGAATCTTCAAAAAAAAAAAAAACAAACAAACAAAAAAAAAAAAAACACTTGTGACCAATTAAATCACTCCCCACAACCCAACTCAGCTCTTCAGGTGTTTGGCTGGTCAGCTGCAGAAATCAATAGCTGCAAACATTTCAAAGTTTCATAACAGACTCTTAATAAATCAAACTTCATTCACAATAAGATTTTGTCTTTGAATCACACGACATCTCAAATCATGACATCACTGAGGCATGTTCCTTCAAACTAAGCCTTCATGTACTGATAGCTGCTGTAGCTTTTCCCATGTTTTTCTCCCTGCCTGAAGAAAGGAACCCACAGCATTTTGTCTTTTGGGCACTCTTACGTGCTTTTGGTATTAAATGATTCATTTCTTATAGTTGCAAGCTTGCCGGACAGATTGGAAACGATCTTTCCTCTCTGTGTCCTCAAACCTGTGGATATACGTCAAGGCACTCTCCTTTTTTTTTAAATTTTTTATTTATTATGAATGTCTCCTTTTGAATTTCTTTCTGAAAAAGCTGGATTTTACCTTTTGCTCTTCTTTTTATCACATTCACTTCTACCTGCCCTTCCTGCCAAACACTTTGTTTCTCTTCGGGCCTCATGGAGCTACAACGCTGAACGAAAATGTGTGATACAAAGTTGAATCTGCACTACAAGATCTCCGAAATCGCTCATAACAATATGCCTAAAAGACTCTTATTTGCATTTGTGTTGCAATAAACCTTGGAATATACTTCATACCATTCAACTCAGCTGTGTTTTTTCCAGATGATGCTTCTTAGCAGAGTGAAGTTTTAGAATCTCACTATTATTACAAGCAAAATGTCCCTGGAGTTTCTATATTTTTCTTCGAATTTGAAGGATTAACAAAAGCACAGAAGCAGACCCGATTGAAAACAAAGCACACAAGCCAACTTTTAGCTCTGAAGCCACTAAAACAGCCAGTTTCGACCAGTTTTAGTGGCAGGAGTGACAGAGAGGGAAGAAAAAAGCTGTTACTAAGTAGAATCCCAGTCTGCTGCAGTTTGGCAAACTTTCGGACCTTTACAGTGTAGCCTGTGTGCGTGTGTGTGTGTGTGTGTGTGTGTGTGTGTGTGTGTGTGTGTGTGTGTGTGTGTGTGTGTGTGCGTGGAGGGAGTCTGTAATGCTGGAGAAGCTTCAGAGAGGAGAGAAGTGTGTGTTTGTGCAGACGTCTGGCAACCCAAACTTGCATACATACATGCACACAGGGGGTTATTGGTGGGAAAACTCCTCTGACTCCGGTGCATGTGAACAGAAACTCTCACACACACGCGCACACACTCGCAGTTAGGAGTCAGCTGTCTACCCCTGCTTCTCAGCTCATTAAACCAAATCCCAGGGACTGGACTGAAGAATTTAAATGAGAGCCCTTCTCCCCCCACCTCCTTTGAAGTTTTGCCCCTCTCAGCTCACCGTAGCGCTAGCTGCTACTTGTAGCCTCTTACAGGTATAACACTCCCACTCTCTCCCAGCTCCCTGCTTCTTCATTTAGTCTGGCACGCGGGTTTCTGCTACACTTTTGCCCTCTCTCGCTGATGCTCTGACCTTGGGGAGTTTAAAGATCTGAAACTGTATATGTGTAAATCCGACAAATCTCCCTCTCACCCCCCCGCGCGTCCCCCCGCACCTCGCTCCAACCTCCCATGCTAGCTCACTTTTGCCTGTGCCTGGTAGCTCCAGGTCCCTACAGAAAGTAGATAATGGCGTTTAGAGGACTGAATCAGGATTACTGGGCCTGAATCAACAATTTTAATGGACATCCAACAGCAATATTGGGGAAAAAAAGGGCAAATTTGTGACGTTCACAGGAAGTTGAGACGACTGTTTTGCTACAGAATCTGCTTGCATCACACCCTGTATATACAGGATTAGCTCAACAGTGTCGGATTGAGAGTTTTATGGGATGCGTTACTATGACAGAGCAGCGAGCACAAATCCAAAGTGTTTGACGCAGTGATTGTAACTCAGGCCTCCACTGGACTTTGGAGCAGTCAAGATGAGTTCATCGTAGTAATGAAACCTTCCTCTCTATCTGGCAAGCCGATAAGTCTAAATTTAGCGGTTGCCCAGAGAACGGCTCCTGTCTGACCTGGTGTGAAGTGTAAAGCCTGGTGCAGATTCGCTCACCCAACATCAGTGTCTGACCTCACACATGCACTTTTGAAAGAATAGCCAAAAGTTCCCCATACACACCTTCAAACCCTTGAGGAAAACCTTCCCGGAAGAGTCACAGCTGCAAGAGTCTACCAAAGGCATGTTACTATGTTAATAGGAAGTTAAACAAGTTCACAAAGGAAGACAAAGTGAAAATGTTTGCAAGTTAATGTTCTTGGCAGTGGAGGAAGTAACATGGCTACACCTCAGTGTGATGTGCGGCCATCGGTCTCAATGGAGACAATCTGTCCCTGGGCAAGTTACGTTTAGGTGAGTCACCCTTGTACATTACCCTAGTGTTGACCGAACCCTTTCAACCATTTGCCAAAATGAGTCAAAGGGTTGGAAGAGGCCATCCATGAGACTTTCTCCCTGGAAGTACCCAGACAGCCCCGACTCCCCCTTTGAACCAGGCATCATCCGACGGTCCGCACTCTGCGTATCAGCTTTTTGTCAGGGATTTGCCTCCTCAATCCCACAAATCAACAGAAGATAGATGCCTATTGTGCCTAATCAAAGCACTTCCTCCTGGGGTAATCCCTCAATTTGAGCAGGAAGAAAAGCCCAGTGAAGGAGGGGGATGTTCTGGATCAATCCCATGAAGGGCCCATATTATACCCTCTAGTCTCGCTGAAAAAAAAACACACAGCACCATTGCTAAACCCTCACTCCCCCCTCCTCACCTCTGACTGCTCCCCATTCTGTTTGTGTTTATCTTCATTTTAGTCGTCTTCCTTTCTTCCATTAATCTGTTTTCCCTCTGCGGTGCTTGTGAGCGAGAGTGTCCTGTCATGCCAGCTGGTTGGCACGTGGCGGCTCTTTTCCGTGTTTGTTTGTTTGCCGATGCGGATGATTGACTTCTAGCTGCAAAAGAAGCCACTTTTTGTGCAGTGGAAGCTGTAAGACAGGAGGATCAGTCTGGGTGTTTCTGTCACTCTGCACATAAAGGTCTAGGCCTCTTCCTTCTATAGTGAGACAATGTAAATACGTTTGTCAGATTAGCCAGAGTAGAAACTTATTGGCTCTTATTCTGGTCGTTGACGCTCACATGTGGAGGAGATCTTTTTGGATTGCTTCTGGTTTTGATGCTTATTTGCTGTTTTCCAACAGATAAATGTGGGACATTATGATTTTCTTTTTATGGCTTATTATAATCATAATATTCATAGAAAGACATGCATTTTCTAGAGTTGATTACATCTGTCAGTCAGGCTTGGTTCCATTGCTATCATCCACTGGATTCTACAAAACGTGTTTATCTCATATTGTCACATTGATTATAAGAGATCAGCCTGCAACATTTGTTAGATTTTCGGTTGATGCTGTTCACTTTCACACCTCAGTGAGAAAAACAATCCAAACCACTGAGGGAAGCGTCACGAAAATCTCTGAAGAAGACACCGAGCACAACGTCCGTTTTCACAGAACGTCAACCAGACTTTAGCGGTTGTAGGATTTTTCCTGTTTTCTAGCGCTAGACTTTTGTGTTTGTTTCAGTTGTATTTACCCAGAATGCCCTACACTTTAAATCAGGAAGTGAAGTCACATGGAGGGGAATCCAAAATACAGAAGGCAAACCCTACATGGCGCACAGAAAATTCAGGCGGACGTCAGCCATCTTTGTTGTTTACTCTGAACTCAGGTTTGATCTCAAGAGATTTTGCCAGACTTTCTGTCTGACATTTGTGGTGTTTGTGAGGGAAATCTGTTTGTGTGTGCTGTGCTGCCTTTGGCGTACGGATGCACACCACGCCCTGCGTTACCAGACCTGTTACATCTATGATCTATTGTCATGTGTGGGGACTTCCTCAGATTTTGAAAATCTTCCGGCCATTTTCAAATCTTGCCATGTGAACCAGGCTTTTTATGTCGCAAAACCAACAGATGTTTCTTCTGTGACTTGATGAGCTTCAAGTGGTTGTTTTATTTTGTCGTAAATGCAGCTGCTGGTTGTGTCTGAGCCTGGATACCCACGATGAAACAGCTTCCAATCATCATTATCAACAGCAATCTTTTAATCCCGCAGGATCTTTCTTTTAAGTCCTTTTCGCCTCTATGCGAATATGTATGTATTTTTAATGACAATGCTTTGTGAACTTTGCTTCGAAACGTTACATCCAACAAGCAGTCTGCATCAATACTTTTAATCGAAGAAAACCAAAAGAACACAACCTTTACCAAAGTTCTGAGGTTACAGAGGAAGCCAAAATAGACGAGTGGATTAAGTGGGAGCCGGCGTCCCTGGAGACTCATTAAAGGGAGGCAAGAATAAGGGCAAAGATAAAACGGGACCGATCGCAGCTGGACGGGCTTTCCTTTACCTCTGACATCATCGCTTTATGGACGGTCTTCAGGTCAACTTTCTAAGACCAGACAGCAGATGATCTGGTGTTAGACTATGAGGCTGAAGGCCAAATGCTTTTATGAGCAGAATTTCAACTAACTGTATCCAGTCAGGTTAATCCTGGGAGGGGCAAACTGGGCTGTAGGTCAGTCTGAGGTCATTAAACAGCTGTGAATCAGTGGGAAGACTGTGAAAAAAGAAATGTGTCCAAATGTCTCGTAAAAAGTTAAAGTTTCTGCTTGTGGGGGCCGCGTGGTGGTGGAGTTGTTTGGGCCTTACGGCGAGACAGTCCTGGGTTCGAGTCGGCATGTTCCCACTGTGTCCTCGGAAAATCCTCGGAAAGGACCGGGTTGGTTCTTGGATAGAGTTTTCCTTGTTTGGAACTGTGGAGAACAAACATCGACATCATCAAATTGAACTTTTTTGCGACTTGATGGTTATTTTATTTTGAAAAGTATAAAGGTCGTGAGCTTGCAGATCAGACTCTCTGGCACACTTGCCCTAATTTAGCGTTTGATATTTTGCATCATAATTTCAGACGTTGAATTTAATGTGCAGTGTTTATTAACAGTGATATTGTTTACTTACGTTATTTGGCCGTTCAAATAACTAGATTACAATACCTACCATATTTACCGGTACCCATGGTAATAATGTATAAAAATACATTGTTACAGTATCAGCATCATCCATCCATCGTCTGCCGCTTATCTGGGGTTGGGTCACAGCTTAAGCAGTGACCCTGATAAACATTAAGGCTGCTGGATGTGTTAGCATCCAGTTGAAACTGTATGCAGTCCATCATATAAAGCCCCCTGGACTTATTGAAATTATTATGAAAATGAAATCATCAGGAATCACGAGGGATTACCAAGTGCACACTCACTTTCCTTTCCAATCCGAGTGAAACAACTGGAAGCTCGGCTCATTCAGGTACCTGGAGTGAAACTTTGCCCACATTTGCAGAGCGAAAGCGGACCGGAGTGAGACGGCAGCCATGTGTGGCCCAGATTGTGATGATGTGATGGATGATGTAAGCTAATCCTCATTAAGTGGGAAATGGTGCATTAACGTTTATGACTTCTAAGTTCACTGTATTTGCATTACTTGAATGCAGACCTGTGCAGAGAGACGTTTAATAATTCCTGGATTACCATGCGCTACCCACACATACAGCATGCATGGCTTGTGAAATAGAACAGATGACCGCCTTATTTTCTTGCGAGCTGGTGTTTCCAGTAACTGCAGTAAATTTTTTGTCCAACTTCTTTTTTTTTTTTTTTTTTTTTTTTACGTCTTCCATTTTTTTCCTTTCCGCCCCCAGACTGGCAACAGGATAAGATTGAAAACGCCGTCCACTTTAAGAACACCTTCCCCCGCCCCTCGGTACACACGGCTTTGCTCTCTGGGGTCGACGAGTGAGCCGGTCCCTCTCTTCTTGGCCTTGGTTTCTAGATCAAAAAAAACCAACAAACTGTAGTTTGATGTGAATGAGCAAGTGGCTATGAAACACTTTAATCCTGAGTGCTGTAATGTATTTAATTTCACACAGTCTGATGGTGTTGTCCCTACTTAGGCTTACCCCGGAGAGCTCAAGGGCAAAAAAATGGGGGTGAGATCAATGGGAGGCGATTGTCACTCTGGCAATACATGTAGAAGGGTAAGTCTGAAGTATGATGCAGGAAGCTGGCAAAGGTTTGGAGTCAGTAGCTGCGTTTCCATTGCAAAATGTGTGCAAAATAAAAAATAAAAAAACACACAGAATTTTGCAATTGTACTGTTTCCATTAAATTTAAAACACAATTGAAATCGCACGTGAATGAATTTGTTGAAGCGATGTGACATTCAGCCTCCTGCAACTTCCTGTCGTCTTCTTTGTCTTTTTCCACCAGTAGCGACATCTGGTTGTTGATCGCAAAACTCGTGTGATGCGGAAGAAAGTGTTTCCATGTCAGAAACACTTTCTATATTTAAAAAAAAAAGAAATCGCCTCATCCCAGCACAAAGTCTTGATACAAAGAAACAGGAGTTATTTTTTTATTCAAAATTGGCGTATTTCCATTATCCCATTTATTTTCGTAATTCCAATTTGCGCAATTTATGTGGTCAACTGAAAAAAAAGTTAGTGTTAAAAATGGATCCAGAAAACGCACCGAAGGGCAAAAAAATAGAAGGTTTCTTTTATATACAGAGGAAAGAAGGAGAAGGATAAAAATTGAGGCATTTCTGAAAAGCCAAGGAGAAATGTTGTTGTGGGGCCGGCTTCACAGAGGAAGAAGAAGAATGCCACTTAACAATTCGGAACGCTGGTATTCAAATAGGACGTCGGAGCATCAGAAGCCCAGAGAATTGCAGCTATATCTGCATTGTCACATCCCCCCCTTTGCTCGGATAAAGGGAAAAGACACCCTGGCAAATCCCATTGTAGTGCTTGGAGGCTTCAAAAAAGTTAAGGAGCGATGGATATAGTCTCGGGCCCCTTCACGAGATGAGGATCTATCTGGTCTGGCTTCGGAAGCCCGAGACGTACACGCGGGGGGATATTGGGAGGCAATAATTCCCCGGGACGGGAGCACACACACACACAGGCTCCTTTATATCGTCCCCTAATATCCAATTTATGGGCTCAGGCCCTTTGCCAGAGCAGCCCTCCAGAACTTAGAATGCACAAACTCCAGCGTGAGATGGAATTAGGGCCAAGTTCGCTTTTCTTCTGTTTGCCAAAAGTTTGAGGCTTACAGAAATATGATACTGCCCCCCCCCCCCACTCTCTCTCCTTATGCTCCCCCCCTCCCTTTCCTCTCTCCCCAAAATGATCCATTAAAGACGTGGACCTCAAAGTAACAAATAATTTGCGCTGGAGATTTGGGGGGGGGACAACAACAACAAAAAAACCCCGGCTTGATTGTGTGCGGTTTCGGTTAATTTATGGGGGCGCTTTCCCCGCACAGTGGGCATGAAATTTTGTAAACAAGCATTGTTGATTGGGAATTATAAACAGTCATTACATTTGTTTGGTTTTCTTTGAAATTTGTCTGGTTGAGGGTGTTGTGAAAATGCCAAAAAGTCTGAAACATGTGATTATTTCAAGGAAATTGAGAGAGGCGGGAGCGGGAAGTCTATCATGCTGAGATGAGAGGGGGATTTATTTAGGTTTTGGGTGAAAAAAAAGTAAAAGTTATAAAGTGTATACATGCTTAAGAAGCATGATATTCCCCCCTCTGCTGATCTCCTTATCCTCTCCTTAGCCTCCCTAAGCGGTGTGTGCTTCCCAAACACACACACGCGCACGCCGGCACACACAGCAACTTTCCCTCTGTTATTGCTGGATGAATCTCCTGTGAACCTTGCCAGCCTCCATTGCCTGTGGATGTATTTACTCATAACAAGGGCTTAGACCAATAAGAATATATGGTGATTTATACTGTGACCAGCAAGGGATTGTGTTGCCCTGATGCTTTAAGCACTTTACACTTTGCTAAACTCCCTGACACCTCCGTGGATGAACCCCTCTTCCCCATTTGTACAGGCCCAACCATCTCCGCCTCCTCGCGGCTCTGCAACCGAGTGACAACAAAACCGACTGTGATCAGACCTTGTCACAACGAGGAGGCAAGAAACGGTTGACAAAGATCTCGCACGGCCCATGAACTGGGAGAAATGTCACTTCTGTCGCGTTACGTCTCCACACGAGAAGCGACAAAACCCCTGCATTAATGGAAAACGGTGCTACAACGAGCACAGTTGGTTGCAGCAGGTTGTGAGAGGTTGTGCTGCGCATTTGATGAAATAGGCGGACATGTACGGCGTGCTTAGCTTTCTGTGTGATCCCACTTTCTGTTGCAAGGGGAGTTTCAGACATTTCAAATAATTCCCAGTTATCTGCTTAAACATTTGTTTGGTAGACGTAGACCTTCACCTGCTGCCAGCCTGTTTCCTTAACTGCACACTGCAGAAACACAAAACCTTACCAAGTATTTTCTTTTACTTTTGTCTAGTTTTCGGAGAAAATATCTTAGTGCACTCTAAATACGAGAAATCTCATTGATACTAATGAAAAGGTACCAGTTCCTCTGGCAGATTATTTCACTTATAACATGGAAAATGCAATGTTTTGAGTCAAAAACCTGTACGATTGCCTGTGGAACTAGTACTTTTTAATCAGTATTAAAGAATTATTAACTTCAAACAAGCTCCTATATATATAGAAAAGTTACTCGTAACTTTATGATCAAAATTAGTCAAATTTTAATTGTACTAATAGATTTGGACAAGAAACAAGACTGAAAATGTATTTATTAAAATGTCAAGCAGTTATTTAGGCGTGAACCATGTGCATACTGTCAATTTTGCTTTCAGGCGTCCAGCATGCTGAGGGAAGAGTATCTCCTGGTGCAGACAGCAGTTCTTTTCACGTCATACACACACCACCACAAACGCAGCACCACCGCTTTGTTGTTTCGCATCATACTAGTCGACCTGTCGACAATCAGTGTGCAGCCAGTATTGCGGAACCAAGAGGGAGTGACTGACAACTTGCTGCAGTCGGGTGAGCAGCACATAGACAATACCGACTTACCAGGTACGGTTACAAGTTTGCTACTCTGTCCCAAGGCACGCTTTATGTCCTGGGCATCCCTAGGGTTCTCCCAGAAGGAGCTGGAAGGAGCGATCCTGGAGAAAAAGTAAGGAATGACATTTGAGGTTTTCTTCTTGACCTGTTCCCAGATAAGAGGACGACAACGCACTTCCAAATTTTAATTCCTTGACGTGTCCCAAGGATCATAATACCTACAGCTTATTATCCCAATCCCATGACCGAGTAACTGGAATCAAGTTAGACATGTTTTCACTTGGAGAGAAAGAGAGAGAGACAGAGAGAGAGATCACAGCTGCGAAGGAAAATCCAAACAGCCATTAGTCAGGTAGGTACATTACCTCCACAAGTCAGCAAAAGAGTTTTTATTTATCACTAAATCCAAATGATGCATGCAACGGGTAACGACATGATTACTTTTTAGGCTCCGAAGGGAAAAACATGTCCTTGGGTCGGCTTGAAGGGAGCGAGCGGCAGAGTTTGATATGGGTTTCAAATATTTGTCTCTGAGAACCACTTTTTATCCCGCCCACCCCCAAAGAGCTCAACCACAATCTGTATTCTGACTCAGTCGGAGCCGTCTCTCCGGATTTCTGTGGCCAACATTTGTGAAAACCACAGTTACGTAACGCGGAGGAATTCGCAGTGACGTTGTGATGTCGTGACTGCTTGTGAGAAAAGCTCAGGTTATGTATATGGTGCAACCTCTGCCAAACCATGATCCTTTTTTCCTAACCCCAGTCTGCCATTTCATTTCCAAACTTACTGAGCTACTTTGGTTTGAATGTGTAAGCAAAGAGAGAGAGAAAAAAACAGCAGTGGAAACAGTGAGGAAAAAATAAGGAAAGAATATTTTAAAATGGGAACTTACCTCTCTACCCTCACCCTGAAACTATCACAGACTCATTTGAGATGCAATAAATATCCATTCAACAATTTGAAATGTATAACAAAGGGTTGCTCTGTTGCGTAAAGCACTCTTATGTCACCTGTTGCTTAAATGAAACATGACATGAACTAATATGGTTGCAATTCTTGCATTTCGTCACGAGCTCTGCACTAAGTGGATGTTTTATTGTAAGATTCATCCTTTCACACACTTGATCCTCCTCTTTCATACTTGCTAATCTCTTTGAACCACCCATCTATTCCAGAAATATCTTTTAATCAAGGCCTCTTATTATTAATAATTTGTTTTTTGTCATGACGCATTAACATCTCTTTGAGACTCTGGAGCTGTCGTTGGTGATGGTGTCCAGTTCTAGTGTCTGGTAATATTCACTTTATGAAAGATCAAAGCATTTTACATCCATGTTAAAAACTTGATGTCGTCAGTGTTTGTTGAATACTAGTTAAGCCAAATGAAAATTAAATGGGATTGGACATGTCATCACTGTGGTCTTAAAATTTGGCTGGTCAATATTGATCGTCCTGGGATTTTATTTTAACCTGTCAGTCAAAATGACCGGCTGCACGACGGTCCCGCAGTGCAAACCGCTTCAACAATTCACTAAACACAACTACAAATGACAAAATGCAAGAAAAACGTTACAAATTACAAAACACAACATCAACTAAACGGAAGAGGGATGTCCAACATTGCAGATTGGACAGCACCACTTTTGGCTTGAGAACCAGAGGTCGTATCTCTGGTGCGGTCGTTGAAAGATGCAAGCGGTGAGTTCAGGAACCTGAATCGACTTCTATACAAGAATATTTCGAAAAGCTCGGGTTCACACTTTTCGCAGCTTTGGTCAATGGATGGCCTGTTCCATTGTTTAGAGGGATTTTTGACTCAAAACATTGCATTTTCCATGTTATAAGTCTCAGGACTTACCCCTCTAAACAAAGACAGAGCAAAAATGGTGTTGGGCCTTTAAAGGTACTCGTTTTTATGAATGATGAGAAAGAGAGTTGCTGAATTAATGAGCCGAATCATTTGCCGACTTGTCCAAAACCTGCTGGATTGTTAATTCATAGACATAAAACCGTCATCTTCATCTTTTTCGGGAAACTTAGTTAGGTTTGTCATCCGTTTGTGACCCTGACGGACACAAACTCTCATGCTTCATCTTACTCCGCCAGTTGAAACTCTCTAAGCGGCATGCCGTCTCAGAAATCGAAGATGATATTATCCAAACACCTTATACGAAGGGTCAAACAGAGTGTGCTAAAGTCATAAACCTTCTCCCCCCTTTTTCTCTTTTCATCTCATTATTTGAGCATTTCTCCAGCTGGTGGCAGCGGCGCAGTGCAGAGGAAATGGAGTGATGTATCGGAGCTGGCCAGCGGTCGATCTATAATGACTGTGTTGTTGGGCTTTCACTTTAGAATAATTTATATCTTTGCTAATCAATAACTAATCTTGGGCATAGTCAGAGCTGAAAATAAAGCGGAGAATGATGATGGCAGCAGGAGAGGCGCCGGCGGTGTGTGTGGGGAGCCGATGCCGGCCGGTCGGCCCGCCGGGCCGCGCAGCCACACACCCGGGCATCACATCAGGGGAAGCCAAACACTCTGCTCTGCTTCTGAAATAACGCCACAGCTTTGAAAGTTTGGACTCGAAGTGAACTTTTTGAAGGTAAATGCTTACGTGTTTTTGTAACATTATCAAGCAACACTTTTAGTACAAATTGTAATTATATAATGTGGGCAAATTGTGTGATGTTTTCCCTGTAGAGCAGGAATTTGTATGTCTTTAAACGTTTCTTAAAGTTTAGCAGCGTACCTATGTGTGGGTGGGTGTGTGTGTGTGTGTGTGTGTGTGTGTGTGTGTTGTGTGTGTGTGTGTGTGTGTGTGTGCGTGTGTGTGTGTGGGTGTGTGTGTGTGTGTGCGTGTGCTGGACTGTGGTGAAGAGGGGGCTGAACCCTCTGCCCTCAGATTAGCCCTTGGTTGATAGGATTAGGCTCTAATGACTGGGACTTGGAAGACAAAGGGAGTTTCTGCAAAGAGGCTTAGATATGGAAGAATTAGCAGCAACCTTCCTTTGCTCCCTCTTTCTCTCCTTCTTGCCTTTCTCCTGCCTCATTCGCTTCTTCATTTGCTCTCCCTCTGTTTTCATGACCTTTCCTCTCATTGTTTCCAACACAGCCTTTGTCTCTTGGCTGCCTCTGATGCTTTCTTCTGTTTCCCTGTGGCCACTGCATCCACTTTGCACCTGCCGATGTGACAGAAATACAGCAGACCTCACCTTATGTGTACGTCAAGACACTTCACCTTTCTTGGCACTCTTTGGGACCCTTGGTAACGACTGAGCAAAAGTTTCTGACCATATTCATCCCTTCATAGCCACAGTGGAACCAACATCTTATGTTTCTAGGACATAACGATAAATGCTCGGTCGCACAGTGGCTCCAAGTTGCCAGATCTCAATCCAGTTGGGAAAACCTTTGCATCAAGGATGTTCAGCCGACAAACCAAACTCTTTGAGGAAAGTATTTTGACACCTCGTTGAATGTCTGCCGTGAAGAATTAAAGCAATTCTGAAGGCAGAAGGAGGATTTTGCCAATAAAGTGGCCATTAGTAAATGTTGGTTTTTCGTCTTAACATTTAATTTCCAATGAATCCCAGTAGGGGTGGGGGGAAACTGTCCTTTGATTCATGACAGTACTAAAAGATCAAACACATCTGGTCTTAACATCGGCTCTCCATTAATTCTCACTGACCCAAAGAGTCAATTCTGCATAAGATGCTGTCTTTTATTAGGGAAACATTAGAAGAAGAACGTTGGAGCTTCACAAGTACTTTGATACTTAAATTTGGACTCTTGCTTTGAAATACCACGTATCTGACGTGACACGATAAAAACATGCACTTCTGATGTTTCAAAAGACCTGGGACTTTACTTCCTTCTGTCTTATTAGCATCTGTGCTAAATGCTCTGATGCGCCAACGCTTCGCTCCAGTTCTAATTGCCACATCCTCAGATGTTGCTTTAGAAGGAGTGGCAGCTGAAATGCAACACAACAACAGGAAAAGAGAGGGATTTAGGAGATTTTCTGCCAGCTTACATAAGAAGAGAGAAGAGTGGCTCCTTTTGGATTGGAGTGGAGACACTGTTTGTGTATTTATGTGTGCAAAGATACACCCATTGGCAGATGAAACCATTAGAGAGGCATTGCTCAATAACCCTTGGTATTTTAATTTGGAGCCGAGCGTGGATTGTGTGTGGAGAGTCTTGTGTAACTCGCAGCGCAAGTCCACGTTAGCGATGCCTGTAAGAGGGGAAAAGCAATGAGAGAGGAATGATGATGAAGCCCAAAGTAAAGGCGGGCGGGGCGGATGTCGGGGTTCGTTTGGGAACGCGCGTGTGTTGGTGGGAGTCCGAAGGCTCAGTGTTGGTTTACTGTCCCTCGGCCGGGCTCTAATCAGACTGACTTTTAGAAACCTGACTGAGCAGCGCCGACATGAAAACAACAAACAAACCGCAAAGAAAAACAGCGACATTACGAACTGTTCATAAGTTAACCTTCTGCTAGTCTGGAACCGTCCACTGCGATTTTCCTTTAGTGCTTAGACTCTCGCGCCTTCCTATTGATTATTTAAAATCCCAAAAATATACTTTGAGGCCTGTGGCTGTAAAGTGACAAAATGGGGAAAATTGATATGGATGTTTTTACATGGCAGTGGAAAAAAAGATTTACACTTTTTGGCACTTTGGTGTTTTTAATCTCTTGCTAAACAGAAGAAAAAGAAAAAAAAAACAGTTTTAAGCGGTAGTCAATATCCAGAGTTTGATCACTGTTTGGTGTGGTACAGTTTTATCCGGATGCAAGTGACCTACTATCCTTTAAAACTAACACGTGGATGGTTAATTTTGTTCTCTTAATTACCTCCTCACATCACTTTGCAGTAAAAGTGGCCCAAATATTCTTGGAAAAGGGATAAAAATGGAGAACGGACGCTCGGTTTTCCGTTACATCTTAATAATCTTCCGTTCCCGTGTTGGCAAAGCGGCTTCAACCAACCGTCCTCCACGGCGAGTTGGATGCGTTTGCAGTCTGACGGCGGTGACATGATGCGGTTTTTCTTGCGGCCCCTCCGTCGTGTCGAGTCCAATTTGCCCTAAGATGCTATGCCAACGTGCGCTCACACACAGAGACAGCGGGGGGCACGTACACGAACTCAAACACGCACTCCTCTCCTGCAGCCTGCTGGCTTTTATCACAAGATGAAGACCATATGCTGCTTTAGAGCAGTCGTGGCGTGGTGAATTGGTAGAACAACAAAAAGGTGTTTTAACGCAGCAGTACATGCAGGTAGGGGCCTTGGGTAAGACGGATCAGGTTGGGAGGCCGGCTCTCAGATTGTGCGTTTCGTTCCTGGTTGTGCGTGTGCGTCCGATCCGCTTCACAGATATAAGGATTGTAGCAAATCCGTGTTAAAATTCAGCTGCGTTCATCAGAGAAGCGTCCACTTTAAGTTTGGGTGTCAAATATATGTGACACACGTAATTTATCTGTGTGAGGCAAATTGCATGAGATCCATAACGGCTTGGCTGGGTGGGTGAAAGGTCAATCTCTAAAATGTTTGACGCACAGCTTTGCGATGTTGACTGACAGAGGTGCTATGACAATACGGTTACAGGACGTCATGAAAATGTAGAGCTAAATGTTTAAAACCAGCCACAAATGAAACCGTTTCTAAGTGTGATTTCATATTTGAATTTGACCAAACTTGCTGAAGAATTAAGAAACAAACATTTGGAGCAATTGATGAGTAATTTGCTTTCTGGAAACGCAGAGGTGCGAAGTCAGTATTTCTTCATCGTGTCTGTCAAGACAGAGCAGTTCTTCCCAGACTGAGGGGTTCCACAGGGCTCCATTGTGGGTTCATTTTTATTAGTTTTGACAACCTTCCTTTACGTGACATTATTAAATATTTTTCTGATATTTCCCACTACATCTATGCAGTTGGTTCAGTTGTGTATGTAGTCTAAGCCAGAACTAGACAGACTGTTGAACATTATTTAATTTGGATTGGTGACTAGTTCTGCAGTTCTAATACCAGCAATATAATATATAATAGTCCCTGTTAACTGTACTTGGACAATGAGCTATTTTTTTAGCTCCTATCTTTTTTTCCCCTTTTTTATCAAGAAACATTTCTAACTTACGACACACTGCAAAAAAAAATTAATAAAATACTCACACATCTAGATTACTGTAATGCTCGTTTTACTAGTCTGGACAAATCACACGTTTTATAAGTCATTCCACTACAGCTGCCAGACGTCTCACCAAATCCTGTTAATCAACTCGTATTACACAAGTTTTATGGAGTGACTCAGTGAACTGTGGGATTTGTTTTAAAGTACTTGAGTTCACCTTCAGTCCCAGACTCACAGTCTGTTGCTTGTTCCTGGTTTGAGGCTAACGCCACGACAGAGGTAAGCCACTCCGGTCTGCGGAAATGAGTTTTCATTTTGGCACGAATCTCAGCATTTAAAAAGATAGTTGCAAGCATTTTTTTCATGATCAGGTTTTATGTCTTTTTTTTCTTTTTTTATGTTAATTATTTTATTTAGTTTTGTTGATGCTCTCAGATGATCCTTACAAGTAAATTTTACTTACTTAGTACTTGAAGTTGCTCTTATCCTACAAATCAATGCCGCTGACATATTAAAGGGGCGGCATTATGTGTTTTTCGATCACAAAGAATAATCTTGTAACACAAGACTATGATGAGGTAAATAGTTGTAAAATCTATCAAACATGACAGAAAGTAAATTTTACTTCCAAATTTAATGCTTTGAATTTGGGCCTCTGTCTCTTTAAGAAACTCCTGCTCTTTCTGAAACTCCGCCTTCAGGAAGTCGTCACAACATGGCTCTCGTTAACCCTTTAGCAGCATTTTCACCGGCGTTTCCCGGTGAAGTAGCTTGTGTGATGCACTCAGCTGGTTTGGTGTTTGTTAATTGCAAACCAGGCGTTTTGCACAGCTGAATGGTTGCCATGGGAGACTGAGCAATTTCTCATATATTCATGAAAGCATCAAGGAAACGCTCCAGGTGTGTTTATGATGAGGGAATAACATTATAACCTAGTGTAAATCTAAAAAAATAAAAAATAAAAAAAAGTTGCTTTAGCATAACACTGCCCCTTTAATAAACTCATTGGGGTTCTGACCTCTGATCTTTGACCTCATTGTTTTGTCATATTTTGCTTCTACCAGTTTTCCATTTAGTGATATTTACCTGTCAGGTGTTCACCAGCATTGCTGCCGAAATAACGGGAACACAAACCATTGATGCGGTGGAGGTTCTTGAGGGTTTGGTGATGAAGAGGGAGTCCAGGCAGAAAGTAATCGCTGCTAACACGTCAATCCACGCTGATCAACTCTGTCACCGCTTTGGATGGAAACTCTGACTTTTTTTCTTCCCCCAAAACCCACTCGGGGGAGTGAGAAGCGGTCAGCCGCGAGGCTCTCCGTTTCTCCCCTCTGTTGACATGCAGACCCTCTCAGGGTTTACTTTCTGGCTGGTCACGGAAAGCAGTCAACATGGGAAATACTTCTGCAATGAGAAAGTGCAGATGTTTCGATTTCCTAGTCGGCTCCTTGTTTTTGGTGACGATTCGGCTTTCCGGAATTAAAAAGCGGTGAGCGTGGCCACAGTCTGAAGTTTTTATTCGGTTGATCAGTTCAAACCAAAAGCAGAGCCCTTCAAGTTGAACAACAAGAAAAGTTTTGACAAGTTAATAATAAATGTCAAAAGTAATCATAAGTCATTAAGTTACTTTCTTTTTTTATTTAAGCAAGCCACTGATTAGCTTAAAGCTATTATAAAACATAATAACTCAGATCAATTATCTTTACAAAAGTTAATTACTTGATAATTAGGCCACCATTAAATCCTGTGTAGAATTAAAGTTTTTTTTTTTTTTTTCAGTGCGGGTCACGTGAACCCATCGTATTTCTGGAAAAAACTTCGCTCTCATGAAGGCAAAACAAATCAACGCAAAGACCGCCTGACCTAAAAATAATCCACCTTTTGCGCAGATTGGCAAAAATATCGACCGCTGATCTCCGAATCGGCGCCGACGCAACGCGTGGCCCTTCCGGTTCAAACGATCGGCGCCATCTTCCTACTGGGTCCCGTCTCCGCTTCTCCAAACCCAGGAAGAGCGGAGAAGGACGGCCATCGGCGGCAGGTGCGGCGCAACATGCCGCAAACAACTGCGGGGAGAGAAAAGAGACGGCAGAACAAAAGGTTTAAAGATAGAGGTGCCGAGCGCGCGTCAAGTCGTCTGTTGTTGTCTCCTGACGGTTGTGACACTTGTGATAATTAGCAAAAGACGACGTCGAACCGATTCGCGAGGATTCCCTTGACAACTCGCGTGCGGAACTTTTCGCACAGAACAACTTTGTGTGTCATTGTTTTGAAAGAAGAAAGAGAGAAGCAGTGAAACAAACCTTGGTGCGGTTTGTCTTATTTACTTGCAGCCGAACCCCCGGAGAGTCCTTGACATTTGTTGTTATGACAGAAAATTTCTGTTTTGAAAGCTTCCTTCCCAAGGTTTCCCGAACGGCGTACAGTATCGGGGAGATGATGTGATCTCTGACCTCTTTGTGAACTTCAACAGGAGATAACTTTGTTTAGAAGAGAGGGCAGTAACCGCTGCAGTCAATCAGTGTGTTTGGTAATCCGATTCTGCTTCTGCAGGGATGGATGAGTGCCCCCCTGATGAACTCCAGAGCACATCTCTGACCTGGCAGGACTAAAACTTGCTCCTGGTTTTATTGTTTTACTGACATATTTCAAAGCACAGTCGATAAAAAAATCCTTAAATCCTCATTTTATAATTGACTCTCTTTTTTTCTTTTTTTTTTTTTGCCAATCCGCTTCATGACGGATCATAATTTAAACTCTCCGATTATTTTATGCAGTGGCTGGGACATGAAATCCCCCCCCCCAAAAAAAAAAAAAAAAAAGGCGACCGGATTTGAGTTGTTTGTTTGCTCGCATCTGTTTTTGTTGCCAGACTCTGGGTCGATGTCGAGGTTAAAATCAGAGAAGGAGAACCGGCTCTCAGAAACGCAACCGTACACCTGAAGGAGAGAGAGGAAGAAAAAGCGCCGTCTGTTCCCCTTTGTGACCTTCTGGACGTTCATTTCAAAGAAAAACGTCGTAATTTCTTCCTGTTTCTTCTAGTTCGACTGATACTCCGTATTCAAATGTGACAAATGCGTTTTGTGTGTCGTTCGTGCGGAACGTTTTCAGAGAACATCTCCTAACCCAGCACCTGCCGCCTACTTCCCTAAAAAAAACTCAACCGCTCTACCTCGATGTCTGAGTCGCTTCGGATGAAATGGTTCTGCCAAATTCATAAATACAGACAAATGCATCCAATCTTGTAAACTGTGTGTTTTGATCTGTGCCTGAGTTTCATTTGACACTTAAATTTGAAAAAATTCACCACAGTTTAAGAATCAGTTGAAAAGCTGAACAGGGCAATAAAAGCTGTGACATATCAGAAGGAATACATGCAGGAATCACGCCTGCAGACCCCACACATCCTGGACACAAGACGTTTAGACTCAGGGATGATATGTAACACTACTTGTAAAAAAAAAAAAAAAAAAAAGAGACTTCTTTGGACTAAATAAACCATCTCTTCCTCTTTTGTAAACTGTACTTACAGATGCCTACCAGGAGGAAAAACATGGTTTTATTTTAAAGATCTCAATTTAAAAGTAATGCAGAACTGAACTCAGATTCCTTGTTTGTGTGTACAAAGTTGGTGATTCTTGATTCTGATTTTAATTGTTGTTTTTTTTTTTGTTTTTTTTCCAACCTGTGATGCGTACAATTCGTTCTATCTCTGATATACAATTCAAACAAGAACGACAAACTTGTCCATCTTCAGGAAGTCAGCAATGTCAGTCAAGTCTAAGAATGAAAGCATCCATAGGTTCATCGGCAGCAATTAGCAAACAGATGGTGGCGCTGTGCATCAGTTGAGGTTATCACAGGAGCTGCCTCTGAGCGAAATACTGGCGAAAACTGTGTTAGAGGGTCGATAGAGGAGCGATAATGTGAAGTTGGTTCTCATAGCTTTAAATCCCAGTGAGTTCATCGCTGAAGTCTGCGGGTATGAATACTTTTGGGATGCTTTGCTGCATCAGCATGGGTCTGAAGCGTCGGCTGGCGGTTCCAGAGAGGCCCGGCTCCTTGGCTCTGCCTTCCAGATGGTTCCACGTCTCTTCTTTCCGGCCGGCTCTGGCTGTTTCTCTGGGGGTCTGCTGCGTTATTACCACCAGGCTATGCTGGTGCTCCCAGGCCACTCTCCACTCCAGCCCAAACTCACACCCATCCTGGAGAAGATCAGTCTTCACACCTCGTCTGCAGCCTTCCCCTCCCGGTGCTCTGTGTGTTTTTTTTTTTTCTTCTCCCCTCCAGGTTTTTATAGCTCAGCTCCCGACACTCATTCTAACATCCCTCCGCTTTGCCGCACTCATTTTTTCTCACTTTTCTCTCTCTCTCTCTCTCTTAAGGTGCTGATCAATTCACAGTCTCCCTGGGAGGTGTAAGAACCCCCACCCACCCTCCACCCATTGCCCATGAAGCATCACCTTTCACCCCCCCAGTCCTCCCCCCTCCTCTGCTTTTGGATGGAGGAGACTTTTAATGTGACGATGACGTCACATTTTTCTTTTTTTTTTTTTTAACTCCATCTGTCTCCTCTTGCTCCCCTGCAAAAGTGTCTGTGACACTATTAGCACACCTGAAATAATAGCGCCGGTGACAAATGCTGCTGGATGGGTTTGGATGGAGAGGAGGCGTGTGAGATCTCATCCCTTAATTCAGCCGCAGTCACTTCTTCTCTCGGAGTAAAAAAAAAAAAAAAGTGTAGCTGCTGACCTGGGCGCCGGGCAGTGGGGGCGCCATGTGAAAATTGACTGGCAGCATTCAGCTATTATTCTGATATATATATATATATATATATATATATAATATATATATATATATATATATATATATATATATATATATTATATATATATATATATAAGGTCTCTGGTTGCATGTGCATTTGTTCGCACAGCTGTCGGCAGGTGTGATGCCGTCACATCTGAGGCGCGTGGGCTCACTGTCTGCAGGTTATTTGTCATTAATCCACATGTTCACATCCATAGCGCCGCCTCCGTAACAGCTGCTCAGAGCTACAGAAGCGGGTTTTCTGTATTGTTATTATTTCTTTAGGCTGACATAGAACTAAGCGAAACTCTCATTTGTTGTTTTGCGTGTGAAATCAATAGATTTGTCTCAGTCAACCAGTGGAGTTTGCTTTTGCGGCGCATCTCAGCGACAAGCGGGCTCTGCGTCACAAAAACGTCATCGACGCGATTATGAAACGAGGAATGAGCATTACATTTTGTCATTAAATCCATCAAGCAGTTATGTGGATCAATGTTCCGCTTACTAATCAAAAGCAAGTCTAATAGGTGAGTTTTTAGTCTTGATTTAAAAGGAACTCGACTTTTTCAGCTTTCTTTGCAGTTTTCTGGACGTTTGTTCCAGATTTGAGGCGCATAGAAGCTGAATTGTGTCATTCAATTGTTGCAACCGTATTTTCATTCGATGTTCTTGTTTTCGTGCATGCTTTATATTCTGTCTTCTCGTTCTTATCGCCTGTTGCTTTGCTGACGTTGCACAGAAACTTCCCCCGTTTTGAGACAGAAAAAACATATTTCGATGACAGTGCCATTGATCTTCTTTCTGCAATTAATTAAATGTGTATTCAAATATTAAAGACTTGTTTCTAAATTTTGTCTTAAAATGTCGTAGTAGATGGTTGTGTTGCGTTGTGCTGATTTATGCCTCTGTCTTTGTCCCCTGAGTGGCGCTTGGCTTCGCAATGCCCTCATGGCTGACCAGACTTTTTCCTTCCACTACACTTTCTGTTGTTATACTTGAACACAGCACTCTGAGCTTCCAATCTTCTTTCGTGATCTTTTCTCTCTTGCTTTCCTCGTGGAGGTCGTCACGAGGAAAGATTAGAGTTTGGGTTTTCAAACTGTCTTCAGGATGAACAAACGATTTCATTTGATGATAGTCGAATTAATGAAATGCTGGAAACAAACAAGTAGGGCCTTCCCTCATGATGTTTTCTGTCGTGTAAATACTTCTCTTGTCCTTAATTAATGTTTTTTGTCATCTCGTCTGGTTTGCTGCACTGCAAAAAACACAAAATCTTATCGAGTTTTTGTATGTTTTTTTCACTGGTTTCTATTTCAAATATCTTTGTTAACTTGAAATAAGAGAAATTAACATCTCAGCAAGAAATAGGCTTGTTCTATTAAATGAATAATTTCTTAATATTGATGGAAAAGTATTAGTTCCACTGGCTGATTTTCCACTTAAAACAAGACGTTTTCCAGTGTTGTAAGTGAAATAATCGGCCAGTGGAAGTCAAGCTTTTTTCGTCACAATTAATAAACTACTTACTTAGCAGAACAAGCTCCTGTTTCTCGCTTAAAGTTAATTTTAGCTTCTTCCAAGTCTACTAAGATATGTGCACTAGAACAAGCATTCTGGTTAAGATGCTGTGTTTTTACTGCGCCCTTGTGATCAGACTGCTCTCTGAGGACTTATTTGAACCCACAAACCTGGTGAACGAAGTCGATTTCGATCCACGGGTCAAACATGAATCCGGCGGATTTTGACGAAAGCTTTCAACAGAAAACATTCATCCTTTCATTCATGTAACATTCATGTGTTACAGTGTCTGGACAAACTGCTGCTGATGAGTGTTTGATCTGATCTGAGGCTCCTCTTCGGCTTTATGCATATTATTTTACTTGACTCTTTTCTCTTATGTCTTTTTAATTCACTGTTGTAGCGTCGCTTCTGTAACATATGTGTTGTTTTTTTTTCAGTTCTTCTTCACTGATACACCATCAGTCTGCCTGGAATTACAGATGAAAACCCCTCTTGTTGTCTGAATATGTCACATTTACAGCAAACGACCACCGCAAATGTGAATGAGTGGAGAAATCACACCAGATTAAATCAGCATTTTTATTAAAACGAGGCGTGAACTGCTTCACCTGCTGATCCAAAGATTCTTTAGTTCTTTCGTCGCTTGCTTTTTTTGCAGCAGCTGAGCAAACCTCGTTGAAATCCGTGTAAAATCAACAGCTGAACTGCAGAGAATGAGACAGAAGAAGCAGATATTAGATGCAAAACACTCACAAAAACAACAACAACAACAAAAAACATTGCATAAGTGAGGAAACTCTTTATTGCAGCAATCACAAACTTCTACAAAAATGATGACGAGTAACAAAGCCTTATAAACACGCACCGCCTTTTCACTCCTCGCTGATAAACGTGCAAATAACGACTCGTCAAAACGACATTTAGAGCAACATTGCAAGCCTCTCGCCCTCCTGTGCTCGCCTCATTGAAATGCCTGACAATGCGTGCAGTTTCCAAAAGAGCCGGTAGAAGGCGCAAATGATTAAGCATTAACGTGTGATGGAGGCAGGAGCGGCTCGGATGAACCTCTTTGGCCAAAGCTGGAGGGAGCAGAACCTCAGATTAAAGAGGAGCCCCGGATTATTACAGACGGTGGCTGACTTCAGGGTTAGAGCGTCGTTACGTGATTTTGTTTTTGTTTTGTTTTGTTTTTTTTAGTGCAAAAACTTAAAGGCAGCCACACAAACACGTTTGTTTCCACTAACAAGAATTTCTGCCACTTAGCTGAGATAATAATAAAAAAACAATCAGGATTACTTCACTTCATATAACAGCTTATTTTTGTACTTAAAAAAATTAATTCCTGAAATTACAAAATTATAATAATAATAATAATAACAACAACTCCTTCTGATTAAAAAAATTATTGATGCCGTATGAGCTGTAATATTTTGACACCAACTTGGATATATAAAAAAACAAAACACAGAGAATAAACCATTTGCTTGCACAAAGCAACATGGCCCTCTGGATAAAAACGGGGCTGTTGATGAGAACAAAACATAAATAAATAAATAAAAATAAAAAAAAGCAAATAAAGCAAACGCACACACACACACATCGCGCGCGCAAATGCGCCCTTAATGATCCCCAAACGCGAAGCTCGTGCAGGGCGAGAACATGGCTGCGGTAGTTGCACCTAATTAGATCAAGTGTGAAAACTTTGCAGCAGGTCTGCATGTGTGCAGCAGCGGTGACACAAACCAGAGAGACTTGCAGTGCCCTTTTCTTTCTCTTTTCTTTTTTTTTTTTTTTTTTTTTTTTTTTTTTTTACATTTTTCAGATTCCAACTTGTTTGAGGCGCAGAGCTGGCGGGCTGCTAGGAGTTTGACCTCAGTTTGACTTCTGCAGGGTGAGGGGCAGAGGGGGGGGGAGGCTGCCATTTGTGCCTGAACTAACTCCGGACATCACCCTAAAACTCCTGACTGCTTAGGAGTTTTGGTGATTTCGAAAATAAATGAATAAAAGTGTCATCTTTTCCTGCTAAAAGTCTGCATCTCTAACTGAACAATGGAATTAGTTCTTTTTTTTTAAGGTCATATCAACATGGAACACAGAGGGTTTTTATATCTATATATATAAATCAGAAGGCTTTTTGTTGTTGTTGTTTCCCTATTTAACCCTTCATTGTGTCCAAACGCAGGAAAGCACGAGCACGACGTCTGGGGCCGTCTGACCAAGAGCGCGTTTCCCCCGTTTGTTTCTCCGGGTCAAACGCGCTGCTGTCAATTTACATCCAGCCACTTGAAAGTAATACGCAGTGATTTTATTGAAGCGACTCAATGCATTACCGTCACTGCAAAGCGGATTAAACCGAAGTGACGGTATTTGCCCTCCGCGCTCTTCTTTAAGGACCCCCTAACCACCCCCCGCCACCCCCAAAAAAATAAAAAAAAAAACAAACGCACTGACCCTCACCAGAGAGCAGCTCCAGGAGAGACGGCGGCGCTCCAGTTCGTTTTATTATTATTATTATTATTATTATTATTATTATTATTATTATTATTATTATTATTATTATTATGGACGCTAATTGAAGGAGCTCAATTGCTTTATAATGTTATTTTACAGTCAGCGGCCACTGACGTCAACTCCTTCTCAGTGGCTCGCTCAAGATGTCACGATCGCCTGGGATAGAAATCTGAGCGTCTATTTGTTTTCTTTTTAAATTAATGTTCCTACAAAGAACGTGATTTTTTAAAAGTGTGTAATTAATTATTTATAATTGCGTTAAAATAATAATAATAATAATAAAAAACAGATGGAGCGTTATACTCACCGGCCAAACAGCTGAAATAAACAGAACAACAAGTCGCTGTACGTGTTGGTCCGCGTTTTCTCAGTGCGTAAAAGTCCCGCGGCGGATCCTCTGGCCGCCTGACCGCTCCACGGAGGAGCCGCGCGCCGGCCGGACTGCAGCAGCCTGTCCTTTTTTTCTTTTTTTTTTCTTTTTTTAAACCGGTCATTTTATGCCCGTAAACATCATCCCCTCGGATCCGACCGCTCGCGGGGACTTAGTGGCTCAGGAACCAGCGCCGAACGCGTGAAGCCGCATTATCCATGTTGTGACACCGGCGGTGGCACCGGGGGGCAGATGATCGATGGCTGGACCCTCCTGGGCGAAGGGGGAGGAGGGAGGGAGAAAAACAGAAAGAAGGAAAGAAAAGAAGAAAAAAAAAACTTCAAACCGACAAAACGACACCTTCTGAGCTCAATCGGGGGGACATTGGGGCTCTTCTGCTCTCACACTGTGTTCATTCACAAGAAAGCAATGGGAGGAAGAGATGCGTAAAGACTCTGCAGCTAGATCAGATAAATGTTACTTATATGCATGAATATGGAACATTTGATCATTTTTGGTCATTTCTGGAAGCTCTACATCCATCTTTGTCCTCGTAAACACTCGTCATGTGCTTGAACAATCTCATTATTTGTTTTGGCTTCTTTTTTTAGATGCAAATATCGAGAATGTCTTGACTGGAGTGAAATTAAAAATATATATATAAACAGAATTTAGAAAGGTTGAATAAGTTACTGTTGAGAAATCTGATCTGACGAGACAGATTTTTTTTTTTTAGCAATTTCTTTTTTTCTTCTTTTTTTTTTTTTAGTCATTTAAAAGCACACGGCATTGATGATGCTATAAATAATGACGGAACGTTTCGCACCGTCATTGAAAATTCATTCATGTTCACCAAAAAACTTTTAGAACCTCTGCAAGGAAGGCGACTTGGCGCAAAGCAGTCAGGTTCTCTTTTAAAGTGAATTAGTAACTCATTTAACTTCAAATGCACACATTTTGCAACATAATCAGAGTTTAACTTTGTTTACTTTAAGACGTTTTGAAACAAAAAAATAACTAAATAACGATATATATATATATATATATATATATATATATATATACACACACACATATTTTGTGTGTGTATGTGTGTGTGTGTGTGTGTGTGTGTGTATGTGTGTGTGTGTGCGTGTTAGACTGAAAGAGAAACACACAGAGACTCTTTTTGGTCAGATAATTTGCTTTTTAAATTGAGTTAAGCACTGTGGAAACCGGCGGAGGCGCAAAGTTGTGTGTTTTCTCTCCGCAAACGGCTTTTTTCTTTCCTTTTTTTTTTTTTTTTTTTTTAGTTTGCGCTCGATCAATCAACTTCTGATCGATCACGCTACACAGAGCCAATAGAGGGGTGAGGGGGAGCCCCCACCCCCTGCCAGCCCTGCGCCTCTCTGCCATTGGACAGAGCGCGCAGAGTGGAGCGACCCATTCGGCGCAGCTGCGGGGGAGCGGACACCATCAGCTGCGCCTCAGCCCTAAAAAGGTGCGCTCACGAAGAGTTTGCGCTGCTTCAGTTTAAGATTAAGACCGAAACTGAAATTCTAATTGTTTTGTTGTTGTTGGGGTTTTTTGTGCACATTTTCACAAGTTTGCTCCAAGGTTAATATTAATATTAATCCGAATAGTTTGAGTGAGTGGAGGGAAAGGTCCGCAAATGGAGCACACTAATAAAACAAACTGTTGGAATTTCACCCATAAAACTGAAGTAATAATTTGCGGTAGGGTTTAATAAGCTCTCCCGGAGTAGACACTATAGTAGACACTATAGGAGACACTATAGGAGAGACTTTGATGATGACTCCAAATAACCTTTACTCGCTCCACTGAATTAACTGGCTTCCAATTAAGATCATTTTGATAATCCGGTTTGTCCTCCAGTGGTCACAACAAAACATGGCAATTCAGATATAAAACGTCATGTTTACTTTAAGACGTTTTGAAAAACCGTCTTAAAGTAAAGTTGCAAAATGGAGCTGAACTTTTCAAAGTGTATTCCTTAGAGGGGGAACGCTAATGTTCCCTCGGCTAGAATGAACCAATCAGAACTGCTCAGCCTACTGCTAGCGCCCAGCCTGCTAGCGACGTCAACTTTAGCGTTAGCCCTGTAGCTAAGCTAGCGGAAGCCGAAAAGGTATTGAAGCGGCACAAATTTGAAGAGTGCTCTTGAAAAGTTGGAATAAAGTGACGTTCTGAGATTCAGAGAAATCATCCACTGAAGACGGCTGCAGAGATTAGCTCAACCTGTTAGCAACTTTGACCACGAAGCGTTAGCGCTGTTGCTGAACGCGGGATGCAAACTGACGTCTTGCTCCAACACAGAAAGCGTCACATGTTAAGGCACTGTGTTGTTGTCCCGAGTTGGTTTTTCCTTTCATACCTCAGACCCAGGACGAGTGAGAACAGCAGTCGACTGAAGCAACAGTTTCAGTGAAACACCGTGTTCAACAGCCTCCAAGAATTCATTTTTTACAGTGTAACGACGGACCGTCGAAATGTTACTTTCGTGAAACTTTGGGGAAACAGACAAACCCTGTGTTTACAATCAGGGCCCTTGATTGCGGCACCTGACAATAACTTACACCAAATTAAAGGCTGGATTCATTAGTCGTCCATAAACTATTCACGAGCTCCATAAGTGGATTATGAGCCCGTCAGCAGCAGAAAATCTGCATGTTTTAAAGACAAACTGAGTGTTTGGGGATGAGACTATAAGTGTTTATATATATATATATATATATATATATATATATATATATATATATATATATATATATATATATATATATATAATATATATATATATATATATATATATATATATATATATATATATTTTAATGTTCATCCCAGAGCGGCTGGCCCCGCTCCTCTCTCAGGGTCCACCCACCCCTCCTCTCTGCCGCCACTTGCTGCAGCCCGGTGCGTTGTGTAAGACGCGACCTGTTATGGCCACCGCTACTTCCGGGTTTCAGCAGTCTGGTCCAGATCCTCCGCGCTCCTCCTCGAAGCTCGAGACGCGCACAAACATCCCCATTGTGCGCGAAGCGGCCGAGGCGGCTCCACGCGTGCACACGCGACCACCGCGCACACTGCTCCGGCGGACGCGATCGCGCACCGCCACCGCCGCCGCTCCGGTCCCTCCCTCTCCCCTCTCCATCCCCCGAGCGCGCGCGCGCGCGCGCAGCATCGATCGTGGCTCCTTTAAGAGAGCCCAAGCCAGAATTATCACCCCACCTCCTCTTGATCTTCCTCTAGACGCTTTTGCATAAGAAAATCAAGCCGGGAGCCGAGAGTGATCAAAGAAAACGAGAGGAGAGCTGCTTCGTTTTTTAACGGGCGATCGTGAACCGTCAGGCGTTGAGGTGGTGCCGATCCCGTGGAGACGCGCGTCGGATCCATCATTCATCCGCTACTTTTGACAAGCCCCCCTCGCGTTGTGACTGACAAGTCGGAGTGGCAAGACAGAGAGAAGGAGAGAGGAGAAGAAAAAGAAGGAAAGAAGAAGAAGAAGAAGAAGAAGAAAGAGCCATGAGAGTGGACAGTTTTGTTTAAAAGGGGGTTTGTTTCAACCCCGCTTTTTTTTTTTTTTTTTTTTTTTTTTTTTTCGGGGGTGGGAAAAAAGGAGCCCCGGCGCCGCTGCCGAGAGGACAGCCGAGGACGTGTATCCGCCGCGCCCGGGCTGAACTTGCACTGAGAGCGAAGCGGGAGCTGCTTCACCACTCCGTGGAAGAAGAAGAAAAAGAAGAAACAGCAGCAGCAAAGAAGAGCGAAAGACGAACTCGGGATTTGTGTGCCGAGAGTTCTTCTCGTTTGTTTTGGATTTCCCTTCTGTCTTGTATTTTTTATTTTTTTTTTTAACCCCGCGTCCACCCTGGCCTCAGAGGGGATTTACCCGAACTGAAAGGACGACCAGGGAGTGAGGAGGGTTATGGCGCAACGGGTACGTAGGGGCAATCCTCCCCTGACAGAAACGAGAGAGAGAGAAAAAAGAAAAGTTTCTCTGAAGTCCGTAACGTGGTTTCATTGACGCTCGGTACCCGCGCACACGGACCCACGGTCGGCTGCAAAAACAAAAAACAAACAAACAAACAAAAAAAAAAACAACTTTCTGCCCCGCGTGTCCTCCTGACCAAAACGACAAAATGTAATGTTTTGGCGTTCTTGTTTTTTTGGCACGGTGTTGCGCACGGCCGCGCTCCACGAACCGGCCCCACCGCGGGACGCTGGGAGCGCGATTATATCTCTCATCGGGCTATGTTTTTTAGATTAGTTATGACAGGCCGGTAACTGGAAGTGAACGGCGGAGGGGGTGGGGGTGGTGGTGGTGGTGGAGGCAAAAACAAATCCACGCATTTTCCCCGCTTAGTTTTTGGAGTCAATATCTACTGCTCTGATTTATTTGCAGCACGGAGGGGAAAGAGGAAAACTTTTGCTCTTGCCCCAAAATCGCGCTTAAAAGTTGTTGTTTTTTGTTTTATTTTTTTAATTTTATTTTAATCATAATTATTATTATTATTATTATTTGTAGTCAGGTTGGCTTGATCCGGATAAAGGTACTCCAGGGTGTGAACGCGGTGGTGTTGTGGGAAGCGGACCCATTTAGCTGCTTAGTTTGGCACTGCGCTGCGCCTGCACCACGCTGGGGTTTGCACCTCTTTGCCTTTAGGGTCGAAACGCTCAGCTTTAAGTGATAATGCTTTTTACTCTCTCCCCGACACTTGTTTGTCACGTCTTGAGAGCACCATCAATAATTCAGACCCTTTTTCTCTCTCCCCCCAACACACACACACATGCACCCCATACACACACACACACACCCCACTTTTCAGTCTGCTAAATAAGAAACTACCCTCACAACTTTCATTTTAAAAATAATAGTTATAATAAAAATAAAAAAATCAGCTTATATTTTAATTCCGAGGTTTTCCAATGAACTGATTGCGTGTTTGATTTTTTAAAGCAACGACTAGGAGACGTTCAGCTCAAAGCAGAATTATTTAGGTTGACTTCTTGTGGAGTGGGGGGGAAAAAAACACAACTCGTTTTTACGTGCATGCACCGTGCATGTTGTTTTTAAGCGTGCAGGCCAAATTATGAGCCTTTAAAATCAGAAAGCGACGCAGTGAACTTGTTTAAGAGACTTGGTGCACAGTAAAAAGGGGGGAAAAGAACAAAACAAAACAACAACACAGGCTGATGTTTGTCAAAAACCAACAACTCGACAAAATCCTCAATGAGCCACGTTACTGATGTTTTTGATTATTATTATTATTTAACATTTTTTTTTAAATCAATGTGATTTTTTGGGGGGGGCTTTAAGAGTCACCATCATTGACCTGAGAGGGGGAAAAAAACCCTCTCCATTGTAGCTTTTTGCTCCAGGCCTGCAAACTTTTCTCCTGAGCGGGAATAACCTGGAAACCCCGAGCTCTTCATCACTGCATGTCTGAATAGGAGTGTCGATATCCAGCACTCGTATCACATTTATTTATATATTTTTAAATAGGTTTAAAAATATATAAATAACCTGAAAAATCCCCCCTGTCCTTGAGGATTGTTGAAAACTATTTTTTTTCTCTTCTTTTTAGTAATTAAAATGTCAAACGCAGCACATTGGATATTTTGTCTATTAAAGTTTCTGCTTTTACTCGGGTTCATCGCCCCCCCCCCCCCCCCCCCACACACACACACAACCCTCGCAACACACACACACCATCCACACACACTCTTTCAACTGCGTGCTTGTTGTGTGCAGTACGAAGACTTGCCCCACTACGGGATGGACGGGGTGGGCATCCCGACCACCATGTACGGAGACCCGCACGGCGCCCGCTCCATGCAGGCGGTGCACCTCAACCACGGACCCCAGCTGCACTCCCACCAGTACCCGCACACGGCGCACACCAACTCCATGCCTCCCAGCATGGGCTCCTCCGTCAACGACGCTCTCAAGAGAGATAAAGACGCCATTTACGGGTAAGGTGCGAACCGGCGTTCGCGTGCAGCGGGAGCGAGCTGGCGGGTGTAAAAAAAATAAAAAATAAATAAAATTTAGTTGGGTGAGAGGAGACATCTTTATCATTATTATTATTATCATCATTTTGTCTTTTTTTTTTCTTTTTGGTGTAGAGAGTAACGATGAGCGTGTTTGGTGCTGGATGCACTCTGAAAAATGTGCACTTAGAGAGTTAGGCGAGTTGTTTCTGAAAACATAAATGGGGGGCGGAGAGGGGGGTGTTTAGGTTTACAATTGGGATGTACTGTCGCTTTAAATGTCCGCATCACGTTTTTCCCCTTCGTTTGCAGCTAAACTCCACGTTTGCCAAACTTCTTGTTCTCGTTTGTAACAGCCTGTATGTTAACGAGTTGCTCCTTTTATTTCCGTCTCGGTGCAACTCTTAGCATAAGGAGCAGCAATTCCCCTGTTTGATCTGAGCAATCGCTGCTCATCATTCTGACTGAGCATTTATTTGGACACAGACAAAAAATTATATTCCAATATGTGTAGATAGAAGTTTTCTTAACAGCGTTTTAAAGCTACACTTTTTTATTATTGTTTTATATGTTTATATATATATATATATATATATATATATATATATATATATATATATATATATATATATATATATATATATATATATATATATAAGCAATTAACACACATACACACACACACGCTTATTGCAACAGCACATAGTGGATCACACACGCCTGAGATCCAAACAGGAGACCTTGTGTTTTAAATTGTTAGACAGACTCTCAGACTTTTATGCTATTAGAGGCAGAGCAGATTTAGTCAAAGGAGTCCCCTCGTTATTTGCAGCTCTTCTTTGCGCATAAACAGGAGGTGATAGGGGGGGTGGAGGGGGGGAAGAGGCGCACCGGGCTGCGGCAGCGGCAGCGGCAGTCCCCACGGGCCAAGAGCTTTGGAAAGGGGAAAGAGGCTGTAGCCGCACGGCTGGCTACATCTTATAGCCCGGAGTAGTGTTGACCCCGGCGCTGTTCTCTCTGGTGACATTTGCTATTGTGTGTGTGTGTGTGTGTGTGTGTGTGTGTGTGTGTGTGTGTGTGTGTGTGTGTGTGTGTGTGTGTGTGTGTGTGTGTGTGTGTGTGTGTGTGTGTGTCTTTCCAGGCACCCCCTGTTCCCCTTGCTTGCACTGATTTTTGAGAAATGTGAATTAGCGACTTGCACCCCCAGAGAGCCCGGGGTGGCGGGAGGAGACGTCTGTTCGTCGGAATCTTTCAATGAAGACATAGCGGTGTTTGCAAAGCAGGTCAGAACAAAAAATAAATAAATAAATAAAATAAAATAAAATTTAAAAAAAGTTCGATTTTTTTCTCTCTCTTTCTTGTTTTCTTTCGCTGCATGTTGACACCGGTTGAGCTCCTATAACTAAGTGCCTCTTGCTTTATAACTTTTGTACGGATAGAAGATAATTAAAGTTTTCAGCTGTGCGCAAATATTGTGCAAATATTCTATTCTTTCTTTCTTTCTCTTTCTTTCTTTCTTTCTTTCTTTCTTTCTTTTTTTCTTTCTTTCTTTCTTTCTTTCTTTCTTTCTTTCTTTCTTTCTTTCTTTCTTTCTTTCTTTCTTTCTTTCTTTCTTTCTTTCTTTCTTTCTTTCTTTCTTTCTTTCTTTCTTTCTTTCTTTCTTTTTGCTGTGCACCATTGATCGCACTCGAACCTATTTTATGTCCGTGCCTTTTCTGAAAGCGCTCGTTCTGCTTGCAGATCCGGGCAGAAAAGCCTCTGTTCTCGTCAAACCCGGAGTTGGATAATCTGGTAAGAAACCCGGCTGTCACACGTCGCACATTTCAGACGGCATTTCTGGATGTTGTCGGGACGTCTGCGCCCGTGCGCCGCAGAGCCACGTGGTGCTGAAAACTTAAAATGGGATTGCAGATCATATCTTAACCCCCCCCCCCCCCCCACCCCCCGCCATTTGTGCTGTTTGATATGATGACCGCCCCTGGTTGTATGTGCACATAAAGGGCCGCTGTTAGCACGCTGCGTTTGAACTCAGCAAAGTTATTCTGTTCAGCCTTTTTCTTAAACCACTTGATGTTTTAAACGTGATCCTGTAGCAACATTCCTCCTCCTCTTCCTTCTTCTTCCTCTTCTTTTTTTAATCAGATTAGATGAGCGCAGGCTAATAGATCTCTGACTCTGAGGCTTATTGCAGCTCCAGTCTGCGCTCCTGCACTTCCCACCCTGCAATAACGTCCAAGTTTTAATATCACTTCCCACATAAAAAAAAAAAAAAAATCCACTCGTATGAATATTTCGCTCATCTGCAGCCACTTGCATTGAGAAAAAAAAAACGCGCGTGTTTAATATCAAGAGATGTGAAGTGCTCATTTATTTTTTTATTGTTATTTTAATTTTTCAGATGATTCAAGCCATTCAGGTTTTACGATTTCATCTTCTGGAGCTGGAGAAGGTAATATCATCATCACCAATTTTATTATTATTTTTTTTTTCTGTCCAGCAAGCCTCTTCAGACCTATATGGGCTGTATCTGCATGAATGTATTTTTGCGAGTCGGTTATAATTAGCGTCGAAATCAATCATGCGGCCATTTTTTTTTGGGTCTTTTTTTCTTCTTTCCTTTTGCCTTGCGTAGTTTAATCACAGCACAAGCTGTTACAACTGGAGCGGATTCTCTTCTGTGCCCAAATATCTCTAATGAAGCTCAATGTTGGCAAGCGACTGCGCGCAAGGTGAAACATGTAGGCAAACTTTGCGGCTTCTTTTTTTTTTTTTCCTTCCCAGAATTGATTCTTTGCGGAGGGCAGAGGGCCCTCAGGCTGCCATCTGTGGGCAGACCAAGCGATGAGTGTGATATGGTCTAATTTGTTTCAGTATCACATAGACCGCCGTCAACCTTTACTTTGAGAATTTAAGACTACGCTTTTATTTATTTATTTATTTATTTATTTTCCAATCTGCACGCAGATCTCGCGCTCAGATTGCGAGAGTTGAGATTTGGGGTCGGGACGCGTCACCCCAAAGCAGGGAGGCTGCAGCCCTTCTGAGGCGACGTTAAACGCTTTTACCTTAAATGTCAGTCAAGCGGGTCGTCCGCGGCTTAATGGCCACTACCCGGGGCACCGATGATGAATTTAGCACGGGTGTTGAGTGCGTTGTAGCCTCTGAGCCCCTCTTGTCACTGTCAATTTTCGACGATATCTCTATTTTTGAGTGGAGAGAAATGAAAGTCACGCAGCAGCAGCAGCAGCAGAAATCAGTGTTGAAAGTTGACTCTTCTTCTTTTTATTTTTTCAATTGCTTGCAAAAATAGAGCCAAACCTTTCACTGATTATTGGTGAAATAACTCACGCTTGTCTTGCAGTTTTGAATTAAAGTGAATAACAAGCGAGGCGTGTTAAGCTCATGTAAACCTGGAAGGATTATCACAAATTCAAATGTGCTTCCCTTAAGTCACATCGTTTCAAAACTGTGCAGTAGTTGCTTTTCTGCTCGGTTAATAACGTGGTTCGTGCCAGAAAGTGCTGCGAATCAACGCCGCATTATTTCCCCACTGCAGAAATGTTTGTCATGTCACTGTTAAAACAACAAAACCATTTTTTCTTTTTTTTTTTTTTACAGTGCTCAATAGTTTTATTGCAGATTTTTTGCCTCCTGAAATTTTTGTTGGTGTTGTACACACACATATATATATATATATATATATATATATATATATATATATATATATATATATATATATATATATATATATATATATTATATATTTTTTTTTTAATCATGGCACTGCTGTGTGACCTCCCTCTCCCCTCCCTGCAGGTACACGAGCTGTGTGATAATTTCTGTCACCGGTACATCAGCTGCTTGAAAGGCAAGATGCCCATCGACTTGGTGATAGACGACAGAGAGGGGGGCTCCAAGTCAGACAACGAGGAAATCACAAGATCGGTGGCGTTGGACCAGGTAAGCTGCGTCTCTCCATCTGTAACGGCGTATGTGTGTGTGTGTGTGTGTGTGTGTGTGTGTGTGTGTGTGTGTGTGTGTGTGTGTGTGTGTGTGTGTGTGTGTGTGAGTGCGTGCATGCATGTGTGTGTGTTCTCTCCCTGCTGGCTATTCAGCTATTCTGGGTCACTGCCTCACTCTTCTGTTATTTGCATATGATTAAAGCCCGTTTTACATTCCGTCCATCGGAATGAAAGAAGAAAAATCTGAATAATGTTGCTATTATTGGTCCATTAAGACATGAACCCGGAACCGACCTGAGGAGATTACCTCGCCAAAGAATCGCCGTAAACTTGACCTGCTTCATGTCGATTTTAATTTAGAGCCCCTCTTCATTTTTCTCTCTCTTTTTTGGAAAGCCCCCCCCCTCCCCGCCGCCTGCCCCCTTTCAGCCCCCGGCCCTCCACCCCTCACCAGAAATGAAGCAAAGCTCCTGGGTGACGTGGAGCTGAGAGGAGAGTGCAGCGTTGTGGGGCTGCAGACTGTGGTTTCTCCACTGTAGGGTTCACGGTTCATTACTCGTCTTGTCAGTGTTTTTCCTTAGACATGAGTGCACATTGCTTATCGGGACCCCCGTCCTCTCCTCTCCTTTCCTTTGCTTGTCCTTTACTCTGCACAGATTCTACCCCAATAGGAAGGTTTATTTGGAAAAAAACAAAACAATAGAAGCGATTGGTGGTATCAAAAGGTAGATTAGGAAGTGTTTCCTTTTGTGCAGATATCAGAGATAACCGCAGCCTTCATTATGTGCTCTGCTGACTGTTGGGACTCTGGGGACAAGCATGCTCACACGCATGACCCTAATGGTCCGTACACTGCAGTTAAATAATGATAACAGTAACTGATGATTAGAATTATGCAAATCTGGACGTTTGCTATTAATAGCGCGGGTCTGTTTGAGCTGGATGAGGCCGCAGCAGGAGGCGCACCGATCTGTCGGGCCGGTCGCTGGAACAGCCGATGTTCAAAAGTAACTCGAGAACAATGCAAGTTTGTGACTCGATGCAATCTGCTGGGTTTCCTTAGATAGAAACTTTTTAAACTGCTTTGGAGAATTACTTTAGCATACTGACCTGTTGTATAGCAAGGATCAATTGGAATGTATGTCTAGTTGAACTGAAATGATTATTTTTTTGTAAGGGGCCTCAAGACAACAGTTGTTGTTGAATTACTGCTACAGAAATACACTGAATGATGTCATTTTTTGCCAAAAGTAATTTTTTTTCTTTTTTTGCCTAAGTCTGATTTTTGTCACAATGAGGTGGTGATACATTGTTTTATTTCTTTATTTTATTTAATTTAATTTATTTATTTCATTATATTTTAGGAAAACTCACTTATCTTATTTATGTTGTGAATCTTTAATTTTCTGTTGGCGTTACAACTTTTATCTCGGCATTTTAGGTCTCAGACCAAAACATATGAATCATAACTGGCTGGTCTCGCAAAGAAAACCAAGAATTGGCTCCGGCCAGGACAAACCTGACGGGTGCATCTTTAGCCTCTAAAGACGAGAACGAGTTAAATAAAATATCCCAGAGTTTTAAAGGGGCTTATGATAATAGAGGCTATAACCTATAGATGGCAGCGAGGGGGCTGGGGGTGAGAATCAAGTGTCCAAATTAAAGGGATTAGCTGGATAGTCCTACATAAAAAGTAATGAAGCGATTAGACTAAATAATTTAAATCCACAGACTTCCATATGGTTGAGTGGTTGGTCTGAGTGGAGGAGAGGGGCAGCCACTGGCTTTTTATGTTCTGGACTGAATGGGAGGACTGGGAGAAGACTGGGGGCCCGACAGGGAAGACCCTTCCTCCCCCCCCCTCACGCCCCATCGCGCATGCACTGCTCCTCCGATCCCTGGCCCTTATGTCTGACTATGGAAATGAGAGACACACAGAGAGAGAGAGAAGGAGAGAGAAAGAGAAATAGAGAGAGAAAGAGAGAGAGAGAAAGAGAAAGAGAGAGAGAGATCACGGTGGAAGATAATACTTCATTTAATTCAGTGACATAATTAAATAACACAGAACGCCACTTGTGCATTTAAGTGTCTCTTTGAGCAGCATTGTCACCTATTCTCCTAGGGATTCAGCGTTCGGAGGGGATTTCCTTCATATTATGATTTCAAATAGATAGGTCAGAGGATTGACTGAAGCTCTACGGCTCGCAAGATGTGCAAATAGCGAGCTAAAACTCTGGGGTTTTGAGGTATATGAAGGAAATGATGTTGTGCTCGGGGGCACGCGTGCACATCTTTAATTGACTGTATGAAGACGTGGCCTATTTTAACATAATGATGGTCCCCGTGCAGCCAAATCAGGACGGATCCTCACCGGATTGTGTTTACTCTGACAGAGGAACACAAATGACCTGCGAGCACACCAAGATGTAAGATAACTTTCTGAAAGACGCGCAATGTTGAAGGATGAGCTTATTTTGTGTGCGCGCGCAAATAGGCATATCCAAACAGGCAGCGGGTGCTCGCCTGTTTATGCAGGCATTGTAACTCAAACAAAGCTGAGTGTCATGACAAAATTTTTACATATATTTAAGGGATGAAACGATTAACCATAATTAATCATGATTAATCAATTGTTGAAGTAATCTTCGACAAATTAAGTAATAGATTAATCATTATTGGTCTATACAAAATCAAAGAAAGCCATTTGCTGAAAGAGCAGCACACTCAGAGCGGTCATTAAGCCAAAACTGTACAAAAAAAAAATACATATATGTAGACGTTTTGCATTTAAGATGAAGTAATAGAGAAAGAAAAAAAACATCAATGTGGTTTACCCAAAACTCAAGCAGCATAGTTTCAGCTTCATTTAATCGTCAAAATAGTCGCTTGACAAATCAGTAATGAAAATAAATGGTAGTCGCAGCCATATATATTGGAGTGGAAACAATTAATCATGATTAATTGATTATCAAAGACTGAACAAAAAGTTCTACATAATGCATTTGAGATGAAAAAAAAGAAAAAAAAAACTCTGTAAATGTGTTCTACCCAAAATTTACGTCATGGTTTTTCCTACAATCATATATATCATATATATATATATATATATATATATATATATATATATATATATATATATATATATATATATATATATAAAATGTTGAAAGTTCAGAGAAAAATGACTTTTTTGTGCTACATCTCAACTGTGGTAGTTAGGCTGTGGCACCCTTAACAAATTTGCATTGTGCAAGCATTATCTCTTTCCATATGTATTTTTAATATATGCCCTCGGGCATAAAGTTGAAGTGGACTGGAAAGTGAATTTGCACAAAAGAACAATGTTAACAAGAAGGAAAAACTGGGCTCATTTATTCACAAACCAATTTATTCCAGCAAGGCGACTGTAGCAGAAGGAGGAGAAGAAAAAAAAAATGTCAGTGGGAGGAAAAAGAAAATACTTTGAATTTATTAAGTTCACCAATCTCACAATGCTGACTTTCTCAGTTGCGTGATCCCCGCGTCATAGGAGCGATTCCGGGTTCGTTCTTTATGTGTCTCTGCATTGTGTTTTTCCCTTCTTTTTGTTTCTTCGTAGCTTGTCTAAAGAGGAGATCGAGCGGCACTTTCAAAAAGAAAAGCTGAGCATAGCTGAGAGGTGAAGAAGTCAGAGGCTCTGCGCTGGCTTGTGAATGCAGCTCAGCTAGTTTGGGCTCACCCTCCCAATGTTTGTGTGTGTCTCTCCCCATGCGAGCATGTGTGTGTGTGATTGTGTGCATGCGTGCGCTTCAATGTGTGTGTGTGTGTTCAGACCAGCCTGATAAATGCAGCACCCCCCTCAGGTGCTATGTGAGTGGAGTGACTGGTTAGCACCAGTTGGACTCTCTTAACTCCTTCCTTGCTGGTTTTGCAGAGACTTTTCTTGCAGGTACGAATTACGAATTCTCTGGGAAGGAATTTTCCTGCAGCGAGAATTTCTGCAAGAAAATTCTCTCTGCAGATTACATATATATATATATATTAGTAGCTTAGCAGCTTATTGTTGTGTGAGTACGACTGCAGTAGCACGCCCAATTTGCCTGGCACACACACGTCCAGCTCGGTTTGAGGAGTCAGGGAAATGTTGCAGAATGTCGTTTGCACCGTTGTCTTTAATTGCACAGAGAGCAAGGGGTGGAGTGGGGTGGGGAGTGTTACTGCAATTTGCTAATGAACTCCGAGGCGCGTCGCGCCTGAGCACTGCTAATAGTGCTGAGGACTCACTCCAAGTCTCAAGAGCTCCTCTACTTGATTGAGCCATGCGTGCTGGAGTGGGGCTGGAAATAATTGAAACTTCTTCTTTTTCTTCAAAAAAAAAAAGAAAAATCCTGCTTGACTTTATGTTGACATAGGAGTCCTTAACGATTGTGAATACCCTGCGAAAGTGGGTAGCGTCGTCAAAAATTGTACTCAAATCAGAGTCAACGTCAACGTTTCCATGACCAAGAAATGACCCAAAACATATTTGGTAAAAGCGACCGCTCAAGTTCTGGGTCATGATCAGAACATCCGTCATTTAATATTTGAACATTTTGGCCAGAATAATAACAAAGTCAGGCAAAAAAAACTGTTTCTTTCAATATAAAACTTAAGAAACTTTTCCAGTAACTACAGGTGTGTGTGTGTGTCTCTGTGGGGTGAATTTTTCATTAAAGCATGTTTGTTCTTTGTTCAGTAAAGTTTCTCACAGTGGGAAGAGAATTCAGAAATTTTACACAAGTAAAAGTAAAAAGCAAAGTGTAGTAAAAATACTAATAAAAATACTTCCCCCCCACCCCTAAAAAAAAAGTTACTCAAGTAAATATAACTAATTACTGCCCAACTCTGCTGACTTGAATTCCTTTGAACGTTTTCATTATTATTTTAAAAATGTCTCCGTCACATAAAAAGAATGCAAATCTGGAATCACATCTATACGTTTTGGGATCTGTGGTTGTTTTGGGTTTTTTGTCTCTCCCAAACGAGCCCAGCGTGTGTGTGAGAGAAGCAGTTGTGGTCACGGTGTAAGAATTCACTCCCGATAGTGCTATCACGCTATCCCCTCCTAACAAATGGCGCTGTTTTGCTATACAATGTGGGCTTCCAGGTCAGTGGGACCCAGCGGTGTTGGTTTAGGTAACTCTGGCTGTCAAACGCGGCTGCTGACCCCTCTCCCTTCTCTCTCTCCTCCCCACTAAGCCTCCAACCTCCTGAGTCAATAGAAACTAGAACTTCCACTACCTTCCTAATCGCCGCGCCGCTACGTTGCTGATCTCGCCCGCATCTTGTCGAGGTATGGAGTGTCGGCCGACCTCCCCATCTCTCTTCCAGCGGCGCGCTGCTGTTCTTAACACCAACTTTTAAATCACTGTGGTGATTGTTGGTAATAGCTGCTTTTGTAGTTGAATGGAGAACGGGTTTGACCCCCCTTCACCTTCCTCCTCCTCCTCCTCTTCCTCCCCCTAAACTGCCCCTTTTCTCCTCTCGTTTGGAGAATTGTGAATGCAGGGCGGCTGTTGAGGATTCAACAAGTGATACAAAGAGGTGACCACGTGACTCGTGTGTTTCATAGCCTCTTCATTATTGTGCTGCGACTAACAAGTAGGGGTGATTATGATTATGCAACTCGACGCTGGAGTGACATCAAAGATGAAGAATGCAGGGAGCCTCCTAAACACCACCATACGTTTATTGTTTTATTTTATTATTATTATTGTTTGTTTTGCTGTTGATTTATTGTTTGCTTTAAGATTTCGCAAGTGTTGCTGGAAAGTAGTGCTTAGTCAAACCACAGGATCCCGACTGCAGATATAAAAGTTCCTGGCTTGTGACTCTTGACGCCTCTGATGAGCAGCCATGTCTGTCCCCGAGGCCCGCTGCGGTTTCTTAGGCTAAGTAAACAATAACCTGGCTTAACGCATGTGTACTTAGCTAATGGAAAGTTCCTCTCCCCCTTAACCTCCCGTGAGCCCCCCGACAATGGCCGCCGTCGCAAACAGCTCCTCTCCAAGGAATAGGCTGAGAAAATCCCAGCGAGTTAACCTGCAGAAGAAACCTGCGAAACGTGCCACAAAGAGATCACGTCAACCCTTTTATTTATTTATTTTTCACTTGTAGCTACATAAAAAAAAAAAAAAAAAGCAGGAGGGATGTGCTTTGTCTGGTGGTTAAGGGAGGGCACCGGAGTTAATGTTTGTGTTTGGATTTGGGCTCTCGCGGGATAAACACGGAGCGTGCGGCGCGGAGAGTCGTGAGTGGAGGACGGCCACGGGGAAACAAAATCAGTTTGTCAGTTTCTACGAGTGCCATCGAAGCAGACTTTGAAAGCTCCGGTAATTATCTCAAACATGTAATTATCTTTGCTTGCCTCTGCGAGGTTGACCCACCAGTTTCGAAGCGTACCTGACGGCTATTCTGCGTAGCATACTTTACGCACTCAAGAGACAAAATCCAGTTTTCTTCTCCCCCCCTAACCCCTCCTTTCAGCAATTATAAGGTTATTTCTCCTTTCTTTGTCTATTGTTAGGAGTTAGGGAGTGCAGAACAAAACGGGAGGGAGGGAGAGAGTTGGGGGTCCTTTTGCTCTGCTCTCCCCCCCCCCACACCACACACACACACACACACACTTTTTTTTCTTTCTTTTTCACCACACATACCATTATCAGCCTCTCTTTTCATTTTGGAAGCGTTAATATTGCAGCGAAGGGCGGAGGAAGGGAGAAGGGGTGGAGAGAAGGCAGAGGTAAATGGACGAGCACTTGCCTGGCCGGTTATCAGAGAGGCAGATCCTGCTTTATCTCTCCGCCGTGGAAGGCAAAAGCAAACAAGAGTTTACAATAGCTGGCCTTTCTGCCCCTTTCGCTCACAGCTTTCCCACCAGCGCTCACTTGAGAATGTGGCCGGAGTCATTGCAGGCCACCTCGCCACTGCCGCCGCATACACATGATATTCTCGCGGATTTCAGCTGAAGAAAGCAGCGCTGTTGCAAAAGGTCAAAAATTGTGTTAAAGAAAACAGGCACAGAGGGGAAGGATGCATGAGGAATTCTGAGAAGCCAGGCTGTCATATATATATATATATATATATATATATATATATATATATATATATATATATATATATATATAACAAACTTACTTTGATAAAAATGTTGGAAAAGACAGAAATAAATGAAGCGTGTAGGAGTCCTGCGATGTAATCACAAAATGTAAACATTTTAATATCTTTATTTGTTGTGTGAAGAAATTATTATTCTTAACAAGTCAACTGTGGCAAAATAAACTTTACTTTCTAAGTTGAACCTGTGACTTCCTGCTTCCCTGGGTTATAAATACTAAGTGACACAGATGGAGTTTTCTTTTAGCAACGAGCCACCAGGCTTGGTGACGACATACCTTAAAATTAAGAATAGCAGCACCATTTTAAACCAACTTTAAAGTAAACCTGCTGATGTGTTAACTAACATAATAAAAACATACGTGCTCTGTGGAGGTATGAAGAGGAATTTGTGGAACATCACGCCTTTCACATCCTCTTGAGTATGTGTGTTACTTTCCATGCACTTCTGCTCTGAATAGTTCATTAGTACTGGGATATAAGGTGTGGGATTTTCAGTGTTCTGCTGTGTCAGGACAGCAGGGTATGTTACTTTTGCCTCATTTGGTTTTGCAGAGTTGAGATGATGTGACTATCTCGGAAGGAAATCTTTAAGCTCCATCAGTACTCAGGCGCCCATTGGCCAAATTAATCAGAAAACCTAGCAAGGTGCCAGCTTGACTTTCAGTTTCAAGATTTTACCATATTGAGGTGAGTGAATATTGATCAGTTTAGGAAGCAGTGTGTGGTGACGGTCATGCAATAGAATTTTTCAGCCTGCCCTACAGTTCTGCCTGGCTTGTGTGGTGATCAAATTGTACATCATATAATGTTAAATGCAAAGGAAGATGATGGCAGAGCGTTATTTGCTAAGTTGAACACGTATATGTCATCAAATTGATCTGTGGAGTGAGACAGTGGGATGGTGTTGGACTTTCTAGCAACAAAAACTAGAGGTGGGCAGATCGATGATAATTATCGATATTGATATCATGTCAATATCAGCATCGGATCGATACTAGCATGGTAAACATGGCATTGTAGTTTCAGATTCCTTGTTGAAATATTCTTTTAGTTTTATGTCGTAGTTTCTCAACTCTACCTCAAAAATATATATTTTTAGATTTTGTACTTTGTACCTTGTTTTGCTATGAAAGAACATTCACACAAATTTGTTTAGTTTTTCTGTAGTTTCTAAATATCACGTTAGCATGGTCTTATAGCATTTTGTATCCTCTGATAAAATCTAGTCCAGATTCTGTTATGGGGTTTAATTTAATAATTCAGAGGAGAAACCACAAAAACTCAAGGTCAGACGTTTGATGACATATCAAACGTAAATAATCAAAAGCATCAGTATCGATGATGGTATCGGTATCGACAATGCTGGGCCCGTATTCAGTTTGTATCGGATCAATAGCAAGATGCACTCACAGTGAAAGGTTGGATTAAGCTCAGTTTTTCAGACTGAGATTATAGTACTGAAATGAAAACAAATTTTAAACATCTTTACCAGCGGTGCCAACAAATTTGGCTTCTCTCTAACATCAGAAAAGATATTTTGGGCACAAAAAAAAAAAAAAAAAGAGGGAAGAGCTGGGTGGCAAAGCACAACAACCCCAACCATTTTCTTTATTATTGCAAATGAATTGGCAAGGCGG